>NC_054829.1:4531343-5131343 GCF_018345385.1 Vulpes lagopus
GGCGGCGGCGGCGGCGCGGCTGCCCCGGGGCCATGTGGACGGGCGGGCGGCGGCCGGGCCGGCTGCGCCGGGCGGTGAGTACCTGCGCGCGCGGAGGGCGGGGCGGGCGCCTCCCACGCCGGGGCGGGCTCGGCTCGCTCCCCCGCTCCGGCCGCGGCGGGGGCGGCTGCCCTGCAGGGCCCGGGGCCGGGGCGGGAGGCGCGGACGCGCGTGGGGGCCCGGGGCGCCGGGCATCCCGGGCGGGGCGGGGCGAGGCCTCGGCCTCCGCGCGCGCCCCTGCCCGCCCCCCGCCGGCCCGAGCGCGCGTCCCTGCGGCGGGCGGGGGCCGGGGGCCGGGGCGAGGACCCGGGGCCGCGGCCGGGCGCGGGCAGGCCTCGTCCCCCCCTGCGCAGGGCAGGCCCGGCCCGCTCGGGGAGGCCGCGGCAGGTGCACCGCGCGCTGGCGGCGCCCACACGCCGCCGCGGTCCCGACCTGCCGGGCAGGTGCCGACGCTGCCTCGGGCTGCGGGCGAGGAAACTGAGGCCCAGGGCCGCCGCGCTGACGCGTCGGGGGGGAATTTCTGCCCTGGCGCTTCCGCTTCCTGCCTGGTTTCGAGGTGTTTCCTTCCCCGGCTGTGCCCCACCCCATCCCCCGCGTGGTGCCTCTGGGGCAGCACAGCGTGGGCGACCCCCTGGAGCCCCCGAGCCCGCGGGCCCGCGGCAGGGGACAGAGGAGGCACCCGGGAGTGAGTGGCGGGGCCGACGGAGGAGCACCCCACGTGGGTCCCGCACGGGGGGGCAGGGTCGCCCTGGGCCACCGCCAGGGTCACGGCCGCGCCCCAGCCGCACCACCCACCAACCACAGCAAAGACCCTCCCCATCCCCATCCCCATCCCCATCCCCATCCCCATCCCCATCCCCGCGGAGGCCCCTGCGAACTGGGCTGCGCCCTCCAGCCGGGCCCAGCGCGGCACTGCTGGCTGGGGCCAGTGGCCGATGGAGGCGGCTCTGCCTGGCATCTGTGACGCGCAGGGCGGGGAGGCAGCAGCAAGGGCCCTGGCAGCGTCCCCGAAAACCCTTAATTTTCCCGACTCTCACTATAATCAGGGCGGCACAGAAGAGCAAGCACAGTGGCAGATGCAGCTTCTTCCCGGCTGCTCAGCACATTGCTGCTGGGCGAGGGGTGGCTGTGCCTCCGCGGAGGGCCCTCCGAGCTACTGTCTCCTATTTACAGCGCCCCGAGCTCTGGGCTCTGCTCGTCCTCAGAACCTGGAGCGGTCCACACCTGGGATGCTGAGTGAGGAGGGTGAAGGCTGCCAGGAGCCTGTCTTAGGGGGTGGACTCGCCATGGGCTGAGGTGGGACGGGAGTCACCAGCAGTCTGTTAGATGATCTCCCATTCACTTGCAGGGACTCGGGCACAGAGTCTGGCACACGATGGCCGCCATTCATTGAACACCTACTATGTGCCAAGCCCAGTATTAGCCTCTTCATGCATCATCCCCACAACAGCACTCTGAGGGTATGCCCCTGGCCCTGCAGGCACTTGATGTTGAAGAATGAATGAATGAATGTGTGAAATGGGAGTAGCCCAGGGATCCATATCTTGTTTCGGAGACAGTCCACACATAGTTTCTCAAAACCCAAGAGCTAAAGTGGGAGGGCTGAGTCACAGCTGAACAGGTGAGGGTAGTGGAGGGTCAGAGGAGCAGCATGGGTCCAGGACCTAGGGGGTCAGAAGAGGGTCAGAACCAGGATCAGAAGAGGCTCAGTCCTGTTGGAGTTTGGAGGTCAAGGGCATGGCCATGGGGCGGGGAGAGGTGGCTCCTCCCCTCAAAGCAGATAAAAGATTCCCAGGGACAGATTCAGGGCTGAGTGACCCTGAGGCTCACTGTGTTGGGCTTAGAATTGTCCCTAGCGCCCCTCCCTGGTTCCCTCTCCTACCCTCTCCAGCCTGGTGGAAAGGCCTGGATAGGAATCTGGAATCTTGAGTTCCGGTTCCTTCTCTGCCACTGATTGATTGACTATGTGACCTTCAAGCAAGGCCCTGCCCCTCTCTGGGCCTCAGCATCTAGCACAACACCTTTCACAGTCAATAGAGTCACTTCTGCTCCAGAGGAGGCACCAGATGGTAGCTGGTGGGAGTAGCGGACCAGGGCTGTCTCCATTGATTCAATATTAGTGGAATGAGTGAGTGAGTAAGTGAATGGATTCTGTGTTCACCTAGCATACCCTCCCCATGCACCCGACTCTGCACAGGTAGAGAAGCAGTGTGCAGCAGGCCAAAAGGGACAGTGTGTGGAGGGACAGTGATGGGAGGCGTACAGCAGGACAGATGGGTGGATGCATGAATAGAAAGTAGAGGGATAGATGGGTGGGAGCAGAAACTGATGGATATAAGTGGCAGGATAGATAGGGATGATAGTGGGGATGTAAGGATAGATAGGGATGGATGGGTGAACGGATAAGGATACAGGCCTGGATGACTAGAACTAGGAGATATCAATGGATGGATACACAGGTGATAGGAGGATGAATTTCTGATGCATGTGGCAAAACAGGTGGATGGATGGATGGATGGATGGATGGATGGATGGATGGATGGATGAATGGATGGATGGAAGGATCTAAAACGGATGGACAGATGTCAACAGATGGATAGATGAATAAAGGGATGGATGGATACAGGAATACATGCCAGGATAGATGGACATGGGCATGAGAAAATGGATGGATACTGAACGGATTAGTCAATGCTTGGATGCTGGGACAGATGGATGGGCACTCAAATGTTAGTAAGATGAGGGATGTGGGAGTGAGCGGAAGGATGCATGAAGAACGGATGGATAGGTACATGAGTGTATGTTAATGAACGCGTGGATACGGGCAGGGAAGGATGGATCAGTGCACAAATGCACACGTCAATGGATGGATGCATCCATGGATGGGCAGGTGGATGACGGCTGTGAGATACAAGTAAAGAGGATGGATACATGGATGAATAGGTGATGGATGGATACAGGAATTAGAGAATTAGCAGGTGGGTGAGTACAGGTCAGCAGAGCACGTACAGGCATGGAAGGATGCACAGATGGGCACATTAACCGATGAATGGCTATAGGGATAGATGGGTTGAAGGCTGGTTGGTTGGATGGGTGGAGCATCTTGGTGTTCTGGATGCTGGTGTCTTGTTCACATGACCCCCGGTGCTCCGGCTCCATGAGAGCGTAGTGGGGAGGCTGCAGGGCTAGAGAGACAGAAGGGGGCCATTAAACCTCTCCAGTTACGTTTTGTATGATGAAGTAGCTATGTAGGCTCTTGTGAAGACCCAGGGAGACCTCCTGGAAGGTTTGGATAGCTCAAGGGCACATCCCTTCTGAGGAAGAAAGGCTGGAGCAGAATCCAGAGTCCAGATGCTGATGGCACAGAGCATGTGCATGGACACTGGGGACTCAGGGCAGCTAAGGCCTGTGACTGCAATTTATTTATTTATTTATTTATTTGAGAGAGTGCAGCCAGGGGGAGAAGAGAATATCCAAGCCGACTCCCACTGAGCGCAGAACCCCGCATGAGGCTCAGTCTCATAACTCACGAGATCAGGACCTGAGCCGATACCAAGGGTCGGACACTTAACTGACTGAGCCACCCAGGTGCCCCTGCCCTCTAGGATTCTCAGGCCAGCAGGGAAATATCCAGAAACAAGGAGACAGGGTGGTTCAAAGTACAAGTATGAGAATTCTCAGACCCTCCACGCCCTCCTCCGTGAAAAGGCGACGGTAATAGCAACTTCTGCACTGACATGAAGGGGAGGCCCCGGGAGAGGGCCTGCACTCCTGCCAGTGTTTTATTGCAGGACTTGGCCTATGGCAAGCCATGGCTATTGCCCAGTGACCCCTCAGAGCCCAAGTCCTTCCCTGTGAAATGGGCTAGCAAATCCTAGTTTTGGTGAGGGTTACTAAGAAAATAAATGAGGTGATGTTTGGAACCCTTAGTGGGTGCCCAGCATGCCCTGCCCATCCTGCAGGGTCCCACCAGCATCCTATAACCAGGTCTTCCTGCTCTGGCCCAAGAGGCAATGGGAAGTTGTGTCCCTCCTCTCTCCAACCTCACAGAGGCCAGCTTCACACCCATGAGATCAAGGAGAGACCAGGCAGTGGTGGAAGTCCCTGGGGGGTCCTGGAGAGGAAATAGAGTGAGTACTTGAACTATAGGGTTCCCCTCCTGGGTCTGCAGTGTCAGAGCCGCGGGACCTTGGGCAAGTCACTTTGCCCCCCTAAGACTCTGCTTCTTTTAGCATGAAACAGTTCACAGCCATCCCACCTCACAGGCCTGAGTGAGGACTTGGGCCATGATGTGTGTGCACGCTGAGCATGGAGCTCGACACACAGTAGAGACTCAGGAAGTGGGACTGAAACAGATGAGTCAGGAGGCTGGGGCTGCTATGCTAGGAGCTATGAAGCCCTTTCAGGAGAGGCAGCCCAGGCTGCTGAGAGGTGAGCAGGCCCAGGATGCAAGCTTCGGCAGCCGGCAGCATCCTCTCGGGCCTCGGGCCCAGGCGGCAGAGAGCCAATGGGTTGTTATGACAACGGGAACTTGTCTGATGCAGCCGGCAACTCTAGGAGAAGCTCAGAGGACCAGCTGGCCAGAGTCCCTAGAACACTCTTGTGACCACATGTACACAGGGAATGGACACATTAGAGCCCCGTGCTCATGAGTCCTGAGGTCCTACTAGATGCCAGGCTCTGTGATAGAGGTGCCTAGCACATGTGTTCTCACACCGCTTCCTACCACTGTCCTTGAATGGGGCATCCATCTGCATCCATCTGCATGTGACCCAAGGTTCTGTTGGAGTGTTGGAGAGGGACCTTGGGCCTGCTGCCTCCCACTGGTGATGCTAATAGTGATAGAGATGCTGATGGTGTTGGAGATGTTGATGGGGATGGGGATGGAGATGGTGATGGAGATAGACACCAACATGGAGATGTTGATGGTGAAGGAGATGGTGATGATGATGGTGATGGAGATGGAGATAGTGATGGGGATGGAGATGGAAATGGTGATACAGATGGTGATGGAGATGGTGATATAAATGGTGATGGAGATTTTGATGGTGATGGAAATGGTGATAGAGATGGTGATGGAGATAGGGAGGGTGATTGTGAGGGACATGATAAGGTGATGGTGATGGACAGTGACGGTGATGGAGATGGTGGTAGTGATGGTGATGGAGTTGGTGATGGAGATGGTGATGGAAATGGTGATAATGATGGAGATGTTGAGGGTGATGGTGATGGTGATCACGATGGTGATGGAGACCCCAATGGAGATGGTGATATGATGGAGATGGTGATGGCTGGAGATCATGATGGAGATGGTGGTGCTGGTGGTGATGGACATGGTGGTGGAGATGAGGATAGTGATAGAGATGGGGATGAGACTAGAGATAGTGATGGAGTTGATACTGTTGGAGTTGGTGATAGAGATGGGGATGGAGTTGGTGATGGTGATAGACATGGTGATGGAGATGGAGTTGCTGATGGTGATGGTGATAGAGATGAGTTGGTATAGGAGATGGTGGTGGTGATGGAGATGGTGATGGTGGTGGTGATAGAGTTGGAGATGGAGATATTGATGGAGATGGAAATGAATTGGCAATGGAAATCATGATGGAGATGGTGAAAGAGATGGAGATGGAGTTTCTGATGGTGATGGAGATGAATTGGTGATGGTGGTGGTGATGGAGATGGTAATAGATATGTAGATGATGATGGAGATGGTGGTGATGGAAATGTGATGGGGATGGTGATGGTGGTGGTGATGGGGATGGGGATGGAGATGGAGATGCTGATCAAGTTAGTGATGGTGATGGAGATGTCGATGGTGATGGAGATGTCGATGGTGATGGAGATGTTGCTGGAGATGGAGTTGCTGATGGTGATAGTGATGGGGATAAGTTGGTGATGGAGATGGTGGTGTAGATGGGGATGTGATGGTGATTGTGGTGGTGATGGAATTGGTAACGGTGATGGTGATGATGGTGGTGGCAATAGAAATGGTGATGGTGAAGGAGAGGAGATGGGGATGGAGATAGTAGTGGAGGTGGGGTTGCTGATGGTGATGGAGATGAGTTGGTGATGGAGACGGTGATGGAGATGGTGGTGGTTATGGTGGTGGTTATGGTGGTGGAGATGTGAGGGGGATGATGATGATAGTGAAAGAGTTGGCGATGGTGGTGGTGACAGAGATGATGATGGAGATAGTGGTGGTGTTGGAGATGATGATAGAGATCGTAGTGGTGGTGATGGGAATGGTGATGGAGATGATGATGGTGCTGGTGATGCAATTGTTGATGGTGAGGGATATGATGATGGTGATGGCAACAGAGATGGTGATGATGAAGGAGAGGAGATGGGGATGGGAATGGTGATGGAGGTCGAGTTGGTGATAATAATGAAGATAAGTTGGTAATGGAGATGGTGATGGAGTTGGTGATGAAGATGGTGATGGTGATGGAGATGGTGATGGTGCTGGAGTTCGTGATGGAGATGGAGATCATGATAGAGATGGTGGTGATGGTTGATGGTTGTGGTGATGGCGATGGTGGTGATGGAGATGTGATGGAGACGTGATGGTGATGGAGATGGTGATGGAGATGTGATGGTGATGGAGATGGTGATGGGGCAGGGGCTGGATGGCTTCTGCTGAGGGGGTATCCAGCTGTTAAGGGGTGGCCATAAGGGGACTGCAGGGCTGGGGTGATGCTTGGCTTTCTAAGACCCTGAGATCCCTACTAACTCCCCAGTTCTCAGCCCCAGAAGAGGTCCACTCCTGACTACTTATGAGAACCTACTGTGGTGGACCTAGGCCTGTGTGGAGAGTGAGGACAGAGCAGAGCTTGCATTCCTAGGGGACACAGAGAATAAACAAATGATGGCACACATACCCCTGGCAGTTGGGGGCTGTGCTATGAGAAAAGCAGGAGGGACAAGAGGCTATTGCAAGGGGACCTGATCTGATCTGGGGTCTGCAGGGTGACAGGCTGTTGCCTGGGGCCTTGAATTTAAATGGGAATTAGGTAATGAGACAGAGGGGAAAAGAGAGGGAGGGAGAATGATTCTGGGGGAGGGAACAGCACATGCAAAGGTCCTGAGACCAAGTAGAGCTTAGCACATTCAGGACCTTGATGGAAGTTCCAGAGGGCCGTTCAGGGAGGGAAGACCCCTCAGTGTCTCTAGAGGAGACACCGGACTGGCAGGGCCTTGCAGGGCATATGAACATGTGACATTGTCTGGTTATCTGGTCTGTGAGTTTTCAAGTTCATACTGCTGTGTTTGTGGGATGGACCAAGCTGGGTCAGCATAGGATCGGGGGGCTCCAGGAAGGGGCGATTCCAGGTGATCAGGTGAGCACACACAGTGGCACCTGGGACCAGTAAGGTGATGTTGGGGTTGAAGGGATGTGGTCAGGTCTGAGAGAAGCTGCCTTGCCAGAGCCTGCCGGTTGGCGGGGGAGAGAGGGGATGAGGAGGGGTCCAGGCAGCTCCCATGGAGCTGAGCTCATGGAGCTTTTCAGACATTCAGTTATAGGTGCTATGGGGCATTCAGAGAGTGTCCAGTGAGTCCAGGAAAGAAGGGGTCCCTAGCACTTGATATGAGACATCTAGGCACCGCCAGTGGGCAGGGGCCTCAGGTTCACAGCCGTGAGTAGGCACTGCCAAGGGAGTCAAGGCCATGCTCTGAGCAGCACCAGAAGCCCAGATGGTGGTAGTGGGCACCAGCTGGCCAGCCAAAGGCCTGGGGCTGCCACCCCCCAGCAAGACTTCCTCTGAATCGTGCAGGTGCACCCCAGGAATGCGTCCTGCCTCCTGTCTTCCTGAGATGCCCAAAGCAGGCACATCTCCTTCCACATGGGAGAAAGTGCCCGGGCCTGACCTCTGGCCTTTTCTCTGGGTTAATCTCCTCCATTCTACTCCCCAATTTAATTACAGCCTGGGTCCTCGTGTGCCAAGGGCTCTTTCCTCTTTGCATTATCAGCCACTATTCCTTGCCTTATCCCCTGTGTATTTTTTTATTTTTAGATTTTTATTTATTTATTCATGAGAGACACAAAGAGAGAGGCAGAGACACAGGCAGAGAGAGAAGCAGGCAGCCCGACATGGGACTCGATCCCAGGACTCCAGGATCACATCCTGGGCTGAAGGCAGGTGCTAAATCGCTGAGCCACCCAGGGGTCCCCTCCCCTGTGTATTGTTGAGGGATTGCACACAGCTGCTAGAAACAGAGACGGATGTAACCAGAGCGCAAATGAGACGGGGGTTATTTCTCTCAAGTTAAAGCACCAAAGGCAGGTGGTCCAGGGCTGGTGTGATGACTCCGTGGTCATCAAGAACCCAGGTTCCCTTTATCTTTCTGCTCTTCCGTCCTTCGGATATGGGTTCTGCCGCAAGTTTGCCTCGTGGTGCAATGTCACTGCAACGGCCCCAACCATCACTTCCATGTTCCAGTTAAGGAGCAGGAGGGTAGGGATCGGGAGCAGAAGCAGCACACGCAAAAGCTGTCTGATCCCTTTTAAGGAGCTCTGCCGGCAGTCACGCCCAGTAACTTCTGTTTATATCTCCTTGGCTACCCCTTGGCTGCGAAATGCAGTCTTGTAGCTGAGTATCTCGCCTTCCGGAATAAAAGGATTCCTTTACTGAGGACGAATAGGAGAACAGTGGGCAACCGGCAGCGTCCACCAGGCCCTCCTGTGTTGCGGGGTCAGTGGTGTTCTAAAGTCCCCTTCTGCGGGCCCCGTGCTCACCCCTCGCGGCCGCGGTCCCAGCCGTCCCTGTGCCGCCTGCCCCTCGTACCGGACACCGCACCTGGCAGAGGAGGTGAAGGGAGTGAGTGGAGCGTGTGAGGCCCAGCCCCGCCGCTCCCCGTACACAGCAGGCGCTCAGGCCGCGCAGGCAGGGCCGGCGCAGAGCTCAGGACATGACCTTCGCTGTGGCACTCTCTAAGCCCTGAGGCCCAGCTCCGGGTCGGGGAGAATCAATCCAGGGGGCGGGAGCCCCCCTGCCACGTGCTGTCTGGATCGATGGGCAGGCGGGCATTTGGCTGATCGCTCTGGCCAGTGAGGGACGAGTGGCCCTGACCCCTCCCCCCCCACCAAGAGGGTGTGGGGACCCCAGTCCCGTGGGAGGAGAGAAGTTGGGGTCCGGAGGCGCTCGGACAGGCTTGACCTTGGACTGACCACGGAGGATGCTCTCGGGGGCCGACTCCCAGGACCGGGGCCCGGACCCCGGCAGCCCCGGGCAGGATGGCCACGGCTCCGTGTCGCGGCCCAGGGCCGAAGCCCCGGGGACCGAAGCGCGCAGAGAGGACCCCCACGGCCGCCCACCGAGTCCCGGTCTCGGCTGGCACCCCGAGGGCCGCCGGACGCGCTGCCCCAGCTGGGCCGCTCGGCCGGGCCGGGAGGAGGCACCTGCGTCCCCCCCGGGGCCCCCCGACCCCGGCAGCAGGGCTGCCAGCGGCCCCCTCGCCCGGCTGGGCCTCCGCCGGGAGGCCAGGCTGCCTTTCTCCAGATTCCTGGATGAGGTCACCGTGCGTGTGCTGGACCCTGGGACCCTGGAGGCCTTCCGGGGGCCCAGAGGCCGCAGCCCGGAGCCCCCGCCGGGGGAGCGAGGCCCAGGGCCCGCCCAGGAGCCCCTCGCAGGAGCTGCGGCCCCGGAGAAGAGCCTGGCCCTGAGCCCGCCGCCGTCCTCAGCCGCGGCTGCCTGCAGAGCGGGGCCGGGCCGGGCCGCGGACACCGGGGAGGCTCGCGTGGGCAGCGGCAAGCTTGGGGGCCCGGCTGCCTCCCCCCGGAAGCCTCCAAGCCGGGTGAGTCTCCGCCTCAGCCCATCCTCCAGCAGGCCGCTGGGCAGAGGTCCGCTGCGGTCCCCTCCCTCCTCCCACAGGTCCTCTCCGGGAGCCCCGCTGCCCCCCTCCGAGGCCCCTCATCACGCCCCTCTTATAAGACCCGGAACGGGCAAGACCTTAAGGACCAAAAGAACGAATCTCTAAGGTGAAATTTCTGGCTTGGGGTGAGCAGAATAATGCTGACCCCAGTGCACAGGAGCCAACAATACTGACAACAGTAATAATATCACCCCCTCTGTGGCAGAGGCCTCCGTGTTTTACCGCCGGATTTCGTGAGGTTACCCCTTTTGAATATTCGAACCTCAGACACCTCCACGTGAGGTACTGTGTCACTGTCCTGTGGGGCAGATAGGTGGCCCCGTGTCCTTCGCTAATTCCCCCATTTTGTAGAACTGGAAACTGAGGCTCTGAGAGGCTGCCGCTTGCCCCAGGTCCCATGGGGAGTCTGGGCTAGGACCCAGGTCTTCAAATCTCAGTGCAGGTGTCCTCCTCGGCACCCCTGCACCCACACACACCCTGGCCTCATAGATGGGTAGAAAGCTGCCCCGGGGACGTAGTTCTGCAGAGCAGCACCCCATGCACGTGCACGCTTCCTCGGGTTGACCGCTTTCCCCCAAACCATCCGTGTCCCCGGGGGCCAGGGTGGAGTTTTATGGGCTCTTGAGGACACTGCCCCATCTGGACTTCTCCAGGCACAGGACCGAGATTGTTCTAATTCTTGATCCCAAACCTCGGAGCGCTGGCCCCCACCCCCTGCCCCCCGCCCCGCTCTGGGAGGTTGGTGCCATCGTTATGCTCCCATTGTTTGGGGGAGGAAACTGAGTCTCAGGCCATGCAGGGGACCCAGGCAGTGTTAACCTGTCCCTCTGCCCCTCTGCTCCTTGGCGTCTCTTGCCGACACCCACCCCACTGCCGCCCCCAGCAACCTCTTTGTCCCGGGACGGCCGGAGGCAGCATGGCTGGTAGGGAGTCCTGGCCCTTCCCCTGCGGCTGCTGGGCCAGCTGCACCCAGCTCTGCCTGGGAGCTCTCAGCTTGCGGTAGACTCAGCTCAAGGATCCACTGCCTGCAGGTGACCTGGACGGGTCACCCACCCCCTCTGGACTTCGGTGTCCCGGGCCATGAAAAAAAAGGCAGGAATGATCATGATTCTTCTTTTGCCTTGTCACAGGGAAAGCATCCAACAGGTGCCCCATACGCATCCTGGCACCTGCCTGCCCACAAGGGCCTGGCAGTCTGCGACCCCCGCCTCTGTGCCACTCTGAGCCCTGCACACAGCACAGCCCGCCCTCTGGGGACGTGGGGCCCTGCGGGAGCCCCAAAACGCCCAGGCCTCTGGAAGGTTCTGTCTCAAGGCTCCTCACACATGCCTCCTCCAGGCAGGAGGGGACTGCCAGGCAGCACAGGGCTGTGGGGACCAGGTGGGGGCCTGCAGTGGGTGCCAGGGAGCAGGGCTCCATCCAGAGGCGCAGGGAGTGTCCTTCCCCAGGGAGGGGGAGGGGGCAGCAGCCTTCCCCACCCCACCCCACCCCCAGGGCCATATCACATGGCAGCGAGCACCTGCTCTGGGTCCCCTCCAGCGTCACATCAAAGACTCAAAATAGGTAGGTCAGAGAGACAGCAGGATCAGGCCGGTTTCCCGGAGCAGGAGCAGGGGCAGGAGCAGGCTCAGAGGAGCGCAGCCCTCCGTGTCCTCGCGGCGTGTGGGGGCGGGAGGACTGGAGGCCGCGGGTGAAGGCGCCTGGCGCACATTAGGAGTTCAGTCCCTGGCATGAGGATGGTGATGGAGGTCGTGACGCCGGTCCCTCTGCTGTGTGTCCCCTGCCCTCCCAGCCCTGACGGGCCTGTGTCCCCAGAGCTGTTCCCAGGGTGGGGCTGGAGCTTTAGGGTAGCAGGGCCGATCCCTGGCCTCTATCCTTTTTTGAAAAGCCATTTTTTGAGGATAATGCCTGGAGTTTCACCACGAACAGCTCTGGGAGGGAGCTACAACCAGGGGAGGGCCCTGGGTTTTAGTCTGGCCTCTGTCCCCCTCTGTCCAATCTGGCTGCGTGGCTGTGGGTGGCCCTGGTCCTCCCCTTCGTTGTCTAGCAAACGAAGCCCCTGGGGAAGGCCTCCGAGCCCTCCAGCCCTGCTACCCACGGGCCTGAATGACGGCACGAATGACTTCAGCCAGCCAATTCCTGAGGTCAGGGGAGCGCAGGAGGTACGGGGCCAGGGTCAGGGAAGGAGAGGCAGGCCGGGGGCTCTGAAGTAGCCCAGGCGGGGCTGTGACAAGCCCCCTGATGCCAGGCCCAGGTGTCCCCAGCTCCTGCCCCTGGGGCTGTCCCACTGAGTGGCCTCCGCAAGTCACCCGCCCTCAGGCCTCACACTCCCCATTGTCTAGCTAAGCTGTCAGTGAGGTAGGTGTGGATGGAGCCTCTCCCCAGTGGGAGCCCCCCTGCGAGGTGCTTCTGGGGGGGGGGGCAGCTGCTTCCCAGCTCCCCAACTGTTGCCACGTGGGAATGTGGGCCGGAGTTGCCAGATCTTGCAAATTTTCAGTAGAAGCCAAAAATATGGAATTTAAAATGTAAACTCTCCCAATTTTTAAATGTTGGCTCAAATGTTTTTAAAAAAATTTTTTAAACCTCTTGCAGGCCAAATACAACATGCTGGAAAGCCAGATTTAGCTCTGGAGGCCAGCTTGCAGCCGCACTCGGCTGGGAACCCGAGGCCCTGCCTGAGGCTACTCGCTGAGCCATGAGGCAGGGGTGGGGAGTGGGACGCGGAACCCTGCGGCCTGCCCGGTCCTCTGGAATCCTCTGGAATCCCAGGGAAGAGGACACTCCCGGCCCCATCTGGGGACAGCAACGCCCAGCTGGGGCCTGAGTTCAGGTCCCCGACTTGCTGAGGGACCTGAAGCCAGCTTCTTACCCGCCACATGGTCTGCGAGGGCCTGCCCTGCCCCCTTTGCGGGTGACCCCCCTCTCCTACCTCCCTCCGCTCCCTTCTCTGGGGGCCTCGGCTGGCTCCAGCCCTCCCTGAACCCTGACTTGAAGAGCACCCTGCCCCCCAGCCCTACTCCTCCGCTGCTGGGACTTGTAGTGCTGCGTGTACCCTGCCACTCCAGAGGCACAGCCCCTGGACCTGTGTGCCCGCCCCCTTGGTGATGTCCAACCGCAACGTCTCCCCTCTGAACACTTCCAGCCTCCTCGGGAGCTATCAGGGCACCTGTCCCCTGGCCCGTGAGACACCTCCCTGCTCCCCACTTAGGACCAGATGCTCCCAGACTCCCCAGGCCCCCCATGCCCAGAGCTGCTGCTCCCGCCAGCTCCCCAGTTTCTGCTCAGTGTCATCCTGACCTCCCCCCAGTGGACAGCCCCAGCCTTCCCTCCTTCTCAGCAGACGGGGCTGCGGGGGCTGTGCTGACATCCCCTGTAATCTGCATCCCATGGACAAGGTCAGCACCGTGAGGCCACAGAACTTCCTCTGGTTTGTTCTCTGCCGAGTCCCCTAGAACAGGGCTCACCGGCAGCGTTTGTTGAGTGAATGCAAGAAGGCGTGTAAAGCATCTTAGAAGGCTGTTCAGCCCGGATGATTAAATTCAAAGGCTGGCTCTCCAGAGGAGCCCTATTCCCGAGACAGTCCCTTACACTTGGCTACCTTGTCACTCACAATGTCCTTTGAAAATTTTCCATGTGCCCTAGTTGAGGGATTGAGCTCAGAGAGGTTGAGAGCCTTGCCAGAGGTCGCACAGCTGTGTAGGAGGCCCGAGTCTTCATCAGTGGGAGGTGGGTGACCCCTGCGGTAGCCGCACCCAGGAATACTATCCCCTGTGCCCCCTCCACCTTGTTCAGCTTGTTTCCTCCCCTGGGGGCAGAAGTCGGGTAGCAAGGTAAGGGGGAAACTGAGGAAGCCAGAGCCGCAACTGGATTTACAGAGACACCGAGGTGGAGCACTGGGGTCAGCGCCTGGGAGGCCAGCCCCCAGCCCCAAGGGAGGGCAGGGACTGGCCCAGGGTCACACGGTGCGTCAGAGGCAGAGCTGGGACCAGAACCCAGGCTCCCTGGGTCCCAGACCTGGCTCTCAGCACTGAGCAGGCCCATCCCTGGACGGGACTCACTTTCCTTCTCTCTGTATTTTTGAAACAGAAGGATTTGGAGGGGGCATGGGCAGCCAGATGGTCCAGTGGAGGAGTCACGCCCTGGCTGGTGGGAGGGAGGTGTGGAGTGGAGACTCACGTCCTCACAGGGGCTCCCTCGGCAGGACTCTGTGCAGATGTGCCCTTGGGGTCAGGTGCCACCCACTTGGGGGTGGGCCTTAGGGAGAGGCACGGGGTGGTGAGTGAGGGATAGGAGCCCCGAGGGCAGGAGGGCGCTCAGGGTGCAGAGCAGGTGCCTCTGGGCATTAAGAGCAACTTCAGTGGTTCGGGTGTCACCACCTGCCACTGGAGGCCCTCCGTGCCAGGCCCTGGGGTTAGAGACACAGTGGCAGAGACCGAGGGGCCTGCTGTAGGGGTCTCATTTATAGGACAGGGGCAAGGCGGGCAGGCAAATGACCAAGGAGGAGTAGTCCAAAGAGGGCTGCTTCAGTTGGGTCATCAGAGAAGGAAAGCACTGGTCCTGCAAGATCTGGGCCGGAGCCTCTCAGGTGGAGGGAGGGAGTGCAAAGGCCCTCAGGCCGGAGCCAGTTGGGTGAGCTTGGGACCAACAAGGTGGCCGGAGTGGCTGATGTGGGCCAAGTAAGGGGCAGGTCAGAGGTGAGGTCAGAAGGTTAGGCAGACTTGCCTCCCTTCGTCGCCTCTTGGGAGTGCCTACTGTGTGCCAGTCACTGTGCCCAGGGGCCACTGGGAAGGTGGCATCCCGAGGAGGGGCGGTGTTGTGGACCAGCACGGGCAAAGACAGAGAGCAGTTGGGCTGAGGCAAGTGCGTGTGGCCTACAAGCAGGGCTCATGGGATGTTTTAGGGAAATAAAGGTGGCTGCTGGGCCGGACCCCCGGGAGGGGACAAGGTCACAGTGTGCGGCAGGAAGAGGCATGGGGCCACGCTTGGGGGGGGAGTGTCCTGAGAAGAGCACTGGGATCCCGCTTGCCTGCAGGGCCCTGGAGGGGCCGGAGGGGCCCTGCAGGTATTTCCTGTCCCATCATTTCACCCTGCAGATGCTGGGCGTTCCGCGGGTCCCTCATACAGTCCCCAACCATCCCTGCCCTCCTCTGTAATGGAGCCACCACCTCTGGCCCGAGACCCAGGCAGTCCCCGCGTTCTGCTCTACCCAGCCCAGCAGGCGGGCCTTGGCTTCCTCTAGGTGACTTTGAACACGCCCGTTTCATGCTTTGGTCTTGTTTTTCTCATCCGTAATAGGGGCATCTCAGGAATATCCCCAAATCCTGTGGTTACGAATTGCAGAGTTGCGACTTGAACGCGGGACTCTGGCCCCAATACCCAGACCATTGCCAAAGGCATAGCACCTCCCCACGGGGCTGGTCTCACTGCCCGCCCTGCTCCCCAGCCACGTACACCTGTGACTGCCCATCGCATGTGCATCCAGAGCTTTGCACAAGATCCCAACCCCGAGGGAGGTGCCAGGCTAGCCCCTGGGAAGGGCCCTGCCCCAGGGAGTGGGCATCTGGAATGGAGACCCAGACCCAACAACTCCACTGGGTCTCCGCGGAGGGCTGCCTGGTGGAGGTGACCTTTAAGGGCAAGGGCACAGGCACTGGGCCTTGGGGAGATTTTGAGACATCGCAGAACGGTCAGAGCCAGGCTTCAGGGTCTGGGATAGCGGAGTGAAGGAAGGCGCTCCAAGGTGCCAGGGCGAGCCACCCCCCGCCTCTTTCCTCACCAGCCTTCCTGCCCTGCCCCCGGCGCCAAGGCAACTCAGCAGCTTCTCCTAACACTCCTTCTTGGGGCAGAAATTCCCAGACAGACCTTTTAGAAGAGCTGAAACATTCAACATAAATAATTAATGCTAGATTTTTAAAATTAAATTTTAATACATTCTTATTAATTTCAGACAAACTCCCTGGCAGGTCATTCACTGTGAGCGATTGAGACAACTGGAGACATCTGAGGGGTACCCCTAGCCTTTGGGGGGAGACGGGCCTCTCTCTGAGGGCTGGCTTCCAGGCCGGCTCTGGCCTTTGCTTTCCTCCTCTGTCAAATGGGGGAGCCTGCTTCCCTGCAAGAAGGGGGGAGGGCACGGATGTGTAGGGCGCGTGTGCAAGCATCCATCCTGGCCATTCCGCGGAGGGGGCCTCCCAGGACAGGGGGAGGGGTTTCCTTTCTCAACCACCAGCCCCCAGAGGGCAGGGCTCACCTCACTGGCCGCCCCCTGCCACCAGCAAGAACTTAGCCCAGACCTAATGAACGGGCGAGAAAGCGCTGGTGGCTGAAGGAACGCTTGGACTTTTGGGGTTGGGTGTGAACCCGGGTGGGGCTGACCCCGAGGAGGCCCGGCTCCTCCCACCCCGCGCTGGCCCCGCGGAGGCCAGGCCTGCTGGGTGCCGGGGGTGCCCCGGTGAAGGGACAGGCGCCTGCCTGGAACTCGCGGCCAGAGAGAGGGAAGAGGCAGGAAGAGGCACGCGGGCGGGGCGCGGCGGGCAGTGCCGCGTTTATTGAGCGCCTGCTGTATGCCGGGATCTAGCGAGCCGGCGGTCATGGGGCCCCGGGAAGGTGGGCCTGGGGGAGGCAGGGGCTGGGGAGGCACCGGGCGGGCAGCCAATCCTCTGTCCTTGGGGGAGGAGGCTATTTGCAGGGGTCTGGGCGCGTGGTCTCCAACTTTCAGAGTGCGCCGTGCGCCGTGCGCCCCGGGCCAGCCCGCGCCCCCCCGGGTCCTTCCCGCGAATCCCGGCCCCTCCGCCGTCCGCAGCCCCCGCGCCCCGGCCGCCTCCCCTGCCCCGGCCCGGCTCGCAGGTGAGCAAGCAGGCCCGCGGGGTCCCGGGAGGGCCTGCCGAGCGCCCGCGGACGTGGCGGCCCAGCCCGGCCCAGGCCCGGCCCGGCCTCCTGCTCGGCGCCGCCGCCCGGGCTGCGCCCTCGCCCGGCGGGGCGGTGGGGGAGGCGGCGTGGGGCCCGGACCGGAGCGGAGCGCGCTCCCGGCGGACGCGGCGGCGGCGCCCGGAGCGAGGGGCCGGGATCCGGGATGGGCAGTCATCAGTCTTCCCAGGTGTGTGCGGGTCCCCGCGCTCGGACCCCCGCGCGCCTCGAGGGCCCGTGGCGGCCCGGGGACAGGGCGGACGGCCCCGGGAGCCCGCCCCGCGCCCCCGCCCCGCGCCCCGCGCCCCGCGCCCGCGCCCCCGCCCCGCGCAGGAAGTGCGGTGCCGCCCGCCGGCGCCCGCGGGGTTAACGCGCGCGGGTGGGGCCGGGCCGGCGCCCAGGGGTGCCCGGCCGAGCGGGGCTGGGCAGGGAGGGTCTCCCGGGCGCGCGGGCGGCTCTGCGCAAGCCCGGCAGGGAGCCCCGCCGGCGGGCCGGGCGCGCGGGGGTTAATCCCTCGGGCCGGGAGGGGCGAGCCAGGCCCGGAGCCCCGGAATCCCGCGGCGGCGGGGTCTGCGCCCCAGGAGTCCGCGGTCCCAGATGCCGCCCCCCTCGGATCGCGTGAGTGTCGGGTCCTGCGGTCCCGCGTGGCTCCCGATCCCCGGATTCGAACATCCTCCGACCCGGAGATCTCTGCGATTCCGGGCTCGGCGTCCTCCGGGAGGGAGCGCGGGGCCGGGAGGGTTAACGGGCGGGGCCCGGGCCGCGGCCGCGGGAGAGTTAACGGGGCCGGGCCGGGCCCCCCTTCCTCGGGCGAGCCCGGGATCGCCCCGGGCCGGCGCCTCCTCCCCCGCCGCCCCCCGGGGGGCGTAACTCGGGGCCGGGGCGCGCGGCGGCCGGGCGGGCTCACCTGTTACTCGGCCGCGGCCCCGCGCGCCCCCGGAGTGTCGGGCGGGCGGCCGGGGCGCAGGAGCCGGGGGCAAGAGCCGGGGCGCAGGAGCCCGGGGGCGGGGGGGGACAGGAGCCGGGGGGCAGGAGCCCAGGGCGCAGGAGCCGGGTCGCAGGAGCAGGGGGGGGGCAGGAGCCCAGGGCGCAGGAGCGGGGGGGGAGCAGGAGCCGGGGGGGGGGCAGGAGCCCAGGGCGCAGGAGCCGGGGCGCAGGTGCGGGGGGGGGCAGGAGCCGGGGGGGGGGGCAGGAGCCCAGGGCGCAGGAGCCGGGGCGCAGGAGCCGGGGGGGGGGGGGGGGGGCAGGAGCCGGGGCGCAGGTGCGGGGGGGGACAGGAGCCGGGGGGCAGGAGCCGGAGCGCAGGAGCCGGGGGGCAAGAGCCGGGGGGCAGGAGCCCAGGGCGCAGGAGCCGGGGGCAGGAGCCGGGGGGCAGGAGCCCAGGGCGCAGGAGCCGGGGGCAGGAGCCGGGGCGCGCGGGCCGGGCCGGCCGCCCCCCGAAGCGCGGTGCCCCCCGCCGCCCGCCCCGCCCGCCCCGCCCGCCCCGCCCGGCCCCGCGGAGCGCACGCCTCCTGCCGCTGACCGTCTCCTTTGGTTTCTCGCAGGCCTCTGCCGCAGACATGGAGAAACTCAGGTGAGTGCGGCCGCTCCCGGGGCCGGGGCGGGGGGCGCGGGGCGGGGGGCGCGGGGGATGCGGGTGCGCGCGCCGCGAGACAATGGGGAGCCCCGCGCGGGGACTCCTCCGCCGGGCCGGGGCCCCGGGCCCCCCTCCGTGCCCCTCCGTGCCCCACTCCGTGTCCCCCGCGACCCTCCGGGCTTCCGCGCCCCTGCTCGCGCCGGGTCCCCCCCCCCCCCGCCCCCAGCTGACAGTTCCTGGATCTGAGCTTTTAAGTTTCGCCTGGTGGGGGCGGGGTGGGGGATGGAGACCTCGCGGTGGCCAGCCCAGGCGGCGCGTCCTGGAGCCATTTTGGGGGAATCCCGCGAGTCTGGGGAGTGTCCCCTGCGGCCTCCCTCCTGGTGCTAAAGTTCCAGCCTCCGTGGACTCCCCCGGGCTTCCCGGAGGCGGGGGGGCTCAGCCGATGGGAACATGCTCGGCTTCCCCCCGGACGTCCCGGCGCCCGACCCCACTCCGGGCGCAGCCCTCGGTGTCTTCCTTCCCGAGTCTGAGCCGAGGTCGTGTGGGCAGCAGGCCCGGCTCCAGGCTCCAGGCTTCAGCGCCTGCCGAGGGCCAGGGGGTCCCCTGACCCCTCCTCCCCGGCCTGGCCTGGGTCGCGGCGCTCACATCCCCTGAGGCTGAGGCTGGGAGCCAGCAGAGCCCAGGCTCGTTCTGGGACATGCCCCACTGGCCCGGGGACAGAGCCCTGGGGCCCTCCCAGCAGGCCCGGACCCTCCGGGCGGTGGCTCCGTGCGGAAGGCCCAGGTGGGAGCCCGGGACAGGTGGGCTCGCAGAGGCGGCTCGCTGGATGTTCAGCGCAGGGCCACCTCCTGGCCACTGAGCTGGAGTGCAGCCCTGCCTTGTGGGTCCAGCCGGGCAAGGACACAGTTGTCCTGGGCTGGGGGGAGGGGGCCAACCTCTCGGATCAGAGGAGCTCAGATGCAAAATCTGGTGTTCAGTCAGGCCCACCTTGTCACGGTCGTGGTCCAGGTGGGGCCAGGGAGGCCCCAGGAGTGACAGCCCTGGCTGTGGCCACGCAGACGAGCGTAGACCTCTGACCTCAGGCCTGGGCCCTCCTCAGGACCCCATGTTGGCTGTCATCTCACCAGTATCCCCACCTGGGATGGGTCCCATGAAGAAGGGGACACTACTTAACTCAGCTGGGGCTTGCAGGAAAAGGTAGCATCCAGAGGGCACCCCAAGACCAGCTTGGGGGGGGCCCGTCGGTGGTTCTCTTTCTCTTTGTCTAGCTCTCCATGCCCAGCCAAGGCTCTTGAGCACCCACCCCTGTGTGCTGGGCAGTGGGGACACAGAGGACACAGGTGGGCAGGTGAGCCAGGTGGACAGGTGAGCCACCTGGGCAGGTCCACTGCCTGAGATGCTAAGGGGACCAGGCGTGGTTTTGCCAAATGGGCTGAGGGCTTCCCTGCGTCGAGTCCCAAAGGCTGGCGGCAGTAGCCAGGGCCTAGGCTTCTGGGCTGCTTTGGGCCACTTGGGCTTTCAGCTGAGGCAACATTTTGAAACTGGTGGGAATGGGGGTCCCATGGGGCCAGGACGTAGCATAGCATCCCAGAACTGGGGAGGGTCCCCTGGTGTCTTCTTCTCACTTCATTAGTGTTCTCAGAGCTGCCTCAGGGGTCTTTCCAGACCCTTCCTTCCCAGCCAGTGCGGGGGCTGCCCCTATAGGGTTCTATCCTACAAATTTAGTACCAGGGGTCTAGGACCAAGAGGCCCAGAGGAATGTAGGGGAAGTTGGTCAGCTGGGGTAGGTCATGGTGCTTGTGGTTGCACAGATCCAGTCTCTGGCCTCAGTTTCCTCATCTGTGAAGCAGATGTCCCAGTCACCTCCACTTTGCAGGGCTGTTTGGGAGGATGATGTGCCTCACCTGAGACCTGGCCTGTAGCAGGGGCCCAGGTGGGGGTTCGCTGTGGGGCATCTGAACCACACTGTGGTGGGTTCCCCAGGCAGGAGAAGATGCATTTGTGATCCAACTGGAGGAGTTTGGGGGTGTCCAGAAGAATGACCCTGTGTCCGGGCCCTGCCTCCTGCCACTGGAATGCAGTTTCTGTATATTGCAGGCCGGGGCTGGGGATCTGAACTGACCCCGGCAGGCAGGCCCTTTGCCCCACCAGGTACTTGCCATCCCACCCGCACTGTGGTGCCTGGAACCAAGCCTGGCCCGTGAGAGGGTCCAAGGAATATGTGATGAGTGAGCAAATGACCATGTCACCTGGACCCCCCCCTTTGTGGCTCCCTTTGCAGCGGGTATACACTGGGCCCCCCTTGTCCTGGCCCCTCAGCCGACTCCCTCTGCTCACCACCCACCCCATACTGAAGTCCCCCTTCCCAGTCCCAAATAAGCTGTCGAGCCTTTCTGCCTTTGCCTGTGCCCCTGCCGTGCCCCTGCCTAGAACGCCCTTCCACCTGCCTTCTTGTCCACGCGACAGACTCTTTGTTCTCCCAGACACCTTTTCTCCGTGGCTTTTGTACTCTCTTGCCCCTTGCCCCCCTGAGTGGAACCGTTCCCCTTCTGGCTGCCAACACCTGCCTCGGGTGCGGAGACCCAGTAAGACCCAGGCGAACCCCCAGAGCAGACAGGGACGCCGGCCCATCAGTAGATCCTCCCAGGGATCCCAGGCCAGGGACTCTGGGTTGGGATTTCAGGGAGGGCTTCCTGGAAGTGGCGGGGGGGGGGGGGGGGGGTGGGCTGGGGAGGACTTGAACCAAGGCTTGAAAAATGAATAGGAGTTTTCAAGGAGGACAGACCAGAGAGACCTTCCAAGGGGTATAAGGGCTGAGGAGGCCTGAGGAAGCAGGGGTGCGTTCTGGGAAATGGGTTAGGGGTGGGGCATGTGGGTCCCAGGAGGGCCCCAGAGGGGAGCCCCTCCCAGCAGAGCCTGGGTGCGACCCCAGGATTTTTGCAGCCCTGGGCCCCCTGTACTGCTCCCCGCGGCTCTGGCCACCTGTCATCTGGCATCCCGCGTACCCCTGCCCTCGCTCAGCCCCCCCCCCCTGACAGCCTCAGCAGATGTTCCTGTGACACTCGGGGGTATCAGGGACGTCCATGAGTCCCGCCTCGGAGCGGCCGCTAATCCTCACATTAATCGGCTCCTCTGCTTCCCTTGCACGGGGTCCCCTCTGCCTTGGCTCCCGCTGTGGCCACTTTGTCTGCCGCAGGCCTTTGGGCAAGCCCTGTCCTCCGCGCGGGCTCCCGTCCCCTCTGTCGTGTAGGAAAGTGGGTCAGCCGCCGCAGGGACAGAGAAGGTGCCCAGGAAACCAGAGCTCTTCCCACCATGCGGCCACCCCTCCCTCCCCCCAACTAGAATTTTTCAAAGTTGTGAACTGTGATGAGCATGAGAAAAGGTAATAAACGTCCGTGCGGTTGAGAGATGGCGTTCAGGAAGAGCCGGCACCCGGGGCACCCGGGGCACCCGGGGCACCCAGGTCCGGAAGACCAGAGCTGCCGCTGGCCCTCCAGGGGCGCCCCGGGACCCCCCAGTCACGGCTCCCTCCAGCTCCCCAGAGGCCTCCAGGTCGGGTCCTGCCAAGCGGATTGGGCCACCTAAGGGCACCCCTAACTGAGTCTCCTTTTGCCTGGCCTGGAACCTCACATACGTGGAAACTTCCAGCCTGTGCTTTGCAGGCCGGCCTTTTTTCATCAGAAACGTCGTGTGTGCGTGTTTGGGGGGGCGGTCCACAGCTGGCGCTCTCGGGGAGCTGCACGTGTGAGTGACGTTACTGCCGCCCGTTTATTCGCTATTGGGGGAGTCGGGGCGGCTCCCTCCTGGGCCTCTGGCACGCGCGCTGCCGGACACCCCCCACCCCCGTGCAGGTGTTCTGGGGACCGAGCGCCGCCTCGCAGGGGGTACGCCCCGGAGCAGGAGGGCCCGTGGTCGGGAAGGAGGGGAGGCCACACTCTGGAGGGTGCTTCTCCCAGTCAGGCCTGGGCCCTGGAAGGCCCCGTGTCTCCCCACAGCGTCCCGGCACTTGGCGTCGTCAGGGGGTGGCCGTGGTGCTATTTCTTGGGGTGGCGCTCATCACTGGGCCCTGGATTACTGCTCTTGGGGGGCTCCTCTTTCATAAGTTCTGTACGTGTCTTCCCACCAGGTCGTCCTCCTGGCTTGTGGGTGATCTTGGGCCAGGTCCTTGTCGCTTGCATGCGTGCGAATCAGCTCCCAGCGGCTGCTTGCTTCCCGCCCTTTAAATGGTCCTCCGATGAACACAAGTTCTTACTTTCTTTGTTTTTTTTTAGGATGTTATTTATTTATTCATGAGAGACACAGAGAGAGAGGCAGAGACACAGGCAGAGGGAGAAGCAGGCTCCGTGCGGGGAGCCCAATGTGGGACTCGATCCTGGGACTCCGGGATTACGCCCCAAGCCTGAGCCACCCAGCGGCCCCACAAATTCTTGCTTTTAATTCTGTTGAATGTGTCAGGTGTTTACTTTCTGCAAAGCTTTTTTGCACAGGGACACCCCGATGCTCGGGCCTGCACTCTTTGATCCGCTCATAGGACCCTTACTTGCTGTGGTTCTGCCCATGCCAGATGCTGTTCTCCAGGCTGGAGACACTGGGAAAAGCCCAGCCTGACATCCTGGAGATAGAGACAGACGTCAGGTCGTGTCAGAAACGTCAAGTCCCACTGGCCTCCCCTCCCGGGACTCTCCCTGCACTGGCTCCCTCTGGCCACCTGACCTCCTTGCTGATCCTCAAACACATTGGACAGGCTCCTGCCCCGGGGCCTTTGCACAGGCTGTTCCTTTCTACCTGGAATGTTCTTCCCCAGATAGCACGTGCCTCCTGCCTTCCCTCTTTTCACATCTTTTTCAAATGTCACGGCGGTGGGGGGTCTCCTGACCACTCGTTCCATTTATAATATTAACCCCCCACTGTGCCTCTTCTCTGCTTTGATTTCACCTGCCGTCCTGATCTGCCCCTGACTAGCGTTTTGTTTTATTTCTTTATCTTATTTACTATCTGTCTCCCCCCACTGCGAACCCTTGTCCAGAACTAGCGCGTAGTAGGTGCTCAGTAAATGCGTTTGAGTGAGACTGTACGGGGGCAGACAGTGAGGAAGGAGGGGTGGGACGGCCTCTCCCCACTGCTCACAGTGCCGGAGAGGGGGGCTTCTCCCCTCTGCGCCCCAGGAAGAGGAGTGTTGGGAGCACTTGTGCCCCTCACCCTACTCCCTGGCCCTCTGGGACTACTGTTGTGTTTTTTGTTTGTTTGTTTTTTAATCACCCCCTGAGAGGCCCTCAGAGCTGCCAGGGCCTCTGGTGGAGGGACTTGGCCTCAACAGTTGGGGGGGGGGTGTCTTGCTGAGAGAGGAGCAGGAGCAGGGCAGGGGGACCAGCAGCAGGAGCCTGGGGACAGGTGGGTCCGTGGCTTGTCCTCACCTGGCGGCTGAGCCCCACCTTCCCGGTGTTCCCCTCCGTGAGGGATCACCACACTGGAGGGCCCCCGGGAGACCGGCCAGAGGCAGGAAGGGATGTGTGCGGATCTCGGGGGCCAGGAGAGCCACAGCCCCCCAAGCATCCTGGCGGCGCCCAGTTGAGGGGTCCCATCTGGGTCTGGACCAGATGGTGCAGCCTGCTCACCTGTGGGTGCCCACTACACTTGTCCCGAGGGACAAGCAGGCTCTTGGCACCCCCTCCAGCGTCCCCCCTCCTCAGGGCCATGCCAGCACCCTTCCTGAAGCCCAGAGCCAGAGGCGAACCACTGACAGCTCCAGATCCCCACCCAGGTGACTGTTAGCCCCCCTGCACCCTCCCCCGCTGGTCACTCCGAGGTGGCCTGTCCTGCCTCCCTCCACACCCCCCTCGGAGACCCCCTTCTCTCACCTAGGAGTCTCCACTGCCTTGGCCCCCTGGGTTGTCACTGTTGATTTAATTTGTTCATCGATCGTGCACTTGACAAATATTTATTGAGCACCCACTGTTTGCTGGAGGCTGCCGTGGCCACGAGGATACAGCCGTGACAACAAAATTCCTCTAGTTAGGAGAGATGGAAAACTTTGTAAAATAAATATCACAGTGACCAGAACTATGGAGACCAAAAATGCCCCCCAAATGGGTGGGTGGGGGTTTTGGCAGCAGGGCCTGGGAAGCCCCGCGTCCCCCCCCTCCAAGGTGATACCTGAGTGCAGGGCTGAGCAGGTGAAGGGTCACCATGCCCATGTGCAGGGGGGCCGGGGGAAGAGCCCCGGGAAGAGGGAGCAGCAGGTCAAGGTGCAGAGGAGGGAGCTGACCCCCAGCAGAGTGAGGAGGGGGCTGGGGAGGCTTGGGGGGCAGATGGAGGCTCGGGGTGAGCGGGGGACCATGGCGTGGTCGGGTTTGTGTGCAGTGAGGGTGCAGAGCTGGGAGGCAGGGACCCAGAGAGTCGTGATGGCCGCTCTGACGGGGCAGTGGCCCTGGACGTGGGCGGAGGACCCTGGAGTATTTGGGAGGAGCTCGGACAGGGTCTCCTGACGGGTTGGGTGTGGAGTGCGAGGCAAGGTCGGGCACCCAGGACAACTCCTGGGTCTTGGGCCTGAGCAAAGGGTGGAGCCGCTGTCACCTGAGATGGGAGAGCTGCAGGGGGAGGGCAGGTTTGGGGACGCACAGGCCACCATCTCACCCCCGGCCTGGGGTGGCCCTGCTGCACACCTGCTCTGGGCAGGCCCGTCCTGGAGGGCATCGCCATTCCCTGGGCAGGACGGGCACGCAGTAGGTGCTCTGAGGGATGAAGGACCGGCTGGCATCATGGTCTTGAACCTGCCAACTCAAGGAGAGGTTTCCTGGGGACTTTCCACCTGCTGAGATCCATCTGATGTGTCCAGGATTGCTGTTGGGGTTTCTGGTCCCTTCCCTCCAGACCGCCTACTCTCCACCTCTTGTCTCCTCTACCCTACCGAGCAGGCACAGAGCAGGGACCTCCTTAAGTGGGGCCCCCAAGGCTCTCTGTCCCACTTGTAAACCTGACCCTAGAGGAGGAAGTCTTACAGGCTAATTCTTACTATGGTGTGAGTGACTACCTCATTTTGAGCTCTCCCTTTGGGATTCAAGGCACTGCAAAGAGACCCTCTACAGAGACTGTTCCCTCTTCTCTTGCCCTGCCCTTCAAAGTCTCCTGTCCTCACAGCACATCTGAGTCCCTACCCCTCTGCAAAGCCTCCCTGATGAAGTTTGTGGTTAGGAAAGTAGATTCACCTGGGTTCGAATCCCAGCTCTGTCACTTACTGGCTGTGTGGCCTTGGGCGAGCTTCTGAACCGCTCTGATTCTCAGTTCTGCATCTGTAAAGTGGGCACAGGAACAGTAGCGCCTACATTAGAAGGTTGTTTCGAGGGTGACGCTGTTCCCATGCACCTCGGCACGTGCTTCACGCTCTGGCTGTTACCTGCCAGCCCCTCTGACGGTAGCTTCTCTCCCGTCCCTGTGCTCGGGCCGAGCGGTGGGGCCGGGGGGCCGGTCGGGGAGCTCGCACTGGGGCAGCGACGGGGCGTGCGTCTTGACGGAGTCGCCACTCCCTGCGATGGCGAAGACGAGATGGGCGTCGGGTGACGGCAGCAGGACGTGGGGCCCGGTGTCCCGGGGTCCTCAGCCCCCCTTCCCACGCCCCTCGTGGCTGACAGGGTCAGGCGTTGTGCCTCTGTGTGCGCCGTCCTGGCGGGAGGGGGTGAGGGCCAGGGCTGGGGGACCTGCGGTGACGTTTGGAGGGGTCGCCCTGGCGAGAGGAGGCCATCCTGGTGGCCACCACTAGGCCGCTGGCCCTGACACAGGCCCTCACCCCCGGCCACGGCTCCTTTGTGTGCCGAGGGGCAGCGCCTGGCGCCCGGGGAAATGAGAGTTCGGTGAGGACACGCGGGTGGCACACAGTGGGTCTCACCAGGGGACTGAGGAGTGCCCGTGATCTCGGGGAGAAGTTTCTAGGAGGCCACAGTGGTCACAAGTGGGCTTTGATTACACATGGGAACCCGGAGCCCAGAAAGACGGCTCCTTCCCGCCCAGGGCTAACGGGTTTGCCCCCTGGGGCCTGTCTCCTGTGGCCTGGAGAGGAGCAGGGGTGCGGAGGGGAGGTGCAGCCGCAGGGCGGCCGGCCAGGGGCCCAGCGCAGTGGGGCATCGAGGCAGCACAGCCTTGGGGCGGCTGCCCACGCCCCCCGTGGCGCGGGGTCACTGATAAACCCCCCCACAGCTCTGATAACCTTCCCGAACCCCAGAATTCCAGAAGCCGGGCCCTCCGCCCACCCACTTACTGCGAGCGGCTGTCTGCAGCGGGAGCGGCCGGCGGGGTGGACTTAGCGAGGCCTGCGTGGGGTCCTCGCGGGGCAGTCAGGACCCGATCCCAGAGTGCCCACCCGAGGCGCCCGCTCACTGTCTCCGGGGCCGGCGGCCGGTGCTGGGGGGTTAACGGGGCGCCCCTCGTTGCCTACGGGGTCAGATCAGCTCCGCGGCCCTTCCATCCAGCTGTCAGGCTGACTCCGGGTGGGGGGGGTGTGGCCTGGGGCAGGGGAGGGGCCCGGGCCCAGGTGTGCGCAGCCCACCTTCCAGGCCCCCTAGAGCCCAGGCCGGCTGAGCCCGGTGCTGGGGAACGGGGCACCGGGCAGGGGTGTATGGGGGGCTTCCCACCGCGTGGATTCCCACCCCTCCAGAGGCGGCCTCCTTAGGGCTCCCCTTGCTGGTTCCCCGCCCAGGGACAGCCCCAAGCCCAAGCCTACCGCCAGTCCCCCCCTCTGCTGCCCTGAGGACCACACACTGGGCCTGCTCTCAGAGCCTTCTGCCTCCGGATCCGCACATCCCAGCCACCGCCTAGTCCACCCTTCCCCCGGGCCTGGGCTCAGGTCAGCCCATCCTTGGGCTGCAGCGTGCCCCTGCCAGGCCAGGACGTCCTCACCTCTGGACCTCTGAGAAGAGGTGCTAGTGGGAGGAGGAGGGCTCCACTGTGCCCGTGGCTGCTGAGCACGCAGGTCACTGTGCTCTGAGAAGGGACAGGCCAGAGTCAGGTGCATGCCGGTCCTGGTACACCTGGGAGTGAGGACAGACAGGCCTGAGCCAGGTGCACACCGGTCTTGGCACACCTGGGAGTGAGAACAGATAGGCCCGAGCCAGGTGCACACCGGTCTTGGCACACCTGGGAGTGAGGACAGACAGGCCCGAGCCAGGTGCACAGCGGTCCTGGCTCACCTGGGAGTGAGGACAGAGAGTGTTCCCATGGAGCAGAGAATGTGACAGTACCCAGAGGGTCAAGAGAAGGTTGTTCTCAGTGCAGGAGATATAACTCTCCCTCTGCCCGGGAGAGAATGATCTGGAAGAGAGGGAGCGATGGGTGGCTCAGGAGCGAGGCGAGAGGAGCTGCGCCAGGCCTGGAGTGGGCGGAGGGCTGCCTGGCGGGTTGTGTGTAGTAACAGGCGGGCGTGCCGGGTGTCGGGGCAGATGCTGGTAGGTGGGTACACCTGCTGCTGACATCTGTGGAAGTTCCCTTGGGCGGTTTCGTTTCCGCAGGGGAGAAGGAAGCGAGGTCATCGGCTGGGAGTGGGGCTGGGGGCGGAGGTGATAGGATTCCGGGTCACTCGATCAGTTGAGCAGAAAGTGAGGCCCGTAGCGCAGCTCTGATTTCCTGCTGTCCACGGGGAGGGGGCCGACCTCGAAGGGAGAGACGGGGAGGGGATGTGGCAAGTGGTGCACGGGGACAAGGTGGGTGGGGGGCGGATGGAGGGGTGTCCTGGTGGCGAGCTGGGGAGAGAACCGGGTGTCAGAAGTGGGATCACTGAGTGGAGCTGGCCTCGGTGAAGGCAAGTGGGGCGTCCCTGTGGGTGTGGGAGCTGGGCTGCGTCCTCCCCTCTGCCCTGGGAGCGCAAGCCCTCCACAGCATCCCCCCCACTCCGTCATGGCTGCAGCAAGGGCTAGTCACGCATGTCCATGTGCCAGCCATGTGCTGGGGACCCGTGCTCTGTGCCCCTGACGGTCCCCTCGGCCAGCCGGCCTCCAGAGGCCAACACAGCATCTGTCCAGAGGCCTCTGTGGCCGGAAGGGGTCGACAGCTGTACACTGGGCATCGGGAAGCCTGGGTTTGGCTGGACTCAGAGGTGACACCTCAGGTCACGCGGCCACTCAGGGCCGAGGTCTTTCTCTGTAACCCAGGTCTGTTGGGACCAGCATGGACAGAAGTGACCTGCGGAGAGGGGGTACTGAGGGGACTCGGGGCTGGCGGCCAGCTCTGCCCCCACCAGAGCCCTGCTGTTTATCTCTGTTCCTCTTTGGGGGCAGAGTCCTCAGGCCCCCCCGATGGGCCTTTCCTGAAAGGGCAGCTGGGAGCTCAGGGCCACTGTGCCGTCCTGAAGCCATGGGCACCTCTAGCACGTGGCCACCAGGCTGTGCGACCCTGAGGAGGAGGAGCAGATGCAGCTCCTGCTCCCACACGGCACCCCCTGCATTGTAAGACCGGGACCAGGGAGCCAAGAGGGCTTCTGACCCAGCGGGAGGTCTAGGGGGGCTTCCTGGAAGAGGTGACTAGAGTGAACCAAAGAGCCAGGAAGGGATGAGCTGAGCAGGAGGGGGCGAGCTCCCCCTCCTTGCAGCTGCTCTGTCCACTTGCCGGGGCCTGCCCAGCCCCCGAGGGCTCACTAGGCCGCGGGGGGTGGGGGGGGCAGGAGCAGGGCTGCAGCCACCTGATGATGAGGTGAGGCGGGTCAAGCAGGAGGGAGCAGCGGGACAGCCACAGCACCGGGGCCATGGGGAGGGCAGGAGCCATCGTCCCACGGTGACCTCAGTCCCGGGGCCAGGAGAGAGCAGGACCCGGCAGGCGTTGGGTTCGAGGAGTCCCTCCACCTCCTAGCTGGAGCTGGCGACCCCTCCGGGCTGTGGGCCCCGGGTCAGCGCCGTTGACAGCTCCCTGCCCCGTGCACACACACTGGCACACACGCGCCTGCACGCTTGCGTGCCACCTTCCCGGGACCTGGTGGCCGCAGTGACAGCCAGGCCTCAGGTCCCCATCTCTGCACGCGGTGCTGCCGGGGTCAGCTGACGTCTGAGTGCCCGCAGGGGCCCGAGCTCTTCTCCCCAGACCCAACGGGAAACAGGTGGCCTGCCCTGTGGGGCTCCCAGCGCCCCGTCTGCCCTGGGCCCTGCTTGGGTGGCCTCATGTCTTGGGCTCCCGTCCCCGCCTCCACCAGGGCCACAGGCCGCCCTCACAGGGAGCCTGCTGCGGGGGACGAGGTGCGACGGCGACCACAGAGCAGTGCAGTTTGCATTAAAATCTTGTCTCAGCGTCCGGGGGAAGAGCGGTTGGCATGGAACCCCGCAGGGCTGTGCGACCTCAGGGGTGCCCCGCCCCTTGGTTGCCCTGAGTCTCAGTTTCCCCGTCTGTATAATGGGTGTGGTGCACACCTCCTCTCTGAGGCCATCTGACACTCGATGGGCAGGTGTCCGCGTGCACCGGGGCAGGGTGGGCGCTCGGAAAGCTCTGGAGCTGTCGGGGGAGCGTCGATGCCCACCTGCCCCTGGGGAGAGGCAGCCAGGGCAGGCTCCCCGAGAGGACAGTGGGGGGGGGGCGCCGGCCAAGCAGCCATCGAGGGCGAGAGCGACAGAGGGAAGGCTGTTCTGTGCCAGGCAGGAGAGTGGTGGCCGCTGGACACGGACACAGGCTGCGCACATGACGTTCTCGGAGGCGGGAGGGGGACACCGAGGTCCTGAGGGGACTGTCTGTGGCTCCTGCTGTGGAGGGTCCGCGCAGGCCCCCCTGAGGGTTTCACACAGCTGTGCCCGGGGCTGGGGGCACCAAGGATGGCAGGAGACTATGGGAGGTTGGTCCACGGAGTCACAGCCGGGTCCCTGGGATGAGGAGCTTGGCGGGGGGGGCAGGTGCCTGGAGAGAGCCGGGGAGATTGGCCCTGGCCAGGGGGCAGCAGGGACCAAGGCCCTGGGGTGGGGGAAGCCTGATGGCCAGGGGGGGCGAGGGAACCACACCAGCAGGGGCAGGGCCGTGGTGGTCCCGGGGACCAGGGGCTCCGGACGGACAGACGTGGGGTCATTTTGAGCGGGTGCTGTGGCTGGCCTTCCCCGACGTGCGCCCGGCTGCCGGGTGGGGAGGGATGGGGACGTGGGGGGGTGCCCTGGCCCGGGACGCTCGGGGAGCCCACTCAGCCCCTGTAAGGCCGGGCCCTGCGCGCAGCGGCTGGTCCCGCCCCCCTGGGGGCCAGCTGGGGTGTCGGGGTCCCCGCCGCTACCAGGCCCCGGGTGCGGAGGAGTTAACCCAGGGCAGGAGGGAGGGAGTGCGATCCTGGCAGAGGGGACACGGGGACAAAGTCACCAAGACGAGAAGCTGCCTGCAGCATGTGAGCAATGACAAGCAGTTTGGCGCTGCTGGAGCATGACTGTTGGGTGGGGCCTGAGCGCTCCCAGCCCAGGGGACGGCCGTCCTGGGGGGTGGGGACGCGGGGACACAGGGGCCCTGGGACTCCTTCCACCAAGGCGCCCTACCTCGTTGCCGCTGCACGCACTCCCGCCCACCCCGCCGGGGCGCACCTGACCCAGTGACCCTGTCCACACTGCACAGCAGGGAAGGCTTCCCTCCTGGCACCCCAGGGCTCCTGGAGCCCACGTGCCTCCCTCCCCGTGCCCAGCACGGCACGCGGTGCCACGGACATCAGGGGGGAGAGGTTTGGAGACGGAGGGAAATTTCAGCCAGGAGGAACCAAGAAAGGCTTCCTGGAGGAGGTGGCATTTGAACAGAGCCTCGCAAGAAAAAAGAGGTTCTGGGGACTCAGAGAAGGAGGCGAGGATGTTCCCAGAAGAGGGGACAGCACAGACAGCTGCCTGGGGGGCCGGTGTGAGTGCGGCCGCACTTGGGGGACTAGACAGGGGTGCAGAGGCCGTGGTCCTTTCCTGCGGGGAGTGGGGAGGGGGCCTGGTGTGCGGGGCTCAGGTGTGGCTGCGTGGCCCCCCCTCGGCCCCCGGCTAGGTCACGGCAGCCCCAGGTGGCCACACAGGTGGCGTCCATACCTGCCTGAAGGGGGAAATGGGAAGGAGAAGTGCCCCTTCACCTCCATGCCCTCGGGCTCCCAGGCCCTGGCGGCTGGCCTGGCGGGGCTCCAGCCTAGTCCCTGGGGGGCGCTCAGACATCCCCTGTCACCCTGCCCCGCCAGCTGCCCCGCTAGGACCCCGGGTGCCTCTCAGACCCATGTCCAGACACACAGGGCACCACGTCCCCAAGGGGAGCCCGGGATCACCAAGGCCCCGGGGCTCAGGGCACATGGACTGGGCCAACCGTCCGTCGTCCGTCCATCTGTTTGCCCAGCAGCCGCCAGGCCCTTCTGCCAGCAGGGCGGGAAGGCAGCCCTGCGTGCCCAGCAGGGGTGACACCGCGTGGTCATCCCCGGGGCCGAGGCCCTGCTGACAGCCGGCGGCCGGCCAGCGGAGCCCAGGGAGAGGCCGTGAGTCCCTCCTCCGCTGTCTCCCCGCTCCAGCACCTCGGCAGGCCCATGGGCGGGGGCGGCCCTCCCTGCCCCCTGCCCCCCTTCCCAGGAGGGGCCAGCACATCTGGATCTCATCCCATCCTCATCCCAGACTAGCTGTGTGATCTTGGGACAGTCGCTCAGCCTCCCCGGACTCTCGTTCTCTCATCTCTGGGTCGGGGGCACCCCCAGCCTCAGTCTGGGAATGAGAATTTGTGTCAGGACAGGAGTGGGTCGTCGGCAGAAAATGCCCTGCGTGTGACCACAGGCGCCAGCCCTGCCCCTTCCCTGGGCCCCAGCCTCCCCCTCCTCTTCTGGAAACGTGCCTGCCAGGAGCCCCAGCCCCCCTCCGTGGGGGGGCCCTCTGGAGTGAGGACTGGCTGAGGGCCTGGGGGGGGACCCCACAGGCCTGGGGTTTGGAGCCCGGCTCGTCCTGCCCCTGCTCCACGCACTCGGCAGCGTGGGGGTCGTTGGCCGAGGGTGGTCTCTGGGGTGACCCGTCCACCCGGAGGCCCAGCCAGTGCCCTGCCCACCGCGCCCGGGCTCGGGGACCCGGGGCCAAGGGCAGCCCATCTCACGGATGGGAAAACAGGGGCTCGCGGGAGTGGTGACCGCATACAGCGCGGAGCCCGGGCCACAGCCCCCCGCTCCCAGCTCAGCCGGCAAGTCAGCCCGTAAGGTCATTTTCTGGGGGGTTGTGTGTGCAAAACTTGATCCTTAATACATTCCCCCGCTGCTTTTTCATCACTATAGGCAATATGACAAATCTAGGAAAGTGCAGAAGAAAAAGCTCAAATTACCCAGAACCCACCACCCACCACGACATTTCTTTCGCTGCCTTGCTTTTCGTGGCCGTCCGTCCACAGATGTTTTTGAGGGATTACACGGCTCCATCAGAGGCCGCGTCTCTGAGCGTTGTTTGGAAGCCCATTGCGGGGGCTGCATCCTCTCATCAGGCTTTGGCTCTGGGGCCGGCGAGGCCAGCGGGGCGTCCTGGACACACTGCGGGGGGTGGGGGGGCGTTTCCTGGTGTCCACAGCAGGGTGGCACCAAAGAAGGGCAGGGCACACCTGGGTCCCCTCCCGCATCCATTTAGCCGATTCTGCTCCCCTCCGGCCCACCCACAGCCCGGCCACAGACACAAGGGGCCCCACTGTGAGAAGGGGTCCCCGGGAGGGTGAAGTGGGCCCTGCCCGGGACCCCTAGCCTTTGCCAGGTCCCTCAGCCCCCAGGACCCCCTCCCCTATCTAGACGCATGAGCCCTTCACAGCCTCCCAGCACAGGTGGGACCTGATGTCACTGTCCCTCCATGCCCCATGCCCCCTGGGGGTCTCCGGCCACGGGGTCCTGCTGTGGTGACCCTACCCCTGTGACTCTTCTCTGAGGCTGAGACCTGCCGGCAGGGCCCCTGCCGCTGGTGGGACGCAGTGCCACCGCCAGGCTCCAGCCAGAAGGTGCACAGGCCGGGGTCCCCCCTCTGGTTCCTGTACCTTGACACCTTGCTGATGACCCGGGGATCCGCTGCCCAGTGTGGGGGCGGGCTCCACACCTCTCTGTGTCCGTGCCCACGGCGGCCCTGTGCGGCCCGCACCCCCGTGCTGAGCGGCTCTGTCCTCTTCGCCCACAGGCTGCGCAGCCCCTGGGTGCCCTCGTGCCTCGGGCAGCCCCGCATCCTGCAGGGCCGACTGGCCAGGTCCTCGCCCTCGCTCTGGGACAGGTAACACACCTGGTGTCTCCCCACTTCCTTGGTGTCTCTGCGTCTGTCCCCAGACATCCCTCCCGTGTGTGCGTCCACTCACTCGAGCCAGATGGGGAAGGGTGTTGGGCCACCAGCACATCCCTGCCACACGCCCTCGTGCCATCTGTCTCAGAGGCAAGGCTCTCAAGCCCCCACGGCCCGCACCCCCAGCCCTAGCCCAGGCTCCATCCTCGGGCTCCCGCGCCCGCCCCGGGGTGTCCAGGAGGGGCTCCTGGTGGATGGCCGGAGGGGATCGCACCTGGGAGGGGCCCGCGCTCATGAGCTCATCGTTCTCCGTGAGGCGGGAAAGCATTCTGGGGGCTTCCAGGGGCCAGGGAGGAACCGGGTAACACCCCGTCACCCACACACGCCCCACCAGGTTAGGTGCACGTCCTCATTTAGTTCACCGAGACACAGGTCAAAGTGAAGGTGACTTCAGCAGGCGACAGTCTGAGAAGGGTGTCCTACGCTCGCACCCTGACCCCTCCCCAGAGGGCGCGGCACGGCTTGTCTGGGCACGGAGGGCTTCGGCACCCTCCCCGTGCGTCTGTCGAGGGGCTGTTTGCAGAGGCCAGGGCCTCCCCAGCACACTCGTCGCTCCGACGGGGGAAGCCGAGGCCCCGGCCCCGAGCCGCCCCCTGGGATTCCCATAGCCTGGAAGGCCCATGGCCACGTGGTACTTGCCCCTGGCATCGTCTCTCAGTGGTTCTGATGAGCCCCCAGCGCGGGCTGCCGTGTGGGTGCGCATGTCCCCGTTTCACGGACGGGGACACTGAGGCGGAGGCCAGGCAGGGCTCAGGTCGATGCCCCGGGAGGGGAGAGCGCTGGCAGGGACGGACGGCCACGAGGTGACCGTGGACCCCACGATACCCAGCCTGGGACCCTCCTGGACCAGGTTGGGGAGGGGACATGTCCAGAGCTTCTGAGTGGCTGATCTCTGGGACTTGGTGACCGGCTGTGAGGGGACGAGGGGCAAGGAGGCCCCATGGCCTCCTGGAGTCTGACTGGGGACCGAGAGTAGCTGTCCCTTGTCGGGGGTGGGGGAGGCAGAGGCCAGGGAGGGGTTAGCCTTGAACGCACGGAGTGTGAGTGCCGTGGGCCATGGGCGGAGGGGCCGGCGGGTGGCTGGACACGGGGGGAGTGGACTGGAGATGCAAGCAGGTGGGGGTGGGGGGGCCCCATGTGTGGCGGGGGGGCGGAAATTCAACCCGAGTTGTGCGGGGAGGGAGGGGCCGTGCAAACAGCACCCTGATGGGCCTGGGCAAGGCCGAGGGGTGTGCAGGCGGGGATGGGGGGCTGTGGTGGGCTCCGGCCGCCGGCCTGGGCATCCGCTGTGACGGAGGGCTGGGGGGCGCGGGAGCCAGGGGCCGGGGTGCCGTGGGTGCCTCCGGTAGGTCCGGAAGGCCCCAGCTCACTGCGGCGGTTGCCGGGGATGCGGGAGGCCTTGACCAGGTGCCCTCCTCCCAGCCCTGCTGTGCGCTTGTCCCACCACGGAACCTGTTCCGTGTTCGCGTGGGTCTCCCTCCAGACCGAAGGCTCTACCGGGCGGGGGCCGCGCTGGCCCTGCTGGCTGCTGCAGGGTGGGGGGCAGGAAAGGCGGTCTGGTCTGGGGGGACGTGTGGCCGGTCACATCAGGAGTGGGCAGTCTGCATGGTGGCGGGGTGCGCGCTGTGGTTGCGGGTGGCTGGTCACTGGCTCTGGGTGGTCACGCGAGTGGATGGATGATGCTTTCACCTCTTCCCAAGGGTGCAGACCCCACCTGTGCCTTGTGACCGAGGGCTGTGGGTGGGCTGCTGCCTTGTGACCGAGGGCTGTGGGTGGACCTGCAGCCCCCACGGGGGAGAAAGGCTGGGGGCCGAGGACCATCTGGGTGGGTCTGTAGCTGCAGGGTGGGGCAGTCAGGCATGCTGCCTGGAGGAGGCGGCCAGACCTGCGTGGGCAGCCGTGGGCACTGCTGCAGGGCTCTCCTGGATGAACGCTCTGCATCCTCCCTGGAGACTGACCCCGGGGGGAACCTGCCCCCCCCTTTTCTGAGGTTCTCAAAATGTAGGCAACTTTTTAATTTTTATTTATTTAAAAAGATGTAGGCCTGGGCAGGAGTCCAGGAATATTTCATTGAGATCTGCTGGGTGTGTGCCCGTGGGAACACGAGTGGCTTCCACACTGGGCCGGAGACTGCAGGAGACTGCCTGCCCCGGTCCCCTCACTCCGGTGTGGGCCTCGGAGGTGCTGAGAACACAGGCTCCTGCCCAGGGTCCCACACCACACCTGGGCAGACTCCCAGCCCTGCCTGTCGCCAGGTTTTCAGCGTGACACCCGGGGACTCCCCTCCCACTCCCATGCGCCAGTCTGGGGCGGGCACTGTGTACTCCCTCCTCCCTGGTCACAGCAAACTCACCAGAAATTATCATTCCAAAGGGCACTGGCCCCAGACCGTCCCCTGGGGGCATCCACGTGTTCTGGCCAAAGGTGGGCTCACTTGCCACCCCCCCCCCCCGCCCCCCGGACCGGGGCACCTCTCTGGGCATAATTTTTCTCCGAGTCTGGGCTTTGTGTCCACAGGGCAAGGTGGGGGCAGTCCCCTCTTTCTAGGGGGAAGCCAAGGCCGGAACGGATAGTGGGCAGCCCCGCAGCACGGCTGTGTGCCGGCCTGCAGAGGCCCCGCCACCCGGGCGCCAGGCTGTCACTGCAGCCCAGGGGCTGCTGGGGGGAGTGCGCTGACCAGAGCTGGAATGTTGGCTCCACGCGAGCCTGGCACCCACCGCACAGCCCCCGCCTGCCGGCCCCACGGTCAGGTGAGGCCTTGGGCCAGCAGCCGGGTGCGGCGCCTGAAGGGTGCGTGTGTTCAGGAGGGCCTCCCCCTACCCCTTCAGGCTGTGCCCCCCCCCCCCCCGGGGAGTTCCTGGGACCGCGCTTGCCCCTCCTGCCTCCCCCTCCCGCCGGCCGCGGGCCATTGTCCTGGGTCTCGTTTCCTGGGGCGGGGGCGCAGCATCACCCCGCGGAGAGGGGCACACGGTCTCTGGGGAGACGGAGCCTCCAGAGCTGGGGCTGAGGCCCTGGAAGGCTTCCTGGGGGAGGCGGGACGTGAGCAGGCCGGGGCTGTGCACCCTCCCGAGCTGTGTGCAGCCGCGGCCCCTGCGGCGAGGCTGCGCCCGACTGGGGGAGGGGAGGCCCCGCCCCGAGGCTGCTGGACCGCGGCTCCCCGCCAGCCCCCCCACCCCCTGCCAGCCGCGCCCTCCGGAGGCCCCGAGGCCAGGTGCCTGAAGCCGTCCCCACCCCCGCCAGGGCCTGCGCGGGGGGTTTGCAGGAGGCGGGCGCCGCGGGGGTGTCGGGGGTGTCGGGGCGCACCCAGGGCGCGGCCGCTCGGGCTCGCCTTCCCGCGCTCAGCGCCCCGGCCCGGCCCGCCGCCGCGTGTCGTTGCAGCGCGCTGCAGGAGCAGAAGGGCGAGCTGCGCAAGCGGCTGTCCTACACCACGCACAAGCTCGAGAAGCTCGAGACCGAGTTCGACTCCACGCGCCACTACCTGGAGATCGAGCTGCGGCGCGCGCAGGAGGAGCTCGAGAAGGTCACCGAGAAGCTGCGCAGGTACGGGGCGGGGCCTGCCTCCAGGGGGGCCCTGCCTCCCCCTGAGCTGTGGACCGGCCTGCCCGGGCGGCGGGTCCGGCCGGTGGGACGAGCTCCTCTTGCAGGGCCAAGAGCGGCCAAGTCAGAACTTGACCCTGCGTCTGGCTGCTGCCGGGACAGGCTCTTCCCAGGCACCCCTCTATCCCCTGTTCGTTCCTCTCCTCTGGTCTTGGGGGGACAGCAGCGGGACACACATGCAGCCATCTCCAGACCCCTCTGGGCCCACCGGGGCCCCAGCCGCCGTCCCCTGAGCCTGATAGGAAAAGCCATGGCTGAGCCCTGCGGAGGAACCAGTGTGTAGGGACCGTCCCCTTGAGCAGCGTGGCAGCCAGTGGAGGTGGGCAAGGTGTGCCGGACCGACTACTCACTCCCTTACAAACCAAACTTCCCTAAGATCGTTCGGCGTATTTAAGATATTGTCCTAAAACGTGCTGCACGCTTTCCAGCCTTGAGGAAGACAGCAACTGAATGCAAAGTTTGCCATTGGCTTGGTTTATTTTAAACATTTATAGTGCACGGGCTGGTGCTGGCCCCAGACGGGATTTGCCAGGAGGGCTGTTTGTCTGCCCCCCACCGGCCCCCTCCCCCATCTAGTTTCGTGGGAACCAGGCTTAGGCCATGCAGTCAGACCTCGGTGAAGGTGTCGCCTCTGCCACTCTCTGCTTTAAGCACCTTGAGGCTGTTTCCCCAGTACCGGTGGGCACACAGGGACACAGGTTGTCAAGAGGACGGACACTGTCCTAAATCCCCCTCCACCGTCACAGTACACAGCAGTAGTAGAAATATGGCACCCGACACCCACCCAACACCTGCTTCCACCTTCCCCCTTCTTCTAGGGTTGCAGGGTGGGGGTGGGGGAGCGTGTTTTACCCACCATGTGTCCCTAGCACTCGGCCTAGGGCCCACTGCGTGGCCAGCTCTAAGTCTCTGCCCTGCTAACCTGCTGTTGAATATAAACCCCCTAGCCAGGCTTGCAAGAACCGTGTTTAAATGTGAGTAAGCTGGCTTTGAGCAAGGACCGGACAGAGCCGCTTGTGAGTACAGGTCTTCCCTTTTCATCTCCAGGGGGTCCTCGACCCTGGCCCACGAAAGGCCTCTACAAGTTAGCTTCTTGCTGCAGGCAGAGGAGCAAGTAGACCAGGGTGGCACCAGTGGGTGGGCTGGGGGCGGGGGCGGGGGGCTGTGTCCAGCTGAGCCCTGCTCGGTGGGCTCTGTGGCCGTGGGGGCCACGCGGGGTCAGGCCTGGCCCAGCAGCGACCCCGTTGTTCCAGGATTCAGAGCAACTACATGGCGCTGCAGAGGATCAACCAGGAGCTGGAAGACAAGCTGTACCGCATGGTGAGGGCCGGCCCCGCCCCAGCACCCCCAGCCGGGAACCCCGGTGGTGAGCCACCAGCCGGGCTGTCATCTCTTGCCTGTGCACTGTGCAGGAGCTGGTGACAGGCTTGGCTTCCCGGCCTGTGCACCCCACCAGGGCCTGGGCCAGTTCCCACCCCCTCCTGCTGCGAACGGCTGGGTGTCAGGACCGGGAAGTCCGAGGGCTCCGAGCTGCCCCGTGAGCCTCCAGGACATGGTGTAATCACCCGACCTGGAGGTGCGAAGGGGCTGTGGGAGGGAGGCCTGGGCTGGGGACTCAGACCTGGTGGGACAGAGGCCTGAGTTCAGGCCCTGGGTAAGCCGGAAGGATGTCTGAGCCCAGCTGTGCCTCTCATGGGGCCCCCCCGGCTTTGGGTGAAGAATGGGGGAGACGGTGCTGCCCTGACCCCAGCGCGGGCAGAGACCCTCACGCCATCTGCACGTGGCCTCAGCTGTGCCGCCTGTTTTTTAAGTCGATCAGGCTGTGGAGACCTCAGTTTGGACGAGAGTGATGGTGGCGGTGGCGCTGGCCTCCTGGTCTCGAATGGCTGGCGTCAGGGAGGGGCCGATACGAGGTCCCCCCTCGTCCTCGTTTGGTTACGGGCTCGCTTTGTTTCTGAAAATCACCAATGGGTGTCGAGCACCTGCTGCCAGAGCAGAGACAGGCGACCCTGGGCTTTCCGAGCTCAGCTGGAGGCTGCAAGAGGACAGGCTTAAGGAAGAGGCGGGGGCAGGGACGGGCCGGTGCGGAGCGCGCACTCCGGGGGCAGGCCGTAGCCGTCGGGGGCGCCGGGGGCGCGGGTGAGCAACAGGCCCAGGGAGGCAGTGACCCGCCCAAGGCCGTCTGGCTCGTCGGTGCTGGAGCACAAGTGGATTTGAACCTGTGGTCAGTGCCCTTACTCCCACCTTCCTTGGTCTCGCGCAACCTCATCACTACGAGAGGGCACCCGGGGGGCCTGTGGGGCCGACCCCCAGCGGCTCCTTCCCACACCCTCCACCCCCGCCTCAGGGCCAGCACTATGAAGAGGAGAAGCGAGCGCTGAGCCACGAGATCGTCGCCCTCAACAGCCACTTGCTGGAGGCCAAGGTGACCATCGACAAGCTGTCGGAGGACAATGTGAGTGTTGCACCTGTGACCCGGGGGCTTCCAGGCTTCGGGGGGTGGCACGGGCAAGGTGGGAGGACAGGGCCGCCTCACCGGAGATACGCTGCCGAGGGCATCTGGGAAGACTGTGCTGGAAGGAAACGGCTCGAGCATGCTCACTCGGGACTCCTGCCCCGCCGGCCCCGGTGGGGCTCAGGGCCGCGTGGCTGCCCGCTTCCAAGGGCCCACAAGATGGGCCCAGCCACGCGCCACGCTCCCGACGGCTGACCGCACGTTCACTCACGGTGGCTGCTTCTTGCCAGGCCCTCCTGGGCTGTGAGAACGTGGTGTGAATGACACGGGCAAAAAACCCCTGCCCACGTGGAGCGGACGCCTGAGCGGGGAAGCAGTGAACACGGTGGATGGGCAGGCCGCGCCACGCGCTAGAAGTGCTTCACGCGCCTGGGAGAGACACCCAGCAGACAGCGCTGGGGAGTCGTTCGGGTCCTTCTGGAAGGGGCCAGAGAGCTGGCCCCAGGGGGAAGAGCCTTCCTGCAGGCGGAAGGCACCGGAGTGGCAGAGGAGGGTCTGCAAGACCAGCAGAAGGGCCAGAGAGGTCCCGGGGGCAGCGAGCAGCCCAGGGTCTGAGGTCAGAAAGAGAACAGGAGGCCATGCTGTGCAGGCTGCTCTAGGAATCTGGCTTTTGTTTTATTTTGGTTTTTTTTTTTTAAGATTTTATTTATTCATGAGAGACACAGAGAGAGGCAGAGACACAGGCAGAGGGAGAAGCAGGCTCCCTGCAGGGAGCACGATGTGGGACTCGATCCTGGGACCCTGGGATCATGCCCTGGGCCGAAGGCAGATGCCCAGCCGCTGAGCCACCCGGCGTCCCAGGAACCTGGGTTTTATTGTGAGTGAAGTACGGAGCCACCAAAGGTTCTTGAACAGAGGAATAACATGACTGGACCGAACAGTTTTCTGGGCTCACGGAGAACAGACTGCAGGGACAAGCCGCAGCGGGAGGCTCCAGGAGGTGGCGGTGGCTGCGATCCAGGCTAGGACAGTGGCTAGGACAGTGGCTCGGCCAGGATGCCGCCTGTGGAGTGGGGAGCAGGGCTCAGGTTCTGGTTCTGTGTCGAAGGTGGAACCCAGGGCATTAGCCGAGATTGTGGATGTGGGGTGTGGGGGAAGAGAAGGGCCCCGCCCAACTGCAGGGTTCAGAGCCCGGAGGGGAGAAGCCCCAGATGGCAGGCCATGGGGGGAGAGCGGGGCTGGAGTTTAGGGCAAAGAGATGGGGAGGCCCCAGCACAGGCCGCACAGGGCGCAGGGAGCCTGAGTGACCCGGGACGCGCTGGCAGACCTGGGCCGGCCAGGCAGTGCTCACAGCCCTCTGACGCCGGGGGCAGCCGGCCTGGGGCCTCAGGGGGGCCAGTTCTTGGCTCTCAGCCAACCGTGCCCTTCCTGGGGCCTCAGGAGACACCGAGGAGGCTGGGGACCCAGTGTCTCTCCACTTTGCAGCCCAAGTTGGGGGCACCGGCCTCAGCACAGACGGCGGAGGTGGGGGAGCCTCCAGGAGCGGGGTAGGGGTCAGAGGTGCCCCTGCCTCCCACAGCCTGCCTGAGCTGCAGGATGCCCGATCCTGGTTGAGCTCTTGGGGCCCCGCGGTGCACCCTAGCGCCCTCCCAGCCGAGGATCCCGGGTCGGGGCGGGAGTGCAAGGCCCAACCACAGGCACATGCAACAGAGATTTTCCAAAGATGAAACCAAATGCCCTCGAGTCCTACTGTTTGCATCTGTTTTCAGCTAAGGACGCTGAGCCAGTCCCTGCCCGGACCTTGGGTCACACAGGTCACCTGCCCCACCTCACCCTGACCCTCACCCCGCCCTGCAGCCACCCCCATAAGCAGACCACACTTGAGCAGCGGGGATGCGTGGAGCAAGTCTGAGACGCAGGGAAGCAGGGGCTGTGGGCACGTTCCCTGTCACCTGTTGTGCCGACACGCTTCCCTGTGTGGTCTCCGTGCCTGGGGCTTCTGGGGGTTCGGGGGCCCCCGGAGGCCCTCCTTCCACCGCTGCCCCCACCTCCCCATGCACCAGCAGCCCCAGGTCAGCACGGAGGCCCCCGTTCTGCAGGCGAGGGCGTGAGGCCCTGCCAGCTGCACAGCTACCCCCCCACCTGGTCTGTGTTGGCCACTGGGCCTTGGGTGTCAGGGACCGTGGCAAGGACCGTGGCAAGGGGCGAGCCTGCCCCAAACGCCTTCTCTTGTCTTCCAGGAGCTCTACAGGAAGGACTGCAATCTAGCGGCGCAGCTCCTTCAGTGCAGCCAGACCTACGGCAGGGTCCATAAGGTGTCCGAGGTAACGCGAGCACCCCCAGCCGGGCCAGCCTCGCCCCCAGGCCCCCCCAAGGGAAGGTGCTGGAGAGCCCGAGTCACGGCCCTCCTCCCTCCTGCAAGTACCCCGCCCTTTCTGACTACGGTGCAGGGGCCACCCCCACACACACACCTCCTCACCCAGCGGCGACAGCCTGCCGGTCCCCGTGCTTTCCTCTGGGGGCTGCTCCAGGCCCCCTACCCGCTGAGCGCTGACGGGGCAGAGGGGCCCGGGTGAGCCTCACAGAAACCCTGTGGTTCGGTTGGGCACAATGGCTGCGCCCATTTCAGAGATCAGGGCTCCCTGATGCCAAAGCCACACTGGCCTGTGGACCCCCACCCCTGCCGGCTGCCCCCACCCAGGCCTGGGGGGTCCATGTTCCCTCTCCCCTGGGCCTGGGCCATGCCGGCAACACTCAAAATATATCACAGTAGCAGGACACCCCACGAGGCACCAGGCGCCCGTGCCGTCCATCTGTGTTGCATCCGAGTCTGTCTTGTTCAGGAGCACTCAGGCCTCGTGACCCGGCAGGGGTGCCACCGACAGACCTTGGGGCTGGGAGGAACCAAGGGGCCTGCAGCCCCAAGAGGGGCCAGGTCAGCCCCTGGGCCACCCTCGGGGCTCTTCAGAGCCCAGCTGTGGGGGGCCGGGGAGATGGGGGTGTCTGGGGACCCTCGGGGAATCTCAGGAGCTTGTGACACACGGTTCCAGGAGCCGGCTCTCGCGGTGCCATCTGAGAGGCCCTGGGCGGTCCCCTCCCTCCGTCTGCACACGCGTCGGCCACGGTCACAGCCGCAGGTGCCGGGCTGACGCTACCCTGTCCCCGCCCTCCCCTCCTCACTCCTGCCCGTTGCAGCTGCCCTCTGACTTCCAGGAGCGCGTGAGCCTGCACATGGAGAAGCACGGCTGCAGCCTGCCCTCCCCGCTCTGCCACCCGGCCTATGCCGACAGCGTCCCCACCTGCGTCATCGCCAAGGTGCTGGAGAAGCCCGACCCCAGCAGCCTGTCCTCGCGCCTGTCGGACGCCTCGGCCCGCGACCTGGCCTTTCGGGAGGGGGTGGAGAAGCAGGGCCCGCGGCCCCCCTACAAGGGCGACATCTACTGCAGCGACACGGCCCTCTACTGCCCCGAGGAGCGGCGGCGCTCCCGGCGGCCCAGCGTGGACGCGCCCGTGAGCGACGTGGGCTTCCTGCGGGCCCAGAACTCCACCGACAGCGCGGCCGAGGACGAGGAGGAGGCCGAGGCGGCCGCCTTCCCCGCGGGCTTCCGGCACGAGGCCTTCCCGGGCTACGCGGCCTCGCTGCCCACGTCCAGCTCCTACTCGAGCTTCAGCGCCACGTCGGAGGAGAAGGAGCACGCGCAGGCCAGCACGCTCACCGCGTCGCAGCAGGCCATCTACCTGAACAGCCGCGACGAGCTCTTCGACCGCAAGCCGCCCGCCGCCGCCGCCGCCTACGAGGGCAGCCCGCGCTTCGCCAAGGCCGCGGCCGGCGTGGCGGCCCCGCTCGAGGCCGAGGTGGCGCCGGGCTTCGCGCGGACCGTGTCCCCGTACCCGGCCGAGCCCTTCCGCTTCCCCGCGTCCCCGGGCCCGCGGCAGGCCCTGATGCCCCCAAACCTGTGGAGCCTGCGGGCCAAGCCGGGGTCGGCCCGGCTCCCCGGGGAGGACGCGCGGGGCCAGTGGCGGCCGCTGAGCGTGGAGGACGTGGGCGCCTACTCGTTCCCGGCCCCCGCCGCGGGCCGCGCGTCGCCCTGCAGCTTCTCGGAACGCTACTACGGCAGCGGCGGCAGCAGCCCCGGCAAGAAGGCCGAGGGCCGCGCCAGCCCCCTCTACGCCAGCTACAAGGCCGACAGCTTCTCCGAGGGGGACGACCTCTCGCAGGGCCACCTGGCCGAGCCTCGCTTCCTCCGCGCCGGCGGCGACCTGAGCCTGAGCCCCGGCCGCCAGGCCGACCCGCTGCCCGGCTACGCGCCCAGCCAGGGGGACGCCGAGAGGCTCGGGGTGCAGCTGTGCGGGCCGGGCGGCAGCCCCGAGCCCGAGCACAGCCCCCACAGCTCCAGGGACTCCCTGGAGCCCAGCTCCATGGAGGCGTCCCCGGAGATGCACCCCGCCGCCCGCCTCAGCCCGCAGCCGGCCTTCCCGCGGACTGGTGGCTCGGGGCTCAGCCGCAAGGACAGCCTCACGAAAGCCCAGCTCTACGGAACCTTGCTCAACTGAACGCCAGGCCGCGGCCACGGGGCCCCCCGCCCCGCGAGCCCAGAGGCCCCCACGCCGTCCCGTCCACCCCCGCCCCCCACGGTGGAACGTTTTTCACACCCGACATCCTTCCCCACCTGAGATGAGCATTCCCCCCTTTTATAAAGTGAAACTATTTTTATAGAGAAAAAGGGTCTTTCTTAACGCACTTGGCCTCCAGCTCCCTGGATGGCAGCCTTGGCGTTTTCAACACAAAGCTCCTTTATTTTTCGGGGGAGGACGAGTGGGGCCTGTCCCTGGGAGGGGAAGGACGGCGTCCCGTGGAGACACCCCAGTGAGCCGGTGACAAGGGAACCCGAAGCTCTGTCCACGAAGAGGGGAACTAGAACGGGTGGAGGGATGTGACATGTTTTTAAACTGTTCTCGCCGTGTGACCGACACCACCCCAGCTCTCCCGTGGTCCGTCGTCCCGAGTGGGGCCGGTGCTCGTCCCCCAGTGTCCCGCTCCCCGGCACCACCTCGCTCTACCTCACACGTAATGAGGCCCTCTGACCCCCGGTTTCCGTGGCTTGCTTCCCCGTCGTCCGCGATGCATGCCCCGTCCCAGTTAGTACTGTACCTTCGTTCACTAATAAAAGACATCGGTGGAAAGGACTTGGCTCTGGCTTGTTCCTTCCGACCGCGAGGACGCGCGGCCCGGGCTGCCACCCCGTGTCCCTCCCGCCAGCATCCGAGTGCTTCCCCTGTCCCCACCCCTGGGCGCTCTTCTCACCCCTTCCAGGACATTCCTTTCCTCTCCCCCACATATTTCTGCCCCTTTGCCCTTTCTCGGGTCTCAGACTCTGCACCTGCCTGGAGGGTCCCGAGGCCTGCCTTCGGGGCAGCTCTCGTTTCTCTGAAATGTCTGTTTTGCCCCATGTTGAGGGGTGTTCTCACTGGGGAGGGAGGTAGCGGGGGTGCCCCCTTCCCTGCGCACGGAGATGCTGTTGGCACCGCCCCCTGGCCTCCCTTGGGCGTGGGGTGCCGTGGCCCGCCGTCCGCGGGGAGCTGTTCCTGGGGGTGATCCGCCCTTCTGCTCTCCTGCCCCTTCAGATCGCCCCTCCGCCTTTCTGCAGTTTCCCCAAGGGGTGTCCACTCGTGCATTTATCCTTCCTGGGAATTCACAGGGAGGCTTGTATCTGTGGATTGCTGTATTTCATCAGTTGTGGAAAACCCTCAACTTTCTTAAATGCTGTGTCCTCTCTCTTCCTGGGACTGCCCGGGGAAGTCTGTGCAGCTGCACCCCCTCCTGGGTCTCCTGCACTTGGGCTCACGGAGCTCAGCCCTCGAGACCCGCCTTCCACTTCACAAGTTGTCTGCTTTGTCCACGTGGCCGCCAGACACAGCCACTGGGTTTGTAGTTTCCCATTAATTGTTCCATTCCCAGGTGGTGTTGGTCTCACAAACCCACCCTGCGCTCCAACGGTGTCCTGTTCCCTGGAGAGCCTTTCTAGCTTGCCTTTTAGTTCCCGAAACACGCGGGCACAGCCGGGTCAGCCCGGGCCTGGCGCTTCCTTCACTGTTCCCCTTGGGTCCTGCCCTGCTGCCTCATTTCTTCATGGGCCCGGTTATCTCGGACGTGCGCTCATCGAGGTCTCTGAACATCTACGTGGGTTCTGCAAGGCCTAGGGTGGAGGCCACTCTTCCCGGGGCTCTACGTCTGCTCCCTCCGAGGGCCTGGGCACTTGCTGCTAGAGCCGAGCCGGGTCTGGGTGCAGGCCTTGAGGTGCCCGGACTCCCCCAGCTCCGTGTGAATCCAGGGAGGGTCTGCCTCCTGCCAGGCGACCCCAAGGAGGGTGGGCATCAGCGGTGGCTCCCGGCATCCCTGCACTTGTCCTGCCTCTGCAGGAGAGCCCAGGGCCCCCCTTCCCTGGGAGATGTGCCCCAGGAAGCAGTCTCCCCAAGCCAGAGGCAACTGTGAGAGGCGCGGGAGTCAGCTCCCCTTTGGGGGCCCAGTTTCCTCGTGGGCAGACAGGAAGAGACCCTGAATGAGCTGGGGAGCAACCGGGAGGGTGCAGGGAGAAACACGTGGCCCCTGGCACTGCAGACACTCAGAGGTGTTCCCAGAGGGGAACCCGAGCCTCGTCAGCCCCACGCATCAGCTGTGTGAACAGGGGCGGGGTGCCTCTTCCTGGCTCTAGCTCCTTGGGGTCTAGGGAATCGGGGGAACAGGGCTGGGGACCCTGAGGGCTTTGCAGCCTGGGAGAGGGCCCTTTCACATTCAGGGCTTTAGCCTCCACATCATCACCTCAGAACCTGCAGCCCCACCCCCCAGGTGGCCTCCGGACCTCACAAAGCCCAAAACCAGCCACAGCCAGGTCTCATTCCCAGAGGGCCCTGCTCAGGGCTGGGTGGGGACAGTGACTTCTCTGGCCTACAGATGGGCTGACCTGGCCACCTGGAGTGCAGGTTGGGGTGTCTAGAGCTCCATCACAGGACCTGGAGTAGCAGGGTCAGGCTGACACCACCTTGACTGCTATGTAAAGCAGTCCCAAACCACTTCTTGTGAGGCTGAGCTGGAAAAACTTGGTTTTCCCCCAGGTTCCCCAGGCTCAAAACCAGCTCAGCAGGACACTGTGGCTTAGGAGTGCAAGTGGCTCTGGTCAGTGACTCCCTCAGAATCCCCTTGGGTGAGGACTTGGTGTTTCCCTCCTCTTCTTGATGAGGGGGCCGGCTGATGCCAGCCCTGTGCAGCCCATAGAGACAGTGGCCCATGAGGAGCTCAGAGCTGGGGGAAAGCAGATGCTGTCTCAAGGCCACCCAGAGAGGCGAAGGGCCCTGCTGCTCCAGGGGGAAGCAAGCAAGTCTCCAAGAGGAGGCTCATGCTGGGTGCTGAAGGATGAATAGGAGTTCATCAGGCAGTTCAGGCAAAGGGAACAGCCTGTGGAGAGGCACAGATGAGTTCCAGAAATGGCTCAATGAAGGCTTCCATGTGTCTGCCTGAGGGTTTAGCCTGGGGCCACCGGTTTCCATCTGGATCTGTCCTGGGATGTTCTGCTACATGGACACTTCTGGGCTGTGGTGAGGCCTCTGCCTCTACTTTCTTAGTTCCATCTACCCAGGTAGCCAGCCAGGCCATAGGGTAGGCTTCCCTCCTCCATCCCCTGGCCCATCCCCACCTGCACATCAACCACCCTCCTACCAATCCATGCACACTTCTCCACCCCCAGCCAGGGCAGTGCCGGGCTGCACTTTGCCACTCGCTGACCATGTGACCTTGGGCCAGTTTCCCTTTCTGGAGCCTAGGGACACTGATGAGATTCCCAGGAGTCCTCCTCATGACAGTTGGCGGTCCCGGTGCAGGAGGGCCGCAGGCTAGGCTGGAGAGGGAAGGAGCAGACTTCAGGGTCAGCAGGTCTCCTAAGCAGCAGTTGAGAGGTGGGGCCACCTAGCGGGGGGCTTCAAGCATCAACCCCACTCGACACAGTCCTGGCCACACCTGGCAAGCATACACAGCCACATGCTGGCACCTCAAGATCAAACCGTTCTGCTCCCACAGAGTCTTCAGATCTGTGCTCAGATTCACAGGTGAGGGTAAAGGTAAGCACTCAGCCCTGGGAAGGTGGGTGGAAGGCACAGCCCACACTTCTTTTCATTCCAGCTCCACACTTTCTAAATTTAGCCCTTTTATTTTAAACTTGCAAATGATGAACTCCCCAACACCTTGCAGAGGATCAGTGAGCCTTTAAGAAGGCTCCTTGGAAGGTAGCATTAGGAAAAAGAAACAGATAAAGGCACGGAGTACGCCTGCCATTCTTCCCAATAAAATAACTTACAGAAGGGAGGGGCTGGCAGTCAGCTGGCACCTATAAGGCATGGAGTTGAGGAACCAAGTCCACAGAGGAGAGCACCAAGAAATAGCCAGAGCGGGGAGCCCTGCATGTGCCCCTGCCCAGGAGATCAGAGCTTTGGTTGGCTCAAGGTGAGCTGCACAGAAAAGAAACAGACTTCGCAGAGACTTGGTGTCTGCCCCAGGTGAAGCTGAGAGGGGAACGATCTGCATCTTCTCCCTAGCAAGCCCACTTCATGATGAGGAAGCAGGCCCAGAGAAGCGAAGCACCTGCCAACATCCCAGGCAAGTGAGTGATGGGCTTGGGGCCTGAGTGGCCTCCTGGCTCCAAACCCCACAGGGCCCCAGGCAGCCGGGCTGTGTGCTCTGCACAGGAGAGGAGCTGGGCAGCTGCTGGGCAGGGCAGTCATCCTATGGCCACACCCAGCACTCACACCAAAGCCTGATTTAATATGGTGTACAAATAACGCTCATACTAAAAAGGTAAAAGGGGCGCCTAGGTGGCTCAGTCAGTTAAAGTCTGACTCTTGGTTTCAGCTCAGGTCAGGATCTCAGGGTCGTGGGATCTAGCCCCACGTCAGGCTCTTTGCTCAGCAGTCTGCTTCAGACTCTCTCTCCCTTTCCCTCTGCCCCTCCAGCTTGTGAGCTCTCTCTAAAATAAATAAACAAACCTTTTAAAAAAAAGTGGTAATAGTAACATGTCACAGTGGGGAAAGCAATCAGAAAACCAGGCGCTGAAATTCTCACTCAGAAGATACTGCACACAAGAAAGGCAGGAAACCACCCCATTCAGGCTACACTAGACAGCAGGACATCTGGACTCCAGGATCTGGGGCTGGACGGTGGAAATGGGGGGTGGGACAGGCAGATGAGAGGTGCTCTGGGAAAGCCAGGCGCCCCTGCACCGCAACAAGGACAGCCCTTCCTCCTGGCCTGTGTCTGGATTCAGTGATACATCACTCATTCATTTGGCAAATGTGTGCAGAGGGCCTGTTCGGGCTGGATCCGGGGAGACACACCATTATGCAGTGGGTCCCATCACTCTCCCGTCCAGCTCCGTAGTGAGAGTGATGCCTGGCCAAGGACCCCTGGTCCAGCGGAGTGGGCGTGTGCCAGAGGCCAGTCAATCAGGGTCCTTCCCGGAGACTTGTCAAGTAGGAACAGAGGAAGGGGCGGCCCCTTGCTGGGTGGTCTGAACCAGGCACAGGCCCAAAGGGCCAGAGAGGGTCTCATCAATCCTTACTGTGCCATGATGAGGTCTGACAATGGGGCCAAACTGCACCTTCTGGTCTAAACTGGCTCAGTTCCGGTATCAAGTGGTGGTCTGATACTAATATTACTAATACTAATACTCCTAGCTGCTGTTTCCAGAGTGCCTACTGTATACTGGTCCTGCCAAGAGCTGTACAGACCCAACCTCATTAAGCCTCACCATCTCAGTACCATCAATTCTCATTTCATAGGAGGGGAAACCAAGGCACTGGGCGGCTCAGCACTTCCCTGCAGCCACACAATGGAAGGTGATGGCAGGGTCTGTCTGTCTGACCCCCAAGTCTATGTCCTGTCGACAGGCCACACTTGCAGTTATTCATAGAATACCCACTGTGGGCCAGGAGCCAGGTGTCCCGCAGGGAACAGATACCTGGAACCCTGTGAAGCTGACATCCCACCGCACACACCTATGTTGTGGGGCAGAGCGGTGGGGTGGGGAGACAACATCCAGCAGACCTAAGGGGAAAGACCCAGAATGAGAGGGGAGGCTCCCTGAAGGCCCCCTGTCTGCACACTGCACGAGACAGGCAGGAAGCCAGGGGGCACTGGGGGAAATCATGACCCGGCAGAGCTCAGAGTGGGACCAAAGGCCCTGAGGCACCGTGCCAAGGGAGCACAGTGGAGGGAGCCATTAGCCCATCAGGGATACTGAGAGCAGGCTTCTGAGATCACTGAGCTTCCCACACGGAGCAGGAGAGCTCCTGCAGAGGTGAGAAAGTGTGTGAGAGGCTCAGCAGGGCAGCCACATGAGGGCTGAGGGAGGAGTGTCCATCACCTGTGCCACGTTCTGAACGGACAGAGGCTCAGCCTCCACGCCCTCGGCCATTCTGCCAGGGGCAGTGCCCCATGGAGGTCTCCGCTTCTGCTGAGGACCAGGCCCTCTGAGCATGGGATGTGGTTTTCACCAAATCAGCCATTCTTAAACCTTAAAAGAGAAAGCGCTCCCAACCCGAGCTCTCCCAACACCCTGCCTGGCACCCAGTGTCCTGCACGAGCCTGGGAGTTCACGTCTCTCACCAGCCTGAAGAGCACATGTTCCCCCACCCCCACCCACGTGCTCTGCTCCAGCCTCCCCACCCCAGTTCAGGCACAGCAGGTGCTGCATCCACTCAACACCCACTGCCTGCCAGGCTGTGCACTAACTGCAGGGCGGGGTGGGGGAGCAGGGATGAAGGCTAGAAAAGGGGTCGGCCCTTAGGATAACCCCCACCTCAGGGCCTTTGCCCTGCCCTTCCCTCTGCCTGGAACGCCTGACTCATGAACCCCCGGGCAAGTCAGACATACGGCAATAAACATATTTACAGCCCTCTGCAAGCTCCAGATGCCCATTCCCAGGAATGGAACCCCTGCTGTGCCAACACCTACCACAGACTTGACCTCCTTGGAGCCATACGGCAAGTCTGCAGGTCCTGACTTTGTGTTACAGATGGGGAGACTAAGGCTCAGAGAGGAGAGGTGACTCACAAGGTCTCATCTGTGCTGACAGTAGAGCTGGCCTAGAACCCAGGTTCTGGAGGGGCAAAGCTGGGTACCCCACGGCTCCTACTCCCATGGCTCGTCTGCTCACGGGCCTCCTCCTCAGGTCCTCTATGCTTCCTCACTGACTCCGGTGCTGGGGATCCCTCCTCACTAGCTCATGGTCTCCTCCACCAGGAAGCCTTGCAAGGCCACAGGGACACCCCTGCCCTGAGCCATGGTAGCTGTGGTTCCTCACCTACAGTGGATCCTTGGGTTCCTGGAATGGCCCCCTCAATTATGGTCCTGGTGGGTCCTGGTGCCAGAGCTCACCTACTTGCCCAGGCCCCGGGGAGCTGGGTCTTCCTGCCAGCGTAACCCCTCAAGGCTTCCTCAGGAGCCTTCCACACATTGCTTCTTCACTGGGACAGTGTGCACACCCTACAGGCAGCGGGACTCCCTGGCCATGCTTGGTGGGGAGAGGGAGGAAGCTTGGGCTCTACGACACTGGCAGGGACTGCCATGCTCCCACACGGAGTTCCTGTCTGCCATCAGGATCAGCAGAGGGGGCTGCCCTATCTCAAGCTCTCATTCATCTCTTTGTCTTGGAGCCTCAGAGGGCCAGGGACTGGGCAGGCGCACAGAAGCGGCCAACACATATTTGTCGCTAAAATAACCTAAGAAATAGCAAAACACTCATGTTTATTGAGTACCACCAGCAACCCTCCATCCAGGCACTTCCACTAAGGTGGTCCTCATAACCCTGAAGCAAACAGATCTCTTCCCCCATTTTACAGATGTGGAACCTGAGGCTCAGGGTGGAGGGAGGCACCCTCCACCCAGCTTCAATCAAGGCAACCTCAGCGCTTCCTCACACCCGCCCACCCCAAGGAAGAATGGGAGCCTGGGGCCTGGCTGGCATCCGGGAGGCTCAGCACTAGGAGGCTCAGTGCCAGATCTTAATGTCACCCTCCCAGGAGCAGGTGGCGAGGACAGAGGGCAGCACAGGGTGGAAGGTGGTGCCAACACAAGCCTGTGCATGCCCTTGCAGCGTGCGCGCCCGGCTGGCAGTGCGGAAGCTGTACAGCAGGACTCGGCCGTCGGCACTGCCCGTCACCAGCAGGTCACCGTCCGGGGAGCACTCGCAGCCCACCGAGTAGCCTTCTACCTGCAGAGGGCAACACAGAGGGTGAGCAGACCGCACGACAGCTGCTCCTCCAGGCAGCCTGTGAGGCGGGAGCTATTATGCCCATTCTACAGAGGAGCAGCCTGAGGCTCAGAGCACGGCTACACACCCAGCACCCCAAAGCCAAGGCCCAAGCTCCCTCCATAAGGCTGGGGTCCCAGCATGGATCCTGTTTCATGAAGCCAGTTTAGTGGAATGCAGCTGGAAGGGCTTTAGCATAGCTCATGGTGTCTGGCCTCACAACAGCCCCTGAGCCCCTGGCCCCACCTGTCCCTGGGCAGGCTTCAGTGGGGAAAAGGGACAGATGCAGAAACGGCCCCCACCCATTCTGTCCTGCCTTCCCTCCCACACAACCCGTCCATGTGAGCCAGTAAGTCAGGGAAAACCTTTCCTGCCCAGCACTTGGGGCCTGGAGGTAGGGCTAGATGTGGCTCACAGCCTTCAGTGACCACCAGGCCACATGGCATTTGGTCACCCAGGAAACAGAAAACAGCGTCTACCCAGAAAGAGGGTCTGTGCACTCTGGGGCCCCATGTCTACTACAGATGTTGTCTGGCAGGAGGCTTTGGGGCCAGTGGCCCACTTTTGACCTGGGGGATAGGAACAGAGTACCTTGTGCCCTTCGTAGCGCCGCCTCCTGCTCATCCGGTAGGGCCACACGGCAGAAAAGAGAGCCAGGTAGTTGCCATTGGTCTGCGCCAGGAACACAGGCTCCCGTGGGTGCAAGGTGAGGCTGGGGCAGGTGTATCTCTCCTGAGAAACAGTGAGGCCACAGGGAGGATGGAAAAGGCTCCCAATTGGGCCTCTGCCTCCAATACACATGCCACCCAGCACTCTACTCCTGGAGCCTTGTGCCCAACCCATGAACCTGGGCTCAGGGGTCCCTGCAAGCTTCCTGTGGTTGCTGTAACAAAATGCCACAAACTGAATGGCTTACAACTACACACATCTATTCTCTTAGAGTTCTGGAGGCCAGAAGTCTGACATGGGTCTCACTGGGCTACAATCAAAGTGTCAGCAGAGCTGTGTTCCTTCAGGAGGTTCTGGGGGCAATCTGTTTCCTTGCCCTTCCTGGCATCCCTTGGTTCGTGGCCCTGGTGGTAGACTAGAAAATGCCCTCCCCCACCCCCCTTGCAAACTGCACCCATGTCCTCATTCCTAGGGAGCTGTAAATGTCACCTTTTATGGCAGAAAATGTGGAGGGGGTGTTTTTACAGACATAATTAAGCATCTTGACGTGGGGATATCTGTCATTATAAAAGGCAGGCAGGAGATCCGACACACAGAGGGTGACATGGAGACAGAGCAGAGGGTCTGAAGATGATCGCATGAAGGAGCAGAGCAGACTCTCCCCGAGAGCCTCCAGAAGCAGTGGGCCCTGATAAAAACCTTGACTTCAACTCAGTGAGACTTAGCAGACATCTGGCCTCCAGAACTGGGAGTAAATTTGTTAGTTTAAGCCACCAACTTTGTGGTATGTGGCTACACAGTGACAGGAAACAAGTCTACACAGCCACCTCTCCGCCTCTGCAGCGAGCCCTCGGGCTAGCCCCAGCCCAGCCCAGGCTCCCCTGCGGCCCACACACACAGTAACTGAGAAGTGGAATGGCCAGGCGAGAAGATAAAGGCACGAACAGAGTGTTCACAGCACAAGGCAAGGAACTGTCACTGTTTGACAGGCCGGGTCACATGGAAACACCCCTAAAAATTCCCTTCTCAGCTACACTTGTCCTTCCTTTATTCTAAGCATTGCCCTGAAGCCACCCTCTCTAAAAGAGCCCAAACTCAGAGAGCAACGTGGGAAGCCAGTGGAAGCCAGCTGCAGACTTCTGGGTCCACCAGAGACACAGAGGCCATGGTGGTCTGGTAACAAGCTCCCCAGCACGCTGCTACCAAGCAGAGCACCTGCTCACCCGCAAAAAGTGAGTAGGTGTTGATTTCTAGGAGGGCCAATGGCTTGGCCCTTTAGTATTTTCATCCACTCCACCCACGTACTCTGGTTGCCACACAGGCTGCTGGACTCAGAATGCTGAGGTGGCCAGACACGTCCATGCAGCCCCCTCCCAGAGCTCGTCCTTCCCAATGGGTTGCACTAAAACCCTACAGTAAAGGTCTAGAGGCTGGTTTGCTCAGGGTTACTTAGAACCCTGTGAGGAAAGGAAAGGCAGTGAGAGGGAGAAGGTATATATGTACACCTCATATATATTTTTAAGTTCGGCAGGAGGAGTACCAAAGAGATTAGCCATGTCTTAATTTGAAATCTTTGAAAATGATGATGGAGATGGTGGCAGTGGTGATGGTGGTGATGGTGATGGTACTGATGATGGTGATGTGAAGGTGATAGTGGTGGTGATGATGATGACGGTGGTGGGTAGCGGTGATGGTGATGGTGGTGATATGAAGGTGATGGTAATGCTGATAGTGGCAAAGATGCTGGATTTGATCGTGGCGATGGTGAAGATAAGTAATGCATTGAAGGAGCACCCCCTGTGCCTGGCACTGTACTAGATCCTTTATAAGCATTATCCCCTTCAATTCTCAGAATGACTCTATGAAGTAAGTAATATTCCCATCCTCAATTTCCTAAGAGGAAAATGAGAATCAAAGAAGCTACATAATGGGCTTGTAAGGGGTGAATCCAGGACTTTTTAACATCCACTGTGTTAATAAACACAGGTGGTCTAACTTGGGTCCCTGCTTAAACTTCCAAGTCACAGCTCCTGTCAAATGCACTGAACAAGGATGGATAGAACAGAAACCCATGGGCTGGCTGGGGTGATGGAGGGAAGGCAGGAGTCTCTTGGGCTGAGTAAGTGGCCATCTTCTACTGATCTGCATGGGTGACCCTTCCACATCCTTCCCCTGTGGAGTAGCCATGCCAGGCAGAGGATGAGTAGGACGGTCATGGAAGTGCTATGATCCAGAGCCTCTGGAAGGCTTTCCAGGTGGTCCTAGACCTGCACTTGTCTATCCTACCCAAGAGATTTCAGGCACCTGAAATGGTCTCTGAAGATCCTGCCTGCTGAACCATCCCTGCCAGGAAGTGACCTGGGATGCCGGCGGCTTAGGGCTATGGCTAAATCCTGCAGCTGAAACAAACTGAAAAGCATTGCCAAATAGGGTTTCTCACGTGGAAAATCTGGTTGGAGATTTTGGCAGAGCTCCGGAAATCCCAGGCAATAATGGTGCGGTCAGCAGAGTCCCGGCTCGAAGCATCTGTACTGCTCAGAAACTCAGAGCCTTCCTGGAGGAAGAGGATGTCCAAGGTCTGCTGGATGGTCGCCTTGTAGCTTCTCACCACCTGCAAGAGTGGAAACCTACCATGCTGGTGGGCCCTAGGAGCACAGGGCAGGAGCCCATGGGGAGTGTCACCAAGAGCCCAGACAGCAGGTGGGTCTAGTGAGGGCAATGCTGAGCTGCTGGGAGATACATACAGTGTTACAGCCTTGCCTGAGGGCCCCTCCCCACAGACAGTCCTCCCTGTCGCATGCCCACCTCGCGTCTATCGACACATGGCCACCACCCATGAGCAACCCAGGGAGGCGTGATGATCTCTCCAATCACACCAATCCCCTAGGGAGCAGTTGGTGCCTGATGAAAGTGAGCTTTGGGAAGGGCCCATTGCCCAAGGGCACCTAAAGAGCACCAATGATACCCATTGATACCAGGCCATATTTTGTGAGAGGTTCTTACTTCTAAAGATGTCACATAATTCACAGCTCACAAAACCCCAGCCTATTCTCTCTGGAACAGTAACTGTACTGCAGAAAGCCAGAGCCCTTGGAGACCATAAAACCAGAACCACAGTACACAGATTAGCTTTAAAGACACTTTACTTCTTAGCATCATGGCCAATATTTCATAGCTTCCTGTCTTGTAAACCAACGTGATTAAGTATCAAGGAGTTCTGTTTTCTCCAGAGCATTTTATCACATTCACTTTCCATTCTAAAGCACCTGGTTTGGGTTGGGGGCGGTTCCCAGAATCGGGACTAAGAAGTATCTCCACTTAACAAACTCACAGACAGCTCGCTTTAGATTGCAATATTCAGCAAGAGGCCAATACAAGGCGGCCTCAGGCCTTCCTGCAGGTCCTAGCCGGCCTGTTTACCAGCTCCCAGGGCGCCACCATGTGGCCACAGCATAAACACAGTTCTCTGGTCCCTCGCCTGCAGGCAAAGAAATAGGAAGTCTTGACCATTAAAAAAAAAAAAAAACCTGGAGTTCACAACCTTTAAATTTTGCAAATATATTTTCTATCATCCTCTTTCAAATGTATATAATTCAAATTCACATTACATGCAGCACTCTATAAAGTCAATTTAGGCAGTTTTGAGACCCATTCTCCAGATGAGGAACACTGAGGCTCAGAGATGTAGGGATTTGCTCAAAGTCTCACTGCCGGGGTGGTGGGCTTCTCCCCATCCCTGCTGCTTCCCTGGGACCCAAACCCAGTCTCCTACTGGCCACTTCCCACTTCCATAAATATCAGGACAATTTCCCAGGAGAGGATAGGGACAAATGACTGCTCTTCTCTGAGCCTCTTCAGAAGCAGTCCCCAGCCAAAGCAATTTCAGGGTGAGCCCCTTTGAAGCCTGAAGAGCGGTCCAGAGGCAGAGAAGAGAGGACAGCCCTACAAGCCTCTGAACATAGGGCAGAAAGCCAGCCTGTGGCTGCTTCCCAGCCCTGAGCCTCACAGAGTGTGGAGGAGGAGGAAGTCTCCATGTCCCCAGCCAAAGGGACCCAGCTGGGGTGCTGTTGGCCAGATGCTCCACCGACCCACTCTGGGGTGGGGTTTGGGGGAGGGTGTTGCATGCCTTCACAGTCTCCAACATCCGCTTTTCCTGAGTTTGCACAACATTCCAAACTCACAACAGTGCCATTCCAGGGCTGTGTTTGGAATTCATTTTGGTGGGGAGGGGAGGAGAGGCGAGGGGAAGAAGCAGGGTCCCATAATTATGGTTCTGAACAATCTCTTTACTGGCTCCTCCCATCCCAGTGCCATTCCAGTCACCCCTCACTTCAGCCACCCCAGGCCTCCATTTGCCTAGGCCACATTGGGCCTCAAAGCCTTTCTTTCCCCTTTACCAAAGTCATCTCCATCACCACCATTCAGGTGAGGCACAGGGAATCTAGACATGGCCGGGATAGCTAACACCAAGAGAAGAGTATATCTGGCCCCACTCATGTCCCTGGATGTGGCCTGGTGGTGGGGGAGGCACAGAGCACCCCCCAGAGCTACAGCAGCTTGTAGAGAAGGCCACTGGTGGGCACCCACACAGGCCAGCAGGTCCCAGCTTCCGGGCAGGACCATGAGCTCCTGTGGGCAGGTTCTGGCCTTCACACTGCAGCCCTGTCTCCAGCCACAGCATCTTGATCCCCACAGGGGCTCAGGCAATACACTGACCCAAGAAAGGGTTGAGGATAGAAGAGGGCCCTCCTCGGCGCTTGCCAAGTGCTGGGTAAGAGACAGCCACTGGGCAGGGATTCCACATAAATTATCCCATGATGATAGTGCAGAGGTAGCTTTTCCCAGAGGGTGGTGTGAAGGCCCAGACAAGAGCAAGGTGCCAGGGGCCCTCGGCCTGTCCATGACAGAACTACCTGCATGCCCACCAACACACCTGCCTCCCAGGACAAACTTTCCAGGAGAACGAAAACCGTTGTTCTGTATGTTTCCTGAGAATGGATGGAAACAGCCCAATTCATTAGGGCGCCATAAAATTGAATGGCCGGGAAACAAGCCGTGTTACGGGCGATCCCTGCCAATAACACTGCTGTAAGTGGAAGGCTGACCTTTGAAGTGATCGCTGCCGAACGTGATTTACTCGCCTTCACAACTGCTCCTGCCCCGGGAAAGAGCAGAGGAGCCATTTGTGTGTCTAGCTGGTGGGTTTTATGGCAACCTTAATTACACCGACAGCTGGTGTGTCCCATCCCAGGGGCGTGGGATGGTGCTAAGCGGGCCTAACTAGCTGGATCCAGAAGGGAGCCTTACTCGGACTCTTCTGGCAGCAGGGGGCCTCTGTAAGGTAAGCAGATACTTTGCTGAAGGCTTCTGGCTTTGGGGAAAGCCGATGACGTGATCCATACCACGATGTATTCAGGTATGAAAATCACTCGACATCCCTGACATCTAACAACTGCTTGGCCCACTGAAAAAACCTAGGAAACTCTGGGCTGAGTCATCCAAAGCATAGGATGCCCTTCCTCACATCCCTGCCACTTTCAAACTGCCTGGAGTCGGGGTACAGGCTGGACTCAAGTCCTGGCCCAGCTGCTGACTCACCATGTGCCTGGGGGAGTCCCTTCTCTCTTCGGGCTTGGCTTTTTGCCCATCACCATAGAAGGCCTGGACTGACAAGAAGCAAACCTCTGCCTCTAAGCACTGGAGGCAGTGCTTTCTGCTGGACCTCAGAAAGAAGGACTGGGGTGCACTAGCTCCCTGACACCACCCCACCATTCCTGTGGACCCAAACCTGAGGAAAGGCAAGGGGAGACACTGCTCTGGCTCCTGTGGGACCCCGTGCTCCCTTAGTCAACTACCTGCCTACCCTACAGGACCATAAGTTCCAGGGGACTGGTATGTGTCACATTTCTGGGTCATCCTTGGGCAGCACTGGGTCTGCACAGTGTAGGCATTACTAAGGTGTACTGAACTGATGGCTGGATAAGTGAATGAGTGTCTATACAAATGGATTAGTGAACCAAAGGACAGCTTGAAAAGTAAGGACTTTGAGGTTGTTAGCTCCCAGCAATATCCTGCCACTTGGGGCTGAGTCAGCACTTGGGGAGCTGCCACCACTGGTTCCATTAGACACCCTGGGAGAGAATGTTCATTCAAAGGGTCTTCCTGTGGCCCTGGACATGGAGACAAAGGAAACCGGACTCTCAAGGAACTCTATGAGGCCATGGTGGGGTGGCAGGCAGAAGCAGAGCGCCTGTGCTCAATGTTCCATCATCACTGGCCCCGGGGAGGTTGGTAGAGGCCTCCCTCCCCAGTGGGAGGCCCAAGCTCTCATGCAGACACCTTGGTGTCCAACCTGATGGCATATTGCTAACTTCATGGTCCTGGGCAAACCACACCTCTCTGCTTCAGCTCCACATCCATAAGGTGGGGACACTGATGGGGCCTATGGCTGGAGGCAAATGAAGGCAATGTGCCTGGCTCAGTGGCTGACATGAAGCAAATCCTCATAAACCTTCTCTTCCAGGGCCAGCCCAGGGCTAGTGTCCCCAGCTCTGAGCTATGGGTCCTTGGGCAAGTTCCTTCTCCCCAGAATTCAATTCCTTTTCCCTGGGAATAAACATTTGTGTTATCTTCAAATGCTAAGATGTCAGGAATCTATGTATAAAAGCAAGCTGGAGAAAAGAGCAAAGGGTCCATTTTTATAGTTTAAATTCACAAAAGTAGCCAATCACAGAGCACAGCGTACACCAAAAGTGCTCTGTTTATAAATTCAAAAAGGATCAGAAATTTACTTAAAAAAAAATAGAAAAGAGAACTTAATTAAGTTTTTCTACAACCTGGGGCTGGGGGAGTCTTTCCTAGCCATAACTGAGGCCAGAAGCAAAGAGAAGAAAAATGGATTAACCTGGCTTCATGAAAATAATAGTAATTTTTAAAAAACTATTGCACAGCTCAAAAACCAAATAAGAGGACAAATGGGAGAAATATTTTCAACTTTTAACAGAGACAAAGGTTACTATCCCTAAAACTGTTTCTCAAAACAGATGAGAAAGACTCAGCACCTCTACAAAAAAAAAAAAAAAAAAAGCAAGAAAAGTGAATAGAGAGTTCATATAAAAGGAAATGTAATTGGTCCTTTGATCTTGCTCATAACAGGAGAAATGCAAATTTAAATTACACAGAGATACCATTTCTTACCTATCAAATTAGCAAAATCCCAGTTTGACAACACACTCCATTAGGTGGCTGTGGGGCATTAGCTAACCGTACACACTGCTGACAGAAACACAAAACGATACAATCCCTGTGGAGAGAACTGGGGCACCATCGAGCAAAATAACATATGCCTTGTTTCTCAGCAATCTGCATGACCCAGCAAAGCAACCTGTAGAAACGATCCCAAAGGTACACTGGCAAAACCCCAAAAAGGTAAGTTCACCACCACTGAAAGCAGCAATACTTGTAAAAATAAAAAACTGGAAATAACCCAAATGTACATCCCAAAAGAACCAGCTGAATAAACCTTAGCACACCTATACTCCGGAATGGGATGCAGCTGCAAAGAGTGAAGCTTGCCCACCCGCCCTGCTATGTACAGGGCAGCCTCCAAGACACACTGTCCAGTGAGAAAAGCCAGCTGGCAGAGAAACAGTGAACAAGGTAAATGGAAGAGGTGACAGGAATGTGTGTGTGTAGTTTGCTTCCATGAAAAACATCAGAAAGATACACCAGAAACTAATGAAGTAAGTAAGTAGATAAAGAGAATGGAGGAGATAGGATTAGACCAGATTAGAGGTAGAACTTGGAGGATGTCTGTTAAGGGGCCAGACAATAAATAGTTTAGAGTTTGGGGGACACAGAGAGTCACTGCTGCATACTCTTCCATGTGCATGTATGTGTGTGCAGGTGCATGCATGCATGTGTAGGTTACGGCCATTTGAGAATGCAGAAACCATCTCTATTTTTTTAAAATATTTTATTTATTTATTTAATTTGAGAGAGAGAGAGAGAGAAAGTGTGTGTGCAACAGCGGGGAGAGGCAGAGGAAAGGGAATCTCAAGCAGACTCCACTCTGAGTGCAGAGCTTGACTTAGGGCTCAATCCCACAACCCTGAGCTTATGACCTGAGCTAAAATTAAGAGTCAGACACTTAACCAACTGAGCCACCCAGGCGCCCCTAGAAACCATTCTTAGCTCAAGGACTGTACCAAGCCGGTGGCAGACCACATGAGGCCAATGAGCTATATAGTTTTCCACTCCCTTCTCTAGAGCCATGTATATATTTTAAAAAATGATACAACCAAATTAACATAAAGCAGGCTCTAAGATGTGAAAAGCAAAATAAAGCAAATCAAACTAACCATGTATTGACTGGTAGCTTAACCAAATAGGATTTATTTTTTTTTAAGATTTTATTTATTTATTCATGATAGACACACAGAGAGAGAGAGAGAGAGAGAGAGAGAGGCAGAGACACAGGCAGAGGGAGAAGCAGGCTCCATGCTAGGAGCTGGACGCAGGACTTGATCCTGGGACTCCAGGATCGCGCCCTGGGTCAAAGGCAGGCGCTAAACCGCTGAGCCACCCAGGGATCCCCAAATAGGATTTTTTTTTTAAGAGACATTAAGGCACACTAATTTAATGGCACATTCTTAGCTGGATATACATTCTGAACAGAAAAATCACTAATTTCATGGTAGATCCTAACAGGACATACTCTGTGGACCAAAAGAACCACAAGAAATCTTAAACTGTCTTCAGTCAATACACTGCATACACAGCTAGTGTATTGATATATACCTTCCCCCAAACTGCACAAAGGCAGATAGAAATAAAAATTTACAGTATAAAAAAGAGAGAATACATAAAACCAAAGAAGTTAAAGAAAAATTCTGTAGTCCTAATTTTGAACTGGGAAAAAAATTAATATTTTTTTCTCTTTTTTAAGATGTTAATTTAAAGTAATCTCCATACTCAAAGTGAGGCTCAAACTTAGAACTCTGATCAACCATGGGATCAAGAGTCACACGCTCCACTGACTGAGCCAGCCAGGTACCCCTGATGTGTATATATATATATATATACATGTATATATATATTTTAAAGATTTTATTTATTTATTCATGAGAGATACAGAAGAGGGAGGGAGCAGAGACACAGGCAGAGGGAGAAGCAGGCTCCATGCAGGGAGCCCAATGTGGGACTTGATCCCAGGACTCTAGGATCATGCCCTGGGCCGAAGGCAGGTGCTGAACCGCTGAGCCACCCAGGGATCCCCTGTATATTTTTTCTTAACAAAAACCTTTCCTAGCTCTGTCCACTGAAGGGCTAGAAACAAGGAGCAACCACATCACTCAGATTACGGTCTCTAAACCCAGCTAAACCCAGCTAAACCCAGAAGTGGCAAATGACAGACCTCAGCACCACAACAGTGATTTTAACTGTGTAGCATTACGTTTAAGAAGGTAAAGAAAAGTGGGGCACCTGAGTGACTCAATGGGTTAAGCATCCGACTGGATTTCAGCTAAGGTCATGATCTCAGGGTTGTGAGATAAGCCCCACCACTGGGCTCTGCATTGGGCATGGAGCCTGCTTAAGATTCTCTCTCTCCTTCTTCCCCCGCCCCTCCCCCGGCTCACTCCCATGTGCTCTCTCTCTTCCTCTTACAAAAAAAAAGAAGAAGAAAGAGTGACCCTGGTAGGTAGACACATGGAGGATGTAGGAGTCCTCCACTGAACTTCCAGGGATGAAATACACGTTTGAGATGAAAAATACATTAGACGGGATTAACAGCAGATGAGACACTGCAAAAAAAAAAAAAAATAGTGAACTAGAAAACACAGCAATTGAAATTATTCAAAATATGCCAAAGAGGAAAAAAAAAAAAAGACTGGATTTAAAGATGATCTCTAGTTTTAACCCAAAAATGGAGTAAGCCCACTATGGCCTCTTATTCTCTACAACTAAAAGGTCTGAACAAAATTCAAGAAGCAACTACCTGAAGGCTTTAAAGAGTAAATAATAGCAAGTGGGTTGTGGAGGGAAGTAAGGTAAGGTCCTACGTTTGCGGAGTTGGGGAGAGGGGGCTGCTTGTTTGCTGTCTTTTAACTCCTGACTTTGACCAATAGACTTACTGAATTAACCAACTACATAGTGAGCATGTACAGCAAAAATTCTGCAACAATTCTGTCATTCTGGTCAAAGGAAAAAGAAAATGGACCCTTTATAAGCCAGAGAGTACTGGGGAAATTTTAAAACATGACCTCTTTCTCTCCTGCCCTGACCTAACAACACCAGCCCCAGCAGCAGGACTGCAATGCTCTGGGTGTGTGCCACGAGTACCTAAAACGTAGAGGGAAAACATCTGAATAGAACAGCTGGGGGAAAGGGCCTGCATTGTAACAGTGGAAGGGGAAAAGCCACATTCTGTTTTTCCTCTATTTTCTCTGGTTATTTTGCCTTAAAAGAGATCCCAGTTATAGATACCATGATGAGGCAGAAGGCTAACAATCTGAGACAACACTCTCTCTCTGGGCAGAAGAACCAGGAAAGGAGGCCCTGGGTGGCCAGGCAACGTGGGAGAAGTTCCAAAGAGGAGAGAGCTGAGAATCATCTAGTTCTGTGTGTGAACTGACATGCACCCCAGGACAAGTCCTAAGCAATACAATCATGGAACACAGTCACAGAAGCATAGCTGAAACCCGGAGAAGAGAATATATATATGACCACTGCCCAAGTCTGAAACTAACTCCTTCATGGCCCAGCATCACAAAGGGTTTGAATACTACAATGAAAAGGAACCACTGCCCAGTGAAAGAAAGAAAGAACTTGCGATCTGAATTTAACATGGTTGGTTGCCTGGTAAGATAAACAAATCACTTTTTCTCCATAGGACTTTAACAGGACCCAGGATCTTACCATATAATATTCAAAATGTGCAGGATATATTTTGAAATTACTTGACATATAAAGAACCAGGAAAATGGAAATAGTAACCACCACAGGGGATTCCTGGGTGGCTCAGCGGTTTAGTGCCTGCCTTTGGCCCAGAGCGTGATCCTGGAGTCCCAGGATCGAGTCCCGCGTCGGGCTCCCGGCATGGAGCCTGCTTCTCCCTCTGCCTGTGTCTCTGCCTTTCTCTCTATATATGTCTATCATGAATAAATAAAAAAATTTTTTAAAAAAGTAACCACCACAAAAGAGAAATAATAGATGTAAGCCCTGAAGTGAGCCAGATGTTGGAATTATCAGATACATTTAAACAGCTATCATAATAATCCTCAATGATATAAAGATAAACACTCTTGAATGGATAGATGGGTCTCCACAGAGAATAGAAACTACATATTTTTTAACACGGAAATTTAGAACTGGAAAAAAAAATCATACAATAAGCTCAAAAACAAAACAGAAGTGATAAAAAAAAAGACTCTGTGAACTTGAAGACGGATCAATAGAAATAATACAATCTTAAGAAAAGATTTAAAGACCATTAGGGACTTGTGGGATGATATCAAAAACTAAGTATTTTTGTCACTGGAGTTCCTAAAGGAGAAGGGAAAGACAGCAGTGCCAAAAATATATATATATATCTATCTATTGACTAAAGGTACCAAATTTGGAAAAGGGCACAAACTTACAGACTCAAGAAGCTCAGCAAGTCACAAAGAAGATAAAATCAAGGAAAATCAAGCCCTGACACATCACAGTCAAACTGCTGAAAAGCTCAAAGGAAAAATCTTGGAAGCACCTAGGGAAGAAAAATGAAGCATCACATACATCTGAAGGACTGGGGATGTTTCATCAGAAGCTATGGAGACCAGAAGACCATGGACACAGTGAAAGTGGTGCAGGAAGGAGTGTTAGCCCAGAATGTTACCAACAAAAACATAATTCTTTGGGAATGAAGGGGAGATAAAGACTTTCACAGGTGAAGAAAAGCGAAGTAAATCTATCAACAGCAGATCTGCTCTGTACAATCAATGCTAAATGCAGTTTTCAGGCTAAAGAGTCATAATAGCAGAGGAAAAGTCAGAACAGAACGTCAGGAATGAAGGGAAAGCACCAGAAATGTAGACAATTGGGTAAATACAAAAGACCATTTTTCTCCAATTAAGTTCTTTAAAATATGGATGACCACTGAAAACAAAAACTGTAAGTCCTTAAGGCAAAAAGAAAACTATACTGACCAGAATATATAAAAAAGATTGAGAAGTAAATAGCATATTTACTATTTACTAAATAGGGAAATTGAACAAGCTTTTCTATTATTAAAGTATTTAAAAAATAATTTGCCATTTCCGGCAAAAATAATAACTGTATTTGGAGACTGTAATATATGTAGAAATAAAATGTATGCCAACAATAGCACAAAGACTGTTGTGTGGGAAACTGAAGATCTGTAAATCATGAAATGCTCACACTATACATAAAGAGATACAAAAGGACTTGAGGATGGGCTGATAAGATAAAGACATAGACTATGAACTCTAAAGCAACCACTAAAAGTAAACCACAGCACAAATCCACAGATTAAAAAACCAACAAGAAGGGCAGCCCAGGTGACCCAGCGGTTTGGCACCACCTGCAGCCCAGGGCGTGATCCTAGAGACCCTGGATCGAGTCCCACATCGGGCTCTCTGCATGGAGCCTGCTTCTCCTTCTGCCTGTGTCTCTGCCTCTCATTCTCTCTCTGTGTCTCTATGAATAAATGAATAAAATCTTTAAAAAAAACAAGAAAAATAAACAACAAGATAGATAAGTTGAAATCATAAAAAATACTATATTAATCCAAGACGAAATGGGGGAAAAAAAAAAGGAGAGAAGAGGTGCAACAAATGAAAACAATGGCAAAATGGGTGAGTTGAAACCCAAACACACCAATGATTGCATTAAACGAAAACAGGATGAACATACCAGCTCAATGGAAAAGATTGATACACAGAATTAAACTAAAGATCCAGATCCAACAGTGCTGCCTACAAGAAACACATTTTATTTATTTTTTAAAGTTTATTTTTAAAGATTTATTTATTTATTTATTTATTTATTTATTTATTTATTTACTTTAGAGAGCATGAGCAAGCAAGGGGGTGAGGGGAGGGAGAGAGAATCTACAAGCAGACTCCCTGCTGAGCGCAGAGCCCAACATAGGGCTCATTCTCACAATCCTGAGATCATGACCTGAGCAGAAATCAATGGTCAGACGCTTAACTGACTGAGGCACCCAGATGTCTTATTTACTTATTTTTAAGTAGTCTCTCCACGGAACATGGGGCTTGAACTCAAGATCAAGAGTGGCATGCTCTTCCAACTGAGCCAGCCAGCTGCCCTGAAACACATTTTAAATATAAAGACAGAAATAGCTTAAAAGTAAAAACATGGAAAAAGATGCCTCATACTAGCAGTAATCCAAGTAAACCAGAAACACCTAAGGTTAATGACAGACAGAGATTTCAGGATAAAGAATATTACCAGGGATATAGAAAGTCCTTTCATAATGATTAAAGAATCAATTCAGGGATGCTGAGCTTGGATGGCTCAGTGGTTGAGCATCTGCCTTTGGCTCAGAGTGTGATCCTGGAGTCCTGGGATCAAGTCCTGCATCAGGCTACCTGCATGGAGCCTGCTTCTCTCTCTGCCTGTGTCTGTGTCTCTGCCTCTCTCTGTGTGTCTCTCATAAATAAACAAAATCTTAAAAAAAAAAAAAGAATCAATTCATCAGGAAAACATAGCAATCCTAAATGGTTATGTACCGTTATGTACCTAATAACAGAGCCTAAGAACCAATGAAGGAAAACTAATAGAACTTAAAAAAAGAAATAAGACAAATTCACTCTTCTAGTCACAAATTTCAACCAGCTGCTCTTAACTAAGTCAACAAATGGACAGAAATATCAGAAATAATACAAAACATTGAATAACATGATCTGCCAACTCGATCTAATTGAGACGTATAGAACACTACTCTCAATAAACAGGAGAATAAGAACATTGTTTTCAATTACAAAGAGAACATTTACCACGGTAGGCCATATTTTAGGACGTCAAAAAAGTCTTGATAAACTTAAAAAGATTCAAACATGCAATGTGTATGTTCTGTACCACAATGGAGTTAAATTAAAAATCAATAAAAGATATCTGGAAAATTCCAAAGTGTTTTGAATCTAAATAGCACACTCCTGTAATAATCCATGGACCAAGAATTAAAAAGGTAATTAGAAAGTATTTCTAACTGAATAAAAATGAAAGCACAGTATATCAACAATTGTGTACTGTAGCTGCAAAATCCGGAGGGAAATTAACACAAGAGTTCTCCCTTTCCCACAGTTTTGCTTTCCAGAGTTTCAGTCAACCGAGGTCAACCATGGTCCAGATGCAGATGATCCCCCTTCTGACATATTGTCAGGTCAGTGGTAGCCTAATGCTATGTCACAGTGCCCATGTTACCTCACCTCACCTCATCACATGAGCATTTTATCATCTCCTATCATCACAAGAAAAAGAAGGGTAAATACACTAAGATATTTTGAGAGAGAGACCGCATTCACATAACTCTTATTATATTGCTACATTAAAATGCCATAATTGTTCTATTTTATTAGTTATTGTTGCTAATCTATTACTATCTCTAATTTATAAATTAAACTTTATCATAGGCAATGTATGTATTGGAAAAAACATAATATATAGTATATATAGGGTTCAGTACTATGCATCCACTAGGAGTCTTGGAATGTATTCCCTACGGACAAGGGGGAACTCCTGTGGTGCTGAAAATCTATGTTAGCAAAAATTAAAAGTCAACTTCCACTTTAAGAAACTAGAAAAAGGGCAGCCCCAGTGGCTCAACGGTTTAGCGCCACCTAAAGATCAGCCCAGGGTGTGATCTTGGAGACCTGGGATGGAGTCCCAGCTCGGGCTTCCTGCATGGAGCCTGCTTCTCGCTCTGCCTGTGACTCTGCCTCTCTCTCTATGTGTCTATCTTGAATAAATAAATAAAATCTTTTAAAAAATTATTAAAAAAAAGAAACTAGAAAAAGAATATAAAGTTAAGCCCAAGGTTTATGCAGAAGGAAATAATTAAGAAAATAAATCATTAAGTTTTTAAAAGGAAAGAAATAAAGAAAAATCAATTAAATAAAAATCCAGTACTTTGAAAAGGTCAACAAAATTAACAAGCCTCTAGATGATAACTTTGATGAAAGAAAAAGATTCCTTGAAGGATACAAACTACCAAAGGTCACTCAAAGAGAAACAAAACACTGGAATAACCCTATATTTCTTAAATACATTTTATTTGAGGTTTCAAATCTTCCAAAGGAAAATTTCGAACTAAGATGACTTCACTAGTCAATTCTATCTAGCAAATATTACAGAAAAAATAACAGCAACTCTTAAAAGTCTTCCAGAAAACTGGGGAGAAAGGAATAGTCCCCAATTCATTCTATGAGGCCAGCATTGCCCTGATGCCAAAACGAGACGAGGATGTTACCAGAGAAGTATAGACCAATATCCCTTTGAATACAGATACGAAAATTCTTAACACATTTTAGCCAACAGAATCCCAAATCATATAAAGGGGATAATAAATCATGATTTATTATTTAGTGGAGTTTATTCCAAGAATGCAAGGTTGTTTTAATTTCTGAAAAATCTGACAAAATCCACCATATTAAGTGAGTAAACAGGAAAAACATGTTATCCTTCAAAAGATGTTGGAAAAACAACTGACAAAATCCAACATTCATTCATGATAACAACTCTCAACAAACTAGGAATAAAAGGGAATGTCCTCAAATTCATAGAGGTATCTACAATAACACACAGCTAACATATGTACCTGTGAAAAAGAATGAATACTTCCCCTCTAATACTCAGAACAAGGCAAGGATGAACACTCTTGCCCTTCATTTCCACATGAGTCTAGAGATTTAAGCCAATGCAATAAACCGGAAGAAAGGGAAAGAAGGCACGGTGGGAGGGAGGAAGAAACGGCATCCAAGATTGGAAAAAAAATAATTTAAAAAAAATAATAATAATTTAAAGCTGCTTTTATTCACAGAGGACATGATCATCTTTGCAGAAAATACAACAGTACCTACAAAAAAGCAAGTAGAACTAATAAATGACTTAGAGTTATGGAATTCAAGATGAATATACAAATACGGTGTATTTCTATATACCGACAAAAGACAATCAGAAATTGAAATCGTAAAATACTACTTACAATAGGGTAAAAATATAAATACGTAGGGATAAACCTCACAACAATGTGAAAGAGATATATGGTGAAAACTATAAGACAAAAAAAACTATAAGACACTGGTGAGAGAAATTAAACAAGATTTATTTTTTTAAAGATTTATTTATTTATTTTATTTTTTTTTTCTATTTTTTTTTTTTAATTTTATTTATTTATGATAGGCACACAGTGAGAGAGAGAGAAGCAGAGACATAGGCAGAGGGAGAAGCAGGCTCCATGCACCGGGAGCCCGACGTGGGATTCGATCCCGGGTCTCCAGGATCGCGCCCCGGGCCAAAGGCAGGCGCCAAACCGCTGCGCCACCCAGGGATCCCTATTTATTTATTTTAGAGAGAGAGCATGCGCATGGGAAATATAGGGTTATTCCAGTGTTCTGTTTCTCTTTGAGTGACTTTGGTAGTTTGTGTCTTTCAAGGAATCTTTTCCTTTCATCAAAGTTATCGGGGGTGGGGGTGGAGTGGGTAGGGACACAGGGAGAGAGAGGCAAAGAAGTAGACACCCTGTCAAGCACGGAGCCTGATGCAGGGCTCAATCCCAGGACCCTGAGATCAACCTGAGCCAAAATCAAGAGTCAGACGTTTAACCTACTGAGCCACCCAGGTACCATAAACCAGATTTAAATAAATGGGGAAGTATATTATGCACATGGATTAGAAGCTTCAAAACTGTTAAGAATTCAATTCTCCTCCAAAATTGATTGGTAGATTACATACAATATTGTTCAAAGTTCAAGCAGGCCTTTTTGGGTAGAAAATTGACAAAGTAATTATAAAACTGAAATATAAATGCAAAGAACCTAGAATAGTCAAAACAATTTTGAAAAAGAAAAAAACTGGAAGACTGAAAGTACCTGATTTCAAGACCCAGTAGATGAAAATATAAGAAAGATTACAAGAAAACAATGGGGTCTTTGTGTAAAGACAGACAAAGAAAGCAATGGGAGAGAAGCGATATTACAAAAATAGACCTACACATATTCAGTCAAGTAATCTTCCATAGTTACAAAGGCGTGGGCATTATTTTCAACAAATGTTGCAGGAATACTGACTATCCACATGAAAAACCATGAATTTCCATCCATTACCTTACACCAGGTACAAAAATATTAGATGGACCACAGATTAATATAAAGCCCAAAACTACACAGTTTCTGAAAATAAACATAGAAGTAAATCTTTGTGGACTTAGGTTAGGCAAAGTTTGCTTAGATATAACACTAACAGCATGATCAGAAAAGAAAAACATTGGGAAATTAAACTTTATCAGAATTTTAAAATCTGCTCTTCCAAAAATATGTTATGAGAATGAAAATACAACCCACACACTGGGAGGAAGTATTTGCAAATCATACATGTGATAAACATCATATATATATATATCTCAAAACTCAGTAACACAAAAACAGTCTGATTTTTTTAAATGGACAAGAAATTTGAACAGACATTCATCAAAAAAATATACATACAGATGGCAAAGAAGCTCATGAAAGATGCACAACATCATTAGTCATTCGGGAAATGCAAATTAAAACCACAGTGAGATGCCACTACACTCATTTCAGAATGGCTAAAATTTAAAAGGCCGATCATAGCAAGTGTTGGCTATGATGCAGAGCAATGGGACCCTCACACACTGTGGGAGTATAAAATAGTGCAACCATTTGAAAAACTGAAAATTTCTTTAAAAGTTAGACACACACAAGCATATGACCTAGATATTCTAAATTCTCGGTATTTATCCAATGTCTTAGCTCAAGCTGCTATAAAAAAGTAACCCAGGCTGGAGGGCTTAAACAACAGACATTTAGTATCTCACAACCCTGGAGGCTGGGAGTCTAAGATCAAGGTGCCAGCAAGCCTGATCTCTACTAAGGTCTCTCTCCCTAGCTTGAAGACTCCAACTTCTTGTTATGTCCCAATGTGGCCTTTTCTCTGTGCAGAGAAAGCTCTGGGGTCACTTCCTCTTCTTTTTTTTTTTTTTTTTTTAATTTTTATTTATTTATGATAGTCACAGAGAGAGAGAGAGGCAGAGACACAAGCGGAGGGAGAAGCAGGCTCCATGCACCGGGAGCCTGATGTGGGATTCGATCCCGGGTCTCCAGGATCGCGCCCTGGGCCAAAGACAGGCGCCAAACCGCTGCGCCACCCAGGGATCCCGACTTCCTCTTCTTTTAAAGACACTGGTCGTATTAGATTAGGGCCTCACCTTTATGACCTCATTTAGCCTGAATTACCTCTTTAAAGGCCCTCTACAGTCACATTAGGGGTTAAGGCTACAACATACCAATAGGGGAGAGGCACAATGTAGTTTGTAACACCCAAAGAAATGAAAACACGTGTCCACTAGAAAACTTGAACATGAATGTTCATAGTAACTTTATTTGTAATGACCAAAAGCTGGAAACAACTCAACGTCCATCAATAGTAAATAAACTGTAGTATATCCTTACTGTGGAATCGTACTTATCAATATAACAGAATAAACTATTATTTGTACACAAAATAACATGGAAAAATCTTCAAACAAAAAATCTTCAAACAATTATGTTGAATGGGGGGGGAAAAGCCACATAAAAAGGAGTACATACCATATAACTATATTTACATCAAAAATTCTAGAAAATGGAAACTAATTTATAACGACAAAATAGATTAGTGGTTGCCTAAAGACAATAAGCCATGGAGGAGCAGGAGAAGAAATTACAAAGGACCACAAAAACGTTTGAGGATGATGGGTATATTACTTAATTTGACTGTGGTGATGGTTCCATGGACGTATATGTACATCAAAACTTATTAAGCAAAAAAAAAAAAAAGAAAAAAACCTTATTAAGCTGTATACTTCAAATATGCAGTTTAATATAGGTTATATACATCCAATTTAATGTAGGTCATATATACACCCACAAGGGCTGACATGGGAAAAATGAAGGCAAAATAAAGATTTTTTTTTTTAAATAAACAAAAACTGAGATAATTCACTACCAGGAAGTCTATACTACAAGAAGTGTTTTTATTTTTTTAAGATTTTATTTATTTATTTATTAGAGACACAGAGAAAGAGAGAGAGAGGCAGAGGGAGAAGCAGGCTCCATGCAGGGAGCCCGATGTGGGACTCGATCCTGGGATCCCAGGATCACACCCTGGGCTAAAGGCGGCACTAAACCGCTGAGCCACCCGGGCTGCCCTACAAGAAGTGTTAAAGTAAGTTCTTAAGACTGAAGGAGGGATCCCTGGGTGGCGCAGCGGTTTAGCGCCTGCCTTTGGCCCAGGGCGCGATCCTGGAGACCCGGGATCGAATCCCACGTCAGGCTCCCGGTGCATGGAGCCTGCTTCTCCCTCTGCCTGTGTCTCTGCCTCTCTCTCTCTCTCTCTCACTGTGTGCCTATCATAAATAAATAAAAAAGACTGAAGGATAATGGGAAAAATAAATAAATAATACTAACAACAAATAAATGAAAAATGACAATTAATTAATTAATTAAAATAATAATTAAAAGTAATGAAATAGAGGCACCTGGGTAGCTCAGTTAAGTGTCTGCTTTGGGCTTGGGTCATGATCTCAAGGTCCTGGGATTGAGCCCTGCGTCAGGCTTCCTGCTTAGCAGGGAGTGTGCTTCTGCTCCTCCCCACCTCACTTGCACGCGCTCTCTCTCAGATAAATAAATAAATAAAAGAGAGAGCAAGCATGAGGGAGAGAGCAGGGGGAGAGAGGGAGAGAAGAATGTTTCCTACACGAATATTCAGGAAGTACATGAGGAGAGATTTCTCCACTCAGTTTTTTGAGGCCAATATTAATCTCACATCAAAATAAGATGAAGACAACACAAGAAAAAAGTATAAAGCCAATAATCCTCATGAAAAAAATAAAAAATCCTTAACAAATTATTAGCAACCAGAATTAACCATATATTAAAAAAATAACCCATTATGACCAAGAAGGGTTTATCTCAGAAATGCATGGTTCTTGTAACATTTCTTTTAAAAATCAATGTAATTCACCACATTAACTGAATACAGGAAAAAATACAGATATGGTAAAATCATTTGACAAAGTTCAACAAAAATATATGACATAAACATTAAGGAAACTAAGAACAGAAGGTAACTCCCTTAAACTGACTTAGGATATTTATCCAAAACCCCTATCTCACATCACTCTTAACAGTGAAAGGCTGAATGTTTTCCCCTTAAGGTCAGAAATAAGACAAGGACGTTCACTCTCACCACTTTTATTCAACATTATACTGGAGGTGCTCGTGATTGCAATACAGCAAGAAAAAGAAATAAATGAATACACACTGGAAAGGAAGCTGTAAAGATGTATTATTCACAGACAATGTGATTGTGTATGTGAAAATTCCTAAGCAATCTATGAAAATGCTAATACAATCTATGAAAATGCTAATAGGACTAAGACATAAATTTAATAAAATCACAGGACATAAATTAAGAAAGTTTATAGTATTTCTTTATATTAGCAATAAACAATTGGAAAATTAAATTTAAACTAAAACTCCATTCACAATAGTATCCAAAACCATGAAATACTGAGGAATAAATTTAATACAATACATCCAATATCCAAAAACTGGAAACTATAAAACACTACTTAGGGAAATGAAAGAAGACCTAAACAGAAAGAGATGATACACTCATGGATCAGTGTTAAGATGTAAATTCTTCCACAACTGGTCTATAAATTAGACACAATCCTAATCAAAGTAATACCAACAGGCTTTTTTTTTTTTTTTGTATCAATTGACAAAGTGATTGCAAAATTGAAATGGGAATATAAAGAACCTAGAACAGTATTGCAACCATAACAATTTTGAAAAACAAAAAGTTGGAGGGCATGTACTACCCAAATTCAAACACTGCTATAAAGACCTGGTAACCAAGAGAATATTGTCTTGGCAAAAGGACAGACATACAAATCAATGGACAGAACTGAGTACCCGGAAAGACACCCATAATAATAATCACCAGCTGATTATTAACCAAAGGTCCAAAAACAATATAATTGGAATGTCTTTTCAACAAATGGTGCTAAAACAACAAAGTATTCCACACAACAAAAATACAGGAAGAAACCTTACCTCATACCATTCACAACAATTAACTCAAAAAGGATCACAGACCTAAAAGTACAAGGAAAAGTATGAACAATTTTACTTATTTATTTTTTAAGTAATCTCTACTCTCAACATGGGGCTCAAACTCAGACCCTGAGATATAGTAAGTCAGTCAGATGCCCTGGCAGTGTGAAACTTTTAGAAGAAAACGCAGGAGAAAACTTTTGCAACAGGGTAGGCAAAAATCTCTTAGAACATAGGAAACCATGGAAGGAGAGAAAACAATTGCAGAATATACAAAGAACTCCTAGAACTACTACTATGTTTTCTTTTGCTTCTCCTTCTCCTTTTCTTTCATCATAATCATCATCATCACCAACATCATCTTACATGGGTCAAAGATTTAAACAGTTCCTTCAAAGAGTATTTAATATTCAAACACATGAATCGGGAATGTAAAATTAAAACCACAACCAGACACCACTGCACACACACTCTAGTGGCCACAATAGAAAAGACTGACAATGCTAAGTGCTAACGAGTGCGAGCGAAACTCTCCCACACTGCTAATAATAAACAGTTTGCCAGATTATTATAAATTTATACATATACAGAACATACCACTTAGCAATTACACTCTCAGTTATTTACCAAGAGAAATGAACATATTTATATATACACACAAAGACTTGCTCATGGATATTCACAGCAGCTTCCTTTATAATAAACCAAAACTGGAAACTACTCAAATTATCCACGAACAGTTAATGGACAAACAAGTTGATATATCCATAAAGGGAATACTACTTGGCAATCAAAAGGAATCCTGATACATACAATATGGATGGACACCAAACACACGTGAGCTGAAAGAAGCCAGATATAAAAGAGTATATATTGTATGATTCCATTTATATAAACATTTAGAAAATGCAAAGTGCTCTGTAGTGACAGAAAGTGCATCAGTGGTTGCCTCGGGGATGAAGTACAGGGAGGGATTTACTGCCAAAGGACAGGAGAGAACTTTTGGGTGATAGAAATATTCTATATCTTGACTGTTGGTGGGTCCATGGATGTATCCATCTGTCAAAACTAACTGAATTGTGCACTCTAATACATGGCAGTAAACTGTATGAACGTGATACTTCAGTAAAGTTGACTTGAAAAAAAAAAAAAAAGACACAAGACCCAGGGGGCAAGAGTGGGGGAAAAAATTTAAAAAAAAAAAAAAGACAGGAGCCTACTTTAAAGAGGTTCACTCAACAAATGTAGGGCAATGTGAGTATTGGAATAATAGCCACAACTGATTGAAATATATCAAATATGTTATAAATCTACGAGTTCACAATGATACTTAGAAAAAGCAAAACAGGGGCGCCTGGGTGGCTCAGTCCGTAAAGTGTCTAACCCTTGATTCTTCCTCAGATCTCATCAGGGTCTGGGATCTAGCCCCATGTGGGCTCTGTGCTCACCAGGGAGTCTGCATGAGGATTCCTTTTTTTCTCTCTCCCTCTACACACTCCCCGCCCCACTCATGTGTGTGTGCATTCTCAAGGAAGGAAGGAAGGAAGGAAGGAAGGAAGGAAGGAAAAAGAAAAGAAAAAAGAAAAGAGAAAAGAAAGAAAAGAAAAGAAAGGAAAAGAAAAAAGAAGAAAAGAAAAGAAAAGAAAAGAAAGGAAAAGGAAAAGGAAAAAAGGAAAAGGAAAAAAGGAAAAGGAAAAAAGGAAAAGGAAAAAAGGAAAAGGAAAAGGAAAAGGAAAAAAAGGAAAAGGAAAGAGAAAAGAAAAATATCTTCTCTGGCCCTACTCCAGACCCAGTGAGTCAGAATTAGAAGCAGAGCAGCAAGCACCCTGAGTGATTTGCATGCACACCACAGTGTAGGAAGCACTGCTGCAGCTGTAACCACTAGTTTATAAGACATACAGGGAACTGAGGAATGTGATAAATGACACTAAAGGGGATGCAATAAGGAAAAGGAACACCCAACCAACTTATTCCCCAATGAATAAGTTACAAGGAAAACAGAAAAAGAAACAAATATTAAACAAGACCTGAGAGATTTATCAACCAAATGTCTGGATACTGACTTAAACAAAGCAACTGTTTGAAAATGTTTAAAATTATGAGGCAATCAGGAACATCTGAACATGGATTGGATATCTGACTATATTAAGGAATTACTGCTAAACTATTGAGGTGACAATGCTATAGTAATACTTTTTTAGAGTTCTTACCTTTTAAGGAAACAAAAGTATGTACAAATGAAATAATAGCATGTTTCTGGAATATGCTTCAAAATAATCCAGCAGTGGGGGCTGGAGGGAGGGACTGCTGGGAAAATGGGTATGATTATAGAGAAAAGCTTGGCTGTAAATTTATAATTGTGGAGACAGAGTTCTGGTTGCATGGAGATTCATCAAAAGTCTCTCCACTTTGATATATATTTAAATTTTCCAGTAATTCAAGGTCCCTTTACAGTATTCTGTGGGGAGGAGTGAATCTGTTAGTGCTAGCTTTTCTTAGTGTCAGCCATGCCTGAAGTAAGCAGAGTAGGGACCTGCTGAAATCAAACAGTAGGTATGGAGCAGACACTATTAAAGTAGAATTACAGCAGCAGCAATACACATCTGTCCTGTTTTGTCCAGAATGTTGTCCCATCCTGCCAACAGGACCCCAGTGGTCTTCAGAGGCTGGGGCTGAGTTGCCCAGGCTGGAGGCAACGTGTTGTGTAATGAGACTCTGGAGCTTGGCAATTCTCCTACCTAGGTGCCAGTGGTTTCTATAGAAACCACCAGAGAATGATATTTCAGAGAGCACAAAGCGTCTCCACTGGCCTCCACTGGCTTTGTTCACACTTACCCATCAGCATCTGAGACCAGCCTATCAAAGCAGGCCTCATGGCTCACTTTTAAAATAGGTACAGCTCATTATAAAGCACCTGCTCTCAAACGTTTCCAAGGAAACAGAGGCCCCAAGATGCCCCTCTCTAAATTCATTAGCATTTAACACGCCTTAATGAGGTTTAAAGATGGCGTGCTTTAATAACCATACGCTGAGGGTGGACACCTTTCCCTTGTACATTTAGGTGTAACTGATGAGCTGGGCTCAAGCTCCCAGAAGACAAGCCTCGGCTCCAAGCCTTCTTTGGGTCTGCATGGCTGTCTCCAGAGCCTCCCTTGGGGTTTGCAGGTCTGTGCTACAACTTAAAAACAGCCAGGGTGAAGGCCATACACTAATAGTCAGGCTAACCTTCTTTCCTAACCGCCCCCTATAAACACACACATACACATACACCCTCTCTCACATACACACACACTGTGTGCACTCCAGACACACACACTGTGTGCACACAGACTCCTAACCATTCCCTCACAAGTCGGGCCCTTTCATGCCTCTGTATCTTTATGCCTTTGTGTATTCTTTATGTCTAAAATGCCCTACATTGACTTTGCTGTCTAGAAAACTCCTATGCATCCTTTAAAACCCTCTGCCAACCAAGCCTCCCAAAAGTGTCAAGCAGACTCATCAGTTCCTTCTGTGGGCCTTTCATTACCCCTCCACAGCAGTTCTCACCACATTACATCTTAAATCCTCAATAGTTATCTGTATCATCCCCTTCACTGTGACCTCAAGGATCCGGGCAGGGATGAGCCTCATTCTCCTCCATCCTGTGGCCACTTGCCACCCTGCAGGTATTCAGTAAGCATTTCAAGAATCCCCTGATAAATCAATCTAAACCAAGCAGCTCAAGGACACTGGCGGGAGTGAGCGAGTAAGGAGCAGTGAGTTATGTTGGGGCCTCTAGCCCCCCTAACCCCAGGAGAGGGAGCTGACACAGCATGAGACCTCAGCTAAGCCTTTTCCAGCTACACTAAAGTGCTGGGGTAGGAAATGGGTGTCCTTCATACAAACCACATCACAAAGTGTAGTCCTTTCCAGACAAATGGGAAAACTGTGGCCCAGATAATGAGAGCACCAAATATGGGGGACTCACAAGGGCCACTTGGGTCTTCTCCCCAAAGGGATGGGGGGAGGGGAGTGGAGTGGAGGAAAAGTCTGTGAAACTGTCCCTCAGACAACTCAGAGAGGAGGATGGCACCATCTGTCCAGAGCTGCGTGGGAGGGCAAGGACGAAGGCCAGCACAGCAAGGGGGACCTCTCCCTGAAACTCCAGGAACTGCCTGAGGGTCCTGCCTGAGGCACCTTCTCTGGGTCCAAGCAGAAGCAGAATACATACCCAAGGGCAGTCTCCCTAGGTGTGACCCCTCAATGCAGCCCAAAGTGCTGAGCAGGTTGCAAGGAGGACGGGCCATGGGCCTCAGGCCTTGGGGGAGAGGGACATGAAAGGGATCCCTAGAGAAAAGCAGCCACCCATGTTCTCACTCTCCAGGAGCCCCACCAACCACCCCTGGACAGGTCCTGAGCGGCCACCCTCCTCTGTCTTTGGGGGTTTCTGACCAGGTTTCTGGGCATCACAGACCCTCAGATAGCTGCTGGGGTCCCTAGGGCCAGGGTTCCCACTGCAGCATCTCCTAAGGTCCCAATTTCAGTTCTTCTCCCATATTCTCAGCATTCATACTTCCCAGGCAATAATTAATTCATTTCTCTTTTAAAAAATTAATCAAAGACATAAGGGAGTGTATATTGGAGTCTCTGATCAGCCTGGAGGACCCATGTTCTCACACTGGGTAGAACATCCTCAGCCAAAAGTGCAGACATTTGACATTGCGGGCAGGCATGCTGCCCAACTAGGCCAAAGGCACCATCTCCACTCAGCTTTCAGCAACAGTGAAGACAGCTCACAAGTGCTGATTTCCATGATTTCGTGGAGGAGCACAACCCTGGGGTGATCATTATCTGAGAATACCAGGATGACAAGTGGCACTAAATGAACACCTACTGTGTGCCATGCATCTTACTAAGTGCTTTACATGTGACTTCACTGAATCCTCACAACCAGCGGTTTAGGATTACCGGTCCCACTGTACTAATGAGGACGTCCAGACTCCGAGAAATCAAGTGGCCTGCCCAGGATCCCTCGGCTGGGTGGAGGCAGGGCCAGCATGACTCCCAATCTGCAGCCCACACTGGAACCTGGCCCCTCCCTACTGCACATCATAGTCTGCCCAGCCAGAGGCACAGAGTAGCTGCTCAATTAGTGCCTGCTGAATCTGAAACGAATCTGAACATACCCACAGAGAAGCCGTCACATTGGAGACTGTGAAATTTTAAATTATGGATACAGAACACTAGGGAAAGGAAGAAAGGCAGAGACAATTACATATGTATCCACGTTGCTGATCCTCTCAAGTGAAAAATTGGTTTTCCTCACTTTACAATGGAACCACGAATTAAATCGGGTTCTAACAATACAGCCACCCGCAAGGGCAGCCCAGCCCTGCAAAGTCTGGGCCCCTGTACTAGGCATGGCCTATGAGTACCTTTCCCTGGCATCCCCAACACTCAAGAAGCAAGGAAGGGCAGTACACAGAGGCTCAGGCCTACTCTGGACAAGAGGTGCCTAACCCCCAAACACAGTCCTGCCCCGTCCTAACAACTCTCCAAGGTGCTGGGCAGGGCGGGAGGGTGGTATCCATCTCTGATGAGGCACAGGAACCAACAAAGGCCACTGCGTAGTACACTAGCCTTGAGCTGGGCTCTAGAGAATGCCCCATGCCCAGCGCACTGCCCTCTGATCATCACCCCTGCCGCAGCTTCTCACCCTACAAAGCCAGGGCGGATCTCATGCCACCAGGCCTCCGGAAGAAGGAGCAGAAGAGATGAGCTGGCCTACTTCCCTGGACAGAAGAGGAGGAAGAGGTGAAGGACAGGGTCTCCTCCTGGGTGCAAGCAGACCTGGAAGCACACAGAAGCATAGCAGGGTGGAGAGGAGAGTAAGTGAGCACTCTCCCCCTCTCTCCCGGGGCTCCTCCTGTGTCCCCACACCCATGAAAACAGTTGGACAGCAGCAGGAGCTGATTCATCTGATCAGGATCTTCAGTGAACACAGAAGAGGCGAGGGGGGAGCATAGGACTGTGGCATCCTCCCAGGGGACAGAAGCAGGGTCCCAGGGATGTTCTGGGTGCAACCAGGGACAGCACCAGCGGGAGGGTAACAGCACTGGGCCCAGAGCCAGGGGGACTCCAGGCAGGCCACTCCTCGTTCTTGGCTCTCATCTAGGAACAAGCATCCTGCTGCTTGCCTGTGTTGTTAGCAGGACCACACTCTGCTTAACTACTACTGTTCAAAGTCCCCATGCCCCACAAACCAAATGGCTGCACTCAGGGAGGGTGCATCAGAGAGTCCTATACTGACAGCTCTCTGAGATGGGAGGCCCAGTAATCTCTCTGTCTGGAAAGAAGTCCCTCCTGGCCGGCCCTCAGAACCACTCGTGTACCTGCCAGGGGGGGCTCCACTCCCAGACTCCCAGTGCTGGTAGTTCCTGTGACCTTAGGCCCTTCCCCTGGCATCTCAGGACACCTCTATCTCTCCACCAACTGCTGATTTTCCAATTTTTCTATCCCACGTGACTCCAAATCCCGAATTCCATATTCATCAGGCTGCAATCTATGCTGACTGCCCGTCTGAGGCCTAAGGCCGGGGTGACTGGCTGATGTCAAAGGCTAAGGAAGGTAAACCAGAGCACAACACACTCTGTACCCTGAGACCAGGTCCACAGCCAAGACAGGGGCCCCAGATAGAAGCAGGCCTTGCTGTGCTGGCCCTCAGCTCCACTTCCTTCTGCCTCATGAGGCAGTAGCTCCTTGTCCAGCACCCCCTGCTCCCCAGACCAACCAACCCCCTGCACCAGCTCTGCCTCAGGATGGAGGTGGGGACGCTCCCCCCCACTAGGAGAATAGTCTCACGTCTCCTAAAAACAAACTGGTGCACCAACCCCATTCGTCAGGGTGAACAGGTAATCCCTCCCAGAAGAGAGTGGGCAGTGGTATCCAGGACCTAAAACCACACCTACCCCTCAATTCTGTATCTCGGGATTTACACACAGAGATGTTTGCCTTAGTGCTGTAATAAAGGGAACACTGGAAATATGATAAATACCCAATTATGGAGGACTGGTTAAATACATTATAGTATACTGGGTAATTATTAAAAATTATAGCATCTAAAAACTTTTCAACAATATGGGAAACGCTAATGCTATCATATTAAGTTGGGAGAAAATTACATAAAAATGTAAATATGCACATAAAAACACTGGAAGGAGGGAGACCAGCTGTCAGTGGTGGTTGTGTCCGGGTTGGGAGGGAGTGAGTTATCCTCCCTGTCACAGTTTTCTGCTTCCCAAGGAGCCTACAAAGAATGCATCATTTTTGCAGTCAGAATGAATGTCTAGAGGACAAGCCCCATGCCGCTCTCGAGGCACAGGCACACGTGTGTCTCCAGGTCCCACGGCCCCTCCCTCAGCTGTTATGGCCCTTCCCCCACCTTGCAGCCCAGGACCCAGCTCTCCGCCCAAGATCTTGGGCTGCTCCTTCACAGATTCCTCTCTGCCATCTTCTTTGGAAAATAATTTACCTATGCTTTTTATTTATTAAGAGTCAGACCAAAAAAAAAAAAAAAAAAAAACCAGTTAGACCAACTCCTGGTTTATAAGTCATACAGTCCAGAAAGGGATGATGTCTTTCTCCACCGCCACCATGCCCACGCCAGTCCTGTGAGCTGATGGCTGCGGGGAGGACTTGAGGCAGGCCCCATGCTGGGACCGAGGCTGCTGAGAGAGGCCGGGCTGTGTGCAGAGCCACCTGTGGACCTGCCCTGTGGGCACTGCAAGCTTAGGAAGAGCTCCAAGTAAAACGCCAGAAGATGATGCTTGCTGCAAGATGGAAGACAGAGGGATCCCTGGGTGGCGCAGCGGTTTGGCGCCTGCCTTTGGCCCAGGGCGCGATCCTGGAGACCTGGGATCGAATCCCACATCGGGCTCCCAGTGCATGGAGCCTGCTTCTCCCTCTGTCTGTGTCTCTGCCTCTCTCTCTCTCTCTCTCTCTCTCTCTCTGTGACTATCATAAATAAATAAAAATTAAAAAAAAAATTAAAAAAAAAAAAAAGATGGAAGACAGAAGAAGGTGGGCAGTGAGTGGCACTAAAGGCCTCAGGAGCAGCAATGTCCACTATAGCCACATTGTGGAAGAAGCCTCGGGTGTCCATCCAAAGATGAATGGATAAAGAAGATGTGGTATATACATACAATGGGGTATTACTCAGCCATTAGAAATGATGAATATAAAAAAAAATAAAAAAAATAAAAAAAATAAAAAAAAAGAAATGATGAATATGTGCTTACTTTGGCAGCACATATTCTAAAAATAGAAATGACAAATACCCACCATGTGCTTCGACATGGATGGAACTGGAGGGTACTATGCTGAGTGAAGTAAGTCAATCAGAGGATAATCATATGGTTTCATTCATATGGGGAATATAAGAAATAGTGAAACGGATTATATGGAAAAGGAAGGAAAATGAGTGGGAAACATCAGTGAGGGAGACAGAATATGAGAGACTCCCAACTCTGGGAAACGAACAAGGGGTAGTAGAAGGGGAGGTGGAGTTGGGGTGACTGGGTGACAGGCACTGAGGGGGGCACTTGACGGGATGAGCACTGGGTGTTATAGTTTATGTTGGCAAATCAAATTCCAATAAAAAATATACATATAAAAAATATAATCTGAAAAAAAAAATAAAGACCCGAGAGAGTGTGAGGAGCAGTTCTGGGGTGAGGCTATAGGGACAGAGAAGGAGTAATCATGCTGAGCAGCAGAGGGGAAGGGACAGAACCACCCCTGGCCCATGTGGCACCCTGGTGCATATTAGAAAAAGATACCCCTTCAGGTAGAGACCACCCCACACCCAGGGCATGACTTGGCCAGCAGAATTTGGGCTGGATTCCAGCCCCAGCCACCCCTCAGCCAGGAGCCTGTGTGCAGTGAACAACCTGCACAACTTCACATGTTGACCCCAGAAAAGGAAAGAAGGCACAGGGTATCAAGGTGGTGGGAGGAGGGTAACCCTAGAGCTGCCATCAAGGTTTCTGGCTTGGTCTAGCAACTGGGTGGATCAAGGTGCCAACAGCTGAGCATGAGGTGTTTCCCGTAGCCTCTTTGAATCCTATAAATTAAGAAGATGTCCTACACATGGCAGGTGCTCAGCAAATGTTCAATGAATAAATGAATGAGGTGAGACAGATAATCAGACGCTTTTAAAGAAAATGTTTAAGTCAAAGACTGTAATTAAAACCTGAGAAATTTGCTTGGTGTAGAAAGAGCACACAGAAGGTGAGAAGAGACGTCTGCCCTGCCTTCCCTCTCTGAACACAATATAATGAGTGGACCACTCGGCACAGCCTAATCACAGGATGCATGGCAGTCTCCTCTCAGCACATTCTACCTCCTTTCTCAGCCTTCGCGCCAGATCTGCTAACAAGCACCAGGCAGTTTTCCTTCAGGGTAGTATGGCAAGGCTGTGGCTGCCAGGACAGTCTGTCCACTGACGGGGCACACGGAAGATCCATGTGCTTATTAAAACAGCACAGTTGTCAACAGCACCCTGTATCTGGGGATCTATCTGTTGGGGCATGGATTTGGGTTACACGAACCTTCCTAAAGTCATGAAAATCTCTGTGGAGTTAAATTGCAGATTCACAGTAATTTCTTCAAGAAATACTGCTAGAGCCACTGACCCCATGCCAACTCACAGGAAGTCTGAGGGTGCTAAGATGGACAAGACCATTGTGTCCCCCAGCCCTCGAATGGCTCACATCCGGTCGGGGAGCATCCAGTCCAGTGGGGTTTGGGATCAGCACCCAGAGGAGATATGGTGGAGACTGCAGGACAGGGGTGACATCTAGCCAGTAAAAGAGAGGAAATTCATGGCCAAGAGAAAAGTATGTTCAAAATCCACAAGGGGTCAAGCTGGAGAGTAAGCCCATTGCAGTCTGTTTCCCCACTAATTACAACTAAAACTCCAGGCAAAATACAAAAAGTAAATCCCTAAAGGCTGTCAAGGTAAACACAAGCACAGAGGCTAGAAGAGAGGGAAGGACATGAAGTGGCCAGGTCGGAGGTAAGCGGCTATTTTCCGCCTCTTTCTCATTTTCTCTAATAGCTTTGACCTGAGAGTAGGCCCGCAGTGGAGCCCTGGTGGCAGCTTCAAAATACAAACAGAAAAAAAAACAAAAAGAGAAATCCACAAATCCACAATACAGTTGGGGACCTCAGGACTCCTCTCTCAATAATTGAAACAACAAAGAGACAAAAAAATCAGCAAGGACAGAACTAACTGAACAACACCATGAACTAACACGAGCACACTGTCATTTATAGAACTCTCCACCTAATAACAGCAAAATACACACTCTTCCCAGAAGCACATAGAACATCCAACAAAACACGCCTTACCCTGGGCCATAAAATAAATCTTAACAAATGTAAAAGGACCAAATTCATGCCAGGTATGTTTTCTGACCAGAACATAATTACACCAGAAATTAATACCAAAAAGATATCTGGAAAATCTCTACACACATTTAGGAACTAAACAATATATTTCTAAATACCCCACAGGTCACAGAGGAAATAAAAATAAAATTGGAAAATATTTTGAATCAAACAGAAATTAAATACAGCGTATCGACATTTGCAGGACGCATGCTTAGAGTGAAATGAGTAGCATTAAAATGCTTATTATATTTTTTAAAAAAACTTCATATCAATCACCTAATTTGCCACCTTACAAAACCAGGGAGAGAGAATATTAAACCCAAATCAAGGAGAAAATAAGAGCAGAAATTAATGACATTGAAAGTAGAAAAACAGTGCAGAAAATCAATGTTTTATTGAAATGATCAATAAATCTCTAGTCACACTGATTAAGAAAAAAAGAAAAGGGATTCCTGGGTGGCGCAGCGGTTTAGCGCCTGCCTTTGGCCCAGGGCGTGATCCTGGAGACCCAGGATCGAATCCCACGTCGGGCTCCCGGTGCATGGAGCCTGCTTCTCCCTCTGCCTATGTCTCTGCCTCTCTCTCTCTCTCTCTCTCTCTGTGACTATCATAAATAAATAAAAATTAAAAAAAAATTTAAAAGAAAAAACAAATGCCAATATCAGGAATGAAATAGGAGACAGAATCTAATAATAAAAGACAGAACCTGAACAATAATAAAGGTGCAACCACTTTGGTAACAGTCTGCAGATTCTCAGGTCACCACTAGAGCTACTCCATGACCTGGTGATCTTAGTCTAGGCAGGATCCAAGAGAAACAAAAACATATGTCCACACACAAAAACTTGCAAATGAACATCCATAACAACATTCGTAATAGCCCAAGCACGGCAACAATACAAATGTCCACCATCTTGTGAATGTGTAAATGCAATGTGCTGATGCATACGATGGAATAGCACTCAACTATGAACAAGGGATGGAATTCCAGCTTCTTTGACAATGTGGAGGACCCTTGAAAACATGATGCTAAACCAAAAAAGCCAGCCACCAAAGATCACACGTTGTAGGATTCAATTTACACAAAATGTTCAAGTCCACAGAGACAGCAAGACCAGTGGTTGCCCAGGGCTGGGAGATGCAGGAGGGGAAAGGGACATGGGGTGAGAGGTGACTTCTAAAGGGCACAGGGTTTCTTTCTGAGGTGACAGAAGCACTCTAAAATGACTGTGGGTGATGTTTGTAGAACTCCATGAATATACTAAAAACTAATGAATTATATACTTTAAATGAGCGAGTTGTATGGTATGTGAGCTACATCTCAATGAAGCTATTACCGAAAAAAAAAAAAAGTATTTAAATTATATTAAGACAAAAATAGTGAGGGCATCAAACCCATGATTTTTTTGGACGCCATTAGTTACAGCAAACTAAAATAGGTTTTCAAGTCAGAAAAATTATGAGTCAATTTCAATAAAAATATGAAGATTTCAAAAATCTCAAGAAGAGGTATTCAGTGTAACACAGATTATTTTAGCAGCAAAATGTATTATGAAGGACTCATAAGTTAGAATTATATAAATATTATATTCACATCATTATAGGTCCAGAATCTGCTTTAAATTTTCTGATATACCCTATCGCATTTTTAAGAGCAGAAATCATCAAAGGGGTGTCTCAGGTCATCCATCCTGAGTACCGTGGTTCACCAGTTGTTGTCACACAATGTGTTCTAGTCAGCAACTCACATGTCAGGTTTTAGGGAGGAGTCTGACTAGCAGCCCAAGAAAGGGCAGCAGAGTGGGCAGGCTGGGTAACAGGTATCTGAGATTCTGGATTCTGGGAACCATTCCCGTAGCTCTACCTAAGATTTTGGAGAACCTGGGGGACACACAGGGACACACACACACACACACACACACACACACATACCCAGCAGCTGCCTACAAAGGCAGCAAGTAAGGCAGATGGATCCATCACACACTGAAGAAACGGACATCCTCAGTGGGGGTTTCTTCTTCTAGACCGGTTGCTCCTAGAGGGCAAGGACTAACTGGATTTTGTCACACCACATGCCTGGTATCTGCTGGGGGCTCATATACCATTTTTATGACATCAATAAATGAAATGTACAATTAGGGGGAGGAAGGATTTAGAAAAAGCCCTGGGTTCAGATCCACACCCCACAGTGGCTGCCAGCCCCTGTGCCAAGAGCTATCCCTCCTCGAACAGCTTCCTCGCCTATACGGTGGGGGCAGAAAGGCTGCACTCACAAACATGCTGGGACTCTGTTTTCAGGTCTGAGGCAACAGGGCCCACGACAGCCCTGACCCCAGGCACAGAGCTGCAAGCAGCAGCACTGAGTGAACATATGAACGGAGCACACAGCACTCACTGACAAAGAGCTTTATTTACACACACGACTCAAGTTTCATTCATACTGTGAACAGAGAGCCCTGCAAGGGTGTGGGAGTCAAGCCACCTGGTTAAGGTCTTATCCCCACTATCAGTGGGCTGTGTGCTAGCTGAATGTTGGACTGAACCTTTATGAGCTTGGGTGCCCTGCCAGTGGAATGGGGTGACAGCTGCCTTGGACCACTGTGCCCTGGATGAGCTGTGATACACAGAGAGTGCTCAGTACAGGGACCAGCAGGTGGGAAGGATCAGTACCAACTGCTGGCAGCTAGCTGCCAGAGAGCACCCCAGCCCCACCCCCCACTCAACAAACAGGGAGGGCACCAGCAGTCCAGAAAGGACAGGAACCAGCCAAAGTCACAAGGAGTAGAGTGGCCACATGGCTCTCTGCACCAGGCTCTCCAAGGCCCTTCCCCATCTCTTGTCTCTGCTAGCCTCCTAGTCTCATCTGCAGACAAAGTTTGGTTTGAGGCAAAACTCAGAACTATAGAAAATACAAGGAGTTCAAATAAAAAGTCTTTAATATAAAGCTGACGAAAGAGACAAATAGAAAGTAATCAAAACCTCATTAGCGCAAATAAGCAACCTGCCTGCAACACCACGCAAACTAATGGCACTGAGTCTCTAAAACAGCTGCCATCACGGAGTGTACATTTCAGGGCAGAAATCCTACAAAACACCACTTGGGAAGCTCACCAGAGCCCTCAAGCTGTGGCCCCCAGGGCCGTGGTTCACAGCTCTGACCAAACCTTAGAATCACCTGGAGAACTAGGGAACCTCATGCTTTGGCCACCTCTGGACAGGGTGGGTGCTGAGCCAGCAGTGCTCTTGGGGTGCTTCTGGACACTGCATCAGCCCAGGTCCACAGCCACTGGCTGCTATGCTGGCTCAAAGCATTCCCACTCAGGGGAAGGAGCGTCAAATTAGCAAATTAATGAATGGTGGCTCAGCTTCTACTTCCTGGGTGGGCTTGCTACACGGGATTTTTAAAACTTGGTCTTGATCAGGGCTGTTAGTCATTCACGTGATAGCCCACCACCCTCCCACCCAGGGCCTACAATATGCTCAGCACTTTGCTAGGTGCTGGGAACAGAGCAGCAAATGGGGAAAAATCGCTGTCCTCAGGGAGTTTCCATTCTGCTGGGAAGCTACACACACGAGGGAGAGGCTGTGATAAGAGGCGAGTGTCCAAGAAGTCAGGAGGGAGAGCCAGCAGCCTCCCCCACTATCATCTGCGTGTCAGGACACACACTGGCAGAAGGGCTGGGACAAAGCTCCAGAAAGAAGTCAAGAAACTAACACAATTTCTGGAAGTCAAGATGGCTCTTTACAAGCTTAAAAAAAGAAAGAAAAAGATGTAGAACAAGCATGAAATATTGATGATTCATGTGAAACCAACACTGGAGCAAAAGTGAGCTGGCCTATCAGAGACACGTTATTGTGAGAATTTATCCCAGAATGGATGAAGGGTCAGTGTTCTGGAGGCCCAAACAGGTCTGAATACATCTGCAACTCTCCTTCTTGGGAGCCAACTAGAGCCCCAGCTCTGCCCACAGAAGGGAAGAGGAACCAGGGCAGAAGCCAAGATCCCAAGTCAGGAGACACATGTCCTAGATTTGCCAAAGTGGCTCTAATTTCCAGTGCTGGATCCTGCTCAACTGAGAGGTAATTTGCTGAGGTTGGGGTTCCATACTTTAATCTTGCAAAAAGAGTGATCTGCTAAATGTGCATTATGATTTTTAAGCCCTTACAGTTTTTCTTATAAGTTTGATTCATGGGACACCTAGGTGGCTCAGCATTTGAGCATCTGCCTTTGGCTCAGGGCGTGATCCCCAGTTCTGGGATCAAGCCCCACATCGGGCTCCCTGCGAGGAGCCTACTTCTCCCTCTGCCTGTGTCTCTGCCTTTCTCTCTCTGTCTCTCATGGATAAATAAATAAAATCTTAAAAAAAAAAAAAAGTTCAATTCGTGACACAAGGGTGAATACCTATGTTAACTTGGTTCAAACTACGTAGTCCTCTTAAAGTGAACGCTACAGTAACTACAAGGCAAATACCCCGAGCATTTCCCACAGTGCCAGTACGCCCTGGAGAGCTGGGACCATGCATTACATGTCTGTGGCTCTACAACCCCCCGCCCCCCGCCCCGATCACATTACACTCATAGCCAAGGACCTGTAGGGCTGGAGAGAAGTGAGGCCAGCTATCAAAACCAAGAGCACAAGAGCTCAGAGCCCACCAACTACTGTGCTGTCAGAACCATAACAATACACCTCACATAACGTAGGATCACCCAAGCTTCTGTCCTCATTTCCCAAGTGACCAGTTGTAGCTGAACTGCAGCTAGCCCTTATATCCCATTTGTTGGAGGGCCATTCCATCTGTTCAGAGCCCAGGGCAGCCAGTGCCCCCAAGCCAGGGGCAGGAGGTGCTGCTTCAGGGCTCTGTCATGATCAGAGGAACAGCTAACTCAGGTTACTCCTTGAGCACCTGTCTGGTCCAGGCCCTGTGAGAGATGCTGGGGCACAGGCATGACTCAACTCAGCCCCTCAGAGGCAGCTCTAAACACCTGTCAGCGGAAGGAACTCACAGTCAAGTAAAAAGGCAAGGAGTTATCACTGAAATAGGTCACAGACATTGGGGGGAGGTCAATCAAGGCTCCCTGTGAGCCAAGGGAGCTCACAGCCCTGGCTTCTCAAAGTGTGGTCCATAGACCATTTGCCTCTGCATCTCCTAGGAGCTTATTAAAAATCCAAGATCTCATGTGCAATGGACTGAATGTGTCCCCCCCAAATCTGTATGTTGAGCTCTAATCTTCAATGTGATAGTATCTGGAGGAAAGGCCTCTGGAAAGTGTTAAGGTTTAGATGAGGTCAGGAGAGTGTGTCCCCCATAATGGGACTGCATCCTTCTAGGGGGATGGAGAGATTGTAGCTCTTTCCCTTCATTATGTGAGGGCCCAGCAAGAAAGGAGCCCTCTGCAAGCCAGGAGGAGAGTCCTCACCAGAACCCGACCATGCTGGCACCCTGATATTGGGCTCCCAGCCTCCAAAACTGCAAAATAAATGCCTGTTGTTTAAGCTCCTCAGTCTATGGTATTTTGTTCTAATAGCTCCGACAGACTAAGACGTCATCCTCACTGCACACCTGCTGACACAGAATCTGCATCCTAACAAGAGCCCCAGGTGCTCTCCGGCACACAGGTAGTGTGCAAAGCCATGCTTTATGGACGGCCTTGTCCTGCCCCTTGATTATACCAACAGGGAAACCATGGCTGAGAGAGACTAGTCTAGGGGGTTTGCCTACAATCATCCATCTGTGTGGGTAGGACAAGGAGGCCATGAGCCCAGGTCTCCCGTAGCTCAGGTCAGCAGCACTGGAAGCTGGGAAGGGCTTATGGAGAGAGGGACCCTACAGTGACATGAAGACCAAACCACAGGCATCCTGGACTCCAAGCCACACCCGTGTTCAAGCACACTGTTGGGAGGAAGAGGTCAGAGATCCTGCTGGTGGTATTACACCAGCTTGAGCGTGCGTGCTCAGCTGACTCACACGGAACACATCCTGCTGACCTGCTGGAAATGAAGTCAAGGCACTTTGCAGCAATGAGAGATGTGCTCCAATCATCAAACCGGAGGCAGAGAGAGATCAGCCAAGAAAAGAAGAGAGAGAAGCCAAACAGCCCATTTGCTCTAATGAATTGGGCTGGCCCCGAGAAGTCCAGAATTCCAGCATTTATCATTTGGCTCAGCTTAAGGGTCATAAAATTCTATGACTGGAAAGTAGCTTAAAAGTTCTCTGTTCCAACTACTCTTCAGACTCCGTTTTCTCAGACTGTGGCAAGAGGTTATCTGGCCCTGCAGTGGTGCTCCAGGGATGGGCTCACTATCCCAGCACAGCATGCCTCAGCTCTATCCTTGGAAACCTACCCGTGCCTTCAAAATGCTGAATCACTTTGATCCACTGATTTGAGTTCTGGGACCCATGTTTAAGGAAATAAACCTCAAAAATAGCACCAGATGCACAGATGTATGTCTTATAATGGAACATATAATAAAGTAGACCTGGATGGTCTGTTTGGAGATTATGACGACAGAAAATGCTCATATACTTTGACTGAAGACTGTTCCCTGGAAAAGAAATTCTCTGAGCACAAAGTTTCTGCAAGGATGCCCCTAACAGAGTGAGGCAGAGGGGCACCCACCCATCAGCCAGATCAGGAAGATGAGTCTTGAGAATCAATAGAATGACAGATGTCACAGCCAGACATAGCCACAGCAGGGCCCAGCCAGGTTCTGCAGCCCATGTGGTCTGTGTTGCAACTACTCAGCTCTGCCACTGTCATGTGAAAGCAGCTCCAGATGATACACGAATGAGTGCATGTGGCTGTTTTCCAATAAAACTTTACAAAAGCAGAAGGCAAGCCGGATTTAGCCCTGAGCTATAGTTTGTTGACCCTCATCTCCACTTTCACATCTACTCATTTTATTTTATTTATTTTTTTTTACATATACTCATTTTAAATGGAGAGAGAGAGAGAGAGAGAGAGAGAGAGAAAGAAAAAGGGAAAAAAAGAGATACTGTCTAACGTAGGGAAATAGTTTAATAAGTTAAGCCATTTGAAAACAACTTATTTGATCCATATTTATGAAGTGCTGGTTTATGTCAGACTCTGCTCTGAGCACCAGGGATAAAGCAAGAAGCAAGTCAGCTAAGCACTCTGCATCAAAGGGATGTACTAAAAATTCTGCAAGAGTGTGTGATAACAAGGAAAACCCTTACATTACCGTGTTATGTGAAAAGTAAAATATAAAACTGCGTATAAAAATATGATCAAGCAATGTTTAAAAAAAATAAATGCACTTACACACACACAGAGAAAGAAAAGAAAAAAAAGAAAAAAGAAAAAAGAAGAAAGAAAGAAAAAAGGAAAGGAAAGGAAAGGAAAGGAAAGGAGGAAGGAAGGAAGGAAGGAAGGAAGAAAGAAAAGCACTACAACGCTACTAATATCTACCTGTGGCTGTCTCTACTATCCCTTCCCTTTACTTCCCTCTATCTTCCCATTTGTTATGTGATCACATATTACTTTCACAATAAAACAGTCCCTCCCACTGTATTTAACGGGGAAGCTGCTTTTTAAGCTAAGGTCTGTGTCCCTCCTGCCTCCACCTGCAGTTTTTTTTTTAAGATTTTATTTATTTATTTATTTATTCATTTATTTATTTATGAGTGACACAGAGAGAGAAAGGGGGGGGGGGCAGAGACACAGGCAGAGGGAGAAGCAGGCTCCATGCAGGGAGTCTGATGTGGGATTCGATCCCGGGTCTCTAGAATCACGCCCTGGGCAGAAGGCAGGCGCTAAATCGCTGAGCCACCCAGGGATCCCCCCACCTGCAGTTTTCACCACTGTTCCTGAGGGTAGTCCAAAAAAGCTAAGCTGCCCAGCCCCAGACTTTCATCCACACAGGAGAGGGTGGGAGAGTTCAGCACCAGGGACAGCGCCATGCATCCGCGATGGCCTGGCAGGCTCAAAAGGGAGCCACCTCAGGTGGGAGCCAGGAGGGCAGGGACCCTGTGCCTTCCCTCTCTGGTCCACTGGCTGCACCCATTTGAGACACTCAGGCAGCACCTGTCAGAGGAAACATAACTGAAGCAGGGGAGAGCTGTCTCTGAGCCCACTGATGCAAATGGAACTGGCCCCGTGACCCAGACCGGGAGGAAAGGCAGTCGGGTTGTCGGTAAAGAGGAAGTAAAAACAAACATTGCACAAATCCCTGTATCCGCATTATTAGCTTGGGAGAGACTCGCAAACATGCCAATACCAGTCACAGCAACATCTGCTTCTAATTGCTTCTCCCCCAGCATTTTCAGAGCTTGTCAGATGGTGACTGCCCTAGGAGAAAATCCAATATTTTTAACAAACTCTTAAATCAGATGGCGTCCTTGGTGAGTAATCTCTTACGTATTTGGTCTTTGAGGCTAAAAACAGTAAGCACACCTTTAAGGGACGTGGCCGTCAGCAGGGGCTGGGTAATCGAAGGTCCCTCTTCAAACAGCATGACTAAGACTTTCCAACACACGCAGCCCAAATATAAGTGTTTCAGTGGTTCTTTTTTTTTTTTTTTTAATTCCACTGTGTCCACTTCTTTATGGGTAACTTTTCTCTCTTTTCTGAATATTTTTGTAAAAAGAAGTTTCTTCATAAAAGAAAAATGTGAGATTTATTGTAATTTTTTTGAGATTTATTTTAAAAGAGTACCTTTTACTGTGCTTTAGTTTTCCCACGTGTGAAGTACTTTACGCAAGATACCTATAGACAAAACTTTACATTTTCTTTAAAGAAGCTGGTCTTATGTTATGTTCTTTTTTTTTTTTTTTTATGTTATGTTCTTAAAACGCCAACAGCCCATTCCAAAGCCGGTGCCTTCTTGCAGTGGCCAGTTCAACTTTCACATCTGGGAGATCCAAGGTGGGGCAGAAGGCAGTCCTGGAGGGAAGCCTTTAAGGTACCACCTTTTGATACTGCGGCAGGCTGGAGTTCTTCATGGTGGGACTTTAGAGCTCCCTGAATCCCCTAAATCACAAATCCAGGAAGATACTCTGATAGTCTGTACCCTCTTCTTTCAAAGTTAAACTTAACATGGGTTTTATTCTTAACTACCCTACAGGACTCAAGTGGCTGGATGCCACCTTCAGACGGGGGCGGTGCTTCTCAGATTTTGAAAACAAGTCATCCTAAAGTCATGGAGCACCCCCAAAGGCAGTCAGGCCATGGCTCTTCCTCATTACTCCTCCATGAACCCATCCTCAGCCCTGGCTTCTCTTCTCACTGCTAACCCCCAAGTGAGACTCGCATGCCAGGGGGCCTCTCTGTCCAAGGCCAGAACACTTGCCCAGAGTCCATGCCCTACCAGGTCAAGTCAGTCACTGGTCCTCACACACACTTCAAACTCCTACCTTCCATACATACACATTCTGCATAACTGCCTTCCTCCTTCATTCTCTCACTCAACGATGGCTTGCTTGCTGAGTGCCTTCAATATCCTAACTGTATGCCAGGCACTATTCTAGGAGCTGGAAGTCAACAGCAAACAAAACAGACAAAAATCCCTCCCCTGGCAGAGCTTACATTCACGTGAAGGCAGAGAGGCAAATACACAAATGTTTAAAATCCACAGTATGCCAGGTGGTGATAAATGGTAGGGAGAACAGTGAGGGAGTGACCATCAAGGTGGTCAGGGAAGTCAGAGAAGGCCTCACTGGAAAGGTAGTATTTGAACAGAACCCTGTAGGAGACAGGGAGGGAACCTCTACAGAGAAATTAGGAAAAGAACATTCCAGGTGGAAGGTGTAGCAGGGCAAAGGCCCTGAGGCAGGAATGTGTGGGTGTGTTTTAGGAAAGGCAAAGACACCAGTGGGGCTGGAGATGGTGAGAAGGGGGTAAGGGAAGATCATGTGGGCCTCGTGGGCCACTGGGGGGGACACTGGCCTTTACTATGAGTGAAATCAGAACCCAGAGGTTCTGAACAGAGGAGAGGCACATCCGACTTACATTATGATAGATCACTCTGGCTGCTGTGCTAAGAACAAACTGTGAGGAGTGGGGAAAGAGAGAGACCACGATGGAAACTACTAAATTATCCCAGCGAGTCAAGGGCAACTTAAACCAGAGCTACCACAGGATTTGCTCATGGTTTAGACGTGGGGATGAGAAAAAGAGCAGAGACAGGGACAATTCTGATGGTTCTCGCCCACACACCTAGATGGGTGGAGCTGCCATTTATCAAGTGGGTGAAGGCAAAAGAAGCAGCAGCTTGGCAAACAGGGGTGGGGATGGAAACCACTTCTTTGTGGGATCATCATGACCAGACTTTTAGCCCCAGAAGGAACATGGTCTCTAAGGAGCCTTATACACTAAGATGAAAGTACTCACCTGAATGGCGACCTACCCCCCCACACACACATGCACACAACACACATGCAAGCAGACACACAGCACACATATACACATGTGCGCACACATGGGTGCATACATACATATGCATATATGCACACAGGCATGCACATACACAAACAGTGCTGCTCCACACCAATTATCTGCATCCATACATTATTCCCTTGAGTAACCCAAAAGCCAATTCATTTTATACCATCTGGAAATATTTGCACACAGTAGATGCTCAATAAATGTTTTCAATAACATGCTACACAGAATCACACCTCTGATGTTTCAATATCCTAACCAATCAAGAATGTTCTTTAAAAACATCTACATATTACGTTGAGCACTGATGAAACATGAAGTGGTAATTACCCCATCTCCAGGGTCCCGCACCTAGATGCTGGCCCGCCCCCAGGCATTCACACCTCCGCAGCAAACTCTCCTGTGGAGAGGCCACAGGAGGAAGACGGGCATCACCTTGCCGGTCCTTATATCCCAAGCTTTGACTTCAGGGTGGAAGCCTCCACACACAAAAAGGCTGTGGTCTTTCGGATGAAATTTCAAGGTGGTGATTCTAAAGTCACTCTGACCACTGAAGAGCTGGGTTCCTGCAACACAAAACAGAGAATAAGGAGTTAAAAAATACTCGGATCACAAAATAAATACCTTAAAACTCAGATGCCATCTGGTGTAGAGCTACGGACAGACACAGCCCATCTGGGCCTGAGGGGGCCTTGAAACTTTCTGGAAGCACAACAGGGGCAGCAGCAACTTCTGCCTCATGTTCTGGCCAGCCCTGCCCTTGATTAGCTGAACTCCCCTAGGGCTAAGCTAATGGCTGGACCCATGAACACCACCTTTCTTGTGTTCTGTAAACACCATGCATCAACTCATCTTAGCCACACAATGCCCTACACCTGCTCCACAACTGGAAGAAGCCAAGGCTCAGGGAAATTAAGTACATTACCAAAGCTGCACGGGTAATATAGAGATTTACTTACTTAGGAGTCTACAAAAGAAAAAGCAGGATGCTCCAAAGTGGCCTTTTTAGAATCAGTCATCTTACAATCATAACCTTACAACAAACCTATGAATGGTTTGCTCCAGGGTGTAACAGGTAGGGGTGATATGATACACTGGGCAAAAAATGAGAACATGATACCACGAGGGCCTGAATGTCAGCATGGATAGGTGATATGGCCAACTGGGTCTCACTGGTTCTGCAGGACTCAAGACAGTCCCTATCCTTTACATACTTACATACTGCCCTGAAACTGTCACACACTCATGTGCACTGTGCAAATGTGTGTGTGTATATAGACACAGTGTGGGAAAAGTCTCTTTTGTCACTGTGATCTTTCAGAGGTAAGCTATATTAATAGGTTGAACTCAGGCCATGTAGGGAATGGAAATCTGACCCTGAACTCAAGTCTGTTGGGTTCCAAAGCCAATACCTCCTTCCCTCTATGTGGTGCCACCTTATATCCCAGAGCACTGGCTATAGTCTTCATGCATTCAATTCACCACCACTGAAAATCTATCAGAAACCAGACAGGTCTTGGAAGCCATTCTCACCACCAGAAATCTGACTGCTGCCTCTGAACAGGTCTCCAGGGGACATTCTGCACATTTTGGGCACGGTACCTGCTATGCAATACACCAGGAGCTTGAAGGTGGCATCCCTCAGATATGTCAGCAAGGGCACACATAGCCTAAGAGAAACAACCCTGACTGCCCCTGGCTCACAGAAACTCCTTTACTGGCAAAGCAGTGGGCAGTTAGGGACACAAGAAGCTGGTGGCCAAGGAGGAGACCAATGTGACACCAAGATCTCAAGCATCATTTCCTCTTACGGGAACCCAGAAACCATGTTTGCTCATTCATTTCAGAAAGCACTTCCAGCTGCCCTGCTTTGTGTTCAGGACCCCTACACAGTGCTGTACCAGCTCACCAGGTAAGGAAATGAAAGTCATCGATTGGTACTCTCGAGTTACAGCAGGAGCCTTTATAAATCCAATTTGCCTAGATCCATGGTCTCTGCACTCTTCTGACAGCATGCCCCATCAAGGAAAAGCCCTTAAGCACGTATCTCTAAGTTATTTGTTTGTAAGTTACACGGTGAGCTACCATGCCAAAAAATTATGAGCATTAAAATACCAAAAATAAACCATTTTAAAATATGAGACAAGGACAAAATAACCAATATTTAAAAATATATCTTAACGTGCCATTTACTAAGTGTATCAACAAATCTCTTTGAAACGTGTTATAACATTTTTAGTGAGAGCTACTGAACTGGCTCTGCTTCCACTTTTTTTTCAAATGTAGGGAACTTTCTGTGACTCACTGATCTGAAAGGAGCCCAGTTATGGCTTCACTCATCAAAGTCTGTCAGAGCCAGCAAAGACTTCTCCCAGAGATGCACGGACCTGGACAGAAGACATTCACCACTGGCATCAAGGGAGAAAGTGTCTACTTCCATCCACCACTGACACAAAGGATTTTGTGACTGTTTTTACTAGTGAAGTTCCATTTCCCCCCAAGTCAGAGAACGGTTCCTGCCACTAATTAGAGGGTATTACTGCATTCTCATATTTTTAACAACCAAATTCAAAATCCACCAAAATTTTCATTTAAAGGATTTTAAAGGAGACCAGAAAAACTGCTCCCAAGTTAATAGTGCAGGCATTAGTGTTTTTAAAAGGTGACACATTCATGTAGTTCTTGGCAACAAAACTTAGAGAATGATGGAAACAAAAACATCTGGTTTCAAAATGTTCTTCCCATAGTACAACCTTCTTGGAAAGCAGTTACTCTCCTGTTCTTTATTAAAATGTGTCACCTTTCCCATGATGGACAATTGTGTTGATTTATTTCCTAACATCTTCCAGGGATCCACAATCTGTAGTTACGTGTCATCCGAGAAACTCTGAGAAGGACTTGAGGTTTTGTGAAAGAAGACTCTACATTTCTTTAAGCTCAACAAGCCCCTAACTGTTGCTGAGACATGCAGTGCATAAAGATTTTCAAGGTCCCCTATGTCACTGCAGTGTTGTCATGAGCTGGCCACTTAGGATCCTATCATCTGTAATAGTGAACGGACTGTAAATAAACAACAGCCTAGCTGTCCAACCCAATGCAAGCAGTTAAGGCAAATACAGGTGTCTGCCTGGTGGAATATGGAAAAGCTGTTTAAAACTGGAATCATGGGCAGCCCAGGTGGCTCAGCGGTTTAGCACTGCCTCAGGCCAGGGCGCGATCCTGGAGACCCGAAATCGAGTCCCACATCAGGCTCCCTGCATGGAGCCTGCTTCTCCCTCTGCCTGTGTCTCTGCCTCTCTCTGCCTCTCTGTGTGTGTGTGTGTGTGTGTGTGTGTGTGTGTGTGTGTGTGTGTCTCATGAATAAATATTTTTTTAAAATAAAAAATAAAAAAATAAAACTGGAATCATGAACAGGGCTCTTTGGCAAGATGGACAACATCCATACCTATTCTTGAATTAGAAAAATATTAAGTAGGGATTGGTATGGACAGACTGGGAAGAGATTCACCAACTTGAAGTGAATTGTTCTAGGGGTAGTGAGATAGCTTTTTAAATTATACTAATATTGTCATGATTTTTTATTTAATAAAGAATTCTTCTAAAAAAGCATCGGAGGGGGATCCCTGGGTGGCTCAGCGGTTTGGCGCCCAGAGCGTGATCCTGGAGTCCCGGGATCAAGTCCTGCGTCGGGCTCCTTGTGTGGAGCCTGCTTCTCCCTCTGCCTGTGTCTCTGCTTCTCTTTCTCTCTCATGAATAAATGAATAAAATCTAAAAATAAATTAATAAAAAGGCATCGGAAAGATAAGGAGACTTACAGTAGTCTGGGTCCTATGTCTCTCTCTCATTAGATCAACAGACAAGAAACTATCTCAGGAATTAACCTAACTGGAAACTTGGTATTCCTTGAGCTTCCTCTTCTTTCCTGAAACTCATTCAAGCTACAGTTGATGGTCAAAAACCACCCATGATGTGCCCAGTTAGCAGATGCCACCTGTCCTGGTCTCCATACACCTGGGACAGTACTCAGAGCAGCACTTGTGAAGATCTCAGGATGGACATCGAACCTGTAGCTCAGGCCTCAGGACACTTGCTCCAGCCAAGTAGCAGAGATTTGTCTGAGGAATGAGGGAGTGGACCACCATCACGTCCCCTCAATGGGAAAGGAGCACATCTATGCCACTGTGGCCCTCCCATCACTGAGAAGGCCCTGGCAGGCCAGAAATCTATCCTCCTGACAGAGGCAACTGTGCCCACTGCTGACCTCTTGCTCGCTCACATTCACTGCCAGTCCTTAAGCCCAAAAGGAAAAACAAACTATCTGCCTGGAGAAAAATGTTCCTTGTTTCTTGGACCATGGCATATAACCATATGCTTATTTCAGAAACAGCAGTGAATTAGCCATATTTTTTCAAAAAGTGCAGTGATACAGTCTTGCCAACAATGGGGAAAAGATGGGAGGAAAGTGAAAGCTGAGTTGCTAAAAGATGAGGACTGAGCTTTTTCTGCTAAAAAAAACCCCATGTATTTCTGCATGTTATTCTTCAACCTCCTAAAGAGACTGAGAAGAGAATCTATGTCTCTTAAGTAAAAAAATGTTCTTGTTAGAAGACAAGCTATGGTTTAATATCTTTTTTTCCTACTTTGGTTTATGAAAACCTAGGCCTTTGCTGTATTTGTTTGTTAAAAGGGTCCAAAACTAAAAGATTTAAAAAATTTTTTAATAAGCTTCTAGACACGTAATGGGAAACATTAAAGGAAGGAGATCTAGCACAAGACTGTGGCTCAGAAATCAGGACGCCAGCTGCCATCGTCCAGCACTGTGCCTGGAGCAGGAGGTGGTGTAGCAGAGGCGCTGAGAACCACACAGACCCAGGTGCCATCCCGGCCCTGTCACTTACAGGGGAGGGATGTTGGGCAGGTCCCTTGGGCAGATCCCTCACTGCAGTGTTGCATAGCCTCATACACATAAGACTGTCCAGAGGGCAACATACATACTACATAATATATAAAGTGTTCCAGTGGACCTGGCAGACAGCAAACAACAAAAAGGAGCCTTTAATTGTGTGAGAAAATTAAACTTCAAATTACTGAATTTATCCTTGGTTAGATTAAAGGCTAAAACCAAGGGCTATACGTTTTTAACAGCAGGAACCTTGAGGGAGGAATGATCTGGAGTTTCTTTCTGTCTTGAGGCTCTGAGAACATGATGCCCTGGGCTAGCTTTTACAGTCTGTTGAAGAGACGTGGACAAAGGATGGAAATATTTATCAGAGACTATCTCCAACGTGAACACTCGCCATGGTGAAGGTGAAGGTCCTTTCTTGTCAGACTTGTTCCTACTCGATGTTTTTATATACCGAGTATCTTGTTTATCATGTCCTCTCTGGCGATGCTACTTTAAGCTCGATGGTTTGTTGCCTCATAACCTTTAACCTCGAGACTCTCTTGCTTGTTTACATGTTTGTTATAGAGTTCTATTTATTCATTGTATGCTGCTTATAGGAAACTGAGTTTTAAAATATTTAATCCACTAACACTGGCTTTATCGATCTGGTTATAATGAACTCAACCAGTGCAAGAACTGTTCAGATTCTGTTAGAGTTAGGAAAAATCACTACTTTTCCTCCTTGAATCAATAATGACACAAATAAACTATAAATTGTCATTAAAGCAAAAATATGTTTAAAACAGGATGCAGAAACTCAATTTGTTCTCTTGACACTATTATGACTACCCATGCTTCCATCACTAATACTGTTAAGATAAAGCAGCTGGCAACATGCCAGGGAATTCCTCAGAGCTGCCCCCTCTCCTTTTCTCAAGTGGAGACCCAGGTGACCAACTATGTGGCTGGGGCAACACTGCCTGTCCACTCTAATGCCTACCTTGGGGAACCCTATTGTCATGCAAGGCTCTGGGTCCCCAAAGGGTCCTCCTCTTCCACTCAGCATGTCTGGCCCCCAGCCTAGTTTCTGGAATGCAACAGATTTTTGATCCAAGTCAGGTGAAACCCAAGTATGGGTCTCCAAGAAAGAGAAGGAAAGTTCATCATGTCTTCCTCTGCACCTGTTATCTCTAGGCTTGCATGTGGTTTGCGTGTCATGTAACAACCCTCTGTGGTAGGTGTAATTAGCCCATTTCACAGCAGGAGAAATGAAAGCTCAGGGAGGTGAGGCCTCATCCAGGGCTGCACAAGTCAGCCACGTTGGGAGAGGGGCTGGACCTGTCTAACCCCAGAGCCCCGCTCTCTGCACCCCACCTCACCTGCCTGCAAGCTATCCATGACCTTTCCTTCTCCTTAGCTCTTTGTTCACATCCATGGACTCACAAACATGTAGGATGTTGACAGGGGAAAGCTGATGCTGTCGGCTTGTGGTGATTGAGCTTGTGTTCCCAGGCAGGCGGCATATGACTCATTTCGCTAAAATCAATATCGTTACACTCATCCTCTGGGAAGGACTCGGCCAGCTGTAAATCCAACCATCCTGACTCAAAGTTAACGAGAAAAGGAGCTTACTAACTTTCAAATCAAACTCTATGAATCAGAAACAGGGGCTATCTAGGCACGCCGGCAGGGTCCTGGGAAGGGTCTGGGTGTGAGGCAGACAGGCCTGTGTCTGCAGGTCTCCCAGAATGAGTGGGGGCCTCCAGCTGAGCCCAGCAGTCCTCTCGGATCCACAAAACCAGGGTAATAAAGCATAGCTGAAGCAGTTGTCCTGAATCAGGAAGAAGCATGGAAGATGGCAGGCCCCAGATGGATGACAGGCCCGCACACAGTGGGGGCAGCAATGGAGAAATAGCAGCCGTTGTGGTAAAACCTCTTTCACATCAATCTGGCCAATGCTCTTAATTATCTGGAGAAGACTGAATTTTTAAAATTAAAAAAAAAAAAATTCTCAACTTGCAAACAAAGTGTGTCTTAAAACTTTGCCTCAAGTTGGCTTTCTGGGGACCCTGCAGGTATCTGTGTTTGGTCTCCCAGCCAGTCCCCAGAGGCTGTCTGACCTGCAAGGTCAGCCACACCACTGCACAGCTGCCACTCAGCACACACAGAGACGATGCACTGCCCCCGTGCCGTGACAGCAGACAATGAACTAGTACCGTCGAGAAAAACCCGTCTTTTATCCACCCAGAGGGTGATGGCATGGATGTGTATGGACATATGGCAAGACCTGTAGGCACCTTCCAAAGTATGAGATTCAGGGCTAGGGTGTTTCACTGACGTTGAATAACTCTAGATTTCATATCCATAACTAGAGCTGGCTTCTCACCCCAAAGCTGTACAGAAAGAAAACAAGGCTGAGACTGGAGAGAAAAACTCTTCAGAATAAAAGAGAAAGGGTGTGCATGGGAATTGAACTGGGTACCCAGGGCTGAAGAGGATGTGGCCTTGAGAACAAGCATGTTTAAAAGTGGGCCAGGAATGAGGTATCAGTGAAGGAATGAACTTAGGAGAAAGAGGGCTGGCTGAAGACAAGGAAAAAGCAGAAAAGTCAGTGAGGGGTGGGGAGGAACCCAACACTGCCTGCATCCATGGGTGGGAGGGAGTATGGACAGCTGCTCGCCAGGCAAGAAGGCACCGGAGGGGCATCACCAGAACTGTTGTCAGCACAGACCTCACTGGGCTCTGGAGCCCCTCAGAGACTTCGTATCTAGTTCCAGTGGCAAAACTCTAGGCCCAAAGAACTGACTACACAAAACGTGCCTATACCATGAGGAGTTGCACAAGTATGCCCACTGGCTAGAGGCCTGTGATGCAGCTGGGTGTCTGCCTTCCTGGCCTCTACAGGCACCTGAAGGATGCCTAACTGAGTGCTTCTGGGAAGCTACTGCAGAGATATGCAGTCATGGTGCTCGAAAGCCTAAGAATGGGGAGGCCCAGTCCCTTCTGCAGGCACCTCCTCCTAGACCTGTATGGGCGGCACCACTCAGCCCCAAAGGAGCCCCATCTGCAGCCTCTTCTCTGAAGTCCTGTGAGCTCCTGGTCTTCTTCGTCAGGGTTCTAATTTAGATGCTTCTCCCCCTTCCTCTGCCAAGTGTACTCTAATCATCAGGGCTCACGTCTCTCCCACTGGAGCGGTGGCTGTCAACAGCCAGAGAAGCCTCCTTCAGAAGACTAGTCAAGATCTGAGCTGCATCTTCCTCCCGGAGCCCCCAAGTTATCCTCCTTATGTGGTGAGCCAGCTGCCCAAGGGAGAGCCAAGCAAGCTCCCTTAAGCAAACGGTTCATCTATGGCAGGGAAACAGACGTGGCAGCCTCTGCCAGTCATACAGACCAGAGGCGGATCCCCGCTCTGTCACTGCCAGCTGTGAGGCCTCAAACAAGTCCCTGCACACTCCAGCCCTCTGTGTCTTGGTCAATAAAATGGGGATAACCACACTGTTCTCACAGGTGAGAGTAGAGACTAAATACATAGTAAGCAAAGGGACTAACATCTACTTATTCATTTCGGCTTGAAACAGGTCAAGCAGTGTGCTAGGAAATGGGGCCACACCATCCGGAGCCAGGCCCATGGCGCACACGCAGCCAATGTGGCATTCCACTTTCCTGGAGTGCTTCTGTGGTGGGAGCCCCAATCATGATGCATGACGAGAACACACTTCTTGGAAAACATCAGAAATGGTCTTTGTGGATCCAGTCCCAGTTGGCTGCTCATTTCCATGTACCATAACCCCCCAGTGAAAGACACAGGGACCCCCAGAGCAGGCGCTGACCAAGTGCTAGGGACAGCAAGGCCATGGGCAGTGGATATCTGAGTACAGAAGGCCATGACCTTCTTCAGCACTGGGTGCTTGGGACTCTGGAGAGAGGGTCAGGCTGAGCTGTGGGAGGTCTGCAAGCTCATCTTAAAGAGGCAGCTGCCATTCCATCACCAGGAGGAAGCAGCTAGCCTACCACCAGTAGTATTTTGTCATGGAGAAGCAAAACATGGAGAAGCTGGGAGAACCCTGGAAGGGTGGTCTTCTTCCCAGCCTACCCCCCAAATAACCACATGGGGGACCAAGGGCCACACTAGTAAGCTGGCTGGGGATCATCAGATTGAGGGCTTTTGAAGCTGAGCCATAAAAGCTGCTCAACATGAGGAAATGGCCCAGCAACTGGGGTTCTCTGGACACTCAGCAGGAATAAGGTTCATTATTTCTCACCATCCAAAGGGTCTCTTAGAGGAAGGAACATATTTTTTGAGTGCCTACCTTGAGCCAGGCATTCTGTAAAGTATTCACAAACATTATCTCAGCCTATCCCCTCAACCACTCTGCCACCCTGCCAGGCACTGTTACCCCCTTCCACAGATGTGGAAACGGAGATGGAGGAACTTTACCCAAGGACACCCAGCTCAGGTAAGTGGAAGAACACATTTGTACCTCATCCATGCTCCTATCACACTGCACTGCCTCCAACATGAGGTACCTGGGACCAGGTGGCATTGCAAGGATGTCTGGGACAGACTGGACACACATCAAGAGAGTGGACCAGGCCAAAAGGAGGACAAGGTGCCCTCTCCAGCCAGGGCCCTGAGGGCTCCAGGGAGAGGAAAATCTCTTTTGCAGCCAATAAATGCAAAGTAGGAGGACCTGCATATACCTCTGAGGCCTTAATAGCCAGGCTGGGGACAGCTGCCTGGCGGGGCCGGAACCTGCAAGAGACCAGGGCCAGCAGAACTGAATAAGCTCTTCAGAGGATTCTATGGAGACTGGCTGATTTGGTGTGCAGGTCAGCTGACTCATAAGGCAGGTGACATTCGGGCCCTGGTGAAGTCGACCAGGGTTCCCTGAGGCCACCTCAGCCTAATGCACCAGAGACATTTTGTTAGGAAGATTACAGACTGAAGCGGGAGCACCAAAAATAATGAATCTGTGAGCGGATTTTATTTAGGTGTTGATTCATGGTTGTCCTATAAGCCAACAGCCCGTCAGAACTATAAATTAACGAGATAAAATGTTGCTGGCCCTCCATATTTCAGGCCGGGTATTGACATTCTAGAATCCACAGATTTTTAACTGTATTGATTGAGGACACCAGGATAAATGGCCTTGGCGCCAAATTCCCATTAACGACAATGGGCACCGAGTGACTAATTCTCAAAGCGCTGCGGTGAGAACGCCCTGCATTGCCTTCTCCTGGCAGGGAGTTCTAATTAGATTGAAATGAAAAAGCCAAATCACCAAGGGCGGAAAGAGGCAGATCAAGTAAAAAGGAAAATCAGACTTGGTGATGAGAAAGGACGAGATAAGTCAAATCAGGCCGAGAGCCACAGGGGCTGCCCAAGCCCACCAGCATCTGCTAAAGAAAGCACCAGTACAACCTGGGATGGGGATGCAGAGCTGAGGTGGGAGACACATGGGGAGCCTACTCCCCTACCCCAGCAGCCACTGATGGGTTTCACTGCCCAGCAAGGGCCAGCCTCTACTCACACATGCCATGCGAGCTGCTGCTCTGAGCCAGCCTGGCCAGATAATGAAGACACTAAGACTCCCTTGACAAGTCCCATTCGCACGGCATCTCCACACTAGTCAGGGAGATGGAAACCAGCAACCCCCTCAGCAGGAGAGGCCCCACCTAAGGAGCTGGAGGGCTTCCCCAGGGGGTGAGGCCCAAACCCTGAGACCCTTTCCCCAAAGGGACAAAGAATATCCAACATGCTCACCACTATAGCCCAAGCACCAGGTCCTGTACCTAGTAGGTACTCAGTAAGTACCTACTGAATGAATGGAACTGAACTCTCAACAAATGAACCAGGTGGGGAATGCTATTCCCGGGAGAGGGGTGGAGCAGAAAAGCCCTAAGGACAGAGGCTCAACCACCCAACACACCACAGCTGGGAGGGGCACGCTGGGCCTGGGGCCAGACAAGCTTTTCTCCAGTAAACTGGGCAAGGCATGTCTCTTCCCCTCCTCCAGTCCTCCACCCTGCCTCTGGTCATACCCAATCAACTGCAGACACTGGGGAGAACTGCCCAGAGTACAAATCAAGCCATGATTCTCTCCTACTCCAAACTCAGCAATGGCCCCCTACTGCCATCTGCTGTGGCAGTCCCTAATTTATCAGGCAGGAAGACTCTTTAAACATCTAAAAATTTCGGAACCACTCCCCCACACACACACTCACACACACCCACACACGCAATGGCACTGTCTAACATCTGTTGATTGAGATCCATTGGGACAAAGGGCCACTAGGAATCCATTACTGTTATTAAATGAACCTGTATTTGATCCATCCAACCTCACCCCTCACCTGCAAGAAGCACCGGTCCTGCACTCCATGGGTGGATAGTGTGGGTACCCAGGGGTGTTCAGTGACCCTGGAGTGGGGAATAGCGCCTGGAGAACACACACCTCATAGGCCAGGAACTGCACCTTCAGACTCGCTGCCCCTGGGTCCCTGCACCCCACAATTCCAAACACACCATTGTGGTTCATGTTCCTGTAAATGTGTCCTCATTGCTCTGCCTACTGAGGAACGCACTTCCCTCCCCCTCAATCGTGCCCCCTTCACCTAAATTTTCTACCCCCCTAGTTCTTGCCTCAGAGTAGGTTCCACTTCCTCCCAGAAGACATTCTTGATCTTCTAGGCTACAAGTTCCTGTACCCGTATCTCGCCCTATCACTGTGACTTGAGATTCTCTCTGCGCTTCTGTCTGCCCCTTTCGCAAACAAGAGCTTCTAGGGCAGATCCTGGGTCTTGTTCCCTCTGTGTCTCCAATGCTGTACACAGTTTACGAGGACCACAGGCGTCATGGTGAGCCTGGCAGACCAGTGCCTGCAAACAGGAGTCTGACAGCACAGGGTGCCAGCCCTGAAGGGTGAGTGGGGTCTAAATGAGACCCCATACATAAGTGGGTGGTTGGGATATAACCTGCTGCAGTCATCACCAACTAGGTGGCACCAAAACCCTGAGCCCTGGCCCCCTCATTGACTCTGTGGAGCTCATGGTAAGACTACAAACAGTTGGGGAAACACTTTGTTGAGAAGAAAAACACCATACACACAGCACAGTGGAGAGGGCACAGGATTTGCAATCGCAGACATGGCTTAAATCCCCAGTTGCCATGCACCACTGGGAGGCTCTGAGCAAGCTACTTGCTGCTGTAAGCCTCAGGCTTCTCACCCATGAATAGGGAAAAAGAATCATGGGCAGCCTGTGGCATGGTACTGGCCATCGATGCAGCCACGAGTCTTGTCTTCATCCTCATTGCGAGCACATGAGGTTCGAGCAGCAGAGCAGTGAGGCTGCCCCTCAGCAGTCCAGAGGTGATGAGGGTATTCGAGGTAAGAAACAAACCGCACAGATCCCCCAAACTATCCATTGGTTTCTTCCCTGTACCCCCTCCGAGCTGCTGGGCAGAAGCTGTGTGGTTGGGCTGAGATCTGTCATCTCCTGCTTGCCAGACCCTAGCGCCTCCACTGTTGGGCATGGGAGGCCTCTCTGCAGGCTGAAGGGGACACCTCATGGATGGGTAGCAACTCTGGCCTCCCCTCCTGGCCTTGGCAGAGTGTCCAGCAGAAAACTGACCAGAAGAAGCCCAGGGAGGAAAAGGCAACGTGGGTACTTAGACCATACAGCCTGAGTCGGGGCAGAGATTTCAGGCCAGCTCCATACCTCTGGCTCTGTTCTCACCTGATGAGCACAAATGAGACCCCACTCAGGGGCTGCAGCTAGATTGGGTGCGTAGGAGCACTCAGTAATATAAAGTTCTTTCCACTGACTTATCTCTCCTTCTCGCCCTGCTTGTCAAGAGCCCCCTTAGGATTTACCCAGCACAAATCCATCTTACCCAAATGCCTTTTCAGTGTAGGCATTAAAGCAGAACTCGTTTGCAGACTTTCCCTATGAGCTGGAATCATTCCTTACAGCGTTTCAACGATAATGAATTGACAGGAATTCTAAACTGATTCCAACCAAAGGACATTGTGATAAAGCTAAATCTATTTTGGTACAAATTACATGTCAGAAGTTGATTAAAAAGCCACCTCTTTATCCAGCCCCACAGCTTGGGGCTGAGACAACCTTGGGGCTCTGTCCTCTGGGCAGGCTGGCAGAGGCCCACCTCGAACCCTCCGTGGAGAGTCTTGGTTCCAGGCAAATGCCTTGGAAACATAATATCCAAGTGTGAGCCTCTTCTGAGGGCTATGTCCTATTGCCCTGAAACTGTATGCAGCTTGTGGCTACCGACCACCCAGAGAAGCTTCCCAACGAGAAAGCTGACTCAGCTGCCAGCTCCGAGGGAGGGGTGCCTCAGGATAACAATGCAGTGAAACACACCTGTTTCGAGGTCTGTTAGGTGTAGGGCGAAGTCGAAGCCACCACTGAGGATGCGCCGGCCACAGGGAGACCACCGGGCAGCCCGCACGGCCTCGCTATGCAGGGAGTATGTCTGTAGGCAGCGGCCTGAGTCCACAGCGTTCCACACCTACAAGGCAAACACAGTGCCCGATGTCAAAAACAGGGACCTGACCTCCAGGGCCCAGCTTGACCCCTCTACAGGAGGAGAGGGACTCACAGTGGAACTAGATTCCTGTTATTTTACCATCAAAACAATACCTAGCTGTTAGACTTTTCCTCACAGAGGTGCAAAGACCTGGGGCTGATGAATTGAAAGGGAGCTTTTTCCCAAAACCTTTACTGGGGTTAAGGAAGCCCTCAAGAAAACAGCATGCCTGACTTCTGCCACCCAGCCTCCAAGCCCTTCCCATCCACTCTGCAGCTACTCCCCACCAAACATCCTGCTCTGCTCACACTTCCTTTAGCCCAGTGTTGCCTGCATCTCTGACATCTGTCCTCTTGGACAGGGCTTTGTGAGCCCTGGAATGAACACTACACCAGGTCAGGCTCTCTTCAGCCCAGTTTTAAGAGTAAGATCCAAAACAGAGCTTGCCACACCTGTGCATACAACCAGGCAAGGACCCATAGGGCCAGCTGTCCTTTTTTCTGGGCAGAAGGTACTATCCTTCATTCCCACCCTAGCTTTCCATGGTGATGAGGTCTGTGGCAGAAAGCCCCATGTACACTCAGTGACTTCTGAAATACGTTCTTAAGCCAAGTATAGAACCACACAATCTAAGAGCCAGGGTCACTCCACATGTGAGAGAGCCCTTCACCAGCTCTCCCAAGAACCCCGAGGAACAGCTGGTTAGCATGGAGCCTGGCAGGGCTGGCTCTGGGCTTGGGCATGCACTGATGCCCAGGAGGGCTAGTCTCCTACCTTCACTGTCACTACAGGAAGCAGGGGACGCTCCTGCCCAACACCTGAGGTGGCTCAGAGGATGGAACATGAGAAGCAAGAAGAGCCATCTGCAGCCAAAACATGGGCATCAGAGCCAAGTGTCTCCTATGTGCTTGCAGATCATGTGACTTGGCCTCCCTGGCCTCTATCTCCTCTTCCACAACGTGGGGGTAAGAAGAACCTCATCCCAAGGACTGTGGTGAGGGATAAGTGGGGCTGGTGAGCATGCTCCTTGGGGCTTGCCATGCACAGAGTTCTTAAGAGCAGTGTTCTCAGACTCTCTCTCAGTTACATCAGGAACCCAAGCTTCACATCTTCATTTCCCTAATATCCCAAAGTGTACCTACACATCCACAGACCCAATCTGGAGACAGACTTCCTTTTAAGATGGGAAAATTCATCCTGCTGCATCCTCAAAGTCCTTAAAATGCAAAGGATCAGAGTTCTGAAAGAATGTTTTCTGGGTATATGTAAATGTCTGAGCTTAAGAAAATAAGAGGTCAATAGCAGCCATCAAAGCATGCTAAGAGCTCGGATCCTTTTTTTCTTCTTAGGGGTTAACAGCTAGGGTCTCAAACTGAAAAATCAAGAAATAGCAGCATTTACATTTGAAATATGGACAGAGGGGTGCCTGGCTGGCTCAGTCCGGTAGAGATGCAACTCATCTCAGTGTGAGTTCCAGCCCCACTTGGGCGTGGAGCCTACTTAAAGAAAAAACAAAAAGTTTGAATTATGGATAGAAATAATGGAAGAAACAGCCAGAAGACTTCAAAGTGGAGTGGGAGTTTGTGGTAGAACAGAGTGCAGTTTTTTCCAAAACTATGTACAAGTAAGACTAATAGAAAAAAATAAAGTAAAATTAATGAGCTACACCTACAGGGTTAACATGGCTAAACAATAGAAAACATAATATTGATTATATAAGACAAGCTGCATATATGCAGCAAAAAGCCATCTAAATTATAAAAACACACGAAACACTACTTAATGCTCATAGCTTCTACTGAAAAAGGAAGGAAGGAAGGAAAGGAGGTAGGGAGGGAGGGAAAAGAAAAGAATAAGTGTGGGGAGAATGTGGAGAAACTGGACCCTCCGTGCACTGTTGACCTCTCCCTCTGCCTCCCCACCATTGATGCTCTCTCTCGCACCCACTCTCTCAAATAAATAAAAATTTTTAAAAATTATGCATAGTCACCAGAGGATCCAGCAAGTCCACTTGTGTGTACATACCCAAGAAACTGAAAACAGGGTCTCAAAGAGATATCTGCACACCAACGTCCATAGCAGGAGCCAAAAGGTGGGAGCAACCCCCGTTAGTCTATCAACAGATAAATGGATCAACAACACATGGTCCATCCATACAATGAACTACAATTCAGGCTTAAAAAGAAGGGAGATTCTGACACCTGCTCCAATGTGGATGGACCCTGAAGACACCGTGCTGGGTAACATAAGCCAGTCATAGAAGGGCAAAAACTGTATCATTCTATTTACATGAGATTCCTAGAAGGTCAAAATCATAGCTATCGAAAGGAGAATGGAGGCGCCAGGGACTGGGGAGGGGAGAGTAGGAAGTCAGTGTTTAATGGGGACAGAGTTTTAGTTTTATGAGACAGAGTTCCAGAGATGGATGGTGATGTTGGTTGCACAGCAATGTGAATGAATGTGCCCACTGCCACTGAACTGTGCACTTGAAAATCGTTAAAACAGTAAATCCTGTGCTTTATGCATTTCACCACAATCTTAAAAACACACATGATGCAAAAATCTATCATGTTTATTTGTGCATTTGCAGTAAGACTATAATAACATGTATGAAGATGGCGGTCACTCCAGGGAGTGGCAGGCAAGGATGGGGCTGGGCGAAGAGCACTATGAACACTACACTATATTTCCGAGAGAGAGAGGAAAAGAGAATATGACTATGCCTTGAAGCAAATATTCCCAAATGTTTCCATCTATTAAACTATTCATTTGGGGAGACACCTGAGTGGCTCGGTAGGCTAAAGCATCTGACTCTTGATTTTGGCTCAGGTCATGATCTCAGGGTTGTAAGCTCAAGCCCCATATCTGGCTCCATGCTGAGCATTAAGCCTGCTTAAGATTCTTTCTCCCTCTAATGCTGCCCCTCCCCACCAAAAAATAAATAAATAAAAATAAACTCATTTTTTCCATTCATTCAACAAATATTTCCTGACTACCTGCTATTAGCCAGGCATTGTTCAGCAGTAAATAACTAAAACAAAATCCCTTATCTTCAATGAGACAGACATTAAACAAGAAAAACAAGTAGCATCTAGACAGTATATCTAACACCCAGGGTGTTAAAGACTAAGGGCATAAGTGAGCAGGAAAGGGGACCTAAGGTCAGGAGGAGGAGTGGAAATGGTGGTGGCTTTTAAGGAAGATCTGAAAGGGTGAGGAAGGAAGTTGTACAGAAATCAGGGAAGAACCTTAACAGGCAGAAACAGGGCCCCTCTGGCTACTATGCCAGGAATAGAGTGCAGGGCAGGGGAGACACAGGGACACAGTGTGGAACTTCTGCAAGAATCCAGGGGAGAGAGAAGCACAGCTGGACCAGTTGGAGGCAGTAGAAAAGCAGCCCCTCTTGGAATGTAGAACCAACAAAATAAGGGGAAGGAGGAGAAGGTTAAGGAATGAGGAGGAAAGAAGGGGAGGAAGAAAGAGAAGAGGAGAAGAAAGCACCAAGACCCGAAGCAGCAAACTGGTGAGTCTGAATTCTTGGCCAGGGAGGCCTTCTGAATCAGCTGTGGAGACATGTTTAAGGCAATCCATCAATCTATAAATTGTCCGATAACTCTCCTCTGAAGTGAAAAATGCATACTTGGCTCTCCTGGTTGATATACACACAAGGATAGCGTCAGAATCAATGCAGACCAGTCAGCCACTTCTCAAAGCTACCCAGGGTGAAGGAGAGAAGACTCTCTGCTAATCGCTCTCCCTAATTGAATTTAATGTTCACTGTCAGGTTTTAAAGATTAATTCCCAAACACTGTGGCAGCCTGAAGTGTGTACCTTTTTCCAATTAAGTAATTAGAGATACCAATCTGCCTCCATGGAATTAAGGAGTTAAGTCTTCTGTCAAATGTTCTAAGATGACTTGATGCATTAACTAGAGAGAGACATTCTATGTGTCCAACAGAAATCAGATTCAGAAAGAACATGACAAGTAAAATGTGCATTTGCTTGGCTGTACTGTATTTACTGTGGTTCCCACATCCTGGTTACTGATACACGGCCCCATTAGGGGCTCCTCACAGTCTCTTAAGACCTATTGCTTTAGCAACATTCCCCCTCCCTACCTGTCCACCTTTTGTTTTTGATGACAAAACAAATACAACCTCCTTGTAAAATATTCAAATTACATAGATGTGCAAAAAAACAATATCCCATAGGAATCAACTGCAAGATTGTGGTTTCTCTGATTGTGGTTTTTCTTACTTACAAGTAAGTCTGCCTTGGGAAACAAACCTCAGAAACACAAAGAAAAACATAAGAATCATCCATAATTCTACCACCTGGACATAATGGCTATCAAACTTCTGGGTGAACTTTGCCTCCGATTTGGCCCCTCCCTGACATCTCCTGCCTTGCAGACCTTCCTAGTCCACCATACCTCCTGGTCTCTTTTCCACCCCTGACACTCCTGCTGCCCCACGACATCATTCCAGCGACCACTATCAGACTCATTGGCTCAGCAAGCCTGTGCAACCAGTGCCCAAATTTCACCAAGACATGTGCCTGCAAAAGCTTGGGATTCCTTTACAACGTGAGCGTCAAGGGCTAGAATTGCATTGAATCTACAGACCAATTTGGGGAGATGCCTTAACAATATTCAGTCTTCCAATGCATGAAAAGGATATGTCTCTCCTTTTATTTAGGTCTTCTTTAGTTTCTTAAGCGGTATTATGCAGATTTTTAATGAAAAAATCTTGCACATCTTTTGTCAAATTTATTCCTAATGACTTCATGTTTTGATGATATTGTAAATAGTATTTTTGATTTTTAATATCAGGTTGTTTCCAATACTTAGAAATATAATTAATTTTTGAATATTAACCTTCAATTCTGCAACTTTGCTAAACCAACTTTTCAATTCTAGAAGCTTTTTTGTAGATTCAGTAGAATTTTCTACATAGACAAATTGGGTTGTCTGCAAATAAAGATAGTTTTACTTCCTCCTTTCCAATATGGATACCTTATACTTCTTTTTCTTGTCTTATTGCACTGGCTAGAATCTACAATGCTGAAGAGACATGATGAGAGAGGATACCCTTGCCTTGTTCCTGGTCTGATGGAGGAAGCAGTCCATCTTTTATATAGTTAAGTATAATGTGAAAGCTAATGTTTTCATACATGCCCCTTATCAGTTTAAGGAAATTCTATTTCTAGTTTGCACAATGTTTTTATCAGACATGAATACTATCTACATATTGTCAAAAGTTCCTTCTGTATCTCTTCAAATGATCATTTGGTTCTTCTTTTATAGTCCATTAATATGCTGAAATATATAGATTGATTTTGAAATGTTAAGTGAATCTTGCATTGCTGAGACAGATCTTACTTGGCCATGATATTTTAAATACATGGAAATAAATAGGTATGTATACACACATACATACACATAAACACACATATAGTTGGATTAATCTACTAAAACTTTAAAAATTTTGTATCTATGTTCATGAAAGATATTGATCTATCACTTTCTTCCCTTACAATGTCTTTTTCTTTTTGGGTATAAGGTAATGATGCCTTCACAGAATAAGCTGGAAAGTGTTTCCTTCTCTATGATTTTCTGGAAAAGTTTGAATAGAATTGTGCAGTCATTTCCTAGGGCTGCCATAACAAAGCACCACACACTGAGTGGCTTAAACAACAGAAATGTATTATCTCATGATCAAGGAAACTAAAAGTCAGAAATCAAGGTGTTGGCAGGATTGGCCCTTTCTGAGGACCATCTTCCAGATCTTTATTTTGACTTGTACATGGTTGTCTTCACATTCACAAGGTGTTCTCTTTGTACGTATGTCTGTCTCCAAATCTCCCCTTATTAGGACACCAATTATACTAGATTAGGGCCCATCCTAAAGGCCTTATTTTAAGTTTATTATCTCTATAAAGACCCTATCTTCAAATAAAGACACATTTTAAGGCACTGGGGGGTTAGGACTTCAAAATATAAATTTTGAGAGAGACACAATTCAATCCATAACAAATGTTTGGATTGTTTCTATCTTAAATGTTTGGTAAGATTCACTAGTGAAGTCATTTGAGCCTGGAGTTTCCTTTGTGAGAAGGTTTTTAACTATAGATTCAACTTCTTTAATAGATATGGGGCTTTAGGAGTTACCAATTTCTTTAGGAGTGAGCTTTTCCTGTTTGGGTCTTTCAAGGGATTTATCCATGTCATCTAAGCTGTAAAATTCACTGGCACAAAGTTAATCATAACATTACCTTAGTAGCCTTTTAATATCTTTAGAATTTGTAATTAAGTCACTTCTCACATTATGTTAGTAATTTGTGTCTTTTCTATTTTATTCCTGATGAGTGGCTGACGGTTTATCAGTTTCAATGATCTCAACAAACCAGCTTTTGGTTTTACTGATTTTTCTCCAGTTTATCTGTTTTCTATTTCAATTATTTCTGCTCTTATCTTAATCTCCTTTCTTTTGCTTACACTGGGTTGAATTTGCTCTTTTTTCCCCTAGGGTCTTAAAGTGAAAGCTGAGATCACAGATTTGAAATTTTCTTTTTTTTTTTTTTAATATAGGCATTTAGTGCTATAAATTACCAGCTGAGAACTGCTCTAATACATTTCATATGTTGTACTGTCACTTGTATTTAGTTCAAAATGTTTTCTAATATATCTAACAGACTCTTCCTTGACCCAGAGATTATTTAGATTATTTGTGTTTAGTTTTTCAAATATTTGGGAATTTTTCAGATTTTTTATTTAATCCCATGATCATTAAAGAATATACTTTAGGGATCCCTGGGTGGCGCAGTGGTTTGGCGCTTGGCTTTGGCCCAGGGCGCGATCCTGGAGACCCGGGATCGAATCCCACATCAGGCTCCCCGTGCATGGAGCCTGCTTCTCCCTCTGCCTATGTCTCTGCCTCTCTCTCTCTCTCTCTGTGACTATCATAAATAAATAAAAAATTTTAAAAAAAAATTTAAAAAAAAAAGAATATACTTTAAATGCTTTCAATCATTTTACATTTACTGGGACTTCTTTTATGGCCTAGTATTTGGTCTATCTTGGTAAACATTCCATGTACACTTCAAAAGAATGTATATTCTGCTGTTGTTACATAGAGTGTTAACACAGACCAAACTGGGTGATAGTGTTATTCAAATATTCTATATATTTACTGATTTCCTGTCTACTTCATCTATTGATTATTGATAAAAGGGTGTTGAAACCTGCAACTATAATTGTGGATTTGATTATTTCTTCATTCAATTCTATCAGTTTTGCTTCATGTATCTTAAAGCTCTTACTAGGTATATAAATATTTATGCACCTAATGGTATGTCCTTTGATGAACTGACCCCTTTATCATTTTAAGATAAATCTATTCCTGCTAATATTCTTTGCTCTGAAATCTACTTTGCCTAATGTTAATATGGCTACTCTAGTTTTTTAAAATTGTTATTAGTGTGGTATATCTTTTTCTATCCTTTTACACTTAACTTTCTGCATCTTTATATATATTTTTTAAGATTTTATTAGTTTATTCATGAGAGACAGAGAGAGAGAGAGAAGCAGGCTCCATGCAAGGAGCCTGAGGTGGGACTCAATCCCAGGATCCTGGGATCACACCCTGAGCCAAAGGCAGATGCTCAACCACTGAGCCACCCAGGCATCCTTGCATCTTTAAAGTGGGTTTCTTGCAAGCCTTATATACTTGCCTTTTTATCCAACCTAACAATCTTTCTCTTTTATTTTTTTAAAGATTTGTTTGTTGGTTTGTTTGTTTGAGACACAGAGAGAGGCAGAGACAAAGGCAGAGGGAGAGGCAGGTTTCTTGCAGGGAAACCCAATGTGGGACTCGATCCCAGGACCCTGGGATCATGGCCTGAGCTGAAGGCAGGCACTCAACCACTGAGCCACCCAGGTGCCCCACAATTTTTGTCTTTTAAATAGTGTATTTAGACCAGGGTGCCTGGGTGGCTCAGTAGGTTAAGTGTCTGACTCTTGATTTTGGATCAGATCATCATCTCAGTCATGAGACCAAGCTCCAAGTCAGGCTCCAAACCCAGTGTGGAACTTGGGATTCTTTCTCTTCCTCTGCCCTAACCTCTGCTCCCATTCATACATACATACTCTCTACATACATACATATATACATACATACATACATACATACACAAACCTGGGTATTTAGACCATTTCATCTATTATTGATACAGTTTGGGTTTAAATTTGCTATTTTCTTTTGTTTTTTTAAGATATTATTTATTGGAGCATCTGGGTGTCTCAGTTGGTTAACCGTCTGCCTTCAGCTCAGGTCATGGTCCCAGGGTCTTGGGATCAAGCCCTGTGTTGAGCTCCCTGCTCAGTGGAGGGCGTACTTCTCCCTCTGCCACTCTCCCTGCTTGTGTGCACAGGCTCTCGCTCTCTCTCTCCCAAATAAATAAATAAAATATTTTTAATATTATTTATTTATTTGAGAGACAGAGTGCAAGCAAGGGAAGAGCAGAGAGAGAAGGAGAAGCAGACATTGTGCTGAGCACAGAACCCCACGTAGGGCTCCACCCCACAAACTTGAGATCATGACCTGAGCCTGGGATGCCCAACCAACTGAGCCACTCAGGCACCCCATGCTGTTTTTCATTCATCTCATTTATTCTTCGTTCCCTCTTTCCCTTTTTTGCCTTCTTTTGAATTGGATATTTTTTGTTATTTCATTTTATCTCCTATTGTTAGATTACTAACCATAAATCTTGTTTTATTACTAGTTGCTTTAAGGTTTATAGCATACATCTGTAACTTATCACAGTCTACCTTCAAGTAATATTAGTGCTTTTTTTATGAAAACCATAATAATAATACATACCATTTCCCCCATCTCAGCTTGTATGCACTATCATACATTTTACACAAATCTCATAAAACATGGTTATTGTTTTTACTTTAAACAATCATCCATCATTTAAAGTCATTTTTAAATAAGAACAAAAATTATTTACATTTACCCACACATTTACCACTTCTGCTGCTCAGCATTCCTCTGTGTAAATGTAGATCTCTATTTGGCATCATTTTCCTTCTGCCTTGAGAAATTTATTTAATATTTCCCATTGTACAAGTCTGTTGGTGGTAAATTAGTTCAGCTTATAAATGTCTAAAAAAGACACTGTGCCTTTCTTTTAAAAACATATTTTGCTGGGTATTTTAGGCTGATAGTGGTTGGTTTGTTCTTTTTTCTTTCAATACTTTAAAGTATGTTGTGCCACTGTCTTCTGGCATTATTTCCAGTAAGAAGTCTGCTGTTATCCTTATCTTCATACCTCAGTATCCAACTTGCCTTCTTACCCTCTTTGGTTGCTTTCAAAATGTTTTTCTTTGTCACTGGTCATAAATTCCATTAAGATTTTCCTTAGTGGACCTTTTTCTTCATGTTTCTTGTGCTTAGGGCTCACTAAGGTTCTTGGTTCTGTGGGTTCCTAATTTTCATCAAAAAATTTTAAATTTTTTTTCTGCTCTCTCTTCCTTTGAGGACTTCAATTTCATGTATATCAGGTGAGCCTGAAGTTGTCCCACTGCTCATTGATATCCCGTTCACTTTTTTCCCCAAGCTTTTTACTCTGTATTACATTCTAAAATGTGTCTATGTCTTTAAATTTGCTAACCTTTTATTGTTTCTGATTTGCTATTAATCTTATTAACTTGGTAACTTTTCATCTGAATTTTTTTTCCAGTTCTAGAGTTCAATTTGGATCTTCATTCTATCTTCCTTGTCTCTCCTTAACATGCTCGTGCTTTTCTCTACCTTTTGGATATATGGAGCATATTTATAATAGTTGGCTTAATATTCTTACTAATTGCATCATTTGTGCCATTTCTGGGTCTGCTTCTATTGATTGGCTTTTCTTCCAATCATAGTTTGGATTTTTCTACTTCTTTGCATTCCTTGTAATCCCTGTTTGGATGCCAGACACAGAGAGTTTTACTTTAGTGGATGTTATGTATTTTTGTATTCCTATAAATACTTTTGAGGTTTGTTCTGGGACACAGTTAAATTACTTGGAAACAGTTCACTCCTTGCCAGGATAGTTCTGAAGCTCTGATAAGAAAGACTAGAGCAGTATTTAGTCTCGGGCTATTTTACTCTGCTGCCGAGGGAACACACTAATGAATTATGAGGACTTCCCACTCTGCCTTGAGGTACTATGAACTATTCTTGGCCTTGCGAGCTCTGGGGATAGCGCACCCTGATCCTCTTGAGTGGTTCTTCTCCCGCTTCAAGAACTTCCTCACACACATGCTGATCAAGTACTCCACTCTGAAGGAGACTCCCACAGATCTCTGGAGCTTTCCCTTGGTGCAGCTCTCTAATCTCTGCTTCTTTGTCCTGAGAACTCCAGCGGCCATGATTTCCTGGACTCCCAGCTTTGTCTCCTCAGGTCAGGGAGACCACTGGGATCCATCTGGGTCTCTACTCCCTATACTGAAGCCTGGAAACTCTTACCAGGCAGTCAGCTGGGGCAGTCACAGGGCTCATTTCATTTTGTTTCCCCATCTCTTAGGGATCACTGACTACATCGCCTAGTGTTCGAGGTCAAAAAAAAAAAAAAAAACAACTGCTTTTTATATTTTGTCTGATTTTTAAAAATTGTTTAAGATTGGAGCATAAGGGCAGCCCCGGTGGCTCAGCGGTTTAGCGCCGCCTTTGGCCCAGGGTGTGATCCTGGAGACCCAGGATTGAGTCCCACGTTGGGCTCCCTGCGTGGAGCCTGCTTCTCCCTCTGCCTGTGTGTCTCTGCCTCTCTCTCTATGTGTGTCTCTCATGAATAAATAAATTAAATGTTTAAAAAAAAAAAAGATTGGAGCATAAATCTGGTCTCTATTACTCCATCTTAGCCAAAAGTGTAAGTCCCCGTAAGTTACTTAGAAATGTGTGGTTTAATTGCCAAACATTTATTATTTTTCTTATTGCTCAATATCTCATTTTTTATTACTAATTTAATTCGACTGTAAACAGAGATTATGTTCCCTGTTGTTTGAATCCTTTTAAATGTACTGAGATTTGCATATGACCTATCTTAGTAAAGCACTATTTGAATTTGAAAAGCAAATGTATCCTGTACCTGTTAAGTAGTGTTCTATAAATGTCAATTAAGTTAAGGTAGTTGATAGTGTCAGATCTTCCAACTTTATTGATCTGTCCAATTGTTCAACCATTAGAGAAGAGGGTTAAAATCTCCACATAGGGGCAACCTGGGTGGCTCAGTGGTTGAGCGTCCATCTGCCTTTGGCTCAGGGTGTGATCCCAGGGTCCTGGGATTGAGTCTCACATTGGGCTCCCTGCAGGGAGCCTGATTCTCCCTCTGCCTGTGTCTCTGCCTCTCTCTTTGTCTCTCATGAATACATAAAATCTTAAAAAAAAAATCTCCACGTATATGTATGAATCTTTTTATTCTCCCTTTAATTCTATGAAAAAAATTTCATGTATCTTTTTGAAGCTCTGTTATTCAGTGCATACACAATTGTTATGTCTTCCAGAGAAATTCTTGATTCTTGAATCACTATGAAATGTCTTATCTCTTACCTCTGGTAATGTCCTTTGTCTTGAAGTCTATTTTATTGATTAGTATTAACAATACTCTCAGTGCTCTTATGCCTACTATTTGGATGGTATCTCTTTATTCCATCTACTTACTTTTACCCTGTTTCTTTTTTACTTAAAGTACACTTCTTTTTGACAGCATATAATTTAGTCTCACTTTTGTATCCATTCTGACAATCTCTTTCAATTATAGTGTTTAATCCATTTACATTTAATATGATTGTTGATATGACCAGATTTACATCTATAATTTTGCTGTTTTCTGTTTTTACCTCTGTTTTATTCCTCTCTTCTTCCTTTACCGCCTTTTTTTTTTTTTAAGATTTTATTTATTTATTCATGAGAGACACAGAGAGAGAGAGAGAGAGAGAGAGAGAGGCAGGGACACAGGCAGAGAGTGAAGCAGGCTCCATGCAGGGAGCCTGATGTGGGACTCGATCCCAGGACTCCAGGATCATGCCCTGGGCCAAAGGGGCAGGCACAAAACCACTGAGCCACCCAGGGATCCCCTTTACCGCCTTCTTTTAAAATAACTATTTTTACAATGCCATTTTACTTACTGGCTTTTTAGCTATTCCTCAATGTTATTTTTTTAGTGGTTACTCCAGGGATTATAATATGCCTTCTTAACACTTTAAAGTCCTTTTACAGTTAGGATTGTACCAGTTTACATAAAATATAAGAAGCTTGAAACCACGTATCTTATCCAAGCCCATTCTTTATAGTTGTCAGATGTATCACATCCATGTTACAAACCCACAAGCAAAATGATCATTTTTGCTTTCAATAATCGTCATCGAAAGAGAAAAAATAGTCTTGTATATTTTCCCACATATTTACCATTTCCAGGCTCTTCACTCCTTACTGAAGATCTGAGTTCCTATCTGGTATCATATTTCCTTGTCCTAAAGAATTTCCTTTAACATTTCTGAGTGCCTGTCTGCTATCAATGAATTCTCACTTAGTTGTCATTTATCTGAAAATGTCTTTAATTCACCTTCATTCCTAGAGAATACAGAATCATGAGTTGACGTGTTTAGTCTTGTTTTTTTTTATCAGCACTTTAAAGATATTATTCCACTGCTTCTGGACTCCACAGGTTCTCATGAGAAGTCACTGATTTTCATATCACTATTCTCCTCCATATGATATTTATTTTTCTCTGGCTACTTTAAAATTCTTTCTTTATCTCTGGTTTCCATGTTTGACTATGATATGCCATGGTGTGATTCTCTTTATATTTGTCCTGTTTGAGGTTTGCAAAGTTTTTTTTTTCTTTTTGAATCTGTAAATATACATATTTCATCGAATTTGGGAAATTTTCTGGCAATATTTCTTCAAATAATTTTTTCTTTCCTCATTTTCTGTCATCTCCTTCTAGAACTCAGTTATATGTACAGTATTATAATATATATTACATAAATACCTTTCAATATTGTCCATAGGGCCCTGAATATATTTTTTTCCCTTGTTCTTTTTCTGTTTTCAGGTTGAATAATTTCTTTTTTTTTTTTTTAAGATTTTATTTATTTATTCATGACAGACACAGAGAGAAAGAGAGAAAGGCCGAGACACAGGCAGAGGGAGAAGCAGGCTCCCTGCAGGGAGCCTGAGGAGACTTGATCCCAGGACTCCAGGATTGCGCCCTGGGCCAAAGGCAGGCGCTAAACCACTGAGCCACCCAGGGATTCTCCCAGGTTGAATAATTTCTATTGTTCTATCTCCAAGTTCACTGGCTCTTTCTTCTGATATCTCCATTCTGCAATGGAGTCCAAATGATGGATTCTTTATTTCAGAAACTATATTTTTCATTTCTAAGATTTCCATTTGTTTTTCTTTATAGTTGCCATTTCTCTACATTGATTTCCTATCTTTATATTTATTGTAAACATATTTTCCTTTGTGTCCTTCAGCACTTTATAATAACTGCTAAAATACTTTGCTAATTTCAACATCTGAATATCTTGGAGACAAGCTCCACTAATTGCCCTTCTCTTGACTATGGGTCCCCTCTTCCTGTTTCTTCCTAGAGTAATTTGGGGGATCACCAAATTTATGTTGTATAAACTCTGGATGGCTACGGTTCTCTAAAGAACTTTTCTTTTTTTAAACAGTCAGCTAATGTGGTTCAACTCACATCTTAAACTGTGACTTTACTTAAACTCTCTCCTCCATTGTGTTCAGCAGCAGCAGCAATTTCTATTCAGTTCTCTTACTGTTAGCTGAGCTGCTTGGAGTCTCCTCCATGCAAGGGTTCAAGAGTCATCAAGAGATCTGGGCAGAGGGCAGCCCAGATGGCTCAGCAGTTTACGTCGCCTTCAGCCCAGGGCGTGATCCCAGAGACCTGCGATCGAGTCCCACGTCAGGCTCCCTGCATGGAATGGAGCCTGCTTCTCCCTCTGCCTGTCTCTGCCTCTATCTTTCTCTGTGTCTCTCATGAATAAATAAACTCTTAAAAAAAAAAAAAAAAAGATCTGGGCAGAGCCTATACATAGAAATTATGGCTCCTCTTCTCTGACTCTTTCCTGAAATCTCCCTCCTCACTTTCCAGCTGTTGTAGTTGCCCCCAAATTCTGTCCTCTGCTTCTTTAAGCCAGTAACACTGTAGGTTTTCTATCCAACTTTTAGCTGCTCTGCCTGGCACAAACTGGAGCCCACCCTCAGGCAAGAAAACATAAAAGCAGGAGACTCATCCAACGCTATTTCCTTCTTCTAAGAGCTCCCTTCCAGTGTTTGTCTGCTTTTTCATTGCTTTCCCACACCTTCAGGTAGCTTGTTGTTGCTGCTGCTGCTCAGAGTTTATGGTTGTCGGCTGTACAGTTACTTTGATAGGAAATACTCCTTCGTTACTGGAAGCCACATCTAACACCCAGTTTTAAGCATCTGTTTTGTAGTACTGAAGAGTAATACATCAGCCCACTCCTCACTTCCACCCCCATGCCTTGCCACACACATACCCCATTACCCCAATACTTTAATAACAATCTCCCAAACCCTGCTTTCTGGCAGGAATATTTAGAAGAGTGAGGAGATTGGAGTATTTGTTCTGTGGGTGAGCTGCTGTCACAGAGGTGACAAGAAGGCCAGGAGTGATCTATAAACTGATGTCATTTACTGCAGGCAGGAATGAGGAGCCAGGAATGATTTGAGGAGATGACCCCACCCACATTATTCCCCCAGCCCTGCCAGATTCAGGAAAGCTTATAGAGAGCCTGGGAAACCTGTAGGGTTCCTAGGATACACAGCATAGAAGTTTGAGCCAGTTTTGCTTGACTCTCTAAGAGGAGAGTACCTGGGCTGATAGATGTGTTACAAGATGCTCACATTTGCAGAAATAGTGAGAACCAAAATAGTCTTTTCATTTTACACCATCTTCCTAAGAGCTTCCTAAAATGTTTTCTACACCAAATGATGCAAGATCCCTTAAAGGAAAGAATGAGGAGAAACTCAATCAGAATCTGTAAGTACATGGGCATTCATTATACAGAGAATTCCAAGAAATTATTCTCTCTATTCAATAAGGTCAGTACAAAGGGAAGGAATTTTAAATGTCAGCAGAAGCTGCAAAAGGGCAAAGAAGAGTTTTCTCAGAGTAGAAAGGATTAAGAGCAAGACACATCACAAAGGTTGCCAGGAACGCATGGGGAGTTGGGGGTCATCAGGTCCACCCGCCTTGTAGAGTGGGGTGACCCCTCAGTGGCCTGCAGGGTCCCCAGCAGGTGGTGCAGCACATCCAACCAAGGTGAGTACAGGACTCCAGGAGGAGCCAGAGCCCCTTCTGAAAGCATCACAATCCCAGACATTATTCTGAGACAAAATAACACCTCACCTCCCACCTCCAGGTAACAGGCATCATGAATTCAGTAGTTACTACACATCAGTCATGCTTTTAAGCACTTTGCAAGAGTTAACCCAATCCTTACCACAACATGAGATAGATATTATTATAAATGCCATCTGACAGATGAAGAGTCTGAAGCACAGAGAAGTCATCTCCTTGAGGTCGCACTGTGAGAAGTGGAACAGGGAATCAAGCCCAGGCAGTCTGGCTCGAGAGCCTGCTGGCTTAACACCAACACTTTTCTACCTTCCACCTGCAATATACCCTGTGGCCCACCACTGCTCCTAACTTTGCTCTGTGGAGAACCCAGCACCAAACCAGACTGGCTCCTCTGCCCACTGACAGCCCCTTCGCTGTTTCCCGTTGACTCCCTTGCTGAATCACTGCCTCCTAACATGGTGCTCCAAAGTACTATGGTCCTCCTTATCCACCTGTCAGCTCCATTGTCCAAATATATCCCAAATCTATCCACTTCTCATCAGCTCTGCTGCTACTACCCTCATCTGAAACACCAACATCTCTCTCCTAACACCCCCACTAGAGCCTCAAAACTGGGGTCTCAGCCTCCACTCAGCCCCACAATCTGCTGCCACACAGCAGCCCGAGTGGCCCTCTTGAGTCAGAAGTTAGGTCACACACACACACCCCACCACAGTGCCCCATCATGCTCGGAATAAACCCCATGCCATCTTCACATGAACCACAGGAGCCTTCTGGTTGCTCCTGGCACACATCAGACCCTCTGCCTCACAGACAGCGCACCTCGTTTTCCTATACCTAGAATGCTCTCTCCAGACAGTCACAGGGCTCGCTCAAGTCATTATGCAGACATAGGCACTAAACTGCCTGATTGAAACACTTCTCTCATCGCTCTCCTTCATCTTAGCTAGCTCTACTCTTCTTCAAAGCAGGCATTACTTCTAAATTATTTGTTGTCTGCTTCTCCCACTAAAATGTAAGCTCTGTGAAGGTTAAGACATTATTAATCACCTATTTTGTTCACTTCTATATCCCCAGGTTGTTGAACAGGGTCTAGAATATACTAGAAGCTCAATAAAGCATTGTTAGATTAATAAAGGGATAGATGGAATGGATGAATGACAGATGGATGGAGAGACATACAGAGAGATGAAAGGATAACTATTCTAGCTCTAGTCATCTCCAGCTTGGACAAGCAGATCTCTCCTCTCATCACTCAATTTATTGATTATTAAGTCATGGAACAGAATAACACTAAGCATAATGCCCTTTGAGCATAAATCATGAATTCTTTCAAGTGGGTGCTATTTTTTAATAAACCATGGACATTAAAAAAAAATAAAAAATAAAAAAATAAACCATGGACATTCACCCGGTAAACACCTCTCTCTCTCTCTTTCTCTGTGTGTGTGTATGTTCACAAGAATAGGCTGGACTCTGGCACCATGGGGACTTTGGGCTGGTTTCTGCTTCTCTATAAAATAAGAGTGAAATGAAATTATCAAGGTTCTAAAGGCCTGGGTTCTTTAAGTGTCACATGCCTTGCCAAATCAAGATTTACTCAGTCTCTGGCCCCAATACACACAGATCCTATGAGCCTATGAACTCAAAGAAGGATGAATGATTTTGGTGACTAAGTGCTGGTTCCTGGCAAGCACATATGTTTTTAATCCTGCAATACCCTGGATTCTACTGTCTGCCCAATGTCCATTTGCCCTTTTTCTGGTATGAGCGTCCAGCCTCCACCCTTCCATGGAGAACCACTCACACCCCGCTCGGTCACTGGAGTATTCTAACTTCTACAAAGGACATGTAACCCAGGCCTGGCCAAGTGGAGGCAGTGAAGTACAAGCCTAGGGATTCAGCAGGCAGTAAGAGGAAAGAGGCATTTCCTCTCCACTGGGGTAACAAAGAAGTAGCATCAAAGCCAAAGGGGGGCCATGATAGGTGTGACACATCCCTAGCACCGGGGCATGCCCAGAGAAAGAGAAGGTGAGACCAAGACACAAGGACACTGGGATCCTGAGTGCAGCCATGCCTAAAGCTGCAGAATCCTTGATCTTGTCACCTCTTGAGCCAACACATTCACCCTTTTCCTTGGGCTACTGGGAACTGAGTGTTCTACTGCTTGCAACCCAAAGTTATCACACAAATCCTTCTAGAATTTTACCATGAGTAAAGGATAGAAAATGAGTGGGAAATATCAGAGAGGGAGACAGAACATGAGAGACTCCTAACTCTGGGAAACGAACAAGGGGTAGTGGAAGGGGGGATGGGGTGACTGGGTGACAGGCACTGAGGGGGGCACTTGATGCGATGAGCACTGGGTGTTATACTATATGTTGGCAAATTGAACTCCAGTAAAAAATATATATATATATACAAAAAAAATAAAAAATAAATTTTTACCATGAGTCAACACTAATGTTATTGACAGCTTCTTACACCATCTTTCTTCTCTCTCAGAAGGCAGGTTTCACAATTGCCACCTCTAGTCTTCCCAGCTCTGCTACTCCCCATAATTTCTCAGCATGGCCACAGCTGGCAGCACTGCAGGGGCTCCCTTAGCACTGCCAGATGCTCCTGCACACCAGCCTTGCCTGCTGAAGACTGGGAAAAGCATGGAGGGAACTTTCCAGGCTGCATGTCATATCATCCTTTAGCCACACCTCTCTCCTGTCCTGAACTCAGAGATAACTCACTGCTCCCTACTCTTTTATGCTAAGCACTCTCTCCTTCAAAAACAGGAGGGCAAAAGAGGAGGGTCTGACCTTGTTAGAAGCAGTAATGATATACTTTAACTTTTGTGCACCGCATCCCACAGCACATCCCAAATGACAGTACTATGTGATCCTCACATAGACTCCCAACAGCAGGAAAGTTACCACCATTTTACAGGTGGGTAAATGCTGTAAGGGAGACTTAGAAATGGTGGACCAGGGGTACCTGGGTGGCTCTGTTCATTAAGCGTTGGACTCTTGGTTTTGGCTCAGGTAATGATCTCAGGGTCATGAAATCAAGCCCGACCTGGAGCTCTACGCTCAGTAAGGAATCTGCTTGAGATTCTCCTTCCCTCTCCCTCTGCTCCCCCAACTCAAATAAATTAAATAAATAAAGAGGAGAGGAGAGGAGAGGAGAGGAGAGGAGAGGAGAGGAAAGAGAAGAAAGAAAAGAAAGAAAAGAAAGAAAAGAAAAGAAAAGAAAAGAAAAGAAAAGAAAAGAAAGAAAAGAAAAGAAAAGAAAAGAAAAGAAAAGAAAAGAAAAGAAAAGAAAGAAAAGAGAAAAAAGAAAATATAAGATGTCATTTTCATTCATTCACTGGATTTATTCAACAGAGACTTATTCAGGGCCAGTATGTGCCAGGAATGTTGCTCACTGCTAGGATCCCAGGGGAACCACTGAGAGCCACTCACAAGAGCCTAGTGGAAAAGACAGACATTGAGCAAATGCATAAATAGATACCCCTGGAGAGAAATGTCTTGGAAGGAAAAAACGGGGCTCTGGGAGGTAGTAAGTAGCAGGTGAAATGTAACTTCAACTGGGGAGGTGGGCAGGCTTCTGAGGAAGGAGTGAGGCCAGCAAGGGGAAGTCTCCAGGGAGAGGTGGGGGAGGCCTATCTCCCTCCATGTACAATGGCAGGTGGCTGACGGGTTCAAGGCGGCAGAGCAAAGCAATAATCAGATCTTTCTTAGAAAACTCTCCCTGCTGTCTAAGAGACCAGAAGAATGTGGGGAGACCAGTGATAAGGGGCATCCAGAGGGACAAAACAGGCCAGGTCCCAGGGGGCAACAGGCAAGCCATAGAACAGAAGACACTAGACATTCATTCTGGAGAAAGGTCACCAGGACTTGGGGGTCGGTCAGAGCGGGCAGTGAAATAGAAGGACAGTAGCTGAGAGGTAGGGTGCTAGGGCTGTGCGGACACTGTGATCATGGCATGGAGAATGGAACCTGGGACTTCTTCCCACCACAGTGCTACCTTTACAAGTGACAGCAGTGGCAGGGAGTAGGGATGTACTCCACCTGAGCAAGGACAAGAGCTGGCTCTAAGTCACTGTGCCTGCTTCTTATACATGTAGAAACTAGGACTGCTCTTGGTTACTTAGTGGGAGCTCCTAAGAGCACACGCTTACTTAGTTCTAATGGCCTCCAACTTAATTTCTTCCACAGGCCCAGTCAACCGGCGGGGGCATGTTTGGGGGAGAATCCTGGTGTCCTAGCTCCCATAAATAGCCTTGTCCCAGGGAATAGCCTCCTGATAGCTCTTCCAGAGACCCAGTTGAGATGGTCTCTCCCACCCCCACACACAGCCAGCCAGGGCAGGGCCCTCAACCGAGGTGACCACTCTCAGAAAGTGAGGTGACTCAGGTCCTGCTGCCATGGCAACCGCCACAGGCCAGCGCCAGGCTGTCTCCACTCAGCACCAGGCTGTGCTCCAAAAGGCCCAGGCTGCTGTCTGAAGCCATGGTTGTCACTAGTCCTCCATGATGGGGTTGGGATAGGGGTGATCATTTTTATCAAGATTCAATATGTATAAAACAAATGCTAATCCCTCACTCCCAAAACTCCATCCAGAAACTCAATAAGGAGGTACTCTAGGAGTCTTCTGCTCTAAGGACTTATCCAGCTACAAGCTTCTGACTACAGGTACATCCAGGGGCTCAGAGGGGGGTTGTAAATGGGACCAGCCCAATGGGAAAGCCTTCAGCTGATGTGTGAGGCCCCACTCACCTGCCCAGCCCCGCCTCTCACCTCTTCATCCTTCACATGTCACCTTCTAGCCACTGTTCCCAAATGTACCCTATTCTATGCAACCTCTGTTTTTACACATGCCCTTCCCTGCCCTTGAAGCAATTTCTTCCCTCCCCACCAAGTTGGCCCCTACTCTTCCTTCCAGTCTCAGCTAAGATGTTCCTTCTGCCAGGAAGCTCCCCTGATCTCCCAGGCTGTATAAGGTCCCAAAGGACATTCCCACAGTGCTCCATGTTTTCCCTCTGGCAGGGTAGAATGCACCATGTGGGAAGGGTCTGGTTGCCATCTGACCTCTTCACTCCTGAAAACAAGTCAGGAGTGGTCACTGTGGCTGGGAAAGGGGGGTCAGGGGGCTGTGTAGCTGGAGGGAATGCTTTTTCTATTTGTAGTCATTACTGCTTTTCCCAATTATCTTATTTGTACTGTTTTTCTGGTTTTGAAAGGAATCTGCATTTTTATAATACTTTTATGATCTCCATCAGTAGTACCATAAGAGCAAACATTTCCTTAGATTCCCACATGCCCCACAATGCCAGGTGCTTCATTACCAACAGGTAACGAAATGTTCACACCCCTCTCTGAAGGGTGTACAGAGGAGGAGCCTAAGGCTATTGGTACAAAGGAAGCTGCCCAAGGTTACAGAATGAGCAAGTCCAGGCCCAGGATTCACAGCCAGAATCCAGGCGCTTCTCCCTGTGTCAGGGTGACCACTGAGCCACGGGCAGTGAGAAAGGCATTGGAAGGAACAGAGGGTAACACTGAGTCTAACCCCTGTAACTCAAAGTCACTGCTGTGAACCTGCTGGCAGTGTCTTTGCAGTATTTGTCTATGCATACTTTGTTTTTCCTGAGATTCTACTGAATATACAAATCTGGCATCCTGCTTTCTTCACTTAACATTTTCCAATGTTCTTAAAAACTTCATTTCCAGAAACACAGTTACTCATCAATTCCAGAAAAGCCAAGCACAGATACAGCAGGGGCCTTGAACTTGACCATTTTCCCCTGGTGCCAACAGCTACATGCACACAGCAAGAGGATTTAACAGCCTGATTCAGCACGGTGGGAAGGAGCAAATTGCTTGAGTCTGGGAAATACATTACCTCAATCTTGCAAATGGTTTTCGAAAATCATTAGGCCACAGAAATGTCATTCTGCAGGCCTGGCTTCTGCTGCCTCCCTACCTGCCTAATAGCACCCCCTGTCACCGCCATCCGGCATCAACAAACTCAGACCACTCAAGTCTGGGGTGGCAGCAGGCTGAGCCCCGGGGCCCAGAGGACCCAAATCCCTCCTAAAAGACAAGCACAGTGTTCTATGGGCCCACCCTGATCTTCTCAATTCAGTGACAGTGAAGGGAGTAGGGGGTGATTTAAAACTTGACAAAGAACAACTCCTGTCTCCAACTAAAGGTTCACACACCAAATCCTCAACAGAAGTGGCTGTGTGCAGCCCAACACCACTGTTAACACCCCAGAAATTACCTTTGTGATCTCTAAATTGGTGTCCAAAAATAAAATCATAGATTTACGGGTCTCAAGTCCAGTGCTCAGAAACAATCCCCAAGTCTAATTACACCTAAAATGAGCTAGCTAAGAACTAACCAGTTTCCACTCCCTTTCAGTTCACTCAAAATTCCTCAGTCCCTGAGCTCAGGCCCAGGCCTAGGGTTCTTTGGGGCTGAATATTTATCACTCCCTAACAAACCATACCTTGAATGTATTAAGTGGTATTATAAATAGAGCCCCAAAACTTCTAATAGTCTTGAATTAGTCTTACATTACTTCAATGAGCATGAAATTATTTTACCTATAAAAGTTTAACAAGTGACTCTAAAGGATTAAAAGGAGTTACATAATGGTGTAACAGTGATAAGACTGTAGCACTTAAGTCAATGACTTCTGTGGTCACAAAGCCTATAATTTACAGAAGCTGCCTGGCTGTGAGCATGGCAGTTAGGAATCCCTTTATCTGTAGCTGTGCTGACAGCAACAAGAATCTCTATATCTGGGAAACAGCAGCTCCTGCACAAGTCAGGTGTGATGGGCAATACCGGCACTGACTATGGGAAGCCCATTTGTCTATTAGTTCATCTGTCTGTCTCTCCTGCACTCTTGTTCACTAGCTTTTGGATATGACACATGGTTTCCATTTTTTTAAAAACAAAAACAGTACAATTGCTGCTTAACTTTTAAGCTGTTATTTTTAAATTAATTATTATCAGTACTGTGCTATATACCCCGTGTTGCAATTTACATAGTTTTACTGATGCCAATCACCAGCAATGTACCTGCTGTGGCTCTGTGCCATTTGTGAACAGCCCTCAGGCCCCCAGGAGCAGGTGTGTACAAAGCCAGGCCTGCTTCTCCTCTGGACCTCACAGCCACTCCTTCCCAACTTACCAGGAAGAGAATGGGCCACAGGGCTGAAACAGATTCGGGGGGGGGGGGGGGGTGCAGCACAAAGGGGTCCCAATGTCAGCAGAGGTGGAGGTAGGAGGCCAAACTTAAGAGGCTGAAAGCTTGGAATCATTGCAGATCGAGCCTTCTTTTCCTTTACCGGGACTGCTAACCTAAAGTCCTTCCCCTTGAGGTCTCATCTGGAAAGTAGTGCTGAATCCAAGTGTAGCAGTGGAAAGAGGCTCCCAGCGGGGGCGGGGGGCGGGGAGGTAGCACCTGCACTTGACACTTGACACTCAGGTTGGGATGGAACAGTCTTTCTATTCCAGCCCTTCTTCCTACAGTAAAGTCACTCAGTGAAGCAACCAAGGGGCTTCAGAACAAAGGTGTCTGGTAGCTTCCTATTAATCCATAAATGAGAAGCCTGTGACCCAGCAGGTCTTCCTTTCAGCTCTGACAACTAGGCCACCTCTGGCTGACTTCCCAGGCCCTAGGTCTAAAGGCTGGGCTCATCTCTTCTCCACCACTCCCATCCCCTGTGCTCTATGGCTTCTAAGCTTTCTCATCTTTACAAAAGTGAGCTCTAAAATCCTCTTGCTGTGTATAAGTTTTTATGATAAACTAGTTGAAAATCTCTTTTGGAAGTTGTTGTAGCATAAATTATAAATAAAGACCAACAAAGCCAAGGCTCTGAGGCAAAAATCTTATTACCACCTTGAAGGAGTTCAGTGTAATTTTTCTTCCAGGAAACATGTAAATCCAATGTCCAAAACAATACAAGTTGCTTTATTCCATGGCCTATTTGCATGATTTTTACTGGCAAACAATAATAAAGTGTAACTGAATCCTCTAATCCTAAATTCATCTAGACTTTGCTGCAGAGAAATGCATTAATAATAAATTCCAGAGTTCCATGTGACAACTTATAGTGTAGAACTCTGAGACTCCAGGGCACGGGAACACTGAGGAAGTGGGGGTAGGGTGGGGCGCACAACATACACAGGGTGACAACAAGGAAGGCAAATACTAGGTTCCACAGGGTCCCCCAGACACCTGGAATCCTAACCCTACTGTGCCCCTTCAAGCAACATGGCCTGAGCGGAGGACCATGTCTCTGAGTTGCCATTTACATAGCTCGGAAATGAGGCCAACACGACTGCTTCCCAGAGTGGTGGGAAGCTGCACAAAGTAGAAAGCACAACTGAAAGAGCCACAAACCATTTGTTCTCTTTTCCTACCCTTCCCCACTCGCCACCACAATAACCCAGCGATGCTGTACAGAGGGCTCAAGACCCTAAAAAGTAAGAATGAAGAGGAGCTCTCTGGGAGCTGCCTTCCTTTAGGACCCTGGCCAACAAGATGAGTCAACAGCACATGTAAATGTACCAACTGTTCCACGTTCAGTCCAGCCCCCAAGCCCCAGCCCAGTGCGGACCTGAGGGGAACCTCTGAGGCCAGTGCAGAAAAAGGTAGATGGGCACTGCAGCCAGTGTGAGGAGGAAAACGGCCTTCGGCATCTGCCCTGGCCTTGGCCTTAGCTAGTGACGAGACCTGTCTGAAGCCAAGACAGACCTGGCCCAGGCCCTGTATGGAGTGAAGCCCAAGAGTCCAGAAGACCAGGCCTGATGGTCTCCCCACCCACAGGAAGGGGAGCTTCTGAGTTCCCCCTTATACCACGGGCTTTGGAGAGACCTCAGTCCTGCTGTTCACTGTGGCAGCTTTCCTGACCGATAGCTAAAGGGAACGGGATGTGGCTGAAAGCACACCTCTCTGTGTCTCCACATCTCTCAGAGGATAAACCACTACTTTCAAAGTAGAAAAATGGCCACTGGCTTCATTGAAGTCCCAGCCCTCCTGCATGTCTTCTAGCTTCAGCTTCCAGCCAGGCACAACATGCTTCTCAGGTTCATCCCTGCCATCCTATCTATCATCCCCTGGGCAACCACTTTTGGGACTGAGGCCACTGTCAGTGGCCTGAGGACCAAATGGGATCTGGGGGCTAGACAGCTAGTGTTGGGGCCTGGCTCCCCCTCTGGCTGCCTGGGAAGCATTCACTCTGTTGTGTCCCCTCTCTGAGCTTCAAGATCCTAATCTGTAGGACAGAAAAGGTAATATCCCCTCACCCAAGGCTGCTGGGGGACTAACTGAGAATATACACAGCACCAGGCACTAACGACAGCGATTATTATTACTCATGCTCCAATCACTCAACAAATATTCTTCGTGCTTTCCAAATGCACTCATTTCACATCAGCCCCGAGCGCTCCCAATTAATGAAAGAACAAATTAAACTGTCATTACTTTGCTTTAATTCTGTAATTAAAGAACTTCAAGAGGCGACAGGCTCTAAATAATGCATGCTTTTGTCAAAGAAATGTTGAGTTCTGGGCAGAGAGAAAAAGTAAGGGGAGAAAAGCTTTGGGGAAAAAGGGGAGAGAAGAAGATACGAGGCAGGAGCCATGATATTTATCCCCAAAGATCAGAGGGAACAATCAAGTGACAGCTGAAGGACTTAATTTGTTTTTGAATTAAGGCTTCAGCTATCACAGAAAACAGGAAAATATATGGCCCCCACCCCGCACTCCCGCTCCGCATCTGCCAGAAACAGAAACGGTGTCGAGAGTAATTCAATCGGTGGCTTTTCCAGTTGATGAGGCAAAGCGCGGCAGTCATTTTGACATCTGCTTGTGTGTGACTCTCCTTTTTATGTCAGTTCAGGGGAAAGAGAAATAAAGGAAAAGCATGTGGCACGTAAATTTTTTTAAATGTGTGTCTCTTACCCAGCAGATCATGCAGCTGCCACACGTTATGAACCTAACAAGGTTGTCCTGTGCACGGATGGGGAGAGACAGGCTTGGGGGTGGAGGGATGAGATTCAAACCCAGCTCCTGGAGCCCTGGCCACCACCCGCCCTGCTCCCAGCAGATCCAGCCCCCAACCTCCGGGCGAGACAGGGGCAGTGAGTGAGCGTCTGGTGAATCAGCGCCCAGGGGCTGACGAGCAGAACACGAGGTCTGAATTAGGAACCAGCAACCAGGCCTGCAACTTCAAATTAAATAACTTACTGAGATGTTTTCTTCTCGTTAGGCATTAATGTTTTCATAAATCTCATACACACTGTAATTGCTGCGTCCTGATTCTCTGAATCACAGAAAGAAATGGCTTTCAGACATGGCTTCCATTTATGCTTCTATTAGCTGCAGAACCCAAAGGATGAAATGTTATTAAATATAACTTTTTTTCCCTGCAATATCGCCAAGTTCCAAGAACAGCTTGGAGGTTTCCCTGAAAAGGTTGGCAAATGTGCTTAGTACACAGAATAGCAGCTGCTTTACAAACTGCATACTTTTATTAAATTACTGCCCCTGCAACATCCTGCCAGCCACAGGATTAAAAGGGAGAAGACATTAAACTGATGGGAAAGGCTTCCAAGCAACAGGTCCAAGTCACAAGTGATAAATCTCCTTCTAAGTCTATACCATGTGGGGAAATGGAGAGGCGTTTGGTTGGGGTTTTTGGTGGGGAGTCTAACATAAAGTTCTGGTAACACCACTATTTCAATGTTGAAATGTCACTTATCCACACTGCTAGACACGTGATCGTTTTTTTTTTTCCATTTCCTTCTTTCCCTGCTGGATACCCACCAGAGTACGCAGGGTCTGGCCACATGCCTGGCCTGCTGTGGGCACTTACTAAATACTGGCTTAGTGACCAAGTTTAAGTGTGTGTACCACCAGCAGAGGGCTGGCCACAAAACAAGTACTCAGGAAAGGTCAAACTCCTTGCTCCAGTCAGGGGCAGGCCACATATAAATCCCCTCTGCTACACACACCCACTCCCCTTACAGGAATGCCCCATACACCCCAGTCCTTGCACTGCCTGCATGGTTCTCTCTTTTCCGAGGGCAAGCAGCAGCTCCATATCAGAGCCTCTCTCCATCCCTGTGTGACCTTGGGCAGCTGCTCAACTCTTAAGAAAAGGTCTCTCAGCTATAAACAAAATACCTAACAGAGCCTAATAAACACATGACATGCAGTAAGCGCTCAATACATGACCACTGCCAAGGCAACTGTACATCTTCATAGATCTCCCTCCTCCTCCTCTGGCAGCATCCCTGCAGGACTGCATTGACCAGCTTCCTTGCCAAGCACAGGCTGGTCCAGAGCTTTACTCCCACTGTCATTTCATCTTAAACGGACCTGACAGATACGAGGTTATGACTGCTCCCATTTCATGGGCGGGGAAACTTAGCACAGAGAGTTTCAGTTAATTTCAGAGGCAGGCTAGGAAGCAGCAAAACTGTTCTCCATTAAGCCAGCAGCCTATCCGCAGGGCCAAGCTGAACTCCTCAGGACTCTCTAGCCAGTGGCTCTGCATGCCCTCCCAACCCCGACCCTCCATGCCAGCCTCTGCCTGGAAAGCCCCTGAGGTGAGATCTACCAGGTGAGGAGATCCCCTCCCTCTGAGATCCAAATCACCCCCTGTGCCACCTCCCCCTAGCATCTCCTCCCAGCTCAGGTCACACAGTTATTCCCATGGACATCTATCCGTCCCCCACTCTGCAGTGATGGCTCCCCTGAGGAAAGAGTCCTCAATACACACCTCTGCACATCCGAACCCAGCACATAGTAGAAGCTCTGCTAATGCTTGATGCCTAAGTGGGTAAATGAACAGAATGTCTCCTAAGTGTCCACCATGATGTTGGTACCAGAATGTTCTGAAAACTTCAGCCAGGAAGCACAGCCTTGGCTCCCTGGCCTGGTTTCAAGACCAAATCAGGCAGGGCTCTGTGTGCCTTGTTTGATTAAAGCAATGAGCAGGAAGTAAACACAAGACTGTTTACTGGCTCCACACAGAACCCTTGCTCAAAATGCCAGGGACCGGGGACTTTGACACAAATTCAGCAGCGGCATCTTTAATCATTTCAGGGTTAATAAAAAATGTCAATTACATTTGTCATCATGGCTATCCTGAGGGAACAATCCCAGCACAGACAATCTCTGGCCAAATGACAGCCTGGTCTGTTTGTCACACATCCCTCCAGCTGCCTCGCTGACAAATTAATCGAGTTGGTTACCTCCCCCTGGCCTGTCCCTTCGTAAATAATCAGAAGTAATATGGATCTCCCAAATAATATGGCCTAAGAATTGCTGCTCTCACTCTCCTTAAACAAGGAAAGAGAACAAAGCAAGGAATGAGACTGTATATACCCTGGGGGTGCAGACAGCCTGGGGGTGGGGTGGTGCAGCCCAGGAGGGCCAGTCTTTCCAACCCAAGGTCCTTCAGTGCCAAGCACAACCCCCTAGAGCTAACACTGAGCCTCACACTGACTAGACACCTGCCCCCCAGCCCCTGTAGCCCTGGGGGGGGCACCCTACCCCCATTCTAGAAGCAAACAAACAGCAGCAGAGGACAGACTAAGTAGCATGCCACAACGGGGACTCAAACCCAGGTGTCTGGCGCCACCCCGCTGCCCAGAGCTGATGGGATCCTGAGTGTGGATGCCTGTCTACATTTTGAGAGTAGCTATTCTGCAATCAAGGAATTCCTGCACATTCAAATTGCCAGGTGCAAACGCATCCAAGAGGAAAATGCTCCCCTGGTATAAACTGACACTTAACACATAAAGATAGGAATGGAGTCAGGTTGAAATTGAAAAAACGAAAACACTGCTTTCTACCCCAGGACCACTTCAAATGCTCTGAAATCGTTAAATTTGCCTAAATTAAGCATTCTATCTTTATCAGAGAATGACGTGAAAATGACTATCCAGGGGCTCTCGGAGTGACAGTTTCCCACATTTGTTTTTAAACAATGAATCCTTTCCTTGTATGTAGATTTGGCCATGGACTAAAAGTCAGGGTCCCTGCTTTCCCCAATTCAAAGTGGGACTGGGAGAGACCTCTCGGCCACCCCCACAGCACATGGGAATGTGGCACACTGGTGCTGCTCCATCTACCACAACATGCTTTACAAGTGGGAGGAGTTGTTACAGGAACCTCAAATATTCAAAATCACTTTTATTTTCAGAGAAAACACAGAGAGAATGAAGAATACACAAGTATTTCCCAGATTTGTATTAAAGCTTTTGCAGTTTGAAGGGTTAAGCTGAGCACAAGTCCTTTGAGACCACTGTTAATTTCTGCAACTCACTGTCATATAAAAAGCCTCCACCCCCACACAGCAATCAGGGGCTGCCCGACTGCCCTTCCCAAGAGTTCTGTCTCTAGTGAGAAATCCAGATGACACTTTTTCGACAGCCTAACAGTCATTAGGTTTGCAAGTTAACTTTCACGAGACAGGCAAAGGCTCTTATTTTGATGGCTTCCCTCCATTTTGGCCATTTTATCACCTTCATAAACACTAATGGGTCTTGAATACCTGCTGTGGGTGTGGCGTGCTGTGCCAGGCTGAACTGCACAATGCCACACAAAATGCCATCAAATGAGTCACCAGACTCCATTGGCAATCCCCTCTGTGATGCCCAGGAGTCCTGGGGCTGAAGCCATGGCAGCTTCCTGGCCAAGGCTGGTGCTGGCAACAAGCAACAACTCCAGAGGGCAGGGCTCCTCACTGCAAGACACAGCCAGGTGCCTCACACATATGATTTGAAATCCTATCAACAACCCAGGATGACAACAGGACACCCACTCGTTCACCAGTAGGGAAAGAAGGGGTCTGGGGAAAGAGGCCCCTTGCCAAGGGCCCAGAGTTAGAAAGTGCCCTGGAAACTGAAGCCCAGTGCCACCTCCACACTATCCTCTGCCTCTGTTTACAGGAAGGCATCCCAGTCACCAGGGCCAGGCCATTTTCACCAGCAGGTGGTCAGTCATGTGCTGGAGAACATGTAGAACCTCAGAGAATTTCCAGAAAGAACCTGGCTTTGGAGCCAGCAGGTTCTGTATTCAAATCCCAGTTCTGTCTCCTACCAGCTATGTGGCCCTCAGCACATTACTGGACCATTCTGAGCCTTAGTTTCCTTAGATGTAAAACAGGGGAAATGCATCAAACTTGAACTTCACAGAGGAATGAACGTTTGAGAAGATTCAACAAGATTCAATGAGATGACATAGACAAAGTCACTCAAACTGTCTCGTCTCTCTACACAGCCCTGCATGTAACCAGCTGGGGCTAAGAGTACATAAGAATCGGGCTTCACTTCAAATCCCATCTCCCATATTTGCCAGCTGGATGACCATGGACATGGGGTATAACCTGGCTGGGCCTCCACTAGCTCCCCACCCCAGAGCCACCTTACAGGCGGTGCAAGGGTTAAGGAGACATGTCTCACAGGGAGTGGGCGCTCAATAAAAGCTCATTCAATTCAATTTGACTTAATTAAAAAACCTTCCTCATAGCCTGGAGAATGGCAGGAGTACAGACTGCTAAAGCTACACACTCAAATCCACTGGAAGCCCATAAATTTTATATCCTGCCGATGAATGCATCTTCTGATTAAGCGACAGTATCATAAACCTCTTCTAAATTCCTGGCAGTGTAAGAGTAATATCTTCATTGGGCTGAAAGCTGTTGTCAAATCACAAAGAACTTGAAGGGTTCTAAAAGAACTGATGAAAAGGAATAACTGAAACCAAGTTTACCGAACAAATCAAATTATTTCACTGCTGCGCCTGTCTCTGCAAAGCTTCTCCAAATTACACTTCATTATGAGACTAGGAAATTAGACACCAGTAACAAAATGAGAAAACCAGAACATATAAATATTTACATAATCGTCAAAATAATATTCTTCTGCGCAAATCCACCTACTACTTTGTTTGTTCTTATTAACTTAAGTTTAGAAATGGGACAATCGTGTGAAACGGGGCCCTGGGGATTTCTCTCCCTGACTCAAACCATTTCTTTTTCTTTTTTTTCCTTATCTTCTTTTTCTTTCTTCTTTCTTTCTTTCTCTCTCTCTCTCTCTCTCTCTCTTTCTTCCTTTTTAAGCAGACAGTGGTGCTGTAGGGGAAAAGAGGGTGAGAAAGCAAGGAGGAAGGGAGGCCACCTTCGATCCTCAGTTGTGAGCTCAGGACTATGAGTAGTGTGGCCAGCTCAAGCACTTGTGCCAGTTGCGTTCCTCTCTTCTCTCTCCGAAGGGCACACTAACACCCTAGGGCTGTAGGTGAATACCGGGATAGCAAGTGCTAGCGAGGGACAGTGGGGGTGGAACAGTCATAGCAATGACAATGACTATAGCAACCAATGTCCCTGTGTCTGGGTGTTGGGCAGTACTCAAGTTATCCCAAATTCCCACAACCACCTTCTGCACACTGAGAAGTAGGATCCCCATCGACAGATAAGGAAACCAAGGCTACTGGAAGTTGAGCAACCATCTTGTCCAAAGCCACACAGCTAGTGAGCACCAGAGCCAGAGTGAGAGCCCTGCTTTGGGTAGTTTTTTCCAGCACACCAGCACCATGTACTGGGTATTTACAGCCAGAACTGCAGTGAGGCTCGGCCCTGACAGCTAGCCGTGGGTGCCTCAATGTTGGGTCTTGCTACAGCCAAGCTGTGGGGTCTCTAAAGGGGAAGGTGGGGCTGAGGCTGGATGGTGGCAGGGATGGTAGGTGCCAGCTCTCTGCAACTAGATGCTCTTCTAGGGCCAAGGCCAGTAAGTGGGCTAGTCCTAATGGGAAGACCCTGGGATCAGCCTTCACCTCCCCCTTTCTCACCACCACCTCCCACCCTTAGAACAATCAAGCATTCACTCATTTATTTAATAACCAAGCACTGAGTCCCTACTCCAGCTCCAACCCAGTGCCAGGAATGGGAGGGACCCAAATGGCTAAGGAGCAGCCCCAGCCCTAAAGGGCCTTCTGTGCTCCACCAGGCAAGACTCTAACTGTTGTGCCACGTTTTCCAAAACAAAAAGGCAGAACAGATGGTTCAGCATATGGCACGGCGCCGGGACAACAACTGAAAGCAGGGCGCCCCAGCAAACCGAGGCCCTCTGGAACAGCGCTCCAATTCCAGGGGGGTGTGCATGCCCGCTGCATCTCAGGGGCTTGAAGGCAGACACTCGGACCTTTGCTTCCACGGAGATGATGCCTGGCCAGATGCCACTAGGTAGGAAACCACCTCAGGGATAACCCAATGACCCAGCAAAGTGAACCTGAGCTCCATACAGTCTTTTTCTTTTCCTCTCCCCAGCGCATGGAGTTCTCTTCACCCCAAGAGACACTGAACACCCGACTTGGAGGCTGCTCGACCCACAGTTCATGGCCCTGCTACCATGCAGAGCCATTACACAGGGAAGTTAGGATGACAAAAGTATCTGACTGCATATCCATGGAGACATCATTAAGATGCCATTAAAACACCATTAAAACATGTGAGCTCAATGTAAAACTATTTCATTGCAAATTATACTGCTGTAAAATAAACAAAGGAAATGGATTCCAAAAAGCATTAAAGTAACATAAAGCAAACTGAACCCCTTTTTCAAGTACAGGAGAATTCTAAGAAAAGCATGCAGTCCATGATGAAAAGCCAAGCCCAGACCTGGCAGTCAGCCCTGTGTTCCCACCTTGCCTCAGTCTCTAACCAGCTGTGTGACCTTCCACAAGCATTTAATCTCTCAGAGACTCAAGATCCTATATGAGAAATACTGCACTGATTAATTGGTGGGAGGGTTAAACGAAATGAGATGAGACCAAGAAAGTCACACAGGGAGGCTCAGACCCAACACATCCCAAGGACACATGCCTGGTCAGTAGAAGAGCCAAGGAATGCAATCCCTGAATCTGGGCCCTGAGCCTCTCCACTAATCTGAAAAGACTCGACAGGCCCACACTAGGGGGCTGGTGGTGTTATAGTTCCCCACAAAGAATAAGATTAATGACTGTGCCCAGTCAGTAGTCATGGCTCTCACCCTCCTCCTCCAGGCCTTAGAGGAACTTTGGCCCATCTTCATCTGAAGACACTCATCTACACTTAGGGCAGTTATGTCACTTGGGCGGCTATCCCAGGAGATCCACATACAGCGTACTTCCCCAGGCAGCCCAACTGCCCTTCAGCCCCGGGAATCCCCATTTGGAATAGAATCTGCTTCCTGAGGTCTGGGCAACCCCTCCCACTAAGCACATTAACCTCATTGCCCAGGGCTGAACTCAGTGAATGAATCAAGGAATGTGTGCCTCCTGCCAACCCTGCCCCCCACCTCTGGATCTGAGGCCCAGACATGCTCTTTCCACTCCAAGAGAGCTAGGCAAGCAAATCATTCAGTGGCCTCCAAACTTTTCTTTTTAAAAGTTATTTTTTTTAAATCTCATTGTCACTCTTATTTTCAAAAAAAAAATTTTTTTTTTGAACGTACCATTTGGAAAACACAAATTCTATTCTACTGATATATTACACAGATTAGAAAACATGTATACACACAAACAGAAATTTTAGAAAAATGACATGAAAAACAGGTCTAAGCGAAATGTCCAGTGCTGTCTCCTGGATCTTTTTACACAGCAGGGATGTGAGCCCTGCTTTTAGGAGCATCCTCTGGATGTGGATGATCCTTGTCTTCTGACCGAGGACAGGCATCTAGAGACATCCAAAAGCCTGAGCTCCAGCACCACACAAACTGACCTCAAACCCCAGGACCCAGCTCTCACGTGTGTAACATGTGGTCACCCCTCAGTTTCCTCCTCCAAGTACACTGCCACTATTCTAACGTCAGGTAGAAATGAGATGATGTCCAGGAAGGTTGATACTATCACCAGCACCTAGACACAGAGTACAGTTTGTTTTCATGCACCCAAATACCAGCCACAGAGAAGGAAATAAAACAGAGTACTTGCAACTATGATGAAGCACCAGGAGAGCTCTAGGGACTGGTGTGGCCTGGCGGAACATGTTGGTAAGTAAGGGGGAGAAAACAAAATGCAAAAGAGGATCTATAATATGCTACTTCTTATGAAGGAAGAAGAGCAAATAAATAACTCATTTGAGCAAAAAAGAAACAAGGGAGGAAAACCTAAAGACTAACAAGACTGGCTACCTAACAGGGGAGAGCTGCAAACTGGGCAGATGGGATCAAGGGATAGGGTGGGGACAGAGGGGATACCTCTCTAAATAAAACTTTTTGTATAGACTTAACTTGAAAATATGTTAGTGGTTCACATGGATGGAAGGAAGGAGGGAAGGAGGTGGGGAGCGGGGAAAGCGTAAAAGGGAAAAGTCTACAAGATTGGGGGAACCCTAAAATAGAATTCAAAGAAAAACAAATGAACCAAACTGTATTTCAAACAAATAATGAAACCATGTTGAAAGAGGAACAAGAGAAAAAACCAGGCCAAGGAACATCTGAACACATTTGGACTATACACACTTTCAAGCTAAAGGCAAAAGAACTCCAAGAATCAATTCAAATTAGTAAGCTTTTCTGCAGAGGTTAGCAATCCTGAAACAACTTTTTGACATCCCAGGATTGAGCAAGTATGTAAATACATTGTAAAAATGGGAGCCAAGTTTCAGACTGCTGGAGAAGGGAGTTACAAATATGGAAATGAAAAAAGGCAGAATGAATCCCACAGTACTGGATGGAAATATGAAAAATCCATATGAACTCACAGGTTTAATAGAAAGAACCCGATAGAGGGTGTATGTGGGTATGTATATATACATGTCTCCTGCCCAGATCTGTCTGAGAAAGACTGACATCCCAGTAGCAATAAGCACACATAATACCCAAATCTTGGTTTCTAAATGCCTCTCTCCACTAAAAGGAATCAGAGCTCCACTAAAAGGAATCTAAGCTGCAGATGAAAACTGGAACATCTTGCTGTGTAAAAAGTAAGAACGTGTTCAAAGAATGATGGAGATATCTCAAGTGGACTCAGGAGCCAGCCTGAAGGAGCTTCTATTGGTCAAATTATAACATTAAATTAGAATTTATTAAAGTAAGAGTTCATGAATCCACAGTGATACAAAATTAGTAAACAGACTGATGAGGACTCCTCTTTATGATACAAAGAAATTATAGAAAAAAAATCACCATTTGTCCACTATCATCATAAGAACTGATATAAGTAGGACTCATAAATGAAAACTACAAGTACCGGATAAAAGTTTGAGAAAAGGCAGGTTATTTAGGTAGACGTCAAAGCATCTCCCCACGTGATACTTCTTAATTACAAAAGCTAAAACAGAAACTACGCTGGAGAAACCTGGCAGATGTCATCCTAACCAAATAATCAAAATTAACATCTCCAACAACAGAACCAATTGACAGCATGTGCCTCCTGATATGATGCCCCAAGAAGACACAACATCACCCCCGGGACATTCCTGCCAGGAAGTCTATAATCTGAATTTAATCACGAGGAAGCGCCAGACAAACTCAAAACGAAAGACGTTTACAAAATAACTGGCTTGTACTCTTCAAATATGTGGATGTCATACTTAAGTGTTCTAAACTAAAGAAGACAGGACAATGATGGTAATGCATGATCTTGTATTTTCTTTTGCTATAAAGGCCATAATTATGACACTGTTGAAAAAAATCTCCATAAGGTGCATATAGTAGATTAGACAATAATGTTGTTTCAGTGTTATTTTCCTGATTTTGATCATTGCTCTGGGTTACGTCAAACAATTCCTTGTTTTTAGAAAATACAACTGAAGTATTAAGGTAAAGGGCCATCAGTCTGCAACCTACTCTTAAATGGTTCGGGAAAAACATTGTATGTGTGTATATGAATATGCATTTACCTATATACCTACATATCTGTACCTCTACACCTCTTTATATATGGAGAGATAAGACAAGATGATATTAACTTTTGGGGAATCTGGGTAAAGGTTTTCTGGAAATTCTTTCTACTATTCTCACAACTTTTCTGTAAGTCCGAAATTACGTCAATTTTTTTTTAAAAAAAAGAAAAGAAAAGAAAGTAGTTTTCTTTTTTGGGTAAGTTTTTTGTGAAGTTTCTGTTTTTGCTTTTGTTGTTTGTTTGTTTGTTTGTTTGTTTTTTGTAGGCTGGTAAATTTGATGGAATTATTTGCAAGGTCCATTATGGCAGGCTACAATTTTCAGAGAGTTTTGGCATTGTGACAGTAAGCTTTCTCTAAAACTAACTAACAACGGAGAGGAACTGAGTCTTATAAGTGGGGCAACAACCACTGACTTATTACAGCTTCTTTAAAGTTAATATTTCTACAAAATAGTTTCCTTTTCTTTTCACTTCTTTATTTTCTAACTGCTATCTTTGGCAGACTTCTTAGGCTTCTAACCTAAGCAAGATGAGAATAAACCCCTGCATTCTCCTCAGCTCTCTGCTTTCAACCACTGTCCTAATTCACCACTGGCTGCTGCTGAATTGAGATGCGCAAGAGTAACATGTCTACTGCACAGAAGTCACAGGTACGAGAATAGCACTCATCCTTGAGGGAGGGTCACAGCAGAAGTTATGAACAGAAATGCACGCCTATTTCTCCAGGTCAAATAGCTCTCCGACTGTTAGATTCTCTGCACACCGCCCTCAGAATCAATTCAGCACTTAGGGATTTTTTTCCTAATATATAAAGAGGGAGACTTTAATAAATAATCTTTTAACTCCTTTTATCAAATGTATATTACTTTTAATTTGTATTAAGCAAAACCAAATGAAAAACCAATTTCTTTCAGTTAACTAGGGAATTGAAGTAGCTTGCCAGGCAGTTACATGATTCTAGAAAAATCCTTTAGAAAATATAATTAAGTCTAAATGTTCTAAAACCACTAGTCTTATCAAAAGTTGTTTTATTAACTGAAGCTCCAAGGATACAGATAACCAAATCAATTCATGTCAATATTTTAATGTCATGCATTAATTACCCACACTAATAAAATAAGAATGCACCTGAGAATGAATGTCAGGGGCCAGAGAGAGTGACAGGTTAACTAGCTGAGCTGAAATAGCATTGATTTAAACCTATAAGTGTAGTTAATGTCTCCTTCCATTGACTCACTCACTTAGGAAATCCTTACTACCTGGAGACCCTAGACAGGCCAGAAAGGTGGCCCTCCTGAGCAGTTTGTCCAAACAGGCTGAAGCTGGGGAGCCTCTCCGGAGCGGGCACCTACTGGGCCCCTCCCCATTAACCAGAAAGACACAGGCACCAGGTATGGGGAACAAGGAGTAAGCCCCATCCAGAAGGCCCACCCGGCCTTAGTCCTCCTGAGGCTCATCCTACATCCCTCTCCAAGCCCACAGGGCACAAGCTCCTCACTGGGTCACCAGGAACAAGCCACAAATCCCTTCCGTGTGTCAGTGTCCTCATCTGCCAATGGGAACAGCAAATCTGCGTGTTCCAAGCTGCAAGGGTGCCAATGCAGGAAGTCATTTTGCCCACCACCAGGATCCTCCATTCTTTTAATTAAGCCAACATGTATGTAGAGAACACTTACTTAGTGCCAGCCGGTTCCCTGATTTCTTGGAACTAATTACTCAAAAATCAAGTATTATTATTATGAATAGATTAAGAACTGGGCTACACACTATATGGCTCCATTAGTACCTTCACCTCACCTTAGCCAAATGTCACAATTCTTCTGTTTCCCTGAAGAGGGTCAGAAACTCAGAGACCAGGGGTTCTGGCGATGGAGAGGCAAAGGTGGATTTCATTTCCAGCCTGCCACCCACTGCTGGCCAGAGCCAGCAGGCCAACCTCAGGACTTGCCTTCCTGAGAATACACACTGCTCCCTGAGGACTCCTCGTCTTTAGGATTTGGCTAGAACGTCTGGGGCCAATTCCATTTTCTTTTCCTGGACCCTAAAATCTTTCAGATTCAAATGTCAGGTGATGTACTACATGTGTTATGGACTAAATTGTATCTCCCCGCCTCTGCCCCGCAAGTTTAAATACTGAAAGCTTAACCCATAGTGTGGCTGTATTCAGATGGGACCTCTAAGAAAGTAATTAAAGTTACATAACGTCATAAGGGTGGGACCTTGATCTACTAACATTAATGTCCTCAGTAAGAGATACCAGAGCACTTGCTCACTCCCTCTCTCCATGAAGAAAAGCCCATGTGAAGATACAGTGGGAAGGGAGCCATCTGTTCCCTAAGGGGAAAGACTTCACCAGGTTCCTGCCACCTGCCGGGACCTTGATCTTGGACTTCCAATCCACAGAACCACAAGAAAATAAACTTCTGTTATGTAAGCCACCCAGTCTGTGTTTTGTTACAGCAGCCCAGGCAGACTGGGACATGGCATTTCATACACATTACTGGATTGAACCCTTGATTTTCTGAGGCTCTCAAAGGCTGTATGTGCAGGACTGCCTAGGCCTCCCCAAGCCACTAGGATCTTGTTTATAAAAGGCATCTTGACAGATCAACAGTGAATTCTCCTGTAAGAAGGAGAGACATACACCCTGAACCATTTGAGCCCCTGAGACCAAAGGGGATGGTTCCTTCTCTCTCCCTGCACTCCAGGTCTTACTCATCTGCTGAAAGGCAGGTCTCCCATCAATCCCAAGTGGAAAGCACATAAAGTGTCCCCTCCCCTCATGGCAAACTGGTGCCTGGGCGCTGTCCTGCCAACTAAAGCTCCCCCTGGCCCCATGGAGAAAAGCTGCTGGGAACAAGATAAAGATCAGAGTTCTAGAAGGGGGGTGGACCTCCTTTGACGAAACAGACAGCTGGGGGCAGAGGGTGTGGATGGGTCCTGGTCTGTAGTCCCAGATCAAAGCCGGAGGGAAGAAAACAAAAATAGAAAACAAAATGTTCCAAAATTTTACAAATGAGCACCCGCACTAGGTACAAAGTCTCCAGTGGCCGCACCACACACTGACTCAGGAAGCGCGGGTCTGAAATGACTGAGACGGAAGTGAAGCTGACACGCTCTGGAAAACTACATTAGATGACTCACAGTGCCCGGGGGACCACGATGACTCCAGTGCCAGAGACACCAGAGAAAGCTCAGAATATTGCTTCGTGAAAGGTAAGAAGAAAAACAAACCAATATCATGAAATTAATACATATGAGATTTTAAAAATGAATGTGCAACTAAATTAAAATTACATTTAAAGTAGAATAAAAACCAAGGTTCTGTACTTTTGAAAGAGGTATCAGATAGAAAAAGATGTACACATATCCATTTGACTAAAGAAGTGAGATGGCTCCTCACAGGGGCAGCTCCAGGTAGGGCATCTCAGACGGAAAAGCAACAAGGCCAGACCGGCAGTCAGCACCCTCAAGTGACCAGCTCAGGGCTAAGCACCCAAGGCTCAGGTAACACCCCATCTACAGACAGGGGAACTGAGACCTAAAGGGGCTGAGATGATGGCCCAGACACAAGGCCAGCGAGTGGCAGAGCCAGGCCCAGCACCCAGGCCACCTGATCCTGGATGTTAAGCTGATACACCTTGCCATACAAGGAGCGGTGGGGAAGGTACCTGAGCTCAGGTCTTCCTGCCCCGTGGGGCCGCCCGCCCCCCAGGCCACCCTTGCTGTCTGGAGGCAGAGGGCACCTGCACCCATCCCATGTCTGGGGATCCAACATGGCCACAGCACAGCTGCAAGTCTCATCAAAGGCAATGCACTCACTCTGGGTTTTGGACGCCAAGCTCTCACACACCAGCAGCTACGCTTTGGTCAGAGCACACAACAGATGTTCTCTTGGAAGGGAAAAGTGGCCTCAGTAAGCATTCCCCAGGGGACCAGGCCTCCCTGAGAAAAGAGAGGGAGCAGTCTCCAGCTCCAGGTAAAGGACCACCAGAGTGAGGGAACAGCAAAGTCACCACAAGCACCAACTGGCCATCCTACAAGGTAACTCATGCCAGCCCCCAGGCCTCTCCCTACCCAGAGCAACAGCAGTGATGAGGAAGGAGCTGGGAATCAGGAGGCCAGCGCTGCAGCCTCTTGCCTCCTCCCCAACATCAGAGTCCCTGTCCCTCCAAAAGGATGTGGGCAGCGAAGAAGCTCTTTAGTGTGGACCCTGGCCAGCCCCACCCGGCCCAGTGCTCTGGCCAGAAGTCATTTTTCTCACAGGCGGCAGCAGCCCAGACACCCCTGAACTTATATATTGAAACCGGCTATTTTTCCCTCAGTGGTGAAGGATGTCAAGTGATAGGATCAGTTTAATAAAGAAAGTGATGACTGGGACCCCAACGCACATCCTTCACCACATGCCACTTCCAGCTTGTGCCTCAGCAACCTCCGTTAACACGCTGACAGCTGCCAAGGCCGTCACCTGCTCCACAGTGGGAGGCCGGCCCCACAGAGACAGCTCCTTCCTCCAGGGCACTGTGTGTCACTCCACAAATGTTTACAAAGTACCTACTGCGTGTTGCTCACTATGATCACGCTGGGGATACAGCAGTAAGCAACGCCATGCATCCCTACGCCATGGTTTACAAATGGGATGCAGTCTGCGAGGTGACAGTAAGTGCTGTGAAAGGGGAAGATTACCGGGCCAGTGGGAGGGGGCACTTGACCCAGCCTGGGGGGTTGGGGCGGGAGCTTCCTGGGAAAAGGACTATGAGGAATTACTCAGGCGAAGCACGAGAGGTGAAGAAGAGGGCCCCAGAAGGCTTCAGAGGCACACTGAGGGATCTGGGCTCCATTCTGGAAATAGAGGGGAGCCTTTGGAGGGTTTTAGGCAAGACACTGGATGCTCAACTGGTGTTTAAGACCCTCTGCCTACCACTGCAGTAGCTGCTGCTAGACAAACAAGCACAGCAGGCAATGGGCACAGCTGGCAGGCTCTCCTAGGGTCTGGGAAGCAGAGAGCAGGGAAGACAGGGCAGCAGCCACACCAGGCAGCATCTCTGGGGCAAGGGGCCCATCTTTGTTCTGTGTGCTCTTCCGCCTGGCACCACACCTGACACCTGGTAGGCCCTAGTAAATGGGGCGTAGAGGCTCTTCCCCTTTAATGGGAAAGATGCTATGAGGCGGCATGGGGCAGGCACTCATTCCAGGGGCCTGGGGCCTGACAGACCATGCACTATGACAGGCTCTAGGACACTGGGAAGTTGCAGAGTAAAAAGCAACGGAGAGTTTGCTGTAATCTACCTTCTAATCCTGCACAAAGTACATGCAGAACACTTGACAAATGCTGGCTGGGTACAAGCTGGCGCCTGAGGACTGTATGGACTTCTGACAGCTCTACACGCCCGCCTGAAATATAGTGCCACAGCGCCATTGTCTGAGATTCATGCTTTCTTCAGAGAACTTGGAGCACAAATTTATAACTTGTTGTCAAATAGATGCCCACTGTTCTCTAGAAGGGCAATCCCATTTGGGAAAAATAGCCAATAACTCTTCCGAGTTGGAAGCCCATTCTCGGGTTGATTTCCCAAAGCACAAAAAAAAGAAAAACAAAGAAAAGTGTAATTGCAGAAAACAATAACCGTATAGACATAACCTAATATAGAGCCCATTATCTTCTCCACACTGACTTTTCAATAATTTTGTGATGGATTCTCCCAGAAAGCTTAATTTGTACTTTTAACCACAAGAGTTAGTGGGCCAGAAAAAATTAATTCCAAGCATTGGCTCACAGAGAGAGAAATAAAGGACATATCTATTAATTCTTTAAACTGCCCCATGTGAAGCTGCGGAATGCACAGACACGATAACGCTGTGCCAAGAATAAACGTATGCTCGTTTCATACTTATGCAAATCCAGCTCAGGGCATAAATGTCAGACACAGAGCCCTGGGAAGTCTCAGGGTCTAACTGTGACCCTGCCTGGATATCCGCTGGTTCGTGTTAGGGGCTCCTCCCCTCAGATGACTTTTCAGCCTACATACTCTTGTCTGAAACAAAGCTGAAATAATTTTAATTCTGCCCCCAGCTCATTACATGCACGAGCTTTGGTAAACAGTCCACACATTTCAGCCAGGAAACACTGTTAGATTAACAAAGACCCCTGAAATGAAGCCTGTCATTTCTGAGAAGTCCTTCAAAACAAAAACTTGACAAGGCCTTCATAACAGCCTGCCAAGCGCGTGTTGACATGGGCCCTTCCCCACCGTCATCAACATGCGGTAGCACCGTCTAATGGGTTTCATGCACAGGCCAGCCAGGCTGCCAGGGACGCTTACTGCGAAATACACAGATCAGGCTTTGGTCTGGGGGGTCTCTTCCTGTCAAGAATTCAGTAATCAGTGGGATGGGGCAGAAAGAGCAAGGTTTTAGAATCTAACAGATGTGAGTCCAAATCACCATTTCCCTCATTTTCAGCTGTGCACCCTATGGCCACATCTGTATGTTCACCCAACAGCTATTCCCTAGTATCTACAACATGCCTCCCCCATGCTGGGCACTGATTAGCACAAGTGACAGCCCTGCCCAGTCACAGCTCAGGCCCATAGGGGCCACTGGATGTGCACACTGAGGGCAGCAGGCTGGAGAACAGGCAAGCATCCCATCAAGGAGGGCAGGCTTGATCCTGAGCCCTGTGGGCTGTGAGGTTAAGTAAGGGACACGCAGATTCGGGCTGCCTAGAGGAAAAGCGCGAGGCAAGGAAGAACATTTTTCAGACTGCTGTACAAAAGGGTGGTAGCATGGACCAGGGAGGTAGCAATGAAGACCAAAGGAGACAGACCCAAGGGGCACTTTAGAGGGAGGCCAGAGGCTATACAACCGACAGGATGACGGCAGATGGGTGGTAGCGGAAGAGTCACCAAGCAGGCAACAGGATCATTCACCATGAGGGGCCGACAGAAGGAGCCGTATGCACAGGGGAAAGTATCAACTTGTCAGGCCTCAGTTTCCCTACCAGTGCAATGGAATGATTATAAACTCTTACTACGTATGACTGTGAGACACCCAGCAAAGTCTGATCCCTAGCAAGTGCTCCCTACCTGCTGACAGTGGCAGCTGCTGCCAGAAGGAGTCCTAAGGTCAGCCCAACCCCTGAATCTCACTGACTAGGAAACCAAGACCCTGACCAGGAAATGTTGGTCCCAGAAGTCAAGCTCTGGCCCCCAAGGCCCAGGATCCTCCAGCCAAGACACCAAGCAGCTAGAAGGGTCCTCGCCTTCAGGACCCCAGAGAAGGTTGAGGCCCCTTGGCTAAGCATAGGCAGGTCACACCTGGGTCATCAGACAAAAAAGCCCTGGGGTCAGTGGGTAGATCCCCAACAGCAAAGAGTATGTCCTACAGACTAACAATATGCAAATGAGGTCTGAGGTTTAATTAGATAGCAGGCACTAGTGTTTGTTTACACAGTATACAAACTGTTAGGCCGTGAACAAACTTGTCACAGAAATGGAGCTAATGCCCTGCCCCTGTTAGACTTTTGCTGGCACCTAGAATGTGGTGTGAAAACTCTATAGGCTCTGATATTTGGCTCCTTGTAAGTGATACGGCCTTCACAGTGCCTGGACACAGGGGCACCCACTCTGCCAGCCTAGGAGGCCTCACCCAACCTGCCCAGGCCGACCTAGCAGCTTTCCACGAGAGGAAATGAACACATCCTAAAGCCTTCCTCCCTGAGAATAAGAGATAACAAATTCCTCATTTTGGTTGGTACAAGGGAGAGCCCAGTGAGATGAGCAGTGGTGACAGTGGTTGTCCCCCTGTTCTGTGATGCAACATTGGTCATCAGCCTCCCCAGAATCAGCCATCAGCCTGGCCTGGATAGATGCTCCCCCTGCACTTCCTGGAGTGACCTATGCCCCCACTGCAAGGTACCAGCAACACCGTGGGGACAGACTGCACCCACCCAACCTAGGAGATATGGCTAGCAGCATACATGGTTCACCAGGGCCCTGGTTAGGATGCAGAGGCTGCTTCCAGAATGTCTGGAGAGGGTCTGAGCTGACTCTCAGCACGGAGACGAGGCCTCATTTCCGCAGCAGAAGCTCTGGTTCCAAACACAGATAAGAAGCCGAACACCCCTTCACAGAGAGGCAGAGAAGATAATGTTCTCTAGCAAGCCACGCACAGAGTGTTCAGACAGAACCTGATTAAATTTAAAAGTAGCCAAAAAGTTCACTTTTCAAGGAAAGCTTAGGAATTCATTTTAAAACTCTTGGTCAGACACGGCCTTTCTCCAGATGTTTTTAAGAGGCAGCAGGTCAGACTAATCATTATATCCAAACATTCTGAATTATTTGGTTCAGTGTGTATTTCCTGAATGCTCCCAGGTATGAGGCTTTGTTGCCAGGTCTGAAGGTGATGGACTGCCCTCTGTGACCTCTTGGTGTCACTTAAACAAGGTGTGACTAAACAATGGGGTGCCATGAGGCCCAGAGAGGACCCCAGTTCAGCCCTTGGGTCCAGGTAAGCCTCCTAACCCAGGGCCTGCAGATCCCCCATAGCAAGTCAGTTCAGGGTGTCATTCTTCCTGGAAGCTTCCCACAAAGACTGTTCTAGCAGGAGACCACAGTGGGGGAAATCAGGACCAGAAGTAATTAAATGACCAAGGAGACAACAAGAACTCGAAGTGAGACACATATTGGCACCATCTCTTATTACTATTATTGTGATAACACATAGCAAGAACAGGACTCCCAGACAAGGAGAAAGCAAGCTTCGGGGCATTTTTAAATTGGGCAAATTACAGAGAGGTGAGAGATTAAATGAAAATCCATCACATTACAGATACAGCCTGCAGTTACTGAAATCATATTTTTTTCATAAGTGAGTCATACCAATAGTAACTCCAAGGTCTTCATAATAGTTTGCAATAAACTCTGTGGGATACTCACCACTTCTCTCTTGAAAAATTGACATCATAAGCCAAAAAAACAGCACTTTGACGTTTCTGTCTTCTTAAGGGCAACCAGCTGGGAAAGGGAATCCAACACCATCCCAGGAGGCGGTGTGGGGCTTGGCCTCACCGGTGGGCAGGCAAATTAAAACAACAAGATCCTATTTCACACCCACCAGAGGGGCAAAAATCAAAATCCATAACAGCAAGTGTAGGAGAAGGTGTGAAGAAATGGAATTCTCAAGTACTGTGCTGGCGTCAGCAGAACAAATGTCCAGGATAGCAACCTGGCCACATCATGTCCAGTGAAAAGGGGCACATGCCACCTGGACAGCAGGGTGTCAACCTGGAGGGGTCTGAGAACCTCCCACAGGTGCATACAAGGAGGCACACCTAAAAGTGTTGGTTTTAAAACAGCTTGTGCACCCTCTGTGACACCTATCTATTACAAGTGGGTCCCAATTCCCCTCACCTTAAATGGGAACCAGCCTTAGACACTTGCTTCTAGTGACAGAATACGGCAAACAGGACGCTGCCTGCCTTCTGAGGCTAGCTCACAAAGACCATCCAGTATTGGCCTGACTCTCTTGCTGCCCTGCTGTGAGGAAGCCCAGAAGACATGCAGAGGCCACATGCAGTGCTGCTGCCAACAGCACAGCTGGGGACACAGCTAACATGCAGAAGCACCCTCAGCTATGGGAGTGAACAGCTCCAGCCTTCAAGCCACCCCACATGACACCAAGTAGAGTGCAGATGAGCTCTTCTTGCCAAACTGCAGGTTCATAAACAAAATAAACTAAACATTACTATTTGCAGTTACTAAGTTCAGAGGGCCTTTCTTATATGGCAGTAGGTAACAGAACACACGCGGCCATATTGTTTCCAAGAGACAGAGTAAGAACAATTTAACCTTCGACCAGTGGGAGAATGAATAAACTCTAGTTTATCTGCACAGTGGAACACCACACAGCCTGCCACTACGAGTGCGCCTGTTTATGTGTATGCGTGTAAAATCTGCAAAAGCATGTTTCATGTCTTACAAATTACAAATGGATATGGAGTGTGGTAACATTTCTATAAATCTTTAAAATACAAAGCTAGTATTACATACTGTTTATGGATAAACACAGTAGACAGCATACCTCCCAACCTCAGTAGAGTGGCCACCCCTGGGGAAAGAGGGAGGCAGGGTATTAGCTATATCTGCAACATTTTAGTCTTTACAAAACAGAGAGACCTAACACAAATATGGCAGCATATTAGTGACTGTTAAATCTGGTGGTGGGTCCACAGGAGTCTTTTATTACCTTTCATTTTCTGTAGCAATAGAGTAAGTCACAAATCACTCGTTTCTATGCCCGCTTGGTTCGGTTTATGTGACTAACAGTAATGGTGTTTCTGCCTGTCTCCTCTACTCTTCTGGGAGCTCCCTGAAGGCAATGCCTGTACTCACAATCCCCCTACACCCAGTGGGCACTTGATAGACTTCCCCTTGCAAGACTAATCAAAGGAACTGACAGGCCCCAGGGAGACTCTGTTCCCTCCCCCGATGTAAGAGAACCAAGCAGAGAGCAAAGGAAATTTTCTAACCCAAGGGACTTGGCAGAACTAGAAACACAGGATGAAAGACGACAATCCCATTAGAAAGAAAGATGAGCTCCTTCCTAGTCCTGGGGTGCACTCTTCTCTTCTCTGCCTTAGCGCTGTTAAAATTTCAGCCTTGGTCGAATGGTTTGTCACAAATAGGCAGTTGGAAATCAGGACAGGCAGAAAAAAAGAAGTAAATATCTCACAATAATGGCCCAAATGCATGAGACACTGTCTGAGGCCAAAAGCAAGCAGAAATAAAAAGCCTCATCCAATGGGAAGAGGTGGCAGAGGCCATGGAGAGGCAGGGTGAAGCAGCCCAGGGACAAGACTAAGTGGGGGGCAGGGGCACATGCCCAGGGATGGGAGGGCAGAGGGAAGAAAACAGCGAGGGTGTCTCCCAGCGTGACTTCACCCAGGCCCAGCCCTGGAGACCGTCAGCCTCCACCTTGTTAAGCTGTGCTCAGTGGGTCTCCTGTTATTTGCAGCCTAGCACATTCCTGGCTGACACATTGGTAAACATGGCATGAAGGGAAACTGGCCATCTTGATTTTCCATTTCCTACCTTTTTCTATTTTCTAAATACCATTACCATAGTAAGAAAATTTATATTAAAAAAAAAAAAAAAAAAGAGGGATCCCTGGGTGGCGCAGCGGTTTGGCGCCTGCCTTTGGCCCAGGGCGCGATCCTGGAGACCCGGGATCGAATCCCACATCGGGCTCCCAGTGCATGGAGCCTGCTTCTCCCTCTGCCTGTGTCTCTGCCTCTCTCTTTCTCTCTTTGACTATCATAAATAAATAAAAATTAAAAAAAAAAAAAAGTTGTTCTTAGTCTTGGCCCTAGGAATGAATCCTAAGAAAATAACTACACAGAAGCTAAATATTATGTACATAAAGATGATCGCTAAAGTCTTGCCTATAAAACAACAATAAAAAACCTGCTGGAACAAACCTTGATGTTCAGCAATAGGGATGCAATTTAGTAAATTGTGGTACAACCACATGAAAGAAGATGACTATTTTGAAGGCTGTAAAAATAGGGATAGAGATTAAGTTTCAAAAACAAGATCCAAAATGATACACGAATAATTCTTACAGAACTGTAAAAAATATGTTCACGAGGGAAGGGTAAAACACCAAACCCAACTTTTTGCTGCAGGCTGGGATGTCTGAGCCAGCAAACAGAGGTGGGGGAGGAAGGGGCACCAAGGCCTGACACCACATGCAGGAAGGGCCCACTTGCCCAGGAGGCGGTAGCATCCGGGCTTCCAGGTGCCCTCAGACGTCAGGCCAACACAGCTGGGCCAGGGAGGCACTCCTCTGGGTGCCAGGGGTGTTGTCCACTCTCAGCTGCCTTCTCACACAGCCCCAGAGCATGGGGCCCCTAACATAAGGAACCAGGAGAAATCTCAGAGCACAGGCTCGTATGTGCACAACTCTTCAGAGAAGAAAATTCACCATTAACTTCAAATATGCCTGTTCTCAGAGGATTTAACACAGAAAGAGTTTCTGTGCATTTACATGCCTGGCCCAAAATACAAAGCTTACCCCGGGGACGTGAACTGCCTGTGTTTGCAATGTCACGCCATTCGTGGGAGATTAGATGCAAGGTTCCACCTCCTTACCCGAGATCTTCCTCCAGCTATAAAAACAACTCTTGATGTCAGTGTCTGAAATTACTTGCTCAAAATTGTAATTATTATATTAATGTGGATGACTGTAAAACTATACCTCGGCTTTCTAAATGAAAACGCCAGGCTGCCAAACCTTCTAGAAGAAATTAAACTGGTAATGTGTTAAAGACTATTACATCCCCAAAGACATTACCACAGAATTTTCCCCCCATTTCAACAAGGCAAGATGCTGGACTATATTGGAAACCTCTGTGAATTGCCTAATTATAGTTAATAAGGTCATCATCTTCCCATGAAATAGCCTTTTCTGTTTTCCAACAGAGCTTTCAACAATTCTAAAAACTGTTCATTTGAAGACTCCCTGAGAAGGCTATCACATTATAGGGCAGACAGCAGGGGAAGGAAGTGAGAGGCAGGCGGGAAGAAGACAAGCCTGGGAAGCCACAGAGAGAAGGCCCCCATGGAGAAGGGAAACAGAACTTTCTTAGAGCATGGCATTTGAGGGCCAGAGTCCCAAGACACCAGAGGAGAGGCAACAGCTGTCAGTCGGGGGTGTGAGGACCCCCCATTCCTCCCCCACCCTCATGGGCTCATCAGATGGGGAGGGGACTTCCACTCACTAATCATGGCCAAGGGTGAACCCCAGGGCCGTCCCATAAACCCACAGAACCCTGGGCACAGAACTTGCCCTTTACCCCTCCTGGCTGAAACTACCACAACCAGGGCTCAAATTTTTCTTTTTTATACATACATGGAAGTCAGAAAACCAGCACGGGGGATCCTTGTATGTACAGAGTACAAAATCATGGGCAGTGAGAAAGGAGGACATAAGGATATCAGTAATGACCTTCATGCCGACTTAAAAGAATATGTACAGAGCCTAAGCATACAGGCCAGTGCAGGGGAAATCAAGTCACCACAATAAGCCCATCATGATGGAGACGACGGTAGGTGGATCGCAGTGGCCGGAAATAGCTCAGGGTCACTGCAGCCAGCAAGAAGTCAGGCAGAAAATGGGATCATGGCTCTGTGTCTGTCATGCAGACACATCACACACTATCAAGGTAGAGGAGACGGGCTCCCAGCTCACTCTCCATGCCTCACTGGCACAGTTGACCAGGAAAAGACTCGGTCTCTAGCACCCCTATCTGCAAGAGGAGGTAACGCTCAGGCAGCTCTGCTTCCCTGCAGGGGAAAAATGGCTCACAGCAGCCTCAGAGCAGGGAGGGGGTGGCCGAAGGCATAGCTTGGCTGCTCCAGCCCTCCCAGGGGAGGTTACCCAGGTGGTGGGGAAAAGCTTGGCCTCAAACCTTGCCAGGTCTGCAGGCCTGAGACACTCTCCCCAGACCTCACTGGGTGATTGGCCGACTGAAGTATGGAAAGCACTGACTCTTGCTAAGTGTTCTGCCTAAGAGCTCCTCAAGGGAGACGCTTTGGTGTCTCAGTGGTTGAGCATCTGCCTTTGGCTCAGGGCATAATCCTGAGGTCCCTACTCTGCCTATGTCTCTGCCTCTCTCTGTGTGTCTCTCATGAATAAATAAAATATTTTAAAAAGAAAAAAAAAGATGGGGGGAGCAGGGGCAAAGACACAGGCAGAGAAAGAAGCAGGCTCCATGCAGGGAGCCCCATGTAGGACTTGATCCCAGTCTCCAGGATCATGCCCTGGGCCAAAGGCGGCGCTAAACCGCTGAGCCACCAGGCTGCCCAAATAAATAAAATCTTAAAAAGAGAGAGAGAGAGAGAGAGAGAGAAAGGGAGCTCCTTGAGGTATGGCTGCTCCCTCCCTTAATCAGTGCAGGTCTGGCACAGGAGACACCCACAGGTAACAGATGGGTGAGGATACGAGGAGAAGAACCGGCCATAGAACCCACCAGCAGAACAGCCCCAGTGCAAAATAGCCTGCTTCCCTACAGAGAAGGGGCTGGGGGGTGGGATTCAGGCTTGGTTCACTGAGGCTCACCTCCCTGGTCTGGTGTAGCTGGACTGTCCTGCAGGGATTCTTTCCTCCAAGGCTAAATGACACTGCCAAGTCACAGGCTTTTGGGAATAATGTGATTTCTAAGTCATTGGCCCCTATCTTACCCCTGGACCAAAAGGTCCTCCAGATAAGGGCTGGTGAGGGTGACTCTCTCAGGGGTGGGTATTATGACATTTCCCCTTCAGTTCACATCAAGCAGCTCGTGGCTGTCAAGGTATTAGGTCATACACACAAGCCCCAAAATGCCTGCTAGATCAGAGTATCGCACGCAATCCATGACATCACTGTGCTGCTCCCTAGGGTCACATGGCCCAGCAGTCCCTTCCCTCTGAGTACAAAGATAGGCAGGTCAGGTGCACTGTGCTGCAGTTTATGCCAGCCTGAAATGAGGGAGAAAAGCAACTTCAAGGAAGGTATAGAGAGAAGGGGATCCTACAGCTGAGTCCTAAGGAATAAAAAGGACTTTGAAAGAGAAGGAAGGAAAAGACAAAGGCACAGAATGATGTGTCATGTTTGGGGAACAGCAACCAGACCAACTGGGAAGAGTTCACACTCATGGAAGGTGGCTGGTGATTCAACCAACTTCAGGAGAAGACAAGGTTTAGCTCACATCTTGTATTGTCCAGGCCACATTCCATACTGCGGGCTGAGGCAAAAACAACAAAGGCTTTAACATCAAGGAGCAACAATCAGACTTTACAATAATCAATAATGTAAATACCAATAGCAGTCATCATTTGAGTATCTACTGTTTACTAGGAACTGTACCAGGCTAGTACTGACTCTTGCTCTTGCAACAACCATGAAGATACATATCCCACCGAGAGAAACCAAAAGGCAGTGAGGATGGGGAGGGTGAGATAAGGTGAGCAACTCAGATAAGTCACAACTCAGCAATGGATAGAACAGCAAAGGCTGAACATTTGCTCTGTAAGGACTGAAACTCAACGTGTCTTATTCACACTGTCTCCTACTCTAGACCTACCACTAACAGGTACTCCACAAAGATGTAAGCAGCAACACCTACAGGGATGCACAACGAAAGGAGAGGAGCAGAGCAGGGAGGAGGGGGTGACAAGCTAGTTGTGCTAAGGCAGCCCTGAGGCATCATCAAGAACTGTGGAGGCACTGGAGTGCCTGGGTGGCTCAGTCGGATGAGTGTCTGATTCTTGATTTGACTTCAGTTCAGGTCATGATCTCAGGGTCGTGAGATGGACCCCCACATCAGGCTCTGTGCTGGGTGTGGAGCCTAAATAAGATTCTCTCTCTACCCCTCCCTTGAGTGCATGCTCTCCCTCTCTCAAAAAAAAAAAAAAAAAAGAACTGTGTAGACTCTGAGATTAACCTGCTAGCCAACTAACAAGCTAGCGTGTCACAGTTTTATACACAGCAGCAGAAGACACAAGACTCTCAAGTCAGAGACAAAAACCAGTTTATCACTTATAACAACAGTAGTAGCCAGAGTAAGAACGCAGCACCCATTCAAAGTCCCCATTCCCCCAGGGTGATTTGATGAAGGCCAGGTGTGAGCTGTACAAGTGGGATGCATTACAAGAGAGGAATCCTGGTGTCAGGAAGCCCCAGTCTTAGATAAGGGGCTGCAGTAAACCTGCCCAACCTCTCTCCTAGAGGGAAACACTGTCTTTATTCCTGGAATACAAGAAAATCCACTCCAAATGCAGACATTATCTCTAATCTTCCGAAACTGCTAGCTATACAAGCATCTTTGAAAAGATAGGCCAGAGGAAATTAACTATTCGTGGCTTTGCTCAGAAGACTGTACAGAAATGTGAGTGACCCAAGTACTATCTCCCAGCAGGCATCACACACATGCAGCTAATATGACTCCTACCTCCACTCAGACACTGTTAGCTGCCTGTTGCCCATCTGAGCATCTCCTCCCCTTTCCTTGTTTAGAAAACAAAACTGACATTTACTTTTCAGTGCCACTGGACAGAAAAGTAAGTCTCTGAGAAATGAAGTAACAGGCCCAAAGCCTCCTGGGTCTTCCCAGTTCTGTCCAGAGCACTGAGAGTCACCTGTGACTCCCAGCATCATGCAATCCATCACGAAGCTTCAGTCATTCTGTCCCCAAACCATCTCTCAGAGCCAGAGATGTCCTGTCATCCCCATCCAGCCACTGGCCTTACTTGCCTGACACTGCAAACAGCCAATTCACAGCTCTCCCTGCTTCCAGTCCAGCCCCTTCTCCATCCAGAGACAAAGGGACCTTTTAAAGATATAAATAGGGCAGCCTGGGTGCTCAGCGGTTTAAGCACCTGTCTTCGGCCCAGGGCGTGATCCTGGAGACCCAGGATCAAGTCCCACGTCGGGCTCCCTGCATGGAGCCTGCTTCTCCCTCTGCCTGTGTCTCTGCCTCTCTCTCTCTCTCTCTCTCTCTCTCTCTCTCTATCATAATAAAGTTTTTTTAAAAAATCTTGGGAGTCTCTAATGAAGAAGGAGATAGAGGCAAAACTATCTAAAGTCAGGGCTAACACAACCCCATGCCATCTGCTCTATCCTACGGGCCCAGATTATATATCACAGAAGCATCACAGGAGGCTTCCCAGGGGTTTTCCCTCCAATTCCACACCTACCCATTCTTGAACTTTTCATGGCTCCCAGTCCCTATAGGAAAAATTCTAGGTGCACCCACATGCTTGTCAAAGCCCTGACCCCCCCCTCCCCACCAGGCCATTACCATGACTCTCTACCTTAGCCTCTCCCCTGAGCCTGATGAATAAACATATGTGCTTGGTTCCCAGGGCCCTCAGCCAGCACTGCCTCTCCCATCCCCACGGGCCCTCACCCCCAGGGCCAACACAAGCGTCTTCTCCCACCCCATCGGGTCTGGCTCTCTTTCTCTTTGCTCCCCAAAACCAGCCAAGCATCCTTCCCAAAGCCTATTTGTATTTAATTGTCTAGATATTCAGCAAGTACCTCGAGATCTCAGGGAAGAGTCCCCACTCCAATCTTGGGCATCCAGACTCAATCTAGCGAAACTGGGCATTGGGGCCTGTTCAGGCCCTAAAGTGCAAAACTATGGTTCTTGCTCTTAATAATTTTATGCTTCAGGGGAAAGATGCCTCCAAAGCCTATAGAAAGAACACAGCCAGATCTCCCAGGGCACATGTGATCTGAAAGGTTTCTCTGGCTTGCATGCAATAAACAGCCACCAATCAGTAGCAGCTGCCCTGGGAATGCACCAGCTTGCAAAAGGATACCTGAAGAAGGCAGCAGAGGAGCCTAAAGGCATTCCTCTGCCCCTGCCCTCCACCTGCAGGCTGATCCAGAAGCCAACAATTGCCACCCAGGAGGCCAGCCACACGGATTTTCCAGTCCCCATATCCCCTGAGGTGGGAAGATGGGTTTTGAATTAAAGGCTCTTCCTTGGGAATCCCTGGATGGCTCAGCAGTTTAGCGCCTGCCTTTGGCCCAGGGCATGATCCTGGAGTCCTGGGATCAAGTCCCATGTCGGGCTCCTGGCATGGAGCCTGCTTCTCCCTCCTCCTGTGTCTCTGCCTCTCTCTCATAAATAAATAAATAAATAAATAAATAAATAAATAAATAAATGAATGAATGAATGAATGAATAAATAAATAAATAAAAAATAAATCTTTAAAAAGAAAAAAGGCTCTTCCTTACTGCCTCCTGGACTACAAGAGGCACGTGGACCTGAGAGTAAACAGGGGGTTATTCATGTCAACAGAGGACAATTACCCCAAAAATGTGACCATATCAATAAGACTGTAAAAGCAACTTTTCCAGAACATAGGACACAGTGCAAATTAAATGTCTGAGTGCTGAGTATATATCATTACCTAATGTCTCATAAACTCTCTGGTTACTGTTATGATGTTAACTGCCAGCTCAGCCCAGCAGATCTTCCTCCCCTTTTTTGAAGGACTTCAAACTTTGTCTTCCATGCATAACCCACTGTGCTCTGGAAATGCTGCAGCCGTCCTGCTGACTCTACCACACAAGGAGCTAACAAGTCAGGCTCTTCGCACTCAGCACCTCCAGTCCCGGTCAGCAACACTCTGCCAGGAGAGCAGCTCCAAATCACCAGAATGAAGAGAAAAGGGGGCGAAGAAAGGAGGGAGCAGCTACAGATGTACTGCCTCATCTTTAAATCGTGTTTCATATCTATCCAACTGCCCTGAGCCTGCCTTTCTTTCTCTATCCTCATATGTGTCATTCATTCATGCATTCATTCATTCATTTATTCACTCAAGACACAAACGTCTATCCATCACTTGGTGTAGAGAGCACAGGAAGTTGCAGCCTTGACCTTAAGGAGCTCAGCCCAGGGGACTGAGAGAACACGGCGGGGGGCGGGGGGGGTGGTTACTGCACACATATGGCAGACACTAGCTCTGGAGGTGCACAGGGAGAGGATTTAGTGAAGCTGGAGGGCATGGATTCCAGTTCTGTCACCTGGCAGCAGGGGTCCAGGTGCCAGCCACCCTGCTGCCACATGGCCTTCCCCACTCAACTTGTAGAAAGTGGGGCTATCCACATACAGACCCTAGCATATAGTGAAACACAGTAGATGGCAGTTGCTTTCTTAGTATATCACTGAATTATCCCACACTGTTCTCGGGTACCCAGAACAAGAAGCACACCTACCTTACGCTCCTCACTCAAGCCCACACCATCAATACTGAACAATCCAAGTGGTCTCCAAAGCCAATCACTCCAAGTCTCAGAGCCAGGACTCTAATATAGAGTCCTCTATATTAGAATGAGCACTTCAAATCTCCCTACTTTGTCCTCTGCTTTGAACTTGGGCCCACGTTTTGATTGAGCTAGAGTCTTTAAGCTATGGGCGAATCACAACAGCTGATGTGTCCCTTCACAGCAGCATGGGAGAGTGGAAAGAACGTGGGCTTTGTAAGTAAACAGTCCTAGTCTCCTATCCTAGTCTGCCACCTGCTAATGACATGCTCCTAGGCCCTCTGAGCACCCTTAACCACAGCATGGGCATGCTATCATCATCTCTGGGGGTTCAGGAGGATTCACTGTGTACACAATGCCAAGCACTAAGCTGGGCACATAGTGGAGCCTCAGCAAATGGGGAGTTGTCATTGCTACCAAAATTCAACCCCAGGGAGCTGACTGCCTAGAGTTCTTGTGATACCACATAAAGTCCACGCCAGCACAGCACCCTTCTACTCAGGGCCTTCATCAGGCAAGCCAGAAGCCAGGCCAACAGGAATTAACTTAATGCTCCATTTGGCAGTGCTTCCCTAGGTCCATCATCCATTCTTATTCCCTGGAAGCTGCCGGCCAAGCAAACTGGAATATTGATCGCAGCAATCATCCTGATGCAAGTCTGAGGGCCAAGCACTTTATGTGCTTTTCAATTAGAAGAGTAGCCTTGCCATTCTAACTCTCCTCTCCATTTGTTGCCCAGCTTCACTCTGGGCAACAAATGGGCTCCTAAAAAGTTGAGTTAATCACTAATCTATTAATGGAATCACACCTCCACATTGATTTTACATTATCATTTCAAAATGATGCATATTCATTCTCCATCTTCAGTTTCAAGCATGGGAAAGGAAACAGGAGTTACCATGCCTATGCCAAGCTCCAGGCATCACTCAGGGCTGCCACCCTGCTGACTCTGCACGACAGTCCCACTTCACAAGAAACAGGCAGGAAAGGCTGAAGACTTTCCCTAGGCGTCCCCTGTAGAGAACCACAGCTCGAGGACAAGCCTACCTAGCTTTTTCCAGGAGTCCCATTGATCCCAGTAATTTCAAAGGCCTTTCACTCCCTCAATATTTGGCCATACAGGGGCACCTGGGTGGCTCAGCGGTTGAGCTTCTGCCTTCGGCTCAGGGAATGATCCCCAGATCCAGGATCGAGTCCCACGTCGGGCTCCCTGCATGGAGTCTGCTTCTCCCTCTGCCTAGGTCTCTGCCTCTCTCTCTGTTTGTCTCTCATGAATAAATAAATAAAACCTTTAAAAAAAAAAATTTGGTCATACATGCTTTGGTTGGAAAGGTGACCAGGTCATTCTAATTCATTTGAGCCCAAGTCAGGTTCACTTCCTGCATGGGGGCTGGGTGCTCCCTAAGATGCAGAGATGAATGAGGAACGGATGCTCCAGAACCAGGATAGGGGACCTGGTGGCAGATGGGATGGAGCAGGGGGGATCCATTTTTCTCTAAACGTCTTTTTGTCTCTTTTTAATATTGTACCAAAATTTGTGTACTTCTAAAAAATAAGTTTTCAGGAGCCGCTGGGTGGCTCAGTCGGTTAAATGTTTGCCTTTAGCTCAGGTCATGATCCCAGGGGCCTGGGATGGAGCTCCCTGCTCAGCAGAGAGTCTGCTTCTTCCTTTCTCCCTCTGCCTCTCTCCCTGCTTGTGTTCACTCTCTCTCTCTCTCTAATAAATAAATAAAATCTTAAAAAAAAAAAAAAAAAGTTTCCAGAGAAGTAAGGAAAAACGGTTTCTTCCCCTTGAGTAAGCTAACAGTCAAACAGGAGGGATCAGATTGGATCTACAAAGGGAATTTTAATTCACCCCAACAACCATTTATTGGGCACTTTCGGTATACAAGCCCTGAGTTACTCAAGACCAATTCACACACGTAGTGAAACTCAGCTGCTGATTCCTTGGAGAGGAAATGACCTCCTGACATAAGGGTGTCCTCCCAGTGGGTATCCTCAAAGGCTGGCCACCTAAGTTTCTTCCCCCTGGCATTTTACTTCATCCCATGGCACTGCTCCACCGTTGCCCACAGTTGTTAGTAGCTTCTCTGCCTGCTTAATGACATCCTCTAGAGGTCATGTGGAGAGAAAACTAATTCAGAATCCCGAAAACTCATTCAGCAACTCTGCAGGAAGACTTGAGAGGGACACCTGTAATCCTCTCATTACCTCATTTAGCTAAAGGTAGTTTGGAGATCACAAAACCGCTTGGCATAAAAGGGCCTTGGAGAGCATAGTCAAACCTCTGTGTTTTCTAAATGAGACACCAAAGCCAGAGCTGACCTCACTTGTTCAGCGTCTCAGCTGGCGGAGGACAGATCCACACATGGACTCCTGGCCCCTGATAGCCAGCTCATTGCTCTCTCGATCCCCCATGGCCCCACCTGTCTTGTCCCTGTCCACAGTAACAGCCCCGCAAAGAAATGAGTCACTCACTTGCTGGGATCACGCCTGTAAAGTCAGACAGTTATTTTTTTAGGAAAAAGTAATAACAAAAGAAAAGGGGAAAAAGTATCTTAAATAAAGGTTGTCTTTCCTGACATGATGGATGGAAAGCTTTTGAGCGCACGATGGAATGGTGTGTGATTATACGGAGGTAATAATGGCTATCACATGTCAAGAGAGCAGATGTCACTACCTTTTGACAGAGGGCACTTGGGAAGAAGTTACAAATAGAAAGCTTTCCCTTTACTTTCTGAGGGGTAGAATAATAATTCACCTGAATTGCCAAGATCTGTTCCAGGCAGCATCTGTGCAATAAAGTGAGGGGCAGAGAGCTCTCCCCCCACCATGCCATCACAGGCACTCATGAGAAAAGCAGTCAAAACTGGGTTTTAAAAGCCTCGCACAATTGAGCAAAGTACCGTTCAGCACTTACTACTCCTTCAGCAGCACCTACTAATGGCAGTCACACCCCAGGAAGAGGCACCTAGGAGAATGGGGGGGGGGGGGCGTGCCCCTCCCAGGAGTCTGTGCTAAGAGGACACCCTAGAAATCCAGGGGAAAAGGGCCAGCGCCAGCATACAAAGAAGAGGACAGACAGCTATCAGCAGCGTGAGTTAGGGGTGATTCATCACGCCCCTGCTTCTTAACCTCTCCAGCACTTTTCAGTTCCTCCACATGAACAGTTTTTCTTCTAGAATCAGAAACAGTAAAAAGTCAAAAACAAGAAAAGATTAAAACAAACAAAAACATTGTTTAAAAAGAAGCACAAGAACATACTGGTAACAAAGCTATGGGGAGAAGGAAGTGATCAATTCCAGCAGGGGTGGGTGCCCAGGATAGGGGGGTGGAGAGGGCATCTGGAGGCAGCAGAACCTGAAGCAGCCCAGACCGAAAAGGACTTGCATGGTGGGGAAGTGGGGATGTGGGGAATCTAAGCTCAGGGCTGCCAGCCCTATGGCAGGGACAAGAAGCCTCTGACACTGGGGGGAAGGAAGGGGTCTGGCCTCTGGGGCACTCAGAACTCCTGGTCTGAAACTCCTGAAGCAACCAGATGTGATAAGCAAGGATATACTTAATTAGGTGCTGCAAGGGAGGATCCAGGCAGGGCTGGGGCCACCAAGGAGGCCGGGCAGAAGCAGCTCAGTGCAGCAGAGGCTGCGGCCGCAGGGGAGGGGGAGAGGCCCCGCCCGCTCCAGCAGCCGCCGACGCACCCCGGAGGCCCAGAGGAAATATTATTGCGAGACAAAAACTGAATTATGAAATCCGCAAGCAATAATTAGTTTAAATTACTACTTCTACTTGAATAATTAAACACGCTTATTTTCACTCACTGATGTTTTATTCATTACCATACATCTTTCCTGAAAGTTGTTTTTAACGTGAATATTCTTTTATTTGCAAAGATCCCACAGAGATTTACTATGCTAATTTCAAACCTTTCTTCTAAAATAAAAACAATAACAAAAACACTCCAGATTATCATCCATTAGTGACTGCTGTGTGGGGTCCATTATCAACTTAAGTCACAGCAACTGACTAGAAATACTGCGGGTAGTTGTAAAGTTATTCACACACCAAAGCTTCCTTCCTTTAAAATTCACAACTGAATGGGTGATATTTAAATAAGCTCAAAATGAGTACAAAAATAAAAAGACCCAAGTGCAGCAAGACCATTTAGATACAGACGGAAAGAGCCTTGGCTTTTTATCACACTCTCTATTAATGAAAATGTTTTTGCATTTCCACAAATAACGTTTGGATTTTATAAGTCTTATTTTTACACCCTGGAGCCAGGATACCCATAAGCACAGTAATAAAGGCTTAAGGTTTTTATTAAGCAAAGTTACCTTTGGGAATAAGTACTAACTTAAATATAATCCATGAACTAACTCTTCCCTGCTGGGCCATTAGCTGGTGTTGGCTGAATGGCAAAACTCCAAATCCTAGCTAATGCCAACAAGCTGAGCCTAAGTCAAACCCTGAACAAACAGCAAGGAACAAGGCTGCCACCACAATAAACCGGCTCCATGAAGGCCCAGAAGCCAAGAGCCCTCCGAGGGGCCCACAGAGCCTACTTAATGTGCAAGCACGCGGTTGTTCGGCAGAACTGACAATGCCGGACTCACTGGATTACTCTGACAAATATCAGGGGGTGCCAGCTACTCTGCAGTAGGGCACAGGCTGAACACGAACACACACACGCATACCCAGCTCTGTTGCTCAAGCACGGCCTCCCCACTGGGGAGGAGCACCTGGCTGGCACCCACAACTCCTCCCGGAACGTTTGTTGAGTGAAACTAAGCATCTGAAGATTTTTTAGGGCCCCCATTATATTTTCTCTGTCCCCCCAAATCCTTTAAAAGCAATCAGTCATCCATCTCAAGAATTCAGCACATATGTAGACCCACCTCCCACGTGAAACTTAAGATATCTGTGGAACCTACAGAGCCAACACCTTTCGTGTAGTGTTTTCTTTCCATTAACACAAGTGATTCGGCTGAGTATTTTTCACACTGGTTGCAACCGGTCCTCTGGAGCAACAGGAAAATGGATTACTCAAATTTTGAAGTTTCCAAATCAAAAATGACCATCTACTGAACAGAATTATGAGCTGTGGCACCGGTTTGGCCTTTGGAAAATGAAAGGACTCCAGAGGCCACAGGCCAGGGCTTAGCTGATTCTAGAACCCAACAGTAAGCCTGCGTCATCATCATCGTTAGAAGCATCCAGAAAGCAGAGCAGAGCTTCTGCTGGGCTTGTTTCCGTGGCAACAGCTTCACTGGCCTGTCTCGGGGAAAGGAAAGGAGGAAGGGCATGGGAGCTGGAGAGGGAGAGAGTGAGGCAGAAGGGTGGATGGGAGGGAGGGAGGGAGGGAAAGAAGGAAGAGCAAAGAGAAAGCGAACAGAGTGGGCATGGTGGAAGGCCCAAGAAAGCAGAACAGAAACGGGGAAGGAGAGGATGGGAGGAGGGGAAAGGCAGAGAGGAATGTGACCCAAGGAAGGGACAGAAGGAAAGCAGGGACTTCTGTCTGAAGGCTGTGCGTGTCCACCTGTGCGCAAAGAACGTTCTCGCTTCCCTCACTAAAGGTCACACTTCACTCTCAGTCACCACCCGTCACCACCTCAGATGGTAAACACAGGGAAGCTGAGGAGAGGTCCAACTCCAAGCCCTCACAAAGGTCAATACAAGCCCACAGGTTCAGCGGCTGGATTCAATCCCAAAGGAAAACAGCAAGAAACGAAGGAACAGAGACGGGTTAGCACTAGAGAAGCCAGGAAGAGGGGGAACTGGCCCGGGAGGAGTGAGCCCCATAAGCCTCATTAGGGTGGAAAGCTTCCTCAGGAGCTGAGACTCATTCTGCTCCCCATGCAGGTCCCCTCCCCCAAATCATTAAAGGTCAAAAGAACAAGGGCTCTAAAGGCAATGTCAGATCCTGGGTTGGATCCTGAAACAGAAAAGGGACATTAGCTGTAAAACTGGTGAAGTCTGAAAAACTCTAACATTTAGTTAACGGATACTCATTTCTCAAGTTTCGACAAATGCACCAGGGTTATGTAAGATGGAGGGAAAGGTGGGTGATGAGTTTAAAGAAACTCTGAATTTTACAACTCTTCTATAAACCTAGAATTATTTTCAAAAGCTTTTAAAAGAAAAAGAAGGGCTGTTTAAAAACAAGACTCCTGTTTTTCTAACAATGATTTATCTTTTTCATATAAAACCAATGCCCTTGATAGGGTTTAACTACCATAAAGTTTTACTGGAATGCTGGCTGAAACATTACACTGAACACTGTACTCCTGCAGCAGAGACGAATTATTAAATTCAAACTGTGTTAGCAGAGTCCCTTCCCTCCAAAGCAAAGCTGTAAGGAGCGACGTGCCTCTGTGCATCAAGGAGCAAGGGCCTGTGTAACAGAAATAGGACAGCTTTGAGGAGCCTGCTCTCTCAACCTCATCGCACTCCACGAGGAGTCAAAAAGGCTCTATCTGTAAGAAGCAAAGGAAGCCAGCCCTTTTAAAAACAGATTCTGTTACTCCATCACACTCCTGATTTCAAGCCTCCCGAGGCTTCTCCAGACAGTCCTGCACCCTTGTTTTATGTGTCCAACCCAGTACCCTCACCTAACAGCCCTGCAGTCCGCTGGTGGCAGTACAGTCCTCCAGCCTTTGCACAGTCTGTTCCCTCTGCCCAAAATGTTCTTCTGTCTCTCTGCCATGGAATTACTTCTACCCATCCTCTCAGATTCCTTGTGACTCTCAGTGACACTGCCCCTCCCTGGGGCTGTCCTTTGTGCCCCAGAGCATTCAATCCTCCACTCCACGAGACCAGGTATGTATCTGTCTAACCGTTTCTCTTTCCCAGAGGCCCAGAACCTTTCAAGGAAGGATGAGATGCTCTATCCATCTCTGTATCCCACTTCCATCCCTAGAACCCAACTCCTGCATCAGTAGCTAAATGAACGAAATGAGTCAAGAATGCAGGCAATTCTTTTGAAAGAGAAAATACCAGCAACAGCCTTGCATCTCCTGTTAAAAGGTCAAAAAGGTTCTATACGTAAGAAGTGAAGCAAGCCACTCCTCTTAAAAACAGATTTTGCTACAGAACAACAGGTCCATTTCCACAGACATAAGCACTGTGCAAGTATCCTCTTCCGACTGGGAAGCTGAAAAGCTTTTCCAAGGTTTTGGTTTCCTTGACAACAGCATTGCCAGAGACAAGTAGGGAAATAATTAAAAAGTATGTTCCCTTCGTTTCGAACTTAGTAAGTGTTTTTAAGCAATCATGAACAGGCCATGCTCAGTGTGAAGAACATCAATATGGACAGAGCCCAGGGCATGCAGGGGGACCCCATCCTGCAAGCCCTGCCAGCGGCAGCTCCTCTGAACGTGAGGGCCTGAGAGAAGGACTTGTGCCCCCAACCCAGGATGATATTCACCACAAGAACCACAGCCCAGATTGGGCAGATTCACAACTACACTTTCCAACTGCCAGGTCCCAGGCAAACACTGCAGCATACAATCCTTACAGTGGCTCTTGGCAGGAGAGAAACAGCTGCAGAAAAATGCCTGGGCAGTGTGGCCGAGGGGCCTGGGTCCTGGTGCACCCCACTGATCCCAGGCTGGCCTCCCTCTGGCCCTCAGATCTCATCACAAAGTAGCCAAGACATGGCCCCAGAAGAAGCTGCCTTCCTCTAAGCACCACCACCCAGCTAGCCCACGTCCTAACACAAAGCCACGTGTGCTGGCTCCAGGCCCTCACGCTGCCCCAGGGCTATCAGGACATGCGGAACAAGATGGAAGGTACCAGCCCTGTAAGGGTGGTCAGCTCTGAACTTGATTTATGTGTCTCCTCTTTCCAGGGTGGCTATTCATGGTCTGTTTTAACAGCTTTACTGTATACGTATCTTTTATTGTAAGCCTCCTGAAATCCTTTCTGGATTTATGATTTCTAAATAAACAATAAATAAACAAACGCACAAGCTGCAAGGATCGGCCCAAGCCCATTACCTGGGAGAGTAAACGCAAACATTTCAACGGATGGGGAGTAATCACCACTTTGATTTAGCTCCTGGCTACAGTCCTCAAAGCCCCCTCCACAGCCTGCCACCACCACCACCCCCATGGACGCTTCCTACACGGGCCAGAGGAGGGAGAAAGGGGCCAAGGCAGGCGGGCAAGATCACCCCCAAGACTCTCAATCACCCTGGAGTTCAAGGAGGCCCACAGGAGCATGGGAGATTGTGCAGGGGTCACTCACTCTCTCACAAGTGTTGTGTAAGCCCCTGCCCTGTGTCCAGTTCTCTTCCAGGAGTTGGAGATACAACAATCAAGACAAGTTTCTGGCATAATGTTACTCGGTGTGCAGATGAACTAATTAAAAGACTCAAAAAGCTTAAGGACCTTGCACACACTCCTGGGACTACTTTCTGGAGCTGCAACCGGGAAGCTAACATAGAAACCCGGTTTCTATGAGAGGGTAAGTCCCTCTACAGAGGCAGAGAGAGTAAGTCCAAACACCAGCTCTGGGTTCAGGAGTCACAGATCCTTCAATGTTCCTCTCTGATCTTCAGTTTTCTCAACTGTAAAACAGGCTCGAGGATGTTGCTGCTGCTGCCAGCTTACATGATGAGCATTTGCTACTGGGGAGCCTGGTACTCCCCTAAGAGCTCTCCATGATTTTTCTTGTTTAAACCTCAGAAAACTGAGGTGGACGCTATTATCATCCCTACTTCCTGATGGGAAAACACAGGTTCCTCAGAGTCATATAACTTAGACCAAGCTACTACTAGAAAGCAGAGCCAGGGATGAGCCCAGCAGTGGGACTCCCAAGCTCCATGACTGTCTCATGCCCCAGCTGTGGGGAAATGAGGTGCAAAGCCTGGTGTGCTGTCTGACCCAGCACAAGTACCAGAGGCAGCAGCCAGCCTAAAGCTCGCAACAGGTCCTGACTCCCTTCAGTGGACACCAACACTTCCCGGACTTGCCTTCACTGGCCCCTCCCTGCGGCATGGCAGTCATGGCACAGGGCTCTCCTCCCCACCCACCTCACTACTCATCTCCTCCCCTTCCAAGACCCAGCTCTACCTTTCCCTTCCCCAGAAGCCTATCCTGTCTTCTACCCCCACCCCAACAGACACACTCCACTCCCCTTTTCATGCCCATACCCAACATAGGGGGTGCTCAGAGGGCCTGTCACATTTTCACACTCTAGTCTGTTTTGATGCCTGGGCCCCATTACCTTGCCAGCAAGGGTATTTCTGGTCCCTGTAAGCCCAGAGCTTGTACAGAGCCAAGGCAGATCCAACTGATGACTGGATCAATGAATGACCAAATGAAGAAAGAAGTGGAGACACTAAGTCTTCCTATACTGATTCCCAGGGCCATCTCTCTCACATGCTCTGTGGCATCTCGTCCCTGGGGCCCTTACTGCTCATACCACAGAGAGAGAACCTATCACAAGGCCTGAGGGATTCACTGGCTACACAGCAAGTCTACAGCCTGGCGTCCCAACCACCAGAAGCCAACATCACACTGCAAAGCCCAAAAACAGGAAGCCACATCTGGAAGAGCCTAAGTTCCCTGAGAGGCCTGCTGGTGTCCATGGGCACACACCATATTATTTGTTCAACGAAACAAGGTAACTGAAGGCAAATTGGATTGCAAGCCTCCCGTGCTTAAGAACTTGGCTTTGCAATTACAGAATATACCCTGGCTTGAAGTTCTTGGTAACACCTTCCATTTGTAAAGGCTTTATAGTTTACAAAGTGGTTTCACACATCTAACCTTGTCTGATCCTTACAGCCCTGTGAGGTCATTCTTTCACAGATGAGAGTGTGGAAGCCCAGAGAAATCAAGGTGGGGATGTGTCTACCTCATGTGCATACTCACAGCATGCCAAACACCATGTCAGGCTCCAGTCCCTGTATTCAGGGCTGAGCCCAGTCCTTTCTCCAGGGCAGCACACAGCCGCCAGGGGCCCCGGCCACAGGCATACATCATTCCAGAAAGTTTAGAGTTCCTGACCCCTGCTTGCATTTATGTCCCGGCCACTGGCAAACGTGGGCTCCAACCTGCGCTGAAGCCTTCCACCCTAACGCCCCTCAGGAATCCACTCCCCAAGGTAACCAGTCCTGAGTGCTGGAAAGTTCTTCTCACAGGGTACCAACCTCTTCCCCTGCAGTTTCCACCGTTAGTCCTGCTTTTGCCTAGGGGTACAACCCATTTCTCTTCCCACCACCACCCCACCAGCACCTGAAGACAGCCACCGTGCTCCCCCGCATGTCCCTGTCACCGGGCTAACAGCATCATGGCAAGACTCCAAGGAGCCAGGATATTTCAGAACACACTTGAATGAGAGCAAAGAACATGGAAAGAGACCAGGACGAAAACAAACAACTTTTCTAACCAAAGGTTACAATGAAAATGTGTTTTAATTTGTGTTTCTGTACCTTTCAAAATAACACTTCAACTAGTTCAGAAAGAGACCACTTGTGTTTATAAAAGCTCTTCAGTTTTCCCTGCAGTTGTCGGGCTGTGTAAACACACTGTGAGCAGGGAGAGAAATTGCTCCTTGTGATACTGTTAATGCTGGCTTGTATGCGAATTAGAATTCTAAACTCAGCAGGTTAAAAATGTTCTGAAAGCAATTTTGGTGTTAGTCTAAATAATTATAGATCACATTCACTTAGAGAAGGGCCTTTGCCCCCTTGGGGCTCCAAGGGAAAATTCTAGGCATGATAGTTAAGCAAAATAGTTGGTTATTACGCAGGCTTTGCAGTGGCAGTGCAAATTGGTATAATCCTTTTGGAAAGCAATCTGACGGGAGACGTATCTGGACCCATGAAAATGTACAAGCCTTTGACCCAGCAGTCCCACTTCTGGGAATCAATCCGAAAGAAATAATCCAACAGAAAAGGATTTCATGCATGAAGATAACCACTTCAGCATTATCTATAATAGCAAAAATTAGAAACCACCTAAGTGTCCAAGGACGGCTAAGTAAATTACAGTTAATCAACTCGATAGAGCATCATGGAACCAGCACAAATTGACGGCCCTCCAAAGACGCAGAGGCGGCTGGTGGCGCTGCGGCAGGAGAGGCTGGGAGAGAATGTTAAGTGGGAGAAGCAGGCTGCAAAACTGTATGCGCACTCTGTGAAAAACACAAGCCCATATGGACCAGAAATTGATGGGAGGGTGTTGAAAGGATAATCGTAATTGAGGTGTATGCTGGAATTGGGAGGTTTTTGTCCCATTATTTTGTAATGTTAAATCACCTTCACAACTGGCAGAAGGGAGGGCAGAGAGAAGGGGCAACGGGGCCCAGGGGGACTGGGACCCTCTGGGATCATGTTTTGGTCACACCGTTTGGAAATCTAACCAAGCAGGAGGAGGGAGTGACGCAGCCAGGGCTGAATCTATGCACCTCCGCCAGGGCCGCAGGATGACACCATTATTACCCATACATGCAACCCGCTAAAATGAAATTACAGACATAAATTAAACCGTGCTACCCAGACCTTTTGGTGGGACCCTTTTATACTCTCTAAAGTTAGTGAGGACACCAAAACGCTGCTGCTTATGTGGGTTATTATCAATCCATATTTAGCATATTTGAAATTAAAATTGAGAACACTTAAAAATATTAATTTATGCAAAAGTATCAGTAATAAGCTCATTATATGTCAACATAAATAACATCTCTTAGGAAAAATATATTTCCCAAGACAAAAAAATCGGTGAGAAGGCACTGTTTACATTTTTGCCAGCTCCTTAACGGCTGGCTTAATAGAGACAGCTGGGCTCGCAGAGCTGCTTCTGTACTTAATCTATTGTAACAGCACACATCCCGTTGCCTCTGGAAAACTCCATGTAGCTCACGAGAGAATGAGAGTGAAAAAGGCAAATAACTTCTAGGTACTATTATGAAAACAATTTTCACCCACCAGACCCCAGGAAAGGATCTCGAGGACCCCAGGGGCTCAAAGACCACACTGAAAACCACAGCAATGAGTCACAGCATTCAAACCCTGCTGCTGCAGTCGGGGAGGAGGGGGGCAGGGTTTAAAATTACATGGATAGTTGGAACTCAACTATGTCGCCTTTTATTTTCAAAGACTGGATGGAAATACAACAAAAGTCTACAGTCATTGCCTCTGGGTGCAGAGATAATGGGCAATTTTTTTCTTTATACCTTCCTGCTTTTTCCATAGCGTACATGTATTTCTTTTATGGTCAAAAACAACATTTCATTTTTGAGAAAAGGTTGGGGCAGCCGTGGCGCACCCGTGCCCTGCGGAATAAGCTGGATGGGAAGAAGGTCATTTTAAATCATTAGTAGCCAGCATCAGTGTGGGGGAGCGTCACGAAGCAGGGCTGCTCCTTAATATACCAATCGATCCCTGGCACCAAGCACACATTCATCACGGCGGGCACAGCCTGCCCCGGACCCACAGAAAGCCTGGAAGAGATGATGAGAATTGAAACTGGCTCAAGCTAATCACTGCTAGATGAAGGTCAAATATAGGTGACTATTTATCAGATCTTGAGATGGGGGAGGACATGCCATGCTCTAAGGCCACAGGACAATTACAAAGGGAAAGGTCCATAGACTTGACCACAAAAAAAAATGTCAAGTTTCCTCTGTTAAAAAAATAGTAATAATGAAATGCCAAAACTCAAAGTCAAACAACATATGGTAGGGGAGGGGGGAGATATGACGACAGGTCAATATTGTTAGTATGTAAATTGCTGGATAAGAGAAATGCTAAAATGGCAGAAGACTGATGGACAAGACCCACAAACACTTATTGAGCGTTAACGAGGTGCCAGCCTGGTTCTAAAGAAGCTGCGAGCAAATGAATTCATTTGGTTCTCAAATAAGATGCCGCTCAATTAGCAAATGTTTTAGAAAAGTTAATAATTCTACCCCTGTCAAGGGGAAGAAGATACAGTCATGTTTACAAATAACTGATGGTGTAGTGTCATAAACGGAAGGCCACTGTAGGCGCTAAAAAGAACAAAGTAGATCTGTGCAGATGAGAGTGGAAAAAGCAGCTGGAGGACGTGAGAGAGAGAATGACGTCTGCACACTCCAACGGAGACCCCAGCACTCTCCCCTGCTCAGATCCCCCAACTCAGGCATCCAGGGTGAAGAGTCCTGTCTCGGAAACTGACCGGGCTACCCAAAACACCTAGGGAGATTCACGTGGGAGGGTCCTGCCCCTAGATGCTGGCTGGCTGCCTCACCACCCTGCGGCAACCTCCCTGCTGACAGGCTCCATCCGCGCACACACTCACACACTCACTCGCACACCCTCACACACACTGGCCAGATTGGCTTTCCCCGGGCCTCCTCCCCGAATGGGAACGAGCAGTACAGCGTCTCCTCACGTGAAACGCAGACACCAAAACAAAAGGATAAAAGGAGGTGACAAGGGGCAGGAACATTTTCCAAAACACAGGAAAACTTTCAAAGAACTCCAAGAGCTAAGAAAAGACCCTGTAAATATGCAATAAAAAAATGACATATTCTTTAAAAAAGGAACATTCAGAAAACAAGAAGCAGCTCTTGGAATGTAAAAATATGATAGATCAGAATAGAACACTTTTCTGAATATAAGTTATACTTCAGTAAAAAAAAAAAAAGAAAGAAAGAAAGAAAAACTTTAAGTATATGGCAGCAGAAATACAAAATCAAAAAAAAAAAAAAGATCGAAAGGTAAGGTGGAGGAAATTTCCCAGAAAAACAAAATAGAGAGGCAAAGAGAGAACTAGAAAGAAAATCAGAAGCTCTGTCCAGGAACACCCAGACCAGCCAAGTAATCTGAGTCCCCAAGTAAAGCCCTTGCCAGGGAACCTCCCCAAGGGTACCACCCATCTCCCTGTGGCCCCTCTTCCATGAGAAGGGATGTGGTACCTGATGCCTCATCCCTAACGAGGGAAGACTGGCCCCTAGCGAGGGAAGACTGGCCTGGAAGCAGCTCGAGGACCCCCAGCTAGGGCCACTTTGTTGCTAAGTTTCTACGGCCATCTGGTTCTCCTGCCTCCTGCGTTTCAGCCTGGGTTCACGGCGCTTTGTGAGGGGGTTGAGGTGCGAGAGTTCCCGGGGTCCTGGGCTAATACCACTGGCCTCCCTCAAATGCACTTCTGACCGTCCCCTGAAGCCCTCTCCTCCGCACCATGCCCCACTGCCCCCCCTCACACACGGGGGCCTGGGCCTGTAGGAGATGCCTGAGTAGAGACAGCAGAAGCTGCAAGAAAACGTGACAAAGTTGGACTGACTTACACACCCCTTCTTTTAAGGAGTAAAAGCAGTCTTGGGGGAAGATAACCATCACAAAATTTTTAAATGCTGCTTACAAAAACAAAGTACCTAGAGTATAATTAAAACCAGTTGATACTCATGGGAAAAAATACTGAAAGGAAAAGCTGCTTACAAAACATTCACAGTTGTTATGCTTGAGTGGAGATCTACAGTTTTATTTTTAATTTCTACCCTTTTTTGGTATTTTTTCACAAAATCTTACTACTTTTATGATAAAACTAAGTTAAATCTAAAGCAACTAATTTTTTTTTTTTTAAGGAGTAAGACAAAGCCATCGCTGGGCAGTAAATGGATGTCTTTAAGAGTCTTCCGTGTCCAAGTTTTAAAAGCAGCAAGAAATAATTTACTAGACTGTCTCAACTCCTAACCGTGCCAATTTTGCAATCTGCATTTTTCAATTACATTAAAAGCATTTTCCCAAATTGCTCTATTCTTCCCTTAATGACACGGGATGAGCCTGGATGAGGCTGGTTCCCTGAGGACAGAGTCTGCACCTTCACACAGCACTGTTTTCTCCGTCAGCATCTGGCAAGCACACGGCCCTGCCCTGGGGATACTGAACTGCTAAAGTTCAACGGAATGAAGTTTTCAAAATGCAGAAAACACAGCTTGGGTTCCGCCACACTTTCCTTTTCTTATTCCTCCTTCAACCCAAGGTTTTTTCTGCAAGGCGAAAGCTTGCAAGGCCCTTCTGGCAACCAAACGGAAAGTGGGAAATGTCTCATTTGTTGGCCTCAGAAACGTTGCAGCTTTCATACGGAGGAAAGGAGTGTCAAAAAAAAAAAAAAAAGCTTCACTTCCCACGAAAAGAAGGTTCCAGCTCAGGATCTCACAGCAATCCCCAGAGGCTCACCTACCCTGCTGTTGATAGGCCTGAAGCCCTCACTCCCACCCCTGGGACAACTAAGATGACCCTGAACTTTCTCTGAAACAAAAATACATACAAGGTGGGAAGGGAGACAAGCAAACACAGGGTCCAGTGAGGGACGCATCCTGACACTTCCTACACAAGATCCCAGCTCCACATCACCACCTGACTTCACTGTGTGCCCTCAGGCAAGTGTCTTTCCCTCTCTGGGTTTCTGTAAAACCAAGATGGGCCCAAATGATCACTGTACACAGGCACAAACACCACCTAGTCTCTCCTGGCCTTCACCTAATTACCCTCGGTGCACTGTTAATCATTCACCCCCCAAATACCAAACGCCCACCACCACAACCCTACCCTCCTCCCCAGCTGCGCAGCTCTCATTTCCAATAGATTTGCCTCGTGCTTGGAATAAATTGCCAATCATCTGCATAATGCTCCACGACTCCTCACTCTACACATCAAATCATTTCTCAATCTCATTTTGTAAAATCCATCAAGAATAATTCTTTCAAAACTGAAATAAACCTTCACTCTGGCACTTGAATCCATAAATTCCTTGTCTTTGAATCTGAGATATATTACTTTCTACAAAGCACGTCTAAGATACCCTAATATAATCAGATACGCTAACAATGATAAATCAACGGGATCCTGTAATACATAAAAATGCAAATCTAAACCACTATGGAAATCATCTCTTATGTCCCTTAACAGAACCACAAGACTTTGAGGCTGGGACAGCGCCCGGGCACCACTTGGGTTGAGGGGATATGCTTTTCCATCCTTTATCCTCCAAGGCAGAAGAGCAGAGTGAGTCTTTTAGCTCTGTTTGCTCTGTGGTCTGACAGCTTCACATCTTGCTTCTACAGTTTCCTAGCTGTGTGACAAATCCCTTAACCTCTCTGTGCCTCAGCTTCCTTGTCTGTAAAGTGGGAGTAAGACCAGCCCCTGCCCGACAGGCCTGTCACGAAGTGGAGCTGGAATGTTTGGAACCGTTCCTAGTAGGTGGTAAGCCCTCAGGGATGGTGAGCTCTCTCCAGCCTCTCAATGATACTCTGTACCAGTACTCTGTGCCAGAGGCCACAGAGCAGGCAAGCAGCACAATGAGATCCCCAATCTGGGTCTTCAGCATCCAGAAAAAAAATCCTTTCCTTCACACACAACATGGGAAAGGGGATGAGACCCATCTGAACCTGGTGCCACCCTAGGTAAGCACCTCTTCCCTGCCCCAGACTAACTTTCCTGGGCCTCTTCAGGTATGAAATAGCTCCTCCCCACACTGCCCGGGGCCCAGACATAAAACACTCAGAGCTGGCAAACTGCTGTCCAATTTATTTTCTTCTAACACATTTTAAACATGATCAGTTTAGAGACACAGACTGAACCCTACAGTACATGCCTTCCAAATAAACGTGCAGTACATCAAAAGGGAGCCTGAGGTAAACTGTTTGGTACAAACCCAAAAACTTTTTGAATTTTAAAAGTATCTATCTCAGGAGTACTGACATTGAACACTTGGAAAAACATGTATCTGTAGACAGACTATTAAAAGATTCACAAAAACAAGTGTTACATTAAGTTGGAGCATCCTGGGTGACTCATCTTTTTTCTAATTGTTTAATCAATAAAAGAACAGAGGAATCAGGAGCCCCTCCTTATGTTTCTGCAGCCCCTCCCATATGCTAGGCACTGCGCTGCATCTTCCCATTTCTTCTACATAGCAACAACCCTCAAAGGCAGCCATTATACCCATTTTACCAATGAGAAAACTGGGGAATCAGAGAGGCAAGGTGATTTTACCAAAGTCACATACCTACCAAGCAACAGATACAGAACAGAAACCCAAGGGTCTCATGCAACGATAGCACTGAAGCTTTGCCAATTTATTCAGGTTCCACTCACCAGACACAAAGCCTATAGCTCAAGCCCAAGTGTGTATCAAAGCCCATCTTACCTACACTAAGGCAGCAGAAAAGACGTTTACTTATAGCCATGTTCACTGAAGTACTCACCATTTCAAAAACAAAAGTAAATAACAATATGAAACAACACATAAATGACAAAGCAAAGTCTTGGATTTGAAACAGACATGAAAATACATTTGGGGGACACCTGGGTGGCTCAGTGGTTGAGCGTTTGCCTTTGGCTCAGGGCGTGATCCCGGGGTCCCAGGATCGAGTCCTGCATTGGGCTCCCCATGGGGAGCCTGTTTCTCCCTCTACCTATGTCTCTGCCTCTCTCTGTGACTCTCACAAATAAATAAATAAAATCTTCAAAAAACAATACGTTTGGAGAAAGTTTTTAATAAGGTAGAAAAGCGCCCCTTACAAACAGCACAAAAGATGGGAGGGGAGAGGGGAGCAAAATCAAAACTGCACGCACTCTGTGGTGAGCCTAACTCTGTGAGCACACAGGAATGCGGGGGTCCAGACCAGGAAAGGCCCCCGGCGTCAGTGACTCACCGACTCAGGATTAGGATTAGCAACGATTTCTTCATGCTGTCTGCATTTTCAAAGTTTTTCACAATAAGTTTTTATTACGTTCCTGATAAAAAAATGAAAAGTTTTTTTTTCTTTTAAGTGTTGTAGGGAAGTCTTTTACTGAAAGAATTCCTAAAGAAAACCATTTTGTAAAACAAATGAACAACACTTAATTCATATATTTGATTTAATACCCTTCTGTTCCAGAACTCTGGGTTCTGACGCATGGACGGGGGTCCCCTAGAAGCAGGAAACATGTCATATGCCTGTGAGAATATGTCTGGTGCCTAGCAGAGGGCTCTGCACACAGGGCCAATGGTGAGGGCTGCCTGCATTTGGTTGAAGCAGGCCACATCTGTACTTTGTCCAAGAGCTTCAAAGTCTGACTTCTACCTTTACGTGCAGTGGGTATTCAAACGTGTTGAGCTAAATGAGGACACAGAGAAATGAAAAGAGTAGATAAAAGGGTATCCGTACTGGGATTACAACTGTGAGAAACAGATGTGTGCTATACAGGAGCAGGAAGGGATCATCAGGAAAGAAAACAGAGCATCGGTGCAGAGTTATGAGTCATTGTTTTATTTTACTTAATTTCTCCAGCTGTAAATTTTTCAAAACTAATATAAGCATATTTTACAGCTCACAGAACATTTAGAACATATTAAAATAAGTATCTTTCCACTGTCATGTGCCCAATTGAAATTTATGAATTCCAAAGCTACGTTTTAAAGAGATAAAGGAACTGGCACTCCATGCTCTTTAGATTAATCAGATGGATTGTGTTGTTTTTCTCTTGATCAGAAAAGAAATCATATTTCAGTAAATGTTACCTTGAATCAAGGATTCTTTCACATTCTAGAAGCTTGAGTGAGCCTATATTAAGTCCTACTGTGCCCCCTACTGGCAAATAAGATCTATGCACTTAAGAGATGATCCTTTCCCAAAGGCTGTAAATAAAATCCAAAAAAAAAAAAAAAAAAACCGTTTTAATCTTTACTGATCATTCAGCATACAAAACTTTGTGCCAGGTGCTTCTAAAAACATAAAAATGGACCTGGCACAGTTTCCATGCTCAAGACGCTTAAAATCGAGAAGATGTAGCACATACAGTTCACAGTCACACCAGCAGAATGAGATGTCACTACATAGTAAGGAAGGGGGGAGACCCCCGCGGAGAGCAAAACCATAAGGACACAGCAAGTGCCTACCCTGTGCCAGGCACCAGAGAGGTCACATATAACACTGCTTATTCTTCAGAAAAACCCACCAAGGCAAGGCACAGTTGTCTCCACTTTACATACAATGGCTGAGGTTCAGGGAAGTAACTTGCCTGAGATCACACAGCCAGTCAGTGGCAGAGGAAGGATATGAACTAAGGGCTGTGACCCCAGCACCCAGGCTCTTCCCTCCTTCCGGATGCAGTGGGCTCAAGAAGGCACTCTGGCAGACTTTAACCAAAAGACAAGGAGAAAGGCACCCTAGAAGGGAGCACAGAGTCAGGGGGTGGGGGAGGGGCCCTGTCACACCCACCTCTTCTAAATCTTTCCCCACTGCACCCACTGCTCTCCATCCAGGCGGGGGCTGCAGGGAGCCTAGACTCCTGCCGGTGCCCGCAGCCCCATACTCTCCAGGTTCATCATCCACATGCCTCCCACTCCCCCACCCACCTCATAGGCCCCCAAGATCTACCGTGCCACCCACTCTCAGACCTCGGGGTTGGGGGAGAACACCATCCTGCCTGGGGCTGCCAGCCGCACACCTGGCTACACATGAACCTGAGGCCCCAGGAAAACTGAGGAGTCAGCCAGGACTTCCCTCCCGGGTTCCCAGCCCTGCTGCCACCCAGTTCCCAATTGGTTTTCCTATCCTGGCTCCTCCAGCCCCTGCCACACATTCTTTATGCTGAAAAGTTGCTCAAAATCAATTTGCCAAATAACTCTGTCACTGAAAACCATCAAATATCTTAAAGCAGTGAGGATCCTGGCCCAACAATTTGCATGTATGGCTTATAAAAGCCCTGGTTTTTCAAGACCCCACAGGAACAAGGAGGTCAGGAGACACTGGCCCCAGCAGCACGATGGCAGCTGCACCCTGTCCCTGGACCACCTCTAATGCCACCCCTGCAGCCTCGCCATGAGGGACGGGCAGTGCAGTGGGCAGGGCTCCCTGCAGATGCCAGGCCGAGCAAGGGGCCAGCGCCCACATCTCCTGCAGCACACATACCACCTCCCCGGGAAGGGGGGCACAGCACCAGCCCCACTGAGGGCAGTTCTGCCACAAACGGCCCAGGACCCAGGTCTCACTGAATCACCTCAGACAAGGCTTTCCTAGCAGTCACTCTGCCTGAGTAGCTTTCCTCCAAGCTGAGCCAACTGTGCCCCCTTCTGGACACAAGGCGTCACAGCTAGTTGGCTGATCCAGGGTCCTCTCCACGGGGACCTCCAGGCACCCCCCGGTGCAGAGCACCTAGCACACTCATCTACTCTACAAACACGCACTACACGACTGAACAAACCCAACACCCCAAATCAATGGCTTTCCTCAGACACGTTCTGTTTAAGAACTATACTAGAATGGGGATACCTCTGCTCAGGAAACCTAAACTTCTCAGGGCAAAGGTGATCCAAGCAGGCCCCACAGGGTACCTCACTGATGCCAGGTGCAAACCAGTCCCCACAGGGCTCCACGCCTGCCCCTCACCATAGGAGCTACAGCCCCGCGGGTGGGCAAGCAGACAGCAGGCATCCACTAAGGTGTACCTGCTGCCCTAGGTCCCTCCACCTATCTCCCCCACGGCAACTGGCCGGTCCTTTGAGACCTCCTGACAAGACTACCTTCTCCAGCCTACCAGATGGCTCGCTCCCTCCAGGGTCCGAGAAAGGGACTTCCCATGCCCCTCAGGTGATCCACCTGTAACCACACTACCCTCCACAAACCTTGAACATGTGCCTAGGATTATCCTGGATGCTTCAGACACACACACCTGGGCATTTGTCTCACCTCAGAAGGACCAACCATAGGTCTCATAAGCTTGCTTCATCGAGGAGGAAACAGAATCTGAGAGGTTGTGTCTTGCCCAGCGTCACAAAACTGTTGGGAATGGAGCCAGACCCTGAGGCCCAGATCACTCTAACTCCAGCCTACATCCAGGGCCAGCCAGACGCGGCCTGCCACCACACAGGCCCCACAAAGGCCCACGCCAGAAGCCCTCCAGATGCTCTCCCTTACCAAAGGACAAGTCCCCTCGGCCCTCCGTGGGCACAGAGTCTCAGGAAGGAGCGCTGAGAAGCCCCAGCACTGTGGGATTAACCAAGCATGTTACAATGCACACCAGGGACACCAGAAGCCTCCGGAGCAGACCGGAGCCCCCACCCTCACAGGAATAGCACCGAAGCGCCGTGCTAACGGCAGAAGAGGGCACTGTCCCTGCACAGCTCTATTAGCCTTGCCAGAAGAGAACACAGACAAGTTGATTCAGGACTCAAATGGGCCACTTAAAAATGACACCCGTTGGGATCCCTGGGTGGCGCAGCGGTTTGGCGCCTGCCTTTGGCCCAGGGCGCGATCCTGGAGACCCAGGATCGAGTCCCACATCGGGCTCCCGGTGCATGGAGCCTGCTTCTCCCTCTGCCTGTGTCTCTGCCTCTCTCTCTCTGTGTGACTATCATAAATAAATAAAAATTAAAAAAATGTTTTAAAAAAAAAAAAAATGACACCCGTTGGTTCAGCTCATTTCAAAGCCTTCACTGCACTTAGGCTTCCTTTCTTCATTTCAGAAAAAATGCCTCCTAAGAAAAAAGCTCAAAACATAACTTGCAAATACAACGTCCTGTGCAGGATGGTTCCAGAACTGTGAGGAAAAGAGAGGGAGGAAGCCGACATTTACGGAGTACCTGTGGGGCACCTAGCTCTGTGCCCGGGATCTGTAGGCGTTTTTCTTACGTGACCACATGACGCAAGTATGACGATGCCCTTTACAGCTGAGACGCCAGACGCGGAGTAGGGCCAGCTAACCAGCTGCTCCACAGCAAAGCTGGAGCCGAAGGCCTGTCCCTTCAACTCCAAAGCCATTTTCTTTCCAGGAAGCTTTGGTTCAGTGTGCATTTACTTGGCACCTACAACGTATAGATGACTTGCTAGGTGCTGAGGTGCTTGCTAGAGACAGAGTAGAGCCCAGAGGCACTGGAGACAGGTTACAGGAGATGCAACACTGCTATGCTAAATCCCTGTATGAGTGGGGATTGCTTACAGCAGGTCAGCAGGATTTCAGTAGCTCTTAAGTAACAATGAAAAACGGAGTCTGTATAAACCGGAAGTCCTCGGCAGGGCATCCACAGCTATCCTTGGTCTGGCCCCTCACTCCCCAACAGGTCCCTCAGGACTTCCCAGGCTTACGACCAAGAACATCCTTCTGCTCTATCTCACGACCTTCACCAAGTGAACCTTCCCCTCCTCCTGGAAGCCTTCACCAAGCCCTCCCGGGGGGTTCATGGAGCACTTGTGTCCCTCTGGGAGTCTGGTCCTCACACTCCTAAGCCCGGGGTTGTGAGAGCCTCTCCACTGGCCCATGGCCCCCACCATACTGCACACCCTGCAGCCAGGGGCCAGGTCTATCTACCTCGGCTCCCCTGGCATCCGACACAGTGCCCAGCACAGAGCTGCCACAGCTCCACATTCCCCAAGCTTCACAGGGACCCAGGACTTGTCCCAGGCTGGCTTTCCTCTCCCTCTGACTGTCCCCACTCAGCAACCTCATCCTCAACGGTTCCAGTGTGTCTGCACGTCCTCCGCGCTCCCACAAGGAGTAAAGGCTAGCATCCTCAGGTGGCCTAAGCCAGGCAGCATCAGGGGGAGGGCACAGAGCGGACCAACAGTCCAGGGTGGGCCACTGAGGACCCACTCCTGTACGCAGCAGAGAGAATTGCAGAAGTTCCCACACAGAAACGTTCGGCCCCCGTACCTCACTGTTGTGAAAGGCAAAACACCCCAGCAATTTACTTCTAAAAGTCCCTGAAGAAGCAGTATCACTCAAGTCTTACCTTGAAGGTTTTATCCATAGACACTGAGAGAAGCATGTGGCTCTTAGCAAAAACCGGACACCACTGTATGCTGTTGACAGGGCCCCTGTGACTTCTCAGGTGGAAGAGCACTTTCCTGGGAATGGTGGTTTCTTTATACTGACTGTCCAAATAGGGCTGAATAAACTCAGACACTCTGGGGGCCATACAGAGAGGAGCCGGGGCACGCCCTGCAGACGGACCCTGCGCCTCCACATCTCTGCCCTTCCCAGTTTCTGTGCTTAGTGCCTGTGACTGTCTTAGTCTTTTTGGCGTATAGGGCACAATACAGTCCTCACACCTTTCCTTCTGAAGAGAGTTGCCATGTTTACCTGGGGTTTCAGATTTGGTTTGGACACAGAAGGATGGTTCAGGGGAGTCATAAGTTCCCCAGGAGAGTTTCACCCGCCTAAAGTGGGCAGCTGCCAGGGGCACATGGCCAGCTGGAGTCTGGGTGGTCCACAGGGAAGGTGGAGGAGGCTTGCCTGTGGGGAAGGTGATGTCAGGCTCCGTCCTGGGCCACTGTAGCCTCTGGCTGGGACAAGATCCTGGGTCACTTCTCCAGAGCCGGACCAGTGGGAGACGATGGCCAGCTGGATCTACACCAGAACCATGCTTTGTGGACAGTACTGCCCCTTCCGTCACACCTGGGGCTTCTGATGCAAAATCCTGCCCAGGAGGCTTGACCACATCAGAGGTGTCTTTCATCTGGCTGGCAGCATTAAAATTTCCCACGGGCTCAGTCTCAGCCTCTGACTCCGAGTCATCATAAGCCACCAATGAAGCCATTGAAGACACAGTTTCTTGATATCCTTTGAGGACAAACTACCTAGACCAAACAAAGTCAAGTGTCAGAAAATACGCACAGAAGAATATTTACCACCACACTTAATTAAAAGAAAACATACCACCCAGCAAATCCACAATTGGAAAACTCTAAGAATAAACATACTAAAAAATGAGGGCTTGGGACACCTAGGTGGCTCAGTCGTTGAGCATCTGCCTTTGGCTCAGGTCATGATCCTGGGGTCCAGGGATAATCCCAAGGTCCAGGGATCGAGTCTTGCATCAGGCTCCCTGCATGGAGCCTGCTTCTCCCTCTGCTTGTGTCTCTGCCTCTCTCTCTGTATCTCTCATGAATAAATAAATAAAATCTTAAAAAAAAAATGAGGGCTTTTCTATACACCAGGCATAATTAGGAGATTTTATTTTTTTAAGTAAAGACTACAGGCTATCTGGGGAAAATGAAAACAAAAAATCAGCAAAAGCCTACAGAAAGAAAACTAAAACTTTATTGAAAGACATAAAAAGAAGACCTGACGAAATGGAGAATGGATGCCTGGACAGAAAGATTCAGGATTTTAAAGATGCCTTATGGAAGGTCAACTTGGGTCTTTGAGAGTAGGTCTGAAAATACTAAAATGCAAAGATGTCCAGAACCCATCAAGTGGGAGAAGCATGTCACCCTGATCTTCACCCTCCCGGTGGGCCCCAGTGCCTCCTTCACCCCCTGCCCAGATACTCCCACCTCACCGATAAGCCAGTGGTGAGACAGACCCACAACACAAAACCACGTGTTCAAGGCCTCAGCCCCCCTAGTTTCTGAAGGGTTTTGTCCAAATTTGCCAGCTTCACTCCAAACACACACTCACACAGCAGTGTATTTCCTTTTCTAAAAAATCCTTCCTGAAATTCTGAACCACCATACACGATAAATCGCTGCCAACTAGTTTCTGGAAAGAAGCCCTTCAAGTCTGGAGTTCAATCCTGTGCTTTTAAGAGGAAGTACAATCAGGACAAGGATGCCCAGCACATCCAGGACAGCAGAGGGCGTGAAGGAGCAGCACCAACTGCTGAGCTGCCCCAGATGAGGCCCTACCTTAGGTACCACACTGCGCCCCTCCTCCTGCAGGCATGTGGGGTCAGGTCAGCGCCAGACTCCCTCTGGGTCCCCTGTTAAGCCACTCAGCCTATCACCCAGCTCTCCCTCACATTCCCTGGCATCCAACCACTTCGCCCCACCCACACCTCTCCCCCAAAGGGTTTCTTTCCATCGCCTGAAGGGCTCCACTGTCCAACACATTACATCATCATTCAACAAATATAGTCTACCTCCTCCAAAATTCCACCCCCCCCTCCACCCTGCAGCCTAATCTGGGCAGGTAACACCTTCCATACACAAAGCCATCTGCGCTCTGCAAACAACTTGGCATTTCTATTCTCTAAACACTTAGCCTGGTCCTGATCAGACATCTCACCTGTCTCAACTCCTGTAGACAGCACCACACACCACCACATACCATTCCTCCCTGTCGCAGGGAACCCACCAGGTTCCCACTGCCAGGATGTGGGTGCTCAGCCACATGATGGATTCCCACCCACCTCCTTGTCTGCAGTGGTTGACTCAGAAGAGAGACCGATGGTGCCTGCCTGGGTGGCTCAATCAGCTAAGTGTCCAACTCTTGATTTTGGCTCAGGTCCTGATCTCAGAGTTGTGAGATCAAGCCTTGAGTCAGGCTCTGTGTTCAGCACAGAGTCAACTTGAGTTCCTCTCCCTCTGTCCCTCCCTTCTCGAGCAAGCTCTCTCTCTCTCTCCCCCACTCCCTCTAACATAATAAAATGAACCTTAAAAAAAAAAAAGAAAGAAAGAAAGAAAGAAAGAAAAAAAGAAAGAAAGAAAGACAGACATCTGGATGGCTCAGTGGTTGAGTGTCTGCCTTCCGCCCAGGGCCTGATCCTGGAGTCCTGGGATCGAGTCCTGCATGAGGCTCCCTGCATGGAGCCTGCTTCTCCCTCTGCCTGTGTCTTTGCCCCTCTCTCTGTGTGTGTGTGTGTCTTTCATGAAAAAATGAATAAAATCTTAGAAAGAAAAAAAAAACAAGAAAATTTTAAAAAGAAAGAAAGAGGTCCACGGTACAACATCAGAGAGTGGTGGGATTGGGGCCCATCAGCCCACTTCCTAGCTAGGCAAGGCAGCAAGGGAGGAATGAATGCAGGAGGGCAGATGACGAGGCTCTGGATACTACCTGCTTCGTGAACGTTTGGCTCGCATACCCAGGACCGATGGCGCAGAGGCCACTGGTGAGGCCCCACGGCAGACACACAGCGAAGGGGGGCCGGCGCTCACCATGCTCGGGTGGCAGTGGCAGAGGCCGACCACAATCCAGCGAGATGCAGGGTCCCAGGCAGTAAGAGATCCTAAGGAGAAAGGCAGAACAGAAGAGCCTAGAGGCGGCGCCTGCGGGCTTGGGGGTTGCAGCTCCATCTCCAGTGGGTGGCCGAGGTGGGCCCGACACCAGAGGCAAGGAGGAGCATCCAAGGGGGCCGGAGGGAGGAGGCAGGGAGGCCCAGGGGGCGACTCCGGGGAGGGGGGGGGCAGGCAAAAACGGAGGCCAGGGAGACACACTGGCAACAACGGAAAACTTTCGGGGGAAGTAGTTGCTGCCTTTTGTGTCTGCGAAGGCACATGGGCGGGAAAAGGGGAAAAAATTTCGAGGTGGGGGCGGGGATCCGCGGGAGGAGGCCGGGGACCCAGCAGCGCGGGCCGGGTCGGCTCCTCGAGGGCAGCGCTTGTCGTGCTCGGTTCACTCGCTGACACCCCCCCACCCCCACCCGGGGTCCGGGAATATTCGTGGGCGGCAGCTGCGGGGGGGGGTGGGGCACGGAGAAAGTAAAAGAGGGAGGACACCCTCCTTCGGCGAACACGTCCTGATTACCTACTCGGGGCCAAGCCTTAGACTGGGTCTGGTGTGCGCACAGATTAAACACAAAACACGGATCCGGCGCCGGAGGCCGCAGACCGAGGAGGAAGGCAACCAGGCAGACGACCCGCGATGGGTTTTGAAGGATGAAGAGAAGTTAGCCGAGCTGTCAAGAGCCGGAGGTAGGGCGGGCCCCGAGCTCGGCGCGTCCGGAAGGCAGCTCCCGCCAGGACCGGCGAGGGAGGGTCGGAGGCCGCGCTGAGGGCCGCGGGGCGCTCCGGCCGCCGCCCCCGCCGCCCCCGCCGCCCCCGCCGCCGCCGCCCGCGCCCAACCCCCTCCCGCCCCCGGGCCCGCCGCTCACCGCACGCACCGGAAGCGCTCGGTCCTCCCGCAGGTCGTCCGGCCTGCACTCCGCAACCCAGTTGCGTTCCGCTGGTGCCGGACCCGCCAACCAATCATCCGCGGCCTCCGCTCCGCCCCCGCGCGAACAGCCAATGGTGGGGCAGCACGGCCGGAAGTCGTTCCGGCCGGACGGCGTTTCCAGGGACGCCCAGGAGGCCGCCGGTGGCTGAGCCCGCGGCGCTGAAGGGCCCGGCTGGGCCGGTAAGTGAGGGGATGAGGGGGGCCGGGAGGGAGGCCGGGGTGGCGCCGGCTGACGGGGCCCTGCCGCAGCCTGCAGGCGACGGCCCGGAGTATCCTGCTCGGAGCCCGGCTCGCTGCCCGCCGGGGTCTGGCTCCGCGGTGGCGCCCGTCCCCCGCCCCCGCCCCCGCCCCTCCCCCCCAGGGCGACACCCCCCCCCGCCCCGGGCAGGAGCGTGGGCCCCGTGCCGGGGGCTCGGCCGCTGCCGTCGCGCTGGCTGCCCTCGGGGGCAAAGCTAGGCGGCTCCCGTGTGCCCATTTCACAGATGAGGCGCCTGAGGAGGACGAGGCAGAGAGGTGACAGCCCTCGCCCCAGGGCTTGACCCGAGGCAGGGCCCAGAGCTAGGTCGGGCCGGGCCGGAGCTCGCGCTCCTCCCACCAATGCGCATTGCGCTGCCTCGGTGAGCAGCCGCGGGGATTTCTGAGGCCTCCCACGGCTGCACGTAAACAGTTAGTCCCGCTGTGGGGAACGGGAAGAGGGTGGGGAGGTTATGTGCCGGCCAGCCCGGGGTATGGGGTGGCTGATGCAATGGCCGGCCCACGGCTCGGCTCGGCCTGCACCCGGCCCCCCCACACACACCCACCCCACCCACCTCTGATTGGACCGTCTCAGCCAGGAGGTTGGTCAAGAGTCTCAAGTGTTTCTGAGAAACTGAGTAATTTATAAAAAAATCCCTACGTGCCAACAGCTGGAGAGTGGGGTAAACAGGAAGAAAAAAAGAAGAGCCTTTTTAAAAAAAAGAAACCGAAAGAAACAGGGGAAGACTATAAAAGACCTCTGGCTTCCCCCCTCGGGGCAGACTCAGGCTCGCAGCTGCCCAGCGAGACCAGTGGCCGCCTCTGCCGCGTCCTGCACATCCTGGGTATGTATCCGGATCTTCCCCAGGCATCCAGCTACTTGGTGTTTTTTTTTTTACCAGCCTCTTACCAAAGCGCTGGAATGGAAACCGTGGTTCCTGGACTGGCGGACAGGCGAGGGGCGAGGGGTTGTCTCTCTCAGAATCGGGGTGTCGTGTGTTGTATTTTGGCGGGATGACCCAAGTAAAGTCCAGATGATTCAGAGCCTCCCCCACCTGGGAGGAGGGGGCAGTGGAGGGACTGGGCGAGCAGAGCAGTTGCCTGTTGGGGCTGATGGCCGCACCTGCAGCACGTTGATGCTGGCTCTCACAGTTGTCACTGGCGAGGCCTCCTGACATGCTCAGCATCCTAACATACTACCCCTCTTCCGTGGTCGTATGCAAGAGCATCTCAGGCCTGGCTTCGTGGGAATTCCCGTCGTCTTTGGCTTTTAAGGTAACATGCATTTTATTACCCGAAGGGGAAAAAATTGCCTTGCTTCTGGGAGTTTAACAAAGAAAAGGTGGGCATGACCTGTCCCCAGGCTCGAAGCATTCAGAGAAGTCCTGGCCTGACACAAATCGCTTTCTTGTCCCCTGGGAACTTGGCGGTGCAGAGCCATTATCAGCGGCGCCCTGGGGCCCGGCAGTAAAGGACGGTATCCCACCTCCTGGTGGTGTTCCGGGCACCCAGAAACTACAGAGCCAGCTGCTCTTCCCGGCTGGGTTCATGCTCCCTGTCCCCAAATTGTAGACCAGTGTAGTCTGGTCTGTGAGATGATCTCAGGACGGCCCAAGTCATCGTCATGTTCTGTTAAATGGTTCTGTAATTCTTTCTGTTCCCCATCCCGAAACTACCCAGTTTCTTCAAGCGCCTGTTCTGCTTCTCGAAAACAATGGTACCTTTCATTTTGAAATGGTACCTCACTCATTTTGAGCACAAGATTCAGGTTCTTTGAAAAGGGGAACTGTGAGTTAATTGTTAAGAGTCTTTTAGCTTTCTCTTTAAACGTGCACCGTGACCTGCCACGGACTATTCAGGTCTGCTCTTTCTACTCCATCCTTACTTCAAAGGAGATGATGGATGATTCCACAGATTATAGCTCTGTTTCTTTGTTTTAGATTTTACTCTGTTAAATAGATGATACAACTCTCTTTAAGAAAGATTCAAAGCTCTATTTGTACTTTATGCAGTAAACACTAAGACAGTCGTCCGTAGACTTTTGGCATCCCAGACCCCTTTGATAAAGTAACCTCCTGCATGTTCTGCTTAGAACCATGGGCACACATACCAATGTGTATGCAAACTGTCAGTGTCATTTCAGACATGCTGAACTCTGGGTTAAAAGCCTCTGAAGTAAATTTCATTTGAAAAGTTGACAAAGAAAAGAGCATGTGGACTAGATGTGAGGGAAAAGGAGGGTGCGTTGGAATGGTTGGGTGTGTAAACCAAGACTCTGTGCTATTGTCCTGTCTCTAAAGAGGTTGCATCACACACACAGGATTTATCATGTGGGTGGTTCCCAGGCAGTGTTTGCCTCATGTCCTGAGAGCAGGGAGACCTTATCTTCTGTTCCTCATCAGGTCTAGTTCCCATGTGCTCCTTCTCAAACAGAATTCTGCTAAGGAAAGGCATATTTTTCCCTACAGCATGGTCCCTAAGTTTGGGTCGCGTTCATCTAGCGGATCCTCTACGTTATCTGCTCCATTGCAGGGGGAGATGGTCTGTCCAGGACACACCTGTTATTTACCTGGTACTTTCCGTAGGAATTTTTAAGAGTAATGTTTCTGGTCCTACTTGCTGACGTCAGAACCTTACTACTGTCACCTGTTGCCTTGTATGCCAGATACCACACTTTTGGAAGAACAGGGATTAAACCCAAGGCAATCCCAAAGAGAACGACCTGGTAGGCGCAGTTAGCAGTGGCTGAAGAAACCAGACTAGGGCTGTGAGACCTGGAGAAGGCGCCATGGGTCAACCTGGCCCTTCGCAAATCCAGCAGGCTCAGCAGAGTGGCAAGGTGCTAAAACTAAGGTGGTTTGTTTTGAAGTCCGCATGTAAATCTACCTTAAACTGGAACAAGCACTTACAAAGATAACGTGAGAGGATATAAATCTTAGGAGGAATGTTGAACTGGGTGACTTCTGAGATTGATTAATGCAGTGAACGTTGATAAACTGCTGTGTACCAGGCATTAGCAGTACACAAAAGAGTAAAAACCCAGTGCTTGATTTCCCTGTCGAGTGGAGAAGACGTGAATAACTAAATGCTGTGCGAGCGCCCTAATCAAGTTAACAGTGCTTGGGGATCACCGGAGACGCAGGAGTCAGGAAAGGCTGCAGAGAAGAGCTGAGGTCTGAATTAGATAACCTGCGGCGTAGGCAGAGGAGAGTATCACATTCCTGGCAGCCGGAATTCTGAGAGAACACGTGATTTAGGAGGGCTTTGGCGGTTGAACCTCAGGGGATTGCTCTAATTCCCCCATCACCTCTCATCGGCTAACACAGAGTTAACTATGCCATCCAACTTTGAAGTTTGGACAAATCTGAGATCTTGTGTAAAGTAGCTGGACAGGATGTTTGATTGTTTGTGGCTAGAAGTACATTTCATCCCTTAGATTGTAATTTGATACAAGCCTGAGTGGTTCTCTCCTGGGGTAGTCAGAGTCTCTTCCGCATTCCTTCTTGCAGGCCTCCCTAAACTGTTAGCTTTGTTATCTGAAGGAGGTATTTCATCCAACTTCCCTTTCTGGGAATTGAGGTGATTCTCAGTAAGGAGAGAAAAGAAACTGGTTTCTGTCCTATCCTAGTTTCAGTATTATGCTATCATTGATTTATACAGAGCAGCCTAGTTGGGACGCCTGGCTGGCTCAGGGGTTGAGCATCTGCCTTTGGCTCAGGGTGTGATCCCGTCCCACATCAGGCTCCCTGCATGGAGCCTGCTTCTCCCTCTGCCTGTGTCTCTGCCTGTCTCTTTCTGTGTGTCTCTCATGAATGAATAAATAAGTAAATAAAATCTTTACAAAAGTTACTCCTCAAGTTTTTGTGTTTGGTTCAAAGAGTTATTAGAAAAGTAATTAGGGACGCCTGGGTGGCTCAGCAGAGGAGCGCCTGCCTTTGGCCCAGGGCGTGATCCTGGAGACTGAGGATCAAGTCCCACACTGGGCTCCTTGCAGGGAGGCTGCTTGTCCCTCTGACTGTGTCTCTGCTTCTCTCTCTCTTTCTCTCTGTCTCTCATGAATGAATAAATAAAATCTTTTTTAAAAAAAATTAAATAAAGACACAAAATAGCCATTTATTGAACCTGTACTATGGAGCCAGGGCTGTGCTGGTTAACTCCCTGTGCTGTCACACTCTAGCCACACAGCAGTCTTGTAGGTAGCGTTACCGTCAGTCCCACTTTACAGTTGAGAGGCTGAGACTCCTTACGGTTAAGTAACGTATAGGACACCATTGGAGAGTGTGAGTTGTAGCTGTTTGAGTTTGTATCCCATCCCTTCCAGTAGTGTTCACTCAGGAAGGTTCCATAGCTTCTTCGCCTCGGTTTACTCATCTGTGAAATGGAGACAACAGACCTTCCTCACAGGAGTGCCATGAGGCTTTGGTGAATGGATGTGTATAAGGTTACGATTTGTGACAAGTCTTAAAAAAAGCTGGGTGTGGTTTGACCACACCCTGGAGCCCTAATAAATAATACTCCGAATGGATTATAGCTTGCTTTACAGTTTACAAAATGCTACCTTCTAGTTTTTCCTCATTTCTTCTCATAGCAGGTGTTGAGATAGCCAAAGAGATTCCTGATTGTGCCACTCTCTATTTTTTTTTTTAATTTTTTTTTTTTTTTTTTTTTTATGATAGTCATACAGAGAGAGAGAGAGAGAGGCAGAGACACAGGCAGAGGGAGGAGCAGGCTCCATGCACCGGGAGCCCAACGTGGGATTCGATCCCGGGTCTCCAGGATCGCGCCCTGGGCCAAAGGCAGGCGCCAAACCGCTGCGCCACCCAGGGATCCCTGTGCCACTCTCTAGATGAGAAAGCTGACATTCAGAAAGGGGAAGTGACTGATCCAAGAGGGCACTGACCGTGACCCATTTCGGCTCCAAGGCAGCATCAGGTGGTGTACCCTGTGTCCCACCTTTTTCAAGGTTAATAGTAAATAATGACTAATAAAAGTTGCAGGTACACCTTTTTCAGAGATCTGCAGTGAAGTAAGATAGCATGTAAAATGGACAGGCTATATATCATTTTCCTCGTTTGGAGCCCAGAACAGATAAGGCCCTACCCTCCACCCTAGATAAGACCTTGTCCTGGACCCCAGACCTTGCTTAATCTGAGAACAGAGCAGCTGGCCAGCAGAAAAAGCCATTTGTACAATGACCTACTGCTTATGGCTGCAAGGGCGTGGGACTCATCCCCAAAAACAATTAAGATAAAAAGTAAATTGCAGTTTGCCAAATGTTTTTAGTTCTGATGAACTTAGGTTTGTTAAAGCACTTTGGTATTCACAGTGTGTGCAAACACAAGTCCTTCCCGGTGCTGGGCACTGAGTGAGACCCACTTGGCCTTAGTGGGAGGAGTCCCACAGCCCATAAATCAGAGCCGTTCCTTCAGTCCTCACCATTGGTATCTGTTCTTCCTCTTTTCTCCCTTTTCATGGCCCCAAATTAGTGCTTACACTTTTATTAATGTTATTATACCCGTGTCCTCTCCAACCTTTTTTGGAAAGATGAAGGACTAGGTAGATGCAGGAAAGATAAAACAGTTACAGTGGCTCATTAATCTCTCCCTTCTCCCCCCCCCCCCCCCAACACACAGTTTTTTCTGGACTACTGACACCCTAGCCAGCTGTAAACCTAGATCCTGGAGATGGCGGACATGCCCAACGGTGAGCAGGGGTGTGCGTCCCCGCTGGAACTGTTCAACAGCATAGCTGCTCAGGGGGAGCTCGTGCGGTCCCTCAAAGCTGGAAAAGCATCGAAGGTATGTTATTTCGTTGGGCTCTCTACACGTGTATTTAAACCAAGCCTGAGGGGATCCCTGGGTGGCTCAGCGGTTTGGTGCCTGCCTTTGGCCCAGGGCGTGATCCTGGAGTCCCGGGATCAAGTCCCACATTCGGCTCCCTGCATGGAGCCTGCTTCTCCCTCTGCCTGTGTCTCTGCTTCTCTCTCTCCCTGTCTCTCATGAATAAATAAATAAAATCTTTAAAATAAATGAACAAATGAATGAATGAATGAAAATAAACCAAGCCTGGGGTCATGCAACCCAGGAACAGAAAGTTTGCAAGACTCTGTTCCCTCAATAACTGAGCTATTCTGATTATAACCTTAAATTCATTTTCTCCTTGATGATGCATGTGGTCTACAACCACCGAAATCCAGCAGTCATCTACCCTGCCTCTTCCGAGAAACAAACATTTCAGTTCTTTCAGCTGATTCTCTCAGAATCACACTTTTATATTGCTCTTTGTTGATATTCAAGTATGGGGCTTTAACTGTGGAAGGTGAGTCGTTAGCACTTCTGTCAACATCCCATGTCCCGTGCATGTCACAATACCAGCATCGATGCTCTTCTGACTGCGTAAATGCTACTGACAGCTGACCCACGGAGTAGAGTTGGAGTGTTTTTCCTTTCCTGCCCTGGAGTTGATACTTGTCTGAATTCCTCTTGGCTCTGTGTTTTTGTGTACAAATGGTAATGGCTCTCCAGGCCCCTGCCAGTTGGGTGGGTCCCCTCCAGAGGCACTCACCAGCCAGTCTGCAGCTCATCTCCAGAAGGTCTCACCTAGGACCTCTGCCTGCTCAGGACTACTGTCTTTCACCGTCCACATTGCCCACCTTAGGCCCTTCCCTCGCCTCCTTGTTGGGTCTTTGTTTCCTGATCCTGTGTCTTTCATTCCTCCTTTGTTTACTCTCTTGACAGAACAGATATTCTAATGGTATCTGAAAAAATTTCTAGCTAAAGAAATAATTTGATAAGCAAGAGTGCGTATGGAACCCTAGGGCAGAAGTGATTTTCTCACAGAATTCGGAAGCCAATGCAGTCTTCACCTGGCTCCCCCAGTTGGCTGTGGCAAAACCGGATGCTCTTCCTTCATTTTTCCTCTATGGAAATTTGCAGGATAGTCTCTTTGTTCCAATATTCTGAAATTTCTTGGGATAAGTACATCCTTTCTAACTAGAAACTTAGGATCCTTAATTCTCAGAAATTCTTTTGTTTCTGATTTCTTCTCTCCTGTTTTCTCCATTTATGGATTTCCCCTACACACACACACCCCACCCCACCTCCCCGGAAACCAGTCCTCTGCTTTTCTTGTTTTTTTGCCTTCTGCTTTCCATTCTGTTTTCTTGTTCTTTCATGTATACTTCCTCAACCTCTTGTGTTGCCTTTTTTTTTTTTTTTTAAGATTTTATTTATTTATTCATGAGACACACACACACAGAGAGAGAGAAAGAGGCAGAGACCCAGGCAGAGGGAGAAGCAGGCTCCATGCAGGGAGCCCGATGTGGGACTCGATCCCTGGTCTCCAGGATCAGCCCCTAGGCCGAAGACGGTGCTAAACTGCTGAGCCACCGGGGTGCCCACCTTTTTTTTTTTTTTTTAAGTAGGCTCTTCGCCCATCATGGAGCTCGAACTCCCAATCCTGAGATCAAGAGTTGAATGCTCTACCGACTGAGCCAACCAGGCTCCCCTTCCTCAACTTCTAATCTTCCAGTTGTTTTTCATTTATCCCATCATTTTTAACTTCCGTGAGCTCAGTTACTTTCTCAACGATGTCCCTTCCCTCATTGCACCCCATTCTTGTTTCCTAGGTATGATAAGTATCCTTTTATCTCTGAGATGATGGTTTTCCTGGCATTCTCTGTGGGACAGAAGAGCTGGGCTGTGTGGCCACCCCTAACACTACCTGCTCCTGGTGTCTTCCCCCTGCTGTGTAGAGCACCCCTGGTCTAGACACTTGTAACTGGACCTCCTTGATACAAGACTTCTGTCTGGAGAGGTGGGCAGGTATAGAGAACCAAGCAGCTGCTTCTTAGACAGATTTTGCACCTGTGCTCCTATTTCATAGCCCACATTCACCCTAACTTCAGAATGCCCCAGCCCTAGGACTCTGCAGCATCGTAATCCCAGTGTTTCCACAATGTCCTCGTGTTTGTTCTGCTCAGTCCGTGGCCAGTCATCCAGCAGCTCTACAGCTTCCAAAATCTTGTTGGTGGCATTCTCTTCTCATTGCCTTTGTCCTCATGGGGTTGTACCTTTCTGGAAGGTCTTCCTGCTGTCACTGCAGGATGTTTCAGAAGTGTAATCTGTGCCATCTGCATCTTTAATCCATGTGAGCAATGCCTTTCATTCTGCGATGCCTCCACCCTTAGGTTACTCAGCTTCTTCATCTCCATGACTTCCTTGTCCATCATTTGCAGCCCCTTTTGTCTCCTTTTCAGAGTCCTGGGTCCTCCCCAGTTGGTGTCCCATCCATCTTGGCCTCCCATTCATTCTTCCACCCAAAGGAAACTTTGACTCTTTGGACCCCAAAGAAGTCATTACACATTAAAAGAAATAAATAGTACTGAAAGAAAGCGATGTCCAAAAAAGGAATTCATTATTCACGGGAAGAGGTTTACACACCAGATAGGACTCAGTGGATCAGAATAAGATGTTTTTAAAACTAAAATAAATAAAGGATCCAAATGTTAATCATTTGCTCTTTGAATCCATTCTTGAAAACTTGACAGTGGTATCTGTGTCAATGTCATGTTAAACTCAAACAACATTTAATAAGTGTTCGTAGTTACCAATTCTTAGTGATTTTCAATTATGTTCATTATTAAACAAGCAGTACTTAACACAGTTTAGAATTACTCTTCCAAGTGTGTTCTTTGACTTACGCAATCAGCTGACCTTCAACAAGAGAGATTAGAGGCTGCACAATGGAGTCATGAGCTAAGTGATGAAAATTCAGAAATAAATGTATTTTACCCAAGAATGTGTTATAATAGAAGCACCTGGTATTTTAGAAATTCACTTTATGCAAAATACTCAAGCCACTCAAGGAGTACCAATATTGTGAGGACACCGTGGGCTCTTTCTCCAGCTGTCTCTGCATGTGTCTCAGCCATAGTACTTACTGTTCTTTTCTGTTCTGTGTACTAAAGGAATAAGACCCCCTGCTTTCAGGAACAACTCACTAAAAAGCAGGGTGTCTCTTGGGGGGATAGGTAAGAATCTAGGGGCTCTGAGGGGATACAGTGGCTGAGGGCATGAGCAGTTTGGGCAGGACTCAAGAAATGACACAGTATCACAGAGGTTAAGATAGCACAGTCTTGTTTCTTGTGCTTTTAGTTTAAGTAAGCTTTTTAAATTGAAATACACCATTTATTGGGAAAACTATGAGCTCATAATCTGACAGCTTACTGAGTTTTCACAAAATGACCACAGCTATGTAACCAGCATCCAAATCAGGAAACAGGATAGTAGCACCCGGAAGCCGTCCCTGGGCCCCTTTAGTCACTGCCTCTATCCTCTGCCATAGGCCTACCTCATGAACAGTTCTCTTTGTGTTGGAACTTCATATATAATCAGCTTGTACAGAGCCTTTTTTTTTTTTTTCCCTCTCCCAGAACATCAGCTTTTCTTTTTTTTTTCTTTTTTTTTTTTTTTTTATTTAGAACATCAGCTTTTAAATTCTGTTTCAGTGTCCTGGTCCATGTTAGATCAAGAACAGGAAAATAGACCAGGCAAGCTTGCCTGTCCATTTAAATCGCATTCTGACTACAAACAGTTCTCAAGCAGGGACACGGGTTAAATGTTTGACTTTCAAAGAGCCTCCTAGTTGCAAGCAGAGTTAGAACAGATAGAGTACGAAATGTCAACAGAACCAGTGATAAAAGGGTATTGACTAAAGTGTACTTCAAAGCAAGGTAATTCTTCCCATGGATAATTCAATAAATCATGCTTGCTAAACATTTATTTTGTTACACTGAGGCTAGGTACTGCAAAAATGAGATGAGTAACTTACCTACTTTTCCAACCTGGGCAAATATCTTCTCTCTTAAAAGAAGTATATCGATGGATTTACTGAGCCCACAATTTTTATTCATTGTAATAACGAAATCCAGATCATTTCAGAATGTGAAACATAAATCCGTGTCTGCAGACCTGCCGCACAGTAAGAGTTCTTTGTGGCTGAGGTGCTGTACCTGAGGCAGCATCACCCTCCAAATGGAGGGTGGTGTTGTCCTGCCTCTCTGCTTAGGAAGCCCGCTTTATATAACATGTGTACATTCTAAATGGGAATGTTTGTACTTCCTTTGGCAAGCAAATTGGCCTGTGTATATTCTTTGTTTGTGATCTAATCCAGCAAGGCCAATTACAGGAGTAGAGCTTTGGGGCATAGCATGACTAATCTGCCTAATTAGGCCTGCTCTTCCAGAGGCCAGCCTTCATGGGTGGCTCGTGTGGGCTTCTGGAGCAGGAGGTCTCTACCAGATTTCCAGAGTACTTAAGGATATATTTTTACATTTGTCTTTCTTGCGCTTATTTTTAAACATTCAGTATGCAAATACTTTGGACAGCTTGATAAGACTCCAAAATACCATAATATGACTATTTCTCACTGCATCCCTCCTTAATTTAGGATTTGAAAGCCTGTTTTTGTTGCTTTTATCTGTTTCCCTGATGTCTAGAGTTGTGTTACTGTCCTCGGTAGCATTGTTTAAGCTTCAACAAATACTTATTTCAAGTGTGCGGAATGTAAAAACAAAGTCCGATGTAGAATTCTGTATACTCAGTGCAGGGAGCATGTCACACATATTTCTTGGCCTAAGTGGCATTGAAGCAACCTTTAACATATTCGCTGTGTCATAAATAACTGTGTGTCGTAACCATTTGTACCATAGTGTCTCATAGTAATCCATATCACTAGAACAGCACAAAAATAAGACATTTGGGCCACGACTTGCCGTGTGTCTGTGGGCAAGCTCCTTCACCTCTCTGAGTGTCAGAGGCTTCAACTGGAAGAGCACAGTGACTGTGGTGCCTGCCTCCGAAGGGTGTCGTGAGGCTAAGGAGATAACGTGTATGGGGGCACTTAGCACAGTGCATGCCACGTAAGAGCAGTCGTGTTCAGCAAAATGTTAGCTATGGTGGTATCTTTAGCCTTCATCCTCATTTCCTTTGTCCAGGATGAAATCGATTCTGCAGTGAAGTTGTTGTTATCACTGAAAATGAGCTACAAAGCCACCGTGGGGGAGGAGTATAAGGCCGACTGCCCTCCAGCGAGACCAGCACCTGAGAACAGTGGTGGCCTGAATGCCGCAGAAGCTGAGGAGGACTTTGTGGATCCGTGGACAGTACAGACAAGCAGTGCTAAGGGCATTGACTATGACAAGCTCATTGGTATGTCCTGAGAGAAAACCCAGCTTCTATAAGTGATTCCCTGGAGTTGATCCCATCAGTGTTTTTTTTTTCTTAATTTTGAATTATAAAGCCAATCAAGCTTCAATGCCAAGAAAAAAATAGATCCTAAAATCTTTTTGTCATGCATTACATCCCAAAAGATTGTTTTTAACAGATAATAATATAAAACTTCACAATAACGATCTGTAATAGATAGCTTAGCATAAGCTTTTTCCCTTTCTTTGAGCGATTCAGAACTTAAGTTGGAATAGTATGTTTGAGTCCTTTAAAGCACCTCTCTACTTAATGGTTAAAGTCAGGAATGGATTACCTAAATCTCTTTTCCAATGATACTGATTGTGGAGCTGGAAAGCTGGACGTCAGCTTAAGAAGAGTAACTCCTCACAGAGCAGATGGCCACTGGCAAGCCCTTCCTCACAGGGCTTCCTGCTCAGGGAAGAGGAGAGGCGTTACTAAAATGTTTTTATCAAAGTCAAAAGCCATTTTTCATAATTTAAGTCATAGACCATCAGTGAGGGAAAATTTGTTTGAATTCAAGTTAATTTAATGCAGCAAATTAAATATTAAAATTACAGTGGTTAATGTCCATACATTATACCTTAATAAGCATCTGAAAGAAGGGAGGTATGAAGAGTTGCTAGGCAGAATGAATTCTGGATATGCTTCGCATCAAAATCCAATCCCAAACAAAACAGTGATTTATTCTGTAATTTGTTTCCTGTTTTGCTGATTGTGATTTCAGCTGTCCTTGTTAACATGAAAGACATTTGACTCTAGGTTGAGAGAAGGGCCTGGGAGCAGAAGGCCTAAAAAGGTCTGGGTTCATTTAGATTGCACACAATACACTAGTTTTTCCCCTTCAGTATTACCCGGTTGCCAAACCTCACACCACCTAAGATAGTTCTGTCTCGTTCCAATTCTGTTTTCCAGTTCGGTTTGGAAGCAGTAAAATCGACAAGGAGCTGGTAAACCGAATAGAGAGAGCCACGGGGCAGAAACCACACCGCTTCCTGCGCAGAGGCATCTTCTTCTCACACAGGTCAGGGGCTTCCCCTCGTCCTCTCCTTTGAATCCCAGACAAGCTGCCTGCTCTTGGGGACAATGATAGCCAACTGTCTGAAGACTGGGGGTCCACCTTCTGTCCATAACCAGCTGTGGGGTCATGGCCTGTCCCCTCATCCTCAGGCCCTTTATTCATTTACAAAATGTTTACAAAGTGGAGGCCACATACACAGCAGATGAGATATATGCCAGGTTATGCCCTGTAAATCATAAAATGTCATAAAGACAAAAGAGGTTTCTACGTCCAAGTTGAACGTTTCCCAAACGATAAGCAGTGGGCTTCCTGAAATTTTGTGCCCTCTTCCTGCTATTGTCCTGGCCTACTCATAAATCATATCATCAAAAGAGAAACTAACAGAGTGTACCTGGAAGAGACTATCCCTACCCTAGACTATAAATTCCGTGTAGATAATAATCAGAAAATGGGCAGGTTCCAAGTTTTCTTGCCTCACCCATCCCACGGGTTAGCCCATTTTATGGGACATAGTAGGGTTGTTCTGTTCTGCTTGCTCCTCACGGTTACAGGAGAGCACGCACAGGACCGAGCTCAGCAGTCTGCTAGAACTCAAGTTCTGCGTGCCAAAAACTCCGGACCCTGCTCTGCCTTCGTTCTGGACAGAGTATAATCAAACTTTTTTACCTTCATTTAATTCACATTTTTAAAGTACACAGTTCAAGTTTTTAATATGGTCTTTAGTGTATTCGAAAGGTTGTGCACCCATCACCACCACTAATTCCAGAACATTCTCCTACCCCAGTAAGAAACCCCGTCCCCATGAGCAGTCACTCCCCCACCCACACCACTGGCAGTCATGTTTTCAAGTTCCCCAGTGTGGTGGCTTGTATTCATATGCCCTTCCCTTTTATACCTGAATAGTGTTCCGCCGAATAGATAGACCCCATATTTTGTTTATCCATTTACCAGTTGCTGGGCATTTGGGTTATTTTCACTTTTGGGCTCTCAGTGATGTTGCTCTGAACATTTGTGTACAAGTTTCTGTGTGGACAAGTGTCTTTTAGTTCTCTTGGTGGGAACACAATTCCTGCATCTAGTAGCTCCAGAATTTTCTGAGGAACTACCAAACTGCTCTCCATAGTGACTGTCATTTTGCATTCCCACCAGCAATGTACAGAAAAGAGTCCTAGTTTTTTTGTTTTTTTTTTTTTTTTTTTAAGATTTTATTTATTCATGAGAGACAGAGAGGCAGAGACACAGGCAGAGGGAGAAGCAGGCTCCTCGTAGGGAGCCTGACATGGACTCGATCCCAGGTCTCCAGGATCATGCCCTGGGCTGAAGGCAGCGCTAAACCGCTGAGCCACCCGGGCTGCCCATGGGTCCCAGTTCATATCCTCACCAATACTTACTATTTCCTACTTTGTATATATATTTTTATAGCCATTCTAGTAGGTATGAAGTGGTTTTCCATTGTGTTTTGACTCATGATGTTGAACATCTTTTCATGTGCTCATTGGCAGTTTTTATACATCTTCTCCCCCCCCACACACACACACACACCTTTTTTTTTTTTTTTTTAAGATTTATTTATGGGACACCTCGTAGCTCAGCAGTTGAGTGTCTGCCTTAGGCTCAGGGCGTGATCCCGGGTTGGAGATCAAGTCCCACATTGGGCTCCCTGTGAGAAGCCTGCTTCTCTGTCTTTCTATGTCTCTGTCTCTCTCTCTCCATCTTGCTCATGAATAAATAAATAAATCTTTTTAAAAATAAAGGATTTGGGGATTCCTGGATGGCGCAGAGGTTTAGCGCCTGCCTTTGGCCCAGGGCGCGATCCTGGAGACCTGGGATCAAATCCCACGTCGGGCTCCCGGTGCATGGAGCCTGCTTCTCCCTCTGCCTGTGTCTCTGCCTCTCTATCTCTCTCTGTGTGACTATCATAAATAAATAAAAATTTTAAAAAAAAATTAAGGATTTATTTATTATTCTAGAGAGAGAATGAAAGAAGGGGAGCAACCAGGAGGGAGGGGCAGAGGTGACAGGAGAGGGGGAGAAAATCTCAAGCAGACTCCCCACTGAGCACAGAGCTAGAGCTGGATGCAGCAGGGCTTGATCCCAGGACTAAGAGGTCATGACCTGAACTGAAACCAAGAATTGGAAGCCTAATCAACTGAGCCACTCAAGGGCCTTCCTGCCTATTTTTTATATATTCTTCAGTGGAGAATATCTACCCTGATCCTTTGCCTACTCTTTAATTATTTGGCTTTTTTTATTATTGAATCATAATAGTTTTCTGTGTGTTCTGGATTCTAGTTTCTTACCAAATGTATGATTTACAAATACTTATTCCCATTGTATAGATTGTCTTTTCACTTTATTGATAATGTCCTTTGAAGCACAAAACTTTTTGATTTTTATGAAATCTAGTTTATGTTTCCTTGGTTGCTTAGATAGTGTCATATCTAAGAAACTATTGCCTAATCCAAGATCATGAAGATGTGCACCTATATTTTCTTCCAAGAGTTTTATGATTTTGGCTCTTACATTTAGGTCTCTGATCCATTTCAAGTTAATTTTTTTTAATTTTATTTATTTATTCATGAGAGACACAGAGAGAGAGAGAGAGAGAGAGAGAGAGGCAGAAACACAGACAGAGGAGGAAGCAGGCTCCATGCAGGGAGCCTGACGTGGGACTCCATCCCGGGTCTCCAGGATCACACCCTGGGCTGAAGGCGGCGCTAAACTGCTGAGCCACCAGGGCTGCCCAATCAAGTTAATTTTTATATATGGTGTGAAGTAGGGTCCAACTTCATGTTTCTGCATGTGGATATCTAGTTGTCCCAACACCATATTCTGAAGACTGTTTTTTCCCTAATTGAATTTTCTTGGCACTCTTGTTGAAAATCAGTTGATCTTATATTTAAGGGTCTGTTAAATTTAATACATAGTCTTGATTACTATGGTTTTGTTCTAAGTTTTGACATTGCAAAGTGTGAGTTCTTCAGCTTTATTCTTCTCAAGATTATTTTGCCTCTTCTAGGTGCTTCGCATTCCTGAGTTAATTTTAGAATCAGCTTGCTAATTTCTGCAAAGAAAAAGACAGCTGGGATTTTGATACGATTGCACTGAATTTGTAGATCAGTTTAGGGAGTATTGTATCTTAAAATGTTAAGTCTTCCAATCCATGCACATAGAATGTCTTTCCACTCAGGGCTATAGTTTCTTTCTGGTGGTGTTTTATAGTATTCAGTTACAGGTCTTACACTACTTTTGTTAGATTTATTCCTACAGTTTTATTCTTTTTGATGTTTTACAGGTAGCATTTTCTTAACTTCATTTTCAGATTGTTCATTGTTTCTTCTGAAAGAAAAACACACTCTTCTGTGTCTCCTCAATTTTCAGCACTTTGCTACAACACCATTTCATGGGGCAGCCCAGGTGGCTCAGTGGTTTAGTGCCGCCTTCAGCCCAGGGCATGATCCTGGGGTCCCAAGATCGAGTCCCACATCGGGTTCCCTGCATGGAGCCTGCTTCTCCCTCTGCCTGTATCTCTGCTTCTCCCTCTCTATCTCTCTCTGTGTCTCTCATGAATAAATAAAATCTTAAAAAAAAAAATTTCACTTCTGACACCAGATGTGTGGCTTTCCACACATCAGGCAGTTCTGCAACACCAGCTAGGTATTCTACAATTTAACTCGGTCCTGATACTGTCCATTTGGTCCTGACACTGTCCATTTGGACCATTGGGTCCCTCAGGTTAAAGGCTTGGTCCTAAAAGACAGCCCCCCCTCAGCCTACTTCAGATGCTAGTCACAAGTCCAGGTTGTCATCTGTAGACATCTTATAGATCAACCAGCTATAAATCAGAGGTTCCCATAACCACCTCCTGGGGTTCAATTAATTTGCTAGAGCAGCTCACATGACTTAGGAAAACAGTTTACTTACAAGATCACTGGTTTATTATAAAAGGATATAACTTAGGAATAGGCAAATGAAAGACATGCAGAGGACAAGTTATGTAGGAAGGGGTGGGGATTCCATGCCCTCTCTGGGTGTACCAACCTACCCACACCCACACATGTTCACCAACCCGGAAGCTCCCCAAACCACATCCTTTGGTGTTTTATGGGGGCTTTAGTACATGGGTATGACTGATTATATCATCGGCCATTAGTGATTAAGGTCAATCTCCAACCCCTTTTAGGAGAAAGGGGTCAGAAAAGTACCAACCTTCTGATTTGGATTGGTTCCCCGGCAACCAGTCCCCATCCTTAGGTTACCTAGGAACTTTCTAAAAGTCACCTATTAATATAAACTTAGATGTGGTTGAAAAGGGCTTTGTTATGTGAATGTCATATTTATCCCTCTTATCATTTAGGAAATTCCATGGATTTTAGGAACTCTGTGACAAAGACCAAATATATTTCTCATCATAAATAAATCTACTCTATAGAAATATAACTGACTTTTGTCTGTTGATCTTATATCCTGCAGCTTTCCTTATTTCATTTATTGGCCTAGTAGGTTTTGTCTTTTTTTGAGGATTCTATAGGATTTTCTGTAGAATCCTACATTCTATAGGATTTTGAGAATTCTGTAGGACATTATTCTATATGTAGAATTATGTCACCTAAGAATGAAGCTAATTTTACTCTTTCCTTCCAGTTTGGATATCTTTTTTCTTGTCTGATTGCTCTGGCTGGAACTTTTACTACAGTGTCAAATAAGAGTGGTGAGAGTGGGCATCCTTTTACTCTTCCACCATTAGCTATGGATTTTCCATAAATGCCTTTGATTATGTTAAGGAAGTTTCCTTCTCTTGGTTCATTGAGTATTTTTATCATGATAGGTGTTAGATTTTGTCAAACTCTATCTGCATCTGTTGAGATGATCATGTGGTTTTGTCTTCTGTTACTATAGTGTATCACATTTCATGCATTTTTGTATTTTGAACCAACTTTGCATGCCTAGGATAAATCCCACTTGATCATGATATATCATCCTTTTTATGTTGCTGGGTTTGGTCAGAGAGTTGCTGAGGATGTTTGTGTCTGTACTCATATAAGAATCTGTAGTTTTCTCTTGGTACCTTTGCTTGGGGTATCAGGATAATCCTGGCCTCAGAATGAGTTTGCAGATATTCCCTCTTCAATTTTTTTAGAAGGATTTGTGAAGGATTGTTAAATTTTTTTTTTTTTTTTTTTTTAAGATTTATCCAATTCATGGGCCACCCGGGTGGCCCAGCGGTTTAGTGCCTTCCTTCAGCCCAGGCCGTGACCCTGGAGACCCAGGATCGAGTCCCATGTCAGGCTCCCTGCATGGAGCCTGCTTCTCCCTCTGCCTGTATCTCTGCCTCTCTCTCTGTGTGTCTCTCATGAATAAATGAATAAAATATATTTTCAAAAAAAGATTTATCCATTCATTTTAGTGATAGAACATGGGGTGGGGGGAGTGAGAGGGACAAGCAGACTCCCTGCTGAGCCTGACATGGTGCCTAACCCCAGGACCTGAGATCATGACCTGAGCCCAAATCAAGTCTGATGCTTAACCTACTGTACCACACAGGTGCCCCTATTAATGTCTTTTTTTTATATATATATTTGATAGAATTCATCATGAAGCCGTCTGGTTCCAGGCTTTTCTTTGTGGATCATTTTTTGATTACTAATTCAATTTCTTTGTTACAGATCCGTTCAGATTTTCTGTTTCTTCTTGAGTTAGTTTGCTAAGTGCTTCTCTCCAGGAATTGGTCTTTTTCATCAGGATTGTGTAGTATGTGGGCATACAATTGTCCTTAGTATTCCTTTCTCATCCTTTTTATTCCTATAAAGTCAATAATGTCCCTTTTTTCATTCCTGACTTCAGTAGTCTACTTTTTTATCCCTCCTTGGTCAGTTTAGCTCAAGGCTTACCAATTTTGTTGATCTTAAATCAGAACTTTTTATCTTAGCATTTTGCAGCTCTCACTGCCCATGGAACTTACTTTACTTCATTGTAGTGATCTTTAGTCTCTTGGCTTAGGTCATCATAGGATTTGAGAATGCCCCTCTATCTGATTTTATCATCCGTAAGGTAGGGCATTAGGGGAGAAAGAGCATGGGCTGTCAAGCTGCAAACTGTGGGCTTTGACTGTGCTCCTTCACTGCAGGAAACCATCCTCACAAAGTGGAGCTTGGTCAGCAAGCCTCAGTGCATTCCCTGCACTCCCTGGAATGCCTTGCCCCCAGGCACTGATGAGGGGCTCTCAAGGACTGCAGGAACAGCCCATGGGACAGCCACATTGTGTTCTCTCTTGTAAGCCCATAACAGCCAGAGAAGGACTCTTTTCTTCCAGAATTAATTTTTTTATTCTTTCCTTATTTCAAAAACAGTGTATGAATCGTTCCTTGGAGGTTTAAAAAAAAAAAAAAAAAAGCCCTAAACACAAAAAAACAGTTCCCATAATCCTGTGAGCCCAGAGAGGAACACTGTTAATCATCGGTGTGGGGTATGAAGAGGAGTCACTTGTTAGAATACTCTTGTATGGAGTCTCCTACCCAGACCTCTGGAAAAGGTCCTCTTTTATTTTGGGACATTTTATCCAGAAACAAAAACAGTTATACCCTAGAGTAGTGCTTTCACACTGTGGTGAACATTGCGATCACTGAGGGAGCTTCTTAAAAATACAGATTCCCAGATATCACCTCTTCCTGAAGGTGGGACCCAGGTAGAGGTGATATGACCAGGTGATTCTGATGCACAGCCAGGAAGGAGGACCCTTCGTATACATTATCTGTGAACCCCAGTTCTAGGGGAGGGCAGATGAGTCCAGAATGACTCCCAGGTGAGGACACTTGGTCCCAGCCTGGCTGAGGAAGCCCAAATCAGATCTCTAGCTGAGGACTTCCCTCCACACTTCCAGGAGGTCTTCCTCACTCCCATCCCTGAGTTAGGACTGTGTGGAACTGTGCAGTCTTCCCCATTCAGGGTCTCCAGAGACTCAGGACTGAGGGTTCTGACTAAGAATTATGTAGTGTTGGCTTGGTGTCATTCCCAGGAACAGGTGTAAAGCAGATGGTATGTGAACACCAGTATTTGAAGTTTCCAAAGGGGTTCCATCAACTGCCTAACTATACCTCTCTTTTATCCCAGGCCTACGTGTCTTATACTTTTAAAACAATCACAAGAGAGGGGCACGCGGGTGGCTCAGTCAGTCAAGCATCTGCCTTTGGCTCAAGTCATGATCCCAGGGTCCTGGGATCAGGAGCCAGGTCAGGCTCCCTGCTCAGCAGGGCGTCTGCTTCTTCCTCTCCCTCTGCCCTGCCCCTGCTCATGCTTTCTCTCTCTTTCTCTCAAATAAGTAAAATCTTCAAAAAAAAAAAAAAAATCATAGGAGAAAGGAAACCATGTCATAAGTTTCCTGTCATTTTTCTAATTTGGGCACCAAGAATAACAAACTCTAATCATTGTGTTTTCTCTGTCTCTTGCAAGTGAGCATTAGCGCTTTAGTGTTTCTCTCAGAAAATCACACCATTTCCTCTTCTCTTTTTTTTACTTTAGAGATATGAACCAAATTCTTGACGCCTATGAAAATAAGAAGCCATTTTATCTGTACACGGGCAGGGGCCCCTCTTCCGAAGCAATGCATGTAGGTCACCTCATCCCGTTTATTTTTACAAAGTAAGTACTGCATCAAATGCCTTTTATCACTTTTATTAGTGAATCAGGAATGTTAACTTATAAACCATATCTAGAGTGACAGGACACCCCTAGTTTATTAAACAAACAAGGTATGAGGGACCTGGTGCCTTTGTGGCTTCTGTTCACTTTGTTTCTGGTGTCACTTTAGAAAGCATGGCAGGATGGAGCAAGCATTGCCTTAGAGTTAGCCAGCCTGTTTTCTCTTGTCCCTGTCTCTGTGACCATAGCAGAGTTACTTTACTGAGCCTTCATTTCCATGTCTGCAGGAGGGGAGTGATGATACCTGCCTCCTAAAGCAATCACCAGCCTGCAATGTAGTATAAAGCAGCTAGCACAGAGCTGAGTTAATACATGTAGTTCCAGCCCCACAGCATAAGATGGTGTGATTGCCTAGACAAAACTTGATGGACCCTGTTGGTAAGAACTGTGTTTTTGGATGCAGAACGGGAAACGAGATGGCAGCCTTCTTCCCTGGTGTCTTGTAGGTGGCTGCAGGATGTGTTTAATGTGCCCTTGGTCATCCAGATGACAGATGACGAGAAGTACCTGTGGAAAGACCTGACCTTGGACCAGGCCTACGGCTATGCCGTGGAGAATGCCAAGGACATCATTGCCTGTGGCTTTGACATCAAAAAGACTTTCATCTTCTCTGACCTTGACTACATGGGGTAAGGAGAGGGTGCCTGGCTGCCTTCTAAAAAAGCAGATGTAGACGGCAGGTCCTCGAGCCCATGCTGGGTCAGACATATCTGAAATGGCCTAAAGACTTGGGGAATGATTTCCTTCCCTTATGAAACATTAGGATGTGGTTTATTGGTCTCGTTCACCAGCTGAGGTTCCCATTCCCAGCCTGGGACAGAATTGAGGTTTCTCTCCAAGGACAGTTTGTCAAGTTAGGGTCTTTCTCTTTCTTGCAGTACCTTTTTTGTCGCAGAAAAAAAGACTCCCAGCACATTCAGTACTGGGAGTAGTACTTCAGTACTTCACAGTCCAGTTGTTTAAATCTGCCATTCAACAGCCAAAATATTGCACTCAGAAAATCCTTGAATTGAATCTTCTGAGGTCTTCACCATCCCAAACAACTACCAAGAAGTGTGTTAGAAAAATAAGACTTTGTCAGGTGTCCCAACAAGAATATGCTGTTCAACTCAGCAAGTACTTCCTGAACACCTGAGATGCCATGCTCCTCGCGAGGCACTGGTGATCCCCGAGGATGTGGCCCCCATCACTGAGGGCTCGTTATCAGGCCATGGGTGCGGTGAAAGCATGGAGCGGGCTGTGTTGAGACTAAGGGTGGAGGAGCTTGCTTATTACCATTTCCCCAGAATATATCCTTTATAGGATGACTGGTGGCTTTATATCCAAAGAGAGAAATAGTCACCTTGGTAAGAATTTTGGCCTTTCTACCAACTAGTAAATGAATTCATAACTTACTTTTTTTATATATATCATTTATTCATGAAAGACACAGAGAGAGAGGGGGAGAGAGGTAGAGACACAGGCAGAGGGAGAAGCAGGCTCCATGCAGGCAGCCCAACATGGGATTCAATCTCAGGTCCTCAGGATCACACCCTGGGCCGAAGGTGGCACTAAACTGCTGAGCCACCCCGGCTGCCCAATTAATAACTTTCTAATATTATCTGTGAGATTTTTAAAATCACGTCTCTGTGGGCATGGAGGCATTGTGGTGTCCTTGAGGAAACACGGTCTTTGAAGGAAGAAAACAGACCCGGGTTCAAGTTCTGGCACCTCTATTTAGTGGTCATGAGTCAGAACAAGCCTGGTCCACAAAATTGGGTTACATGAGACGTTAGGTGTCATCATTATTATAATTTTCATGGCGCTTTATTTAACATGTCTCCCTCATTCCTTAAAAGGACCCGATTCACCTGCTCGAGCGCTTAGCCATACCCTGGGTCCTGCTGCTTTTTTTCAGGGCCGGGCTGTGCTGGCAGCTAGCTACCCAGTCACTGCGTCCTCTGGTGCTGCCATTTGCCTCCCACAGCAGCCCCTCACGGCCTCATCCCCCAAAAGCCAGTGCCCTCCAGAAAGCACAGATGGTCTCACCACGCCCCCACCTGCACTTCTCCCACTTGTGTCATCATGATGAAGTGTTCACTTTCCATTTAGCTCACAGGCCCCTCTCTCTTGGAGTACCTGTTTTGTCGCAGAAAAAACATTTGGCCAGTGTTCCTCTCCAGCATCACTGCCACCTCTAGCTAGATGAAACACTCTGCAGTTCCATACCCCCACCACGTCTTCTCTACCCAGAGTTCCCACCCCTCTCCTGACCTCACCTCTCCCAACGCAGAGGAGGCCTACTCAGTCTCCAAACACATGGGCAAGCATCCCCTCTTCTTGGGAGCTGTCCCTCCTACAGCCAGATTCATATGTGCCCCTCAGCAGCCCAGGCTCCACCTTGGCCATATCTGGTATGGGGTGAGGGGTGACCCTATCCCGCTAGGTCAGTAAAACAGTTATGGAGTGCTCTCTGTGGCCAGTATCCTCCTAGGCCCTGCGAACACAGCAGTGAGCCAAGCAGAGTCCCTGCCTCCCTGAACTGAGGTGCTGGTGGGCTGGGAACAAACACTTCTTATAAGCCCACAAAGATGGCCAGAGTGGTAGGCATGTGAAGGGGAGTGAACTTTTGAACAGTGCACGTGAGAGGGCCACCAGATGACTCATCCTCCTCTCAGCACATTCTGAGAGAACATGGGGTCTGTGGTGACTTGCCTAGCCTGTCTCTGCTCACAGCACTTGGTATCCTCCACCTTTGCTCTGCACCTATGCTCCCACCTTTGCAGGAACTTCCTTTTTCTACATTAACCCAGAGTAGGGATGAAAACACAAACAACATGCAAATCAAAGGGTCAAAGGGTCCATGCTGCCTCTTCTTGGAAAGACCTCTTAGGTCGAACCTAAAGTCAGGAAAGAAGTTTTAAAAGTTAAATCCTGTTTTCAAATGTCTTATTCCCTTTAAGAGTATTTTAAACAGTTGGGCATTTTACTTTTTTCTTGAAATTTAACTTAAAATTCAGGTCTTTGATTTAACAAAGCTCCTTCCTGGTCTTTAGGGGCTGAAACTATAAATAAGCTACCCTCCAGCCTCTCTTTGGGTGGGAATGAAGCGTCCGGGGCCCTGAGAGGAAAGAAGCCTGTGGCAGGCAAGGCTGGCTCTGGGCACCCTGTCAGCGCACACTTTCCTGGCTCTGCACGTGGGCCCGGAGAGGCCTTCCTGCTAGGAGCCATAAGGCATGGAAAGACACCGCCCCAGGAACCTGAGAGCTGGTGTTCCAAACTCAGCTCTGCTCCCGGTTGATTTGGTTCCTTTGGGCAAGTCCTTAGATTCTCTGAGCCTCTGTTTTCTTGTAAGTCGAGGGTTTGGTATTAGAGGCAGTCAGGCGGATGCGTTCGTCTGCATGCTCATCCTGACCACCGGTTACTGTGTGATAGACACCTGAGTTACCTGCCCTCTGCCCGCTTGCTCAGCCCACTCATTCACGCAGTAGGTACTCCTTGAGCATCTACTACAAATCACACTGACCCTGGGGAAACAGCTGCCAGAAAGCAGCCCACAACTGTGTCAGGGAGAGTCGGCAGGTAACGATGACAAGCCAGGTGGTGATGAGTGCTATGAGGACAAAGGAGGGGGTTTGCTCAGTGGCCAGGAGGTCATGATGCCAACGCCACAGTTTCATGAGAACTTAATGAGGTGCAACATATAAAGTGGCCTTCGAGGAGTACCTAGTGAGTGTTCAGCAAATGTATGATCTAGAAATCACATTCAGCATGTGATTGTCACATGTCACATGTGAGTGTCACATGTCACTGGTCCTGTATAAGGTAATCTGGAAAATGTGCTTTAAACTGTGTGAGTGTGAAGGGCAAGCATTCTCCCCCAAGGCAGTGTGTGGCATTCAGCCATCACTCAGGTCTGTTCCTTGTCCACAGGGGCGAAGTCTTGGCATGCGGGCCCTGTGTCACACTGCATGGGCACTCAGTGCACCCCTGGGAAACCAATCCCCTGCCTGGGGAAGGCTGTAGCATTCATGGGGCAGCCCCTTCACTCATCCTCTAGTCTGTGTGGCGTGAGCACTGGCTGGCAAAGAAGTAGCCAATCTTCCGAGTAAGGTCAGTTAACTTACTCAGAAGTACTGCTCAAATACCACAGGGCTGGCGTCCTGTCACAGGGAGTACCATAGACTTCCCTCCACGTGGGGCTGAAGGCTGTCATGTAGTGTGACCACAGGTGGAGGAAGGCTGGCCACCTGCTGATTTGTCCTGGCGGTTAGAATTTGCATTTGCCTCCACCCAAGGATGCGTGGAATCTTGCTGCGGCCCTCTCCCCAGGTGGCAGACAGCTACTTGTCATCATTAGGGTGTGAGCAGCGTGAAGCATGCTGTGGTCTCCCAGGACCCCTCTCCAGCAAGAGGTAGTTCCTGTCTCAGCAGGACCACAAAACAGGCATCTTTCCAGGGAGCACTTCTCATGGTGTTGGGTTCCTGGCGCCTGTTCTCTCTCTGACACTGTTCCCACCCCCAGCCAGTGCTCTGGGCCCGAAACTCAGCAAGCTACCAAGTGAAAGCCCCTCTCTCCCCTATCCCTCTCCTGCTGCTGAATGGAAGGGACTCTGCTCAACCTGCCACAAACCCTGGAGCAGGGTCTTTGTTTTTATAGCCCTCCCTGCCTCCTGGCTGCCCCCGACCCAGGCAGCCAGTGCCCCTGGATTTCTGACAACCCGTCCTACTCCCACCCCCCACTGTCACCCTAAAGTCATTGAGGAGTTTTCCATCTAGGGACAAAGGCTTAAACTCCTTCAAAAGCTTCCGGACGTGAGAAAAGCATACATGTTGCAGCCAACCGAGCCTGGGTGTGGATCCCAGCTCCTGTACTCTCTGGGTCTGTGACATGACCCTTAACCTCTCAGAGCCTCGGTGTTTATCTGGAAAGTGCGAAGCTACTGCTTCAAAGTGAAGTAGAGTAGTGTTGACCCATGTCCAGCACTTAGCAGAGCTCCTGCCACATGATACAAACATGTAGTAAACGTTAGCTTTCCCACTTTTTCCTTTTCTGGAAAATGGGAGAGTAGAGCTGCTAAGTATTAGAGATGCCGTGTAAGAAGTCACTCTGGGGGATGCCTGGGTGGCTCAGCAGTTGAGTGTCTGCCTTTGGCTCTGGGCATGATCCCAGGGTCCTGGGATCTAGTCCCACATTGGGCTTCCTGCATAGAGCCTGCTTCTCCCTCTGCCTGTGTCTCTGCCTCTCTCTCATGAATAAATAAAATATTTTAAAAAACAAAAAATGTCACTCTGGGTCCTGCCCCCTCCCTGTGTTTGCTGCACCCTCAGCCTAGGTCCCACTGGTAGCAGAATGGCTGCCACAAGTCCAGGCCTCTTATCAGCATCCCTCACCATCCAGGAGAGAGCATCTGGTCGTTTGAATCAACCACTGTGGCCCAGCCCTGTTGCTGCCTTGGTGGCTGGACGTGTCGGTTTCTCTGCAGACACACTGGCAACAAGATACAAATATCTGGCTTCCAATAACACAGAGCAGACTCTGTCTCACAGGAAAGCTCCCTCGGGATTCCCAGACCGGAAGCTCTGCAGCACACTTGACCGCTGACCTGGGCAGAGTTTAAATGCTCCACATTAGCCACTGAATCTGAACCTGTTGTGTTCCTGCCTCATCCGCCCATCGCCTGGCGCTGGTTTCCATGCGTTTCCACGGCAGCTCCACTTGGCCTGTCACAGCTCTCTCTGCCTAAAGATGCCTTCTGGGCACCTTCCTGCCCAGTCTGTGTCCTCAGCCTACACCTGCGCACTCATACTTCACCATCTGCGGCTTTGGCCTCAGCAGGAGGCCACCCTCTGAACCTGGGGTTTCATTCTGATTGTCTTTGCAGGATGAGCCCAGGCTTCTACAAGAATGTGGTGAAGATTCAGAAGCACGTTACCTTCAACCAAGTGAAAGGCATTTTCGGTTTCACCGACAGTGACTCCATCGGTAAGTAGAGTCCTGTGGCCTGGGGTAAAGTGCTGGCATCTGCCCCCAGGCCCAGCTACCTCTCAGGTAGCAATGTTTGCCCCTCACCTCCCCACAGTGAGCCCAGGGGCAGGTCTTCCCAGGACCCAGCAGAGGTGGTACGATGCCTACAGTCCCATTTCTGGGCCTTGGGGCTGCACTTTGAGGACCATCTGTCGGCCTCTCACCCACTAAGAGGTTTAAAAGTAAGAAAGAAAAGGGTGGGGGTGACGAGTTCCTTTGCATGCTCATGGGGTCCCAGCCAATGTGGGCGGCTCTGATGGAGGCCCAGGGGCTACAGGAGGACCTCCCCTGATGGCCAGGAGCCTCTGTTTACCTGGTAAGAGGATGGGCTTGACCCATAGAGCCCACCCTGCCCACCCTCACAGTCCTGTGGCTTGGCCTCCTCACACACACTCTATGTCCCTCGCCATATACTTCTGTGCCTGTCAGACGCGTCAGCTTTCTCTTTCTAGATGCTTAGCTCCTGAAGCAAAGAATTGATCCCTGAGACTTGTGGGCCTCCTAATCCCCTCCCCTACTTTGTTTTTGGAGTACAGTTCCAGGCCAAGCAGCTGCAAGCCCAGGACAGCATCCCAGCCTGTGCCTGCGAGTTTGCCCTCAAGGAGGGGGCACATCCCAGGGCCCTGTCAGTGAGGGACCTTCCAGGACAAGTGCAGAGAGAAAAGCCATGGAGAGGCCTCACTGGGAGGCTCTTCACATGAGCAAGACCCTTTTCTTTGATGTTTCAGTCAGATTCATTCCTGACAGTTGGGGCATAAACCCTGTGCTTTTGAATGGGTTTTTATCCATGGAATGCTGCTTTTTAATGGGAAGATATCTCAGGGAAGGTGGCCCTCGGCAAGCAGGGAGACAATAGACCTATAAATAGCTGCACACACTGTGCTGCCAGACAGCCGGGATTGACTTCTGGCCCAGCCAACTGCTTGCTGTGAACAGTCCGAGCCTGAATGTCCCCATCTGTAAAATGGGGGCCGTGTGGCACTTTTTCCTAGAGTTGTGAGCAGTAGACAAGCCTGGTGAAGCCCCTGAGCACAGAGCCTGGCACCCACACACGGAATGGCCCCCATGGCTGTGTGTTTTAACAGGGTGCTAGTGGTGGTGGCAGCCATCCACTTGGTCCCCCAGAGAATGACAGGAACCCAAAAATGGGATGTCCCTGAAGTAGGGAGAAGACCCCTGCTAGGAGAAAATATCACAGAGACAGGACTTTCAGGAGAGAAGAGAAGCTATGCCCCAGAATTAGTCCTGTAGCACCAGGCCGGCCCCGCAAATGCCTGGGTGTACCCACATAGCACAGCGGGTGTAGGCTGGCCCTGCACCACTTGTCAGAGGTTACATGAAGGTCAGGGCCCTTTGACCACTTGTGCGAGCCAAAGCAAATAGCAATAGCTGTGTTAACAGCAACATCCAAAATACTGAAAACAACTTTAGGTATCAGGGTATCGTAATTTATAATAATTAAAGGTGAGAAACAAACCATGTGCCCATAGATAGAAACTATCTCAACATTACAGGACACCTTTACAGGACAGAGGGTGTTTAATAACCACATCGTAAATGTCACCGAGTGAGGGAAGGGGTAAGGAAAAAGCTAGATAGAGCATAATCACAACAGAAATGCAGAGAGAAATTAAGGAAACCTGAAAGGAGGCCCTCCCTGGGACTGTAGATTTGTCTCTCCTCCCTACTGTTCTGTGGTTTCAGATTCTCTTGAGTGATGATCACATCTCTAAAGGGGAGAACACCTATTCGTGTTCATCCCTTTTGCTGGATGAATTAACAAAAACAGGAATTGGTGTCATCCGTAAAAATATTTTGTTTATGCTTTCAGGGAAGATCAGCTTTCCTGCCATCCAGGCCGCCCCCTCATTCAGCAACTCATTCCCTCAGATCTTCCGAGACAGGACAGACATCCAGTGCCTCATCCCGTGTGCCATCGACCAGGTCAGGAGGCAGAGTGAGGTGGTCCTCGGTCTGGGGCACTGCACTCTTGGATGGGAAAGGAGGTTTTAAAAGGTGTTGGGTGGGAGTCAATCCTGTTAGCGAGTTGGGGGCCCGGGAGCATCCCGTGGTGGGATGTTCACAGGCCACCAGCCAGCCCATCTCTGCCAGCTGTCCTCAGAGGTCTCTCTCTTCCCCCAGGATCCTTACTTCAGGATGACAAGAGACGTCGCCCCCAGGATTGGCTACCCTAAACCAGCCCTGCTGCACTCCACCTTCTTCCCAGCCCTGCAGGGGGCCCAGACCAAGATGAGCGCCAGCGACCCCAACTCTTCCATCTTCCTCACAGACACCGCCAAGCAGATCAAGACCAAGGTGAGCACTGCCCAGGGTGGAGGAGCAGCCTGTGTACACAGGGCGGAACACGCCCCACACACCTGCACACACACGTGTCCCTCCAGCCTGCTCCGCCACAGCGTTGGGTTCCAGGATCAGTGGCTGCTGCCTGCGACCTTGAGGCGGCCTGTCCCTGGTCCCACCCTGCTCCCAGACTTCAATTTATTCTGTGTCCTTTCATTTAGGCAAAACCTTGGATTTTCCTTCTTTTTCGTCTTCTCTGCATTTCTCACAAACACTCTGCTCTGGAAGCTACGTCGTGGCAGTTTTCTTTAAAGTAAATGATAGAAAATATTCTAGTATGTTTGAGCAACAGCTGTAGTCCAGCAAATGGACCAGGTGCTTTATGTTTTCTGGCTTTATTTCTCACGGTGGGGATAGTGGTGAGTGCCTTTAGAGGGATGAGGGCCAGAGAGGATGACCAGCTTGACCAAGGTGGGGCTTAGGGGCCACATGTTCTCATGGAGACCAGGAGTGGGAGGGTGCCCTTCAACAGGACAGCCCTGTCCAGCCCAGCATGCAGCAGGAGCTCAACAAATATTTGTCCAGTCACCAAAGAAATGAGAATTAGGAATCTGTTTGAGCGTTTTTCTTTCCCAGGGCCTTGCTTCTGTTGCTCGGAGCTGAACTGCCAGTACAAGTACAGGCCCCCCGCTGTCCCACAAAGCTGTCGACATTCTATTTGGAATCAAGTGTGTGTTTGTGGGTGAGACGTTTACAGCGGAAGTGACCAAATCTATTTGAGCTGTGTAAGGCAACCCTCTGAGTCACTGCCCGTGACCCTTCCGAAGTTCCTAGCAGGTTCTGGTTGACAATAGGGAATGTCCAAACCCTCTTCCAGGAAGTGGCCACCGCCAGCTCTGCTACCCTCTCTTGGAAGCCGGTATATTTAGGGCTTTTTCTTCCCCTTTCACTACTTGCTGGAAGTTCCAAAGCATGGAGTATAAAAGAGAGAGAAAGGTTTCTCTTCTCTCCAGAAGAGAAGGCATTTTGTTTGCATTTTTAGTTGTTTTAAAGAAGTTGTTTTTGGGTCTGCCACATTTTTTCTTTTTTTGTTTTTTTGTTTTTTCTTTTTTTTTTTTTTTTTTTTTTTTTTTGCCACATTTTCCCCACTCAGGGACCAGCAAAACCCCGAGGGCAGAGTGGGCAGTGAGCATGAAGTCAGGAAGCACACAGCTACAGAGGCCACCGGGGTTGTGAGCAGCCTGTGAGGCAGGACAGGATCTGGCCAGGCCCTTGTTCTCAGTTCCCACGCCCATCCTCTACTCCAGAATCAGCCTCCACACCGGCCAGGGGCAGGACATCTGCTCCAGCCCTCCCAAAAATAACAGCAGTAGCCTTTGCTGCGTCACCACATGCTCGCCCATGTAATCTCACTGAGTCCTGACAACCGCCTGGGGAGCCGTGTCTATCCTGTAGGCAATGAAACCAAGACTCAGAGGGCCCAGGCAGCTTCCTACATCCACTACTTGGTTGTGGGCACCAGAATGCAGCTACCAGGATCCAAAATGACAGAAGCAAGTGAGAGTGGTGAGGCTGGCACCAGAACCCACTCCTTGGCTGCACAGGCCCTCCTGTGGCCTGGAGTCAGGAGCCCCAGGTTGTCTGCACCCTGCCATTTCACTGCCTTTGGCTAGTGACCTTGCTGTCCTGGGAGACCTCTGCAAAGTGGGCGCAGCTGTACCGATTTCATAGATTCAAGACAAGGCTCTCCTGAGACAGCGTATAACAAGTGCCTGTCAGCTGTAAAGTGCTGCCCAGATCGAACAATTTAGTTCAGAATGACGAGCTGGTCAGCTCCTTTGCAGTAGAGACCAACACAGGCCGGAGGCTGTGGCACCGGCCAGCCTGAGCCCCGCCCGGCCTGAGCCCCGCCCAGCCAGCGCCTCCTGCAGGCAGCCTTGGAGTGTGGAGCCCCCTCTTCTGCGACGTGTCTGTAGCACAGTGCACCAGCCTGGCCGCCCACTTGTGATTTCTGATCACAAGACCCTTTTAGTGGCCACTCGGCCCTGAGGCTGGGGGCTCCTGCAGCCCAGCTCAGCTGTCCCCTTGGATGGTAGCAGCCAGAGCACACCGACTCTTGGAGTTTGGTGGTTGAATCAGGTTCTCCCGTCGCCCCTCAGCCCAGACAGCCTGGCTACGCATAATTTCCTTTTACGCCAGATCACACTGGTTGTACATGTCACTTGCTCTGTCATTGTGGATCCTGGTAGCTGCATTCTAGTTCCCATAGCCAAGGCTGCTCCTCACACCAACCCAAACCCAGTGAGTGAGGCCCCAGCAGCACTGCGGAGTGGCCAGTCCAACATCAGGCAAACGTAAGCTACTGTCAGAAGACTGGTGTCCCAGGAAGGGTCAGCCCGGCTCTGCCATTCACTGCCCCATCCAGGAAGTCCTTGACACTGTGTCCCATTTTCACATATAAGGTGGCGAAAGCAATACGGAAGTCACGGGGGCGTTGGGAATTAAAGGATGTCGTAACGGTGATGCCCACCATTCATGGCGCATCTTCGTGCCATCATTCCCAAGGGGCTCGCCCAGGGAGGAGTATTGTGTGGGTGCCAGCGGCATCCACGCATCCTAGAAAACATACAGTAGGCCCGCCTTTCCTCATCTTGCCCTCAGACCAGTACCAGGAACCGTCCCGGGGCCCTCGGGTTGCCTTCACATCCAGCCCCTGGAGCCCGGGAAGCTCTGTTCTCAGGACTTGCTTCCTGGCCCTGGAGTGTCTTCCCTGAGGCCCAGGAAGAGGCCCCTGTCAGCCCCCAGCCCCTGGCCAAGGGAGCTGGAGCTCGGGAGAGCCCAGAACCGGCACTTTCTCTTCCTGGTTGTAGTCTCCATAGTTCTTGCGGTTTGCTTATGTTGGTTTTATTTTACAACTTGCTCTGTTTTGTGAAGGAGAGGGAAGACGAACATGCACTTGTCTTTATTCTGCTCTCCCAGCGTCCTGCCGTCAGCACTTTCCCTTCACGGGGCGCACGGAGCAGGGGTCCCCACCAGGGGGGTGGGTTTCTCTGGCCTCCCCACTGTCGACCTGCCGCTGTCCGTGCCCCAGAGCATCTAGTTAGTGATCTGTTCTGAGGTCCTGGGGAGGAGGAATAATCATCTCAACCTGGGAACCAACAGCTCCACCCACCCTTTTCCCCATTAACGGAAAATAGGGTGACATTAGTACATAGTGGGTCTCGCATGCTCATGGAAGAAGGTTGAGGATACTGTCGTTTTTGGCTTTTCTTCTCTCTCCCCTTGGCCCTGCTTTCTCCACGATACCTTCAGTGATTCCAAAAACCATTGTGCTAGTTTCTGAGCCTATTTTTCAGCCCCCAAAACTGCCTATTTTCAGGTGGGGCTGCCTGCAGGCACTGTCTCCCTTTGCGCTTCTGGGCTCTGCTCTCCCTTTTGAGCCCCATCCTGTGGCTCCCATTCTCCCAGCTCCCATTCTCCCTTCCTCGGCAGAGAAGGCAGCAGCGACCCTTCCCAGTTGGTCTCTTTTACCCTAAAGGTGGTCTGTGTCCGCCCATCACCTGAGGTCCCTTCCTGCACGTTTCAGCATGGGCAGTGCTTTGGCTTTCCCAGCTCTGTCCTGTGTTTCTTGGGGGGTGGGGTTCAGAATGCGTCCGCCCGCCTTTCCCTGCTTCTCTTCGGTTAGCACCTTCAGTGCCACTTCTCTTCAGTGGCACATACACTGGCTTGACAGACAGGGAGGAACAGTTTGTGGGGCTGCCCCTCCCAACTGTGCACCCCAACCTCCCTGCCCTGGGAGTCACTGGCCCAACTGCAACACTCAGCTCCCAGCCAGTTTCCACGCACATGGCAGCCCCAACCAACTGCTCTTGCTGGCGCAGGTCAACAAGCATGCGTTTTCTGGAGGCAGAGACACCATCGAGGAGCACAGGCAGTTTGGAGGCAACTGTGACGTGGACGTGTCCTTCATGTACCTGACCTTCTTCCTCGAGGATGATGACAAGCTTGAGCAGATCAGGAAGGTAAGCCCACAGGCTGCAGGGTCCAGCTGGCCCCTGGCTCTCTCACGTGGGACATGAGGGGTGGTGGGAGCCCCTCAGGGCCTGGGCCTTGGGGGAGGTCCAGCTGCCTTCAGCCACGCGCCAGGAAGCCTCAGGACAGCTAGTTCACAAAGGAAGTGTCCTGGTGCTGCCTCTTGGCGTGCGGTTTGGGGGAGAAGTATGAAGAGCCCAAAGGATATCTGTAGCCTTTGCCTCGGGTTTTCCAGTCCTCAGAATCTTGCCCACGTAGCAGTCCTAAGAGAGAACTCTCCATAGGAACATGTTTAAAACTGATTACAGTGAAAAATTCAGATCAGACTGTACAGCACTGGGAGGCAGAGAAGCTGGCAGGGTGGGAGGGGGCAGCCAGGCGTCTGGTGTGTGGACGGCGTGGGCAGTTGGTGGGAGTCGTGACCCCCCATCGGGCGGGGTCCTCGGCATTGTAAGAAAAGCAGAGTTTGAGGTGCAGTTTCTTGTACTTGTGAGCGCGGCCCTGCGCCAGGCTTTGCATGGGTACTGCGGGCTGGGCTGGCGCCCGGAGGAGGTGAGGGGTCCAGGCGCGTGGGGCGGCTTGTCATCGTGGTCTGTCTCCTCCGGGGCAGGATTACACCAGCGGCGACATGCTCACCGGTGAGCTCAAGAAGACGCTCATCGAGGTTCTGCAGCCCTTGATCGCCGAGCACCAAGCCAGGCGCAAGGAGGTCACCGACGAGATAGTGAAAGAGTTCATGACTCCCCGGGAGCTGTCCTACGACTTTCAGTAACGCTCCTTTTATATGTGCTTATAAAGAGATGTAATTTACCAGTAATTCCAGCCCAGTCAAATCAGCACGACCCGTAGGCTCTGCCACACGGTAATTACTGGCCTGGTGTCTGTAAGCCCTGTGTGCGTATCAGTACTGTTTCCTCCCGTGACGTCCTCCTTTCTGTCTCCTGTGGGCAAAACCTTTGGGGGTTTTGGGGTGATCGGGCTCCAGCTAACATTTCGTGGTTAGACAGTCCAGCTGGAGTCTCTCCCACAGAGCAGTCCCCACGTGTGGGGCTGTCCCCTGGCCAGTCTGCGGGGTCCACAGGACAGCTCCTGCCGTTCCCCACGTTCTCTTCAAACTTGCTCTCTGGAAGAATATGGAGTCTGTATGTACCTGGAATCTAAACGGCATTATCGTAAATTAAAACATGTTTTGGAAAGTGTATGTCAGGGAGTATAACGGGCACAGATGTATTTCAGCCTGTGTCTAAAAATATTTAAGAGAAGAATTGGCAGCTGATAGCTTTGTGACGTGTTTGGCTGAGAGCACCCCCAGCTTGAAAGCTGCTTTTCATGTGGAATATTGGCCCGAGTTGGCCGGGCTTTGTTAAATTGAGCTTTCTGTGGGCAAGACTCCGGTTCACTTACCACGCTCCACACCATGCATGTACCGCACTCCAGAAATCATGCTTCTCCCTGAATATACTAATACTTGGTTTCCACCAGATGATCCTCCACACTCCGCCCTGAAAGCCAGTGGCCACTGCACGCTGGTTGTGCCAGATGCTGAGGGGTCTGTTGTCTTTGCAGATGCTTTTGTTTTGACACTTGACTGGCGAGGAAGTCTCTCTGCACAGAGCAGTGCCCTGGGGCAGGTGGATGTAGCTAGAAAGTGCGGCAGCCCTCAAAGCCCTGAGCGGCGCGTCCACGGGAGGCCTGGTTAATCGTGCGCCCTGTGGAGTTTGGAAAAGCAGAAGACCTATCTCAGGGAAGGCCCTTGGTTGAGGTGTCTGTGCTTTCTGGAGGTGCAGGGTCCACTCCCTCATGTCACTTGTTGGCGTGAATAAACTTCCTTCAGTCCTGCGTGTGTGGCCGTTTTCTGTTGGGGGTTCAAGGAGGGAGCAGGCCCCTGTGCTGCACCTGCTGCCGAGCGCTGTGGGCCATCCGAGGGCAGCCCTTGAGTCCTCCAGGCCACCTGGGAGTGATGTGTCTCAGTGAGCAGCTGTCCTCCGCAGACAAGGGCGCGGCCACAGGGTGGGCAGCGGCGGGGCTGGGTGGTGCAGGAGCCAGGCTGGGGTCTGAGCTGAGCTGCCCGTCCAACCGAGGCCCTGCCGGGATGGGCCCCATGCTCCCTCTCCCTGCCCAGCCTTACTTGCCGGTGGGGAAACGGAGGCTCGAGAGAGGGCAGTGGGATTTGTCCAAGGCCACACTGTGTTTGTGACAGAGCAGGCCTGTCCTGCCTCTTGCTGTCTCCACACACACAGACGGACCATTTGACAAATGAGGGCACCGAGGGTCCCACCCTGGGAGGTGCTCAGGTACCAGTGTGTGGCACAGCCTCATCCGTCTCCTCCCCCACTTCCACGCCCACTGACCAGAGCCCCAGTCCTGATTACCTGGTGGCTGTGGCCCTCCTCAGCTAAAGGACATCCCATCTCTCCCTGCCCCCATATCCCGGGTGCACTGTGCAGATAAAACGAGGGGCCACATGGCAAGTCCCCAGGGCAGCAGGGCAGCAGTGGCTGTCGGCATTGGGGCTGCAGGAGGGAGGGGTTGTGGCCCCTCACAGGCCAGCTCCTCCCACATAGGCTATGTGACTTTGGGCAGGCCACCTAACCTCTGGGGACCCCCACCCCCTCCCTGGAGCAGAAGACTAATGATACCTCATGTTTCAGCCTTAGCAGCAGCAGCAGATCCCTGGCTCAGAGGTCAGGTGACTCACAGAATGGTCACTGCTGGGAAGGGCCACAGCCACTTCCAGCCCCCAGTTTGGTGAGAAACAGGATCTAGGGGATCCCCTAGAGATCCCCAGGTTAGGACCAACCAGTGCAACAGCGCAGCAGGTGTTGGCAGGAGGTGTAGCGTGGGGACTCCTGCCAGAGGAGCTCCGATTGCCCTTGTGGGTGGGTCAGGTCCCCCAGGCTGTGAGGACAGCGGCTGAGCCGTGGCTGGGCACAAGGCACAGTGGGCACTGGGAGCACACTGCCAAGGACACACAAGACGAGAACAGAAGGGGGCTCCCGGCCATCAGACAAGTCCTGGGGACTTGTGCCCCTAGGCCCCTCCCAGAGGCCCATGATTCTCCCATCGGCCGGAGACTGCCCATTGTCTCCCGCTGGGAATTTCAGGTGCAGCCTGGACTTTGTTACCGCAGCCGGATTGATGGGAAGACCCAGCTGGGCCCGCCTTCTCTTCCCCATTTTTAAAGGAGGCCTGGGTCGGCCCTCCATTGGGCCTTGCCACCTGGAAGCTGTGGGGAGCATGAGGACGTGGGATGTGGGACATGGGACGTCCTGCAAAGCCAGTTGCTCACCGTGGGCGGGGCCAGCTGCTCAGTGACCAGGAGTCCCCACGCTCCCAGCTGTGCCCGGCAGAGCCCAGAGCACTGCCCAGAACTCTCCTCCCAAGGCTAAAGCAAACAGGCCCCCCAGTCTTCTTGCCAAAAATGGATCTGGGGGTCAGGGTTTTGATGACCTAGCAACCTTTCATTAGCACCTGGCTAGAACAGCATCTTTAACTTGTTAGCACCTGGCTAGACTGTGTCTATAACTTGCAACCGGATGAACTTTTAGGAATCTAGAGCAGGGCTTCATTGCACACCCCCTGAGCACCTAACTATGTGCTAGGCCCTGTGCCGGAGAGTCCAAATCAGACCCGTGCTGCCCTCAGACAGCTCACAGTCTTGGGTGGAGCAGGATGATGGGTGGCGGGCAGATGAGGGACCCCACAAGGAGCGAGGGCCCTATGGGAGCCTGAAAAGCAGCCTTGTGGTCAAGCAGGGAGAGCTTCCTGAAGGAGGTGATGCCTGGGATGTGGAGTCAGGAGGGAAGGGTGCTCCTGGCGGAGAGCTCTGGGTGTGAGCAAACGCTTGGGTCAGTGGGACAGGAGGGCCCACCCTGTGTCCTGGGAGAGAGTTGTGTTGAGCCAGAACTGGTCCCTCAGTCCAAAGACATGGCCAAGGCCAGCATCAGTGAGTATGATGGAGGCAGGTGTTGGCTGGCTTTGCCAGAGGGCTGTACCTGCCAGCCCTGGCCCCGATGTCCCCCCCCCCGCCCCCATTACTGGAAGCCACGTGGTGCCACCAAGAGGACTTCAGAAGTGCGGGTGTGAGGCCCCCACCACCCCTGCCGCCGAGGGCAGGCCAGCCCCGTCTCTGAGCTGTTCGCTCACCTGGTGTCAGGCTGTTGTGATGACCTGCGCGAGGGACCGGCTCCCAGCAGTGCTCAGGACACACACCCCCTCCCGCCCCACTCCAGGCCCCTGTGGAAAGGTGGCTCACGGCCAAATGTCTGGGCAACCGAGGGGCCAGGAACTGGAACGGGCTGGAACCCAGTTTCACTCAGAAAGGGGTTGGTTTGGGATGGGGCTGCTGAGGAGAGCAAGCCTCCCGCTGAAGACGCAGTGGCCTCCCATGGCAGGGCTCAGCGCCCCGAAGGCCCAGTGGGGAGAGCCAGCCCGAGTGCTGGGCCTCGGTGTGCCTGTCTGTGTAGTGGGGACATTGGCCACACAGGTCTGGAGGGCTTGGCCTCTGAGGATAAGCCGGCGGCCCGCCCCACAGAGCACCACTGAGCATGCCCAAAGGTGGTTTATTGTCACAGCTCCCCGCTGAGTCTCTGGGACCCCCATCAGGACAGGGTGCGTGAGCAGGCCCGGCGTTGCCTCTGAGCAGCAGCCTGCTGCAGGGGAGCAAGCCGAGGAGAGCCGAGTGGGGGCCTCGCGGGGAGGGCGGCCAGTGGGCGGCCGGCAGGGGTGACGAGGGAGCTGTGACTCCGATGGCATCTCCGCTCTCAAACCACTCCGAGCGACGGCCCACTCCTCCCTGGCTCCAGCGACCCTCAGGCCAACCCCAGGCTGGTGGCAGATGGGCCCCTCGACGTCCTCGGGGTGCGTAGCCGGGCAGGCGAAGCCCCGAGCACGGCTGATCTGGGTGTCCCGGCGGCTCGGTGGGGCCCAGACCCCAACACGCTCTGCGCCTCCGCCAGCACTACGACGTCTGGGAGCCGCGGGCGGGCTGGCGCCGGGGGCGTCGGGCTGGCTACGTGGACAGGCCCCGGATGAGCCTCAGCACGGCCTCGTAGGTGACGAAGACCACCATGTTGACGGGGAAGGCGCGGCAGCAGTTGAGCGTCAGCCCCTTGAAGAGGACTCGCGGCCCCTCCTCGCGGACGCTGGTCACCACGCAGTGCAGGAGGCCCCGGTAGCGCCGCTGGCCCTGCCCGTCCGCCTGCAGGCGCGACTTGATCACGTCCATGGGGGTGGCCACGGCCCAGGCCAGGACCCCGGCGCAGCCCCCGGCCAGCAGCACGCCCAAGACATCTGCGGGGGCAGGGGGGTGCCGAGCGCCTCAGCCGCCAGCCAGAGCAGGGTGGCCAGGGCAGGGCCTGGGTGACCCGCGCAGAGTTCCCCACCCTGGGAGTTGCCGCGCCTGCTCTCTCGGCCCGATCCCCGCTGTGCCTGTCCCCCCTCTGCAGGCCCCGGGCCCCCACTCACCTGGCTGGCTGCGGCCAGCGGGGGTGAGCTGCTCGCAGAGGATGGTGTAGGACAGGAAGTAGGTGGCGAAAGAGTGGCCGTCCCGGAAGAGCAGGGCCGAGCTGCCCTTGTAGAGACCCCGCAGCCCCTCCTCACGGGCCACCGTGGCCAGGCAGTGCAGTGGCCCTCGGTACTTGGGCCCGGACACCAAACCCGCAGGGGGTGCAGGACACATGGGGGGCGCGGCCGTCGGCCCCGAGGCCGAGGGGCGCCGCTGCTGTGTCTGCGTCTGCAGCCGGACCTTGGCCACCTCGGTGGGCGAGGTCAGGAACACCTGGAGCGGGAGTGGGGGGCACCTAAGGAGGCGCCCGCGGGCCAGGCCTCCCTTAGCCCCTCACTGCCTGCGGAACCCCCCGGGGGGCTCGGACCCCAAGAAGCTGCTGGCCCGGCTGTCCCGGAGCAGCAGGGCTCAAAGCCAGTGCTCGCTGTTGCAGCACGCTCCGCGGGCACAGGGCGGCCTCCATACACCAGGGGAGTTGTGCAAACACGTGGGACTCAGGCGCGTGGGCGTGGTTATCACATAATTAATATGTGGATGTCACGCGTGTATTAGGTAACGATGTAAGCTTCTAGTGTGAGAGTAACACAATACTAAATACTTAATAACGATAACATCGTCCTACTAATGTTACCCACAGCGCCGGCTGGGGGCCTGACACCCCTCACCCTCGGGATCGCCACCACCCCTCTTAATGGGTGAAGAGACCAGAAGCCCAGAGAGGCTCCCCCGCTTGCCCCAGGTCACGCAGCTGCCGAGAACCCACTGAGCCCTGACCCACAGCTCCCGGCCCTCATGCAGTCCGTGCGCTGCCCCAGCCTCAGTTTCCCCCTGTGCTGGGCTGGGGGCGCCTCTCGGCCTCTCCCAACCCTGCAGTCCTGAGGTCCCCCGCGCCCCCACCCTACTCACGCGGACCACGCCAGAGGCAAATCCTGACAGCGTGATGTCGGTCTTGGCGGGCTTGGCGTCGGGGCTGCCGTAGCGAAATCGGCAGATGTGCGCGAGGCAGTGGCGGTAGGTGCCAAAGGACACGGACGAGATCAGGGACACGGTGCACACGGGCAGCGAGAGGCCTCGGTAGAAGCCCCGCAGCTGGCGGGCGGACACACAGGACCCGAGGGCCCGAGTCAGGAGGCCCGGCCGGGGAGAGGGCTGGGGCTGGGCCCTGCTCTGGCCTCCCTGGCCGGGGGTCCTCGGGCCCGCCTCCGGCTGCCAAGGCTCTCAGCGTCCCCGGCTGTCACTTCCGAGGTTATGTGAGGGGATGAAGAGACAGAGGGCCAGGCTGGACCTGGGACGGCTATTTGATGAGGAGGAGGAGGAGGACGTTGGATAGCATGCTTTATTGTTGCTATTTTTGCATTTGTTCACCCTCCGACCAGCATCCCCTGGACCAGGCTCTGAGCTGGGCGCTGGGGACACCTAACGGCTCCACCCAGCACGGCTTTCAAGGGGTGCCCCTCCTCGAGGGGACAAACGCAAACGCCTGAGGGCCCTCCCTGACCATCAGAGGCCCCAGAGGCCACCTGCAGGCCCTCCCCTGAAGGCGGCACCCCCTCTGTGCCGACGCCTGGCTCTCGTCCTCAGAGAAAGCAGCAGGCCATCCGGAAGATGACAGAGCTGAGCCTGCCCTGGGTGGTGGGCGGGCCCGGGGTCTGAGGCCCTGACCTCCCCCTGCCCATTACCCGGGGCCCAGGCCTACCCGCTCTCGGCGATACGTGTCCCACACGCAGTGCCCGATGCCCCTGTACTTGGGCTCTGTCTGGATCTTGACCTGTGAGAGAAGCAGGCTTCAGGGAGGGGTGGGTGCAGGAGACCCGGAGGGCAGCCTAGTCCCAGGGGCCTTCGGGCGGCCGGTGGAGGCCTGGCTGTTGCCGTACCTTCACCGTGTCCAGGGGGTAGCCCACAGCAACACCGCAGACACCTGCAAGGAGGTGCAGGGGGAGCAGGTGAGGAGGGAGGCAGGGCCGAACCCCAACCCGCTCCCGCTGGCAATCAGCCCACCCGTCTGTCCACACCATGTCTCATCAACCCTGAGCACATTGATGCAGAGAAGGAAACGGAGGCTCAGCCAAGCTTCTAGCAGTTTCTCCTGGGTCTTGGCTGGGGAAAGCCAGGGACGCTCCATGGCCTCAGCTCAGGGGCCACATTTTGGGAGAGCCTCTGCCCCGACACCTGCTGGGCCGTGTCTCCAGGCCGGGCAGCCTGTGATGGGCCTGCCTTCCAGCTGCGGGGGGTGTGTGGAGTGAGGCACAGACCACCCAAGGCCAGGAGGTGGGAAAGCCCAGGTCACCCAGGGCTCTGGGAGGGATTGCCTGGAACCACAAGTCTGAGCGGAACAGAACAGAGTGGGATGTGAGGCTTCCCAGACCAGGGCCCTCTCCCTGCGAAGGGCCGGGTGCCACCATCCTGTTCTTTCTCCTTTCCTGACACCAGAGCCTCAGTCCGAGCCCTGGGCACTGCCATGGGGAGCCCAGAGAGCCACAGACCCCTGGGGTTACATACCCTGGGGGCCACCTGAGGGCCATAAGGCCCTTGGGGGCTCTGCCCTAATCACTAGGCATCCCGGGACTCGAGGAATGCACATGAATGAATGATCGAGTGCGGAGTGAGTGAACAAAGCAAATGAAGCAAAGGACCGACTGGATGACTTGGTTCGAATTCCCCTCCTTGACCCTCACACAGACCTCACCAAACTCCTACTCGTCCATCAGAGCCCCGCCACGCCATCGCCTCCTCTCTGGAGCCCTCCCTGACCCCTGCATCTGGGCTGCCTCTGTGCTGGAAAACATGTTGATCAGAGTCCCCGTCACGTGGTCTGGCTGCTGTCCCACGCGTGCCATGCCTGTCCTCCACAAGGACAAGCCCAGGTCTGACCTGGCCCAGAGCAGACACGGGACTCGAGAGCCCTTCGTGGCTCTGTGATCTTGGCCAAGTCAAGCCCCCTCTGTGAGCCTCCTCCTTGGGGGGCTGACATCCAGGGCGGCAGCTGGCCTGGGGCCTCAGCAGGGTGCCCGGTGAGGCCAGGGCTCCCGTGTGTCCTGGGTCAGCACTGCCCCCCCCGCCCCGGGGGGAGAGCACCCCACACCATTCCTGGGAGTATCGACCAGCACCCACTGCTGTTTCACAAGACCTGCAAGGCCAAGGGGGCCTCACCAAACAGGCTTCCCGGCTGCAGGATCTAGGGCCCGGTGGGGGGGAGCCCGGCCCCAGCCTGTTTCCCAGCGGGCCAGTTATCTCCCTGGACTCGCCTTTCGCAACCAGCGCTGACCCCAGGAGGGACAACAGCTTGGGAGGCCGGCAGCTGGACAGCGCAGCCAGCCGCGGGTGGGGGGCTCGCAGGGCCTCCCCCCTTCCCCAGCCCACCCCCTGCAGCTCGGGTTTCTGGCCCCAGGCCTGCTTGTCCTCACTGTCCACCCCGCCCGGGCCCTCCGTTCCGACCGCAGCTCAGCCAACCTTCCCCACACCGATGGCTGTGAGCCCCCCAACCCCCCCAGCCCCGCCGCCGTGGGCCCGCAGGCCGAGACGTCAGGCCCGTGCAGACCCCCCACCCCGTGCCCCCTCCCAGCACCTGCGGCTGCACCAGGTCCTGACCACTTCCGGCGCCCCTCGAGCCCCTGCCCTGGGGGACTACTGTCGGGGCCCAGCACACCCAACTCCCCATCTGTTACCTCCGATGGCTCCAGCAACAAAATCCATGGACAGCGCAGGGGTGGGGGAGGCCCTGGGGTCTGCCTGCCTGCCAGCAGTCGTGCCACCGCCGGGGTGGCCTCAACAGCAGCTTGTTAGCTCCTGGGCGACCTTAAATACCGGGGCCGGGGGAGGGACAGGACGCAGAAGCCCGCTGACCAGTGGTGTTGAAGGCAGAGGCCGTGCGGTCAATGCCCAAACCCAGGCACCGGGCAGCTGGACTCCCTCCCCCCCCCCGCCCCCCCCCCCCGACGACCCTTGTCCCAGTGCCCTTGGGACCCAGGTGTCAGGAAGTGTGTGAGAGGCCACAGGCTGGCTGTCCACACTGCCTGCGGGGCTGGGCCCCAGGCCCGGTCCAAACACCTCCGGGGACGTCCCCTGCCAGGCCCAGGCTCAGGCCTCTGTGGCGTCCTCAGGGGTCCTCTGGGTTCCTCCTGCCCGGGACCCCTCGAAGCTCCATCCTCATTCCCTCAGCAAACATCATGTGAGCTGGGGGGAGCTGAGGCTGCAGTGAGGCGGCTAAGAGCCCGTCCTGTCCTCAGGGGGCTCCAGCCGGCGGGAGGGAGTGGGGGCGAGCACGGGCAGCTTGCACGAGCCCCCCCTTGCCCCACGGCGTGCAAATACCGGTCACAGCCCAGCGTCTGCTCCATGCCCTTCCCGCTGCCCCAGTCCCACGGTCCCACGCCGTCCCTGTGCACCCCATCTGTCTGCTGCTCCCCGGCCCCCGCCGGGCCTGTCTCTGCTCAGTCCCCAGCGCCCAGCACTGACCAGGGCTCCCTGAGCGAGGGGCCCACAGCTAGGGACCAGAAGCCAGGGCTGCTGACTGGGCCTCTGACTAAGGCCAGGCCCTTTGGAAGGAGAAGGGACCCCCACAAGAGGCAGCTTCCACCTGCTGGATGCTTGCAACCCTCGTAAAAAAATCAGTGACCCCTGGCAGTGCGCCCCATCTACAGTTTACCAAGCACTTCTCCTTCACCGGCTCCTGGGGTCCTCATCACAGCCCCCGGAGGAAAGCAGGGCTGAGGGTCCCCATTTTACAGATGGAGCCACGGAGGCCAACAAAGGGGATGTGCCAAGGCCGTGCAAGTGGCAGGGCTGGATGGGATGGCCGGACACTCTGGAACAAGCAGCCCCTTTCTGATGCCAGGGGCCAGGCCCTGGTGCCCGTGAGCTTTGCCCCCATGGCTGTCACCCAGTGGGCCCTCCTAGGGGCTTCACACGTGCTCCCATATGACCCACATGGCAGTGCTGCAAGGTGGCCACGGGGACACTCAGGCTTAAGGAGGCTATGCACCTGCCCAGGGTCACACAAACAAGGTCCCGCTGAGCAGAAAGCTGGCAGGACCGGCGAGGAGGGCCAGGTGTTGATGTCACTGGGCTCAGACAGCCTTGTCCCAGTGGCCCTCGGTCAGGGACCGTGTGTCTCCCTATTTTCTTGTCTTCTGCTGGGTGGACACAGGCCGGCCTTGACCAGGCCGGGTGCTGATGGAGGGGCAGCCCCAGCCCCGCCGCCCAGCCACTGCAGGGTGAGGGGAGGACAAGTTGGCAGTAGCAGCTGCCACGCAGAGGGCAGAGGGCACAGGGCAGGATGCAGCCCGCGCAGGGCCGATCCCGATGCCCAGCCTGGCCTTTAGATAGACGCAGCTCAGCGTCTGCCTGCATTCAAACCCCAGTGGCTCCGAGACCACAGCAGTAACCACAGACAGGAGTCCCTGCCCCGTGGTTCTTACGTTCTAGGGACAGGGACAGATCGCCAATAGGTGAGATGACAAGGGCACAGGGGCTGCCGGACAGCAGTGAGTGCCAAGGACAGAGCAGAGGAGGGAGGAGACAAGGGGCGTGTGGGGCCGCCCACACGGTGACATACTAGACCAGAGTGTTTTCCCTGGTCACCTCCCCGGTGACCGAAGCCAAGTATCGCCGGCCCTTTGTCTCCCAAACAAACATGCTCAGACTTCACCCTTCTCCGAAGCAGACACGGGAGACAGGCCACCCACCCCACCCTTCGGGGCTGTGGTTCGGGTCAGAAGTTCCCCACCCGGCTGTGAGCTTCGGGCGGGCAGGGCCGGGCCAGACCGCCCCTGAGCCCACAGCACCCAGCACGGGACGGCCACCCTGGGGAGGCTGGGGGAATAAAGCTGCGAGACAGCAAGTCGTGGAATGGGTGGGCGGGCGGGCGGATGGATGGATGGACACGTGGGCAGATGAAAGATTGGATGAATGGGTGGATAGATGGATAGACGGAGGGAGGGATGGACAGACAGATGGGCCGAAGGATGGGCAGGTGGATGGAGGGGGCGGCGGGGTGGGGGCGGATGGATTGACAGTCCACGATACAAATGAATGAACAGAGTCAGCGTGGGGTCACCTGCTCACACTTGGCTCCACCTGACACAGGTAGAACGAGGCCGCGGGGTGGCTGGGCAGGCAGGGGTCTCGGCGGGGGGAGAGCTCAGGAGGGACGCCCACAGCCTGGGTTCAGCTCCGGGCTGCGCCTCTCCCAGATGTGTGGCCTCGGGCCTGTAGTGTCACCTCTCCGGGTCTTGCAGGGATGGCAGGAGGCAGGGCCCATGGGGAGCCTCCCGTGCCGCTCCTCTCCATCAGCACCAAGGCCGGCTTCAGGCCCTCCTCCGCCACCGCCCGGCCGTCCTCAAGGAGGAGACTGACATCGCACAGGAAACCCAGCCCTGGGCTGCCGCAAAGGGCTCTGGGAACAGGGCGCGGCGCTGGCCCCACTGCACACACAGACTTGCCAGCAGCCAAGGGGCTTGACACATCCCAAAATGTGTTTTTACATTTTATAAGAAAAGAATAACTCTAAGTTGTTTTTTTAAAGAATCTAGACGGAAGAGAGAGAGCACAGAAAGTGAAAGCCCCACAGGCCAGGTCTGGGTCCTGCTTTCTAGTCAAGGACAAGCAAACACCACATTTTCTTTTTTGTTGCTTTTTTGGCTTGTTTTTTTTGTTTGTCTTGTTTAGCACAGGGAGAGGGAGGGGGACACCTGGGTGGCTCAGAGATTGAGCATCTGCCCTCAGCTCGGGGCATGATCCTGGAGTCCCGGGATCGAGGTCCGCATCGGGCTCCCTGCATGGAGCCTGCTTCTCCCTCCTCCTGTGTCTCTGCCTCTCTCTCTCTCTCTCTCTCTCTCTCTCTCTGCATCTCTCATGAATAAATAAATAAAATCTTTAAACAACAACAACAAAAAAAAATAGAAAGGGGGGAGGGGCAGAGTGAGAGGGAGAGAGAGACTCTCAAGCAGGCTCCAGGCCCATCGCAGAGCTGGATCTCACAACCCTGAGATCATGACCTGAGCTGAAATCAAGAGTCAGATGCTCAACCAATGGAACCACCCAGGCGCCCAAACATTTTCTTTTCTACTGTCGCTCTGTGCTTTGCTTCTTTCCCTTACCGACGTGTCTGGGACACTGTGCCCCCACAGCTCCTGGGAACTCCCTTCTGGTCTTGTCCGCAGTCCCCCAGGTGTGGCTGAGCATTACGGGGGGACAGGGGGCTGAGCCAGGCTTGGCCCCGGCCCTGGCTGCCCTCGCGGTGTGACCCAGGGGAACCGCCAGCCGGCCTAGGCCTCAGGTCCTGGTCTGCACAGTGGGAATCCTGTTACCCACGCAGACAGCTGGGGCCCCACGAGGGGGCCTGCGGAGCCCTCAGTGTCTGCGGAGCCCTCGGGGCTGTGCCCGGGAGGCAGTAGGAGCACATGTTACCATCATGGTTTCACTCACAAGATCCGCCTTGGCTTGTTTCCACTTGATACCAGGGGGTGCTCCCACGGGCCTGCATAGGGGTCTCTGTTTCCATGGAGCGCACTCTCAGGAGGGGGACTGCTGAGTCAAAGATACCCGGTCGATCTTTAATTTTCACCTCCTTTGCCACTGGGGCAGGATGTGGAGAGGTCGAGGAAGGGCGGTGGGATTTCCGGGTGACAGAGATGGTCCAGGAGGCCAGAGCGGGCACGGGGGCCCAGGCTGGCTCCAGAGACCGGCAGCCCGGGCATTTCCAGAAAAAGGGGCTCCAGGGTCCGGAGAGCTGAGGTTCCCACCCAGCTCAGTCTGACCAAGAGGGAGTCACTGACCCCGAGTCAGTTTCTGCATCTATAAAACGGGACAGGTGAGAGTGTGGGCTCCGGGCGTGGAGGTCCCTAACGCCGGCCCCGGCGGGCTGCTGCAGACCACAGGGCGCCGGGGTGGGGGGGTGAGCTGCGGCAGACGCAGCAGAGGTGGGACACCAGGGCGGGGCCTCACCGGCAGCCTCAGGCCTGACCCTGCTGAGGACCTGCCCCTGCCCCTACCCACACCCCGGCCGTAGCCCAAGCCCTCCCTGGCCTGCTTCCTACAGCATCTCCCGCTGGCCACGTTTCCAGCCCCTGGCAACCCCTTCATGCCCAGGACTCAAACCTGGAATCCACTGGCTGGAAGGGCTGAGACAATTATCGGCCCTGGGCCTCAGGGGTCACATTTGGACAAGAGGACCTCTGACCCCACCCTGATCCAAGACACAGGGAGTTGGATTGAGCAACAGGAAGCTCTCTCCATATAAAGCAGGACTAAAGCCTGATGGTTTAGAGGAGGGAAGCTTATTGGCTTTTGTCAATCAATCAATCATTGCAGGGGGCCTGGTCTTGTGCTGGGCACTGGGATCCAGAAATGACCTAGAGACTCCCCTCACCCACCTGCAGGCCTAGCCTGGCTGGGGACTCAATACTATCTACTACTGCAGAACAAATGACCCCAAATTTAGTGGCATCAAATGGCCACATGATGTCCAAGTGTCAGCAATCTGGGAATAGCGTGGCTGGCAGGCTGTGGCTCAGGGTCTCCCCTGACGCTGCCATCAAGGTGTGGGGCTGGGCTGCACCATCTGAAGGCCTGACGGGGGCCGGGGGACCTCCTTCCAAGGTGGCTGGAGGCCTCGGTCCTCGACACAGGGGACCTCTCCATGGGACCACTCCTGACATGGCTCCCAAGGTCCCCCCCAGAGCTGGTGATCCAAGAGGGAGAGCAAGGGGGTGGCCACAACACCTTGGTGACTGTCTCACAAGTGACACATGGTCCTTCCCACTGTTTTCTATTTGCTGGAAGTGAATCACTCATTCCGGCCCACCCTCGGTGAGAGGGGAATTAGGAGGTGGAGGGTGTGGACGAATTAGTGGACGTGTCTTCAAGCCACCACAGCCAGCCGGGACTGGAAACAGCTGAGCGTGGCCAGCCTGTGTCCACTGGGGCTTTGTGGAGGCTTCCAGCAAGGGGCACAGCCGAGCTGCTCCGGAAGCAGGCAGGGGCTCACAGGGGCGCGGGTGAGGGTGCGTCGCCAGCTGGGCCAGAGCACACGAGTGCCTGGGAAGCCCCCCGAGGCCAGGCTCACCGGGACACCCCTGCTGCCGGACGGACGAAGATTCTCAGGAACACAGATGGGGTGAGAGAGGCCTGCCTGCCACCCTCCACCTGGCCCCCCCGGCCCCATGAGGGGTACACCCCGGGGGGACGCCTGGCTCCCAGCCAGCCCCTCATGCTTCCCGCCACGTGGCATAGAAGTCAGGCTCCCCCCCCCAAAAAAAAAAGAGGTCAGGCTCCCAAGTGGGCTGAGGACAGAGACTCCGAAGGACAGGACTGTCTCTCCGGAGGACAGAGCCCGAAGCTGCAGGTGGGGGGGGGGAGAAGGGGACAGAGGAGGGACTGTCCACGGGCAGCTGCCTGGGAAGACGCTGCCTGGCTGGGCGGCCGTGACAGGCGGAGAAGCCGGGGGGAAGGAGGGACACAGAGGTCGCACAAGGCCCTCCCCTCTGCGAGAGGTTCTGGAACAGGGGGACTCCGGGCCCAGGACTCCTGCAGGACGGCAGGGCTCCGGGACGCCCGACGCCGAGGGTATCTGTTGCTTCCCGGCCTGTCCTGCACCTGCGCTCCCGGGGCCCGGCCTGCCGCGTCCGTGACCGGCCAACACGCCTGTGGGCTCAGAGCAGGTCATCCCGCCCCCTGCCGCCGCCTCCCGTGGTGCCAACTCCAGCTCACCTGCCACCCAACCCAGCGCCCTCGTGGGGACACATTGCCCTCCTCCGGCCACTGCCCTCGGGTGCCTGCTCACACGGCCCTCTGGCCTGGGACAACGGTCTGCTCACCAGCCCGGGACAGCGTGCCACCCCAGGGAGGCCAGCCCGGGCCAGCCCACGCAGTGCCGGGTCTGCACACCTGCTGGGCACCTCCGGCCCTCTGTCCTGCAGGCGGGCCCCTGCACCACCCCTCGGGCCTCCAGGCCCTCCAGCACCCTCAGGCCTCCAGGCCCCGGGCACCCTCGGGCAGGCCCCTGCAGGCTCTATTTTTACACTTGAAGCATTTGCCGGGAGTCTATTTATATCGCTCCCATCTTGAGTTTCCGGTCATCTCCTAACCTGGCCGAGCCTCCCTCCCTCTGGGCTCAGGTCTCTGGACCACTCCCAGGCCAAGGTGGGGGGGGGGGGGCCCCGTGCAGGAGAAGCCCGCAGCTCACCGAGAGGCACCCCAGGACACCACCAATGTTCCCAATGCGCGATGGAGATGGTCCAGGGGCCCAGAGCGGGCATGAGGGCCCAGGCCGGCTCCAGAGTGGGCAGCCCGGGTATTTCCAGAAAATGCGGCTCTATTCAGGTGAGTCGCTTCAAGTCTCCCTAAGGAGAGAACTCGGAGCACCCTGCACTTGGGAGGACAGCGGCTGGCTGTCCCCAACGGGTCCCCGGCCCTTCGGCCTGTGGCCCAAAGTGGACTCACTTAGTTGGGGGCTGGACTGGACCAGAGGCCGGAGACATCCAGAGGGCAGCCACCGATTCACGGGGACAGAGACCTGTCGGAGCCAGTTCCCGTGAGTGCAGGGCAGGGAGCCGCAGCTCGGTCCCCCTCCTGCCTGCCACAGTCCTCGCAGGCTGGAGACCTTGCCCTCCCCAGGCGGACAGCTGAAGATGCCTTTGGGAAACCCCTAATCTCACAGATGAATAAGGGGTCACTTTATTTTATTTTTTAAAAGATTTTGTTTATTCACTTGAGAGAGAGACAAGGCAAGAGCAGGAACAGGGGGATGCGCAGAGGCAGAGGGAAAAGCACACTCGCTGCTGAGCAGGGAGCAGGATGTGGGACTCGATTCCAGGACCCGGAGATCATGACCTGAGCCCGAGGCAGACACTTAACCGCTGAGTCACCCGTGTGCTCCTGAAGGGGTCACTTTCTTTTTTTAAAAGATTTTATTTATTTATTTATTTATTTATTTATTTATGAGAGACGACAGAGAGAGGCAGAGACACAGTCAGAGGGAGAAGCGGGCTCCATGCAGGGAGCCTGATGTGGGACTCGATCCTCCAACCCGGGATCACACCCTGAGCGGAAGGCAGATGCCCAAGTGCTGAGCCACCCAGGCGTTCTGAAGGGGTCACTTTATTATTTTTTTTTATAAATATATTTTTTAAGAGATTTTATTTATTTATTCAGGAGAGACAGACAGACAGAGAGAGAGAGAGAGAGAGAGAGGGGCAGGGACACAGGCAGAGGGCGAAGCAGGCTCCCTGCAGGGAGCCCGACGTGGGACCCGGGTCCCCGGGTCTCCAGGATCAGGCCCGGGGCTGAAGGCAGACGCTAAACCGCTGAGCACCCCGGGCTGAAGGGGTCACTTTAAATGCAGGTTGTGAGCCCCTCTGTTCCCTGAGGCTGATTCCTAGTCCTGCAAACCTGTGTGTCAGCCACTGTCCTGAGAGGCTCTGATCCTGGAGGCCTAGTGACGGGAGCCTGTGGCTGGGGCCCCACTGTAGGCCAGGCCGGGACCCCGATCCCCGCTCAGCTGCTTGTCAACCCCCTGCCTGAGTTCCTGAGTTGGCACAGTGATGCTTGCTTTCTCTCTTTTTATTTTTTTCTTTTTCTTTTCTTTTCTTTTTTAAAATTTTTTTTTCTTTTTTTCTTTTTAATGTAGGCTTCTGGGGCTCCTGGGTGGCTCAGTGGCTGAGTGTCTGCCTTTGGGTCAGGGCGTGATCCCGGGGTCCTGGGATCGAGTCCCACATCGGGGAGCCTGCTTCTCCCTCTGCCTGTGTCTCTGCCTCTCTCTGTGTCTCTAATGAATAGATAAATAAAATCTTTATAAAAATAAATAAATGTAGGCTTCTTGCTCAGCGTGGAGCCCAACGCAGGGCTTGAACTCACGACGCCAAATCAAGACCTGAGTTGAGATCAAGCATTGGATGCTTAACTGACTGACCCCCACAGGCGCCCTATGACTCTTGCTTTTGGGTCAAACCTGACAGGCAGGGGTGCAGGAGTCTGGCTCTGCAGACAGACAGACAGACAGACACACCCAGGAGAGGCATGTCCCCTTCCTGCATCTCCCTGGCTCCTTATCAGGGCAGACTGTAGCCCAGCAGGCCGAAACTTTGTTTCTGAAGCTTTTAATTCTAAAAATACGTTTTAGAAAAAACTACCCCCCCCCCCCACCTCTTGTTCACAGAACTCAAGTCCTTGGAGAAGTGTCAGGCTATCAGCCAGCGGGGCCTCCCACTCATTTCACCCCCCCACCCAGGGCCCATCACCTTTCATGGCTCTGGCCATGCAGCTTGCACATTTATTGAGCACCCACTGTGTGCCTGCCTTGCCTGACAGTGTTAATGGAGGAGGCAGAGAAGGTCCCTGCCCTGGTGGAGCTTCCATTCCAGCGGGAGAGGTGATAAACGCACAGAGGAACAAATAATGTCACTCTAGGAGCTGAAAGCGACCAGTGTGGGGAGGGGAGGCGGGCTGTCCACCGCAGACAGGGAAGGCCAGCCAAGCCCTGTGTGAGGAGGTGAACAAACGAACAGAGGCCCGAGTTCTGGAGGTGATCTGGGCAAGGGAAGAGCTTCCCAGGCAGAGGAAGCAGCCGGTGCAAAAGCACTGTGGTGAGGATGGGCTTGGGGTATGAGGTTGTGGTCAGATCCCCTTGGGCTTAGAAGCACCCAGGTTTTATTCCAAGTGAGCAGGGAGTCAGTTGGCAGCCCAGCCCAGCCCACCCCACGTCACCCGGGTCAAAACAGCCTCCTGTCTCTGGATTCAAGTGATTTCAGGGTGGGGAGAACAGAGGTGGTTTTCTTTGCCTCTTTTCCTGCTGGTGTTACTAATTCTTCCACACGGGACCTGCCTTGTGTAGGGAATTATAAAAGCTGTACAAAAGAAAAACTTGCACCATGGACTTTTCAGTGACCTGGCTTGACCCCTGGTCTCCTGTGACACTCCCTCCCCCACCCGCTGTCCTGCTACTGCTCTGGCTTCCAGTTCCTCCTGCCCTATAAGGCTGGGGACCCAGGAGAGCCCTGCAGGGTGGCTTCCCCGGGGACAGGGGTGGGGCCTGCGGCTCTGCGGAACGTGAGGAGTTTGAGCAACCATATCCTGTGCTCTAATTTTATCCTCAGGAAGCGAAACAGAAGAGACACAGAAACCGACAGCTGACGTCATAATGCAGCTCCAAAATATGGGCATCGCGTCCTCATTTACTTGGCCAGGACTTCCTCGTTTTCCCTTTCTGGCCTCTTCCGAACTGTCACCGGAGCCCCTGGAGGTCAGGGTTCATGCCACCTGCCCCAAGCATGGCATTAACTTCAAGGCATTTGCATTCTCCTAAAAAAAAAAAAAATTAAATAAAAAATATGTAAGGCAAGGCGCCTGGGTGGCACAGTCGGTTAAGTGATTAAGCAAGCATCCCGCTCTTGGTTTCGGCTCAGGTCGTGATCCCAGAGTCGTGCCCTGCATCGGGCTCCACACTCAGTGCAGAGTCAGAGCCTGCTTGAGATTCTCGCCCTCTCCTTCTGTCCCTCCCCCTGCTTGTGCTAACAAAATAAATAAATTCCTTCTCCACTGTTCTCAACTTTCTGATTTACTGCCCTGTTAAGGTACTCGACTTTCTTCTCAAACCTCCAACACCAGGGGTAGAGGCTGCAGGCATTTTGCTTTGCTCCCTGAGGCACTGGCTCCCAGGGAACAACTTGTTCCTAGGGGTGAGTCACCTGGATATAGTCTAATTGTCATGCTTGGGAGGCCTCCAGCTAGGGGAGTGCTCCCATAGCCAACTCCTGCCCATTTTGGGTCTGGGCTTCTCCTGGGGCCAACATGCTATTGCTTTTCTGGTTCCTTGAGGTCAGAGGCTGGCGATATTCAAACCCAGGCCTCCAGACCCCTAGTTCAGGGCCCACCAGCCATCACGAGCACTGGACTAAGAGTCAGCAGACCTGGGTTTGGGTCTCTGCTTAATGAATGTTCTATCTAGAGTCTAAGAAGAATAAAAGGAAACCATACATTGCCATTGGACTCCTGGTGGCCTGTGTATCACCACAGGCCACTGCTTACATACACCTCACATATCCCCTAGTACCAGAACAGAGTATTAAAACCTTGGAAACAGGCGCACCTGGGTGGCTCGTCGGTTTAGCATCTGCCTTCGCCTCAGTCATGATCTCAGGCTCAGGGTCCTGAGATCCGATGGTGTGGGGCTCCCTGCTCAGCAGGGTGTCTGCTTCTCCCTCTCCCTCTGCCCCTCCCCACTTGTGCTCTACCCTGTCTAATAAATACATTTTTTTAAAATTTATTCATTCATGAGACAGAGAGAGAGAGGGGTGGGGGTCAGAGACCCAGGCAGAGGGAGAAGCAGGCTCCATGCGGGGAGCCCGACTGGGACTCCATCCCGGGACTCCGGGGTCACGCCCTGGGCCAAGGCAGACGCTCAACCGCTGAGCCACCCGGGCGCCCTTAATAAATAAAGATCTCAAAACAAAAAGAAAAGCAAAGACCCTTGGGTACGGATCCATTGTCATCCCCGTGCTGACTTCAGAGCCGGTCCAATGAGAATAAGCGAACTGTGTGACCTGCACCCCGGAAACCCGGCAGGGGGTGCGGCCCCACGCGCAGGAGCGGGAGGGAGGAAGCTGGGCCCGGCCTCAAGGGTGCCCCTCGCTGTCAGGGGGAGGCCGGGCGCCCGCCGAGCCAGGCCCCACCGCAGGTCCCCGCCCGGCTCCCCCCTCCCGAGCCGCCCCTCCGCGCGGGGACCTGCCGGGCTCCGCCCCCCGTGGCCCCGCGGCGCGCGGGCAGGTGCGGGACCCCGAGGGCGCCCCCCGGAGCGGCGCCTGCGCGGTGTCCCGGCCGGGGGCGTCCGAGCCCGCGTCCCCGCTGCACCGGCCGGGCCCGGGGCTGCGGCACGGTCGGGGCCTGGCGCCCGCCCCGCTCGGCCGAGCCGTGGACCCGCGGACCCGCGTCGCGCCCGCCCGGAGGTCCCCGCGCCGCACAGGCCGCCGCCGGGCCCCGGACCCCCGGGTCCTCGGACCCGGGCCGCCGTCCCGCCGCCGCGCGCCCCCGGCCGCCTCCGCAGCCCGAGCGGCGCGGGCGGGCGCACGAAGCACATTCTTTGTCTGCGGCGCGGCCCGCCCGCCCCCCGCGCCCCGCCCCGGCCCCGCCCCCCCCGCCCCCGCCCGCCCGGGCGCGCGGGCCAACGAGGCGCAGCGGCGGCGCGCAGAGCCCGGGGAGGGGCCGCGCCGCGCCCGCCCATTGGCCGCGCTGCGCTCCCGCGGCCCCGCCCGCAGCCCCGGGGGCAGGCCGGGGGCGGGGCGCGCGGCCCGAGGTGAGGGACCGCGGCGGCGGCGGGGCCAGGGCGAGCGAGCAGCCGGCGGGCGAGGGACGGCGGCCCAGGACCCGCGCGCCCGGCCGCCCCCGCCCCCCCGCCCCGCCCCCGCCCCCGGGCGCGCCCCCGCGGCCGCCAGGCCGAGCCCCGAGCCCGCGCGCCGGGATCCCCCGACGGCGCCCGGGCCGGCGAGGGCCGCGAGCAGGAGGCGAGGAGGAAGGCGGCCTCGCGGGGGCCCGGCCATGGCGCTCGACTTCCTGGCTGGATGCGCGGGGGGTAAGGATGCCGCGGCGGGGGCCGCTCACCTGCGGGCCGACGGGGCTCCCGGGACGCGGCAGGTGGGGGCGCCGGGGCGCACGGGCCTGCCCAGGGCGGGGGGCGGGGTGCGGGGGGCCGGGGGCCGGGTGCCCGGTGCCGGGTGCGCTCCGCCCCGCGCGCCCTCTCCGAGGCCGCATCGCCCGCACCGCCCGCACCTGCTCGGCATCCGCGGCGCCGAGAACTTCGGGGCCGGCGCCCCGCTTCCCCCGCAGGTGCCGCGCGGGGCTGGGCTGGCAGGGGGCGCCCCCCCCGGGACCGGGCGGGCCAGCCCTCGGGTCACGCGTGCGCGTCTCGCGGAGGGGCCGCCAGGGGCCTCCCCGCCGAGGGCGCAGAGATGCGGGCGCGTGGCCCCAGGCCGGGTCCGCCCTCAGGCTGGGCTTCTCTCCTCCCGCACCTGCCGTTGTCGCCGTTGTCGCCGTTGCGCGGCTTGGTTGGGCGCCGGGCAACCTGGAGGCCGAGGAGCGACTCGCAGTGGCCTCAGGCACTTGAGCCTGAGCAGTCGGGGCAGGAGGACGCGGTGGAGGGCGTGTGCCGGGGAAGCCATGTGTGAAGAGAGCCAAGAACTTTCCCAGGCCGCTACCCCATCAGGCCTCAGGAAACCACCCCTCGAGCTTGCCAACGGGGTAGAACCTTAGGGCTTTTCATAAACGGTGCGTTTCTCCTGAGCCCGGGCCGGAGGACACCGCAGGGGCCGCCTCTGCAGATCCAGCTCTCAGCTCCCCCACCCCGGGACCCCACCCGGCGCTTCCTGTCCCCCCTCCCCCGTACCTGCCCGCATCCCTGCTGGCTCCTCCTGGCCTCCAGACCCTCCTCCTCCCTCCATGGTGGCTCAGTGAAGGTGGGCTGTCCCGTGGCCAAAGACCCTTTCCAACCCCTCGGGGAGTGGGAGTTCTTTCCCTGGAGGGGCAGGATTCCTTCCGACGTCTCCCAGGTGTCCTTGGAGCCCCCTGGGAGCTGTGGGGTTTGGGGGAGCACTACTCATCCTAAGGCCGGGCCTGCTTAGGGACCCATCCCCCCAGGCACACGTGTTCGCTCTAGGCGCTTGCTCACAAAAGGCCCCTCCCCCGAATGCCTTCTGCCCACCCTCCCCGGGCCCACCTAGGAGATCCGGGATGGGGGCGAGATAAGGGTGCGGCCCACACGCAGCTCTAAGCCGCAGCCCCGCCCCACTGCCTCACTCTCACCCGGGCACAAGCCTGGGGCTGCTGGTGCGCACCCACCTCCCTGCTGTGAGAGTGGAGGCCCGAGTCCTCAGGGGAATGAGGATGAAGATTCCTTGTGTCGGTCGTCAGCTCCCCTCCCCCTGGGATCCTCTCCTGCTCTTAAGTGACCCAGGAGACACCTTGGCCTTGAGAAGTGGAGGGACGAGGGGGACAGTGGCCTGATGGCATGGCGCAGCCTTTGCAGGGAGACCGTCTAGGAACTGTGCGCAGGTAGCGCTCCCACCTCGACCCCTGGCTGGTGACTTGGGCTCGGGCTCCTCCAGGCCTGGAGGCTCAGGGGAGGGTGACGGTGGTGCTTCTCTGGGGGGCCTGGGCGTCCCTCCAGATTCGGGATCCTGGGGGGAGAACTGCTCATCACCTCTGATTGGCGGAGTGTCAGGTCACATGTTCAGTGTCGCCCCCGGGGAGGAGGGCCAGGCACCTTGACCGTCTCTGTCCAGGTGCTCACATGGTGGGAAGGTCGGAATGCCGGGCGGCACTGCCCGCCGGGGGTCAGGCCCAGGTGTCCGCGCTCATCAGGCCCAGTGCTCTGAATGGAGGGCTCCCTGGGGGCTGAGGGGGGCGGGGAGAGGCGTGGACAGGAAGAGGTGTGGGGAGCTGCTCAAGGAGGGGCCGAGAACCCTGCCCAGGGGAGTGGTCCCCAACCCTACCCTGGAGTGCCATGGGGTGCGGGTGCCCCTAAGAATCCAGCTCGCATCAGGCACTGAGCACAGGCTTCGGGGGTTCCAGAAAGGGTCTGCTTGGGCTCCCTCCCTGGCCTGTTGGGGAGCTGGCCTGGCAGGGCTTCCTGGCTCTCAAGGGAACTGTGAGGTTAAAAGGATAAGACTTTGGGGACTGGAAGCCCTGACGAGACAGGCCTCAAGGCCCACTCTGTTCCTGTGAATGGGGATGTCCTGGGTGAGCACTGAGCTCCTCCCCAGAGGCCTTGACAACGTGGGGATGCAGATGGCTGGCTGCCACTGGAGGCCTTGCTGGGCCTCCAAACCGGGGCTGGTTGGGGTCACCCCTCCAATCCGGGAGCTGACAGGCTGGGGCCAGAACCTGAGCAAGTCCAGGGCCAGAGGTGGGACCCCACACACACACCAAGAAGGGAGCCCCCACCATTTCCAGCATGTGCTCCTTGGGGACCCCACAACGGGGCCTGGCTGGAGAGGGCATGTGCGAGGCCCCGAGGGGCCCACAGCTGGAGAGAGAAGCAAGGCCAACCAGCATACCCCAGACAAGTGTCAGCTTTCCAAAAACTCCAGGAGATCAGTTACAGCCCAAGAAAATAAATGCTAGAACTAGGGTGTTCAAATTTAGAAAATTCATAACACGACAGGAAAAAGAAGGTGGATTGCAAAAGATAGAAACAAAGTGTGTCTCAAAAGACCAGAGACAAAGGCATGGAAGTCTTGAGGGAAAAGACGCCTTGGGGATGTCTTCTCGTCTTCCTGTGAATGATAGGGATTCCAGAAGGATAGAAAGGTCTGGAGAGGATGATTAGGATGAATATGTAATAGTGGAAATTTTCCCTGATCAGAAAAAGGCCTGAGTCTGGAAGTGAAAGCACTGCCGTGGTACCAGGCAGGGTTACTTTAAAAAAAAGAGAGAGAGAGAGAAAAAAAAGAAAGGCACACCCTTGGCATCTCGATGACATTCCTGAAATCTACAGATAAAACCTCTGGGGCTTCCTGATAGAATGCAGAAATTATTGACAAAGGAGAAGAAACACATTGGCAACGGATTTCTCAGCTGCAGCACCAGAAGCCAGAAGATTCTGGGATACTGGCCTGGGCCTGAGAGCCTCCCCAGAGCACAGGACCCTTGTTCCCGTCAGTGTTCAAGAAATAGATTATGCAGAGGAGCAGGAATTCGGAGGCCATTTCCCTATATGTTACCTTCGAGAAAAAAAAAAAAAATCCAGAAAAGCTCCAACAAAAGCAGCTGGTTAGAGTAGAGACCCCAAGAAGGGGCAGAGGCGAGGGGGAGAGGGACCAGCTCTGAGTCTGTGGTGGGGTCTCTGGGGGTGAGCAGAAGCTGCAGGGGTGGGGACTTCTTGGGGTAGCTCTTACTGGGGTGGGGTAGGGCACTGGGGGGGAGCAGAGAGCCTTGGGGGGGTGTCGGTTCTTACCCTTTTTCTACATAATGATTCTAAGCGTTAGAAACAAGTAACCTTTAGCTGAACTTAAACGTTACCAAGCAGAAAGAGGACAAGTGGCAGTTTGCCTGAACCAACAAAAATGCAGAAAGGAAAAGGAGTAAAAGAATTCATTCACATGAAGTAAGATGGAGTCGTGTCACATCTCCCGACTTGGCAAAATCAGAGACAGCTTCAGAGGGGAGCAGAAAGCAAAGCCGAGCCGCAGCTCCTTGTTTCCAGGAGCCCTGAAAACAAAGTAGTAGAACCAGGTTGAAAGTTAAACGTCACTGGGGCGCCTGGGTGGCTCGGTCAGTTGAGCGGCTCAGGTCATGATCTTGGGGTCCGGGGATCTAGCCTCCACCCTGGGCTCAGTGGGGATGCTGCTTCTCCCTCTGCCTCTGCTGCTCCCCCTGCTTGTGCTCTCTTCTCCCTTGGATAGGTAAAATCTTTTTTTTTTTTTAAGATTTTATTTATTTATTCATGAGAGACACAGAGAGAGAGAAAAGCAGAGACACAGGCAGAGGGAGAAGCAGGCTCCGTGCAGGGAGCCCGACGTGGGACTTGATCCCGGGTCTCCAGGATCAGGCCCTGGGCTGAAGGTGGCACTGGTTAAGGAGGAGGGTTCCAGGCCCAGAAGACCCGGGTTCGAATCCTCAGTCCACCACCATGGATATATTCTCTGGGCCTCCTATTCCTCATCTGTAAAAATGGGCTAATGGTCCTTTGTTTACATATCGGGAGGTAGAAACGTTACCGTTTGCCACTCAACAAATAGTAACTGTCTTAATTATGAACACTCCTGGCAGTAAAAAGAGAACTTTAAGAGATTCACACACAAAATGCTAGGGAGGAAAGTGTGGGAGTACGTGCATGGGTAACTCCACCTCCCCAGCCTCCCTTTCTCCCATGGATGGGGTAACAGGGTGCCGAATTCCCTGTGACATATGCACCTGAATAGCACTCGGTTTAGGAGCCAGTTTGGAGAGCGAGCCTTTGTCCTTGGGGGTGGGGCTGGGGTTTGGGCCTGGCTTGGACTGCTGCGCATTGTGCGTGATCACAAAGTCAGGAGCTGACCGCCCCCCCCCCCTTCCCCGGGCTGCAGGTAGCTCCCCTGCGGGGAAGGGAGTGCTCAGCCAGCATCTGCAATACCTGGCTGCCTCAGGGCCTGGTTCAGCACCGCAGGGCAGTGGGGGGGGGGGGGGTGATTGATGGTCACACCTAGTACTGGTGAGATCAGTGAGCCGCAGACCTGAGTTCCTTGTGAGCTTGGCCAGCTGGTGAGTGGCGGAGGGAAAATTCAAATCTGGGTGACTCGCCCTGAGTCGTGGGGTCCCTGGCATGGAGGTGTTTGGTGGGGGGTGGAAGACAACTTCTGTCATCAGTCAAGTGTGGTGAGCAGCAGAGGGGGGAGAGACACCAACTTTGAGTAGTTCAGATCCTGGCTTGATGTCACGGACGTCACCCTCTTATTCCCACTGCTTGTACAGAGCCAAGGACAAAGGAGCACACAGTAGGCACCTGGCACACAGTAGGTGTCCAATAAACATCTCTGTCCTGTCAGGTGACTACTGTGCGGTCCTCCTAGCTGAAACTGCCCCCCCCCCCCCAGCTTTCTGAGTTTTCTAGGACATGTGGGTGATGGCCTTCCTTTTTCCCTCCAGGTGTGGCAGGCGTGCTTGTGGGACACCCATTTGACACGGTCAAGGTGAGTCTCTTGTCACGGTTTTACTGTCAAGTGTTTGTGGAGGTGCAGACCTTGGACAGAGGCCCCTTTACAGGGACCTCACCTTAGGAATACCTGTAAGATCTCCCCCTGGGTTCTAGAATAAAGGTAGCCTCAGGTTCTCTGTGACACCTAGGCGGATGGCCGCGTGTCCACTTTCCTTCTGGGTCTGTCCCTACGTCTCCCAGGTCGGGGCACAACCCAGAGGGTCCATCGTGGTACCTGGCCCACTGTGACCGAGAGGCTGAAGGGCGGGCTTCCCCTTGCCCAGAGCAGGGTGGGGGGGCCCCGTTCTGATGCAGAAGCCCCCCTACACATCTTGAAAGAAAGAGCAGTTCAGAGAGAAAATACAGAAATCGAGCAAAACCAGAACTTGTCAGGACTTCCCATGAACATGGTCTTCACACAGTGGTGACCACCACTGGCTCGCATCAGTTCCCAGGGGCTGGTGTGCACCGCATGGAGCGTGTGGCCCCGGGGGGCAGGCACTCGGGTAGTTTAGCCCCGATAAAATCTTCGGATCCAGGTCCTCACAGGCTCAAAATGGAAACAAAGGAAATCCATGTTCTCCGGCTGGAAATTCCCAAGTAAGATTTTCTCCCCATTGTGTGGGGATTTTATGTCCTTAAACCAGCCAAGTCTGGACTTTCCCCCGTGGGCTTCACCTGGGAACTAGGGCGCGCTCGGAGCAGCAGGGCGCGAGGCCAGGCCCGTGACCCACCGTGAACCCTGACCGTGCCCCTCTTGCAGCTGGAGCGAGGGGGGGGCAAGGGCAAGGATGTCATGCCCAGCTGGGTTAGAGGTCACTTCCAGTCCCCTCTTTTTTTTCAGTGGAAGCCAGGTGGCCCTTGGGCAAGGAAAGGACTCAGGACCTCAGGGCTGGGGTTTCCTCCAGCGCAGGCACCAGGGCTGGGCTTTATGCGTTGGCTCTGACCGTAAGTTCTGGCAAGCTCCTGTGAAGGTGCAGGCCCCCTGCCAGCCGATCTGCTGTGTGCCCCTGGGCCGTTGCTTTACCTCTGAGCCCCCTGTTCTCGTCTGCAAAATGAGGCGACGGGCCAGATTACAGAGGCCCTGGTGGCGCGGTGCTCAGTGGTAGAGTTTGGGTTGCATGAAATGCCACCCTGAAGGGCACAGCCTGCCTTCCATCCCATCGTGTGCAATTCAGGGAGAAGGTGGGAGGACCGGTGGCCACACAGCAGCCTGTGTCCCTGCACAGCCCGCCGAGGGCCTGTCCACACAGCTGCCGGCCCCCAGGCCAGAGCAGCCCAGGGCAGCCTGGCGCTGAACACGTTGTGCTGTGTTTATATCTTGTGGTCACATGTAAATGCCTCTGTGTCCGGCCAAGAAGTGACTCTGGCTTCGCTTCCTCAGCCTAGCTTTGCAGAGGCCACGCCTCTCTGAGCCATGACTCGGCCTGGGCATGGCCAGGTCCCCATCAGCTAGCACCCCCGTCCCCCCCACACCCAGGACCCCCTCATCAGTGCCCCCAGGCTGGGGACTACTCTGTCCTGGTGTCTCTGGCCCCCTCATGAGCTCTTGGACCATGACCAGCGCCCCCAGCAGAGCAGTGATTTGGGTGCAGGAGCCTCTCCACCCCACAGGGCTTCTGCTCCTTGGACCCCCTCCTCTTGCTCCTGGAGGGTGACCTTTGAAGAAATCTATTGGTGAACTTTCTTTGGCCACCACTGCAGCCCCACCTGCATCACATCTGGGCAAACCTGTCTAAAAGCCAAGCTTCTTATGGGTAGGAAAAACGGCTCCCCTAGTCATCACCTCCGTCACTCAACTCGTGACCCCTCTTGTCCTACTTACGGGCTCACGCACTTTTTATTACGTTGTGCTGATCAGGGAACGTGCTCTTTTGGTTTAATTTAATGCTGCGTCACCAATGGCCTTTTTTTTTTTTTTTTTTTTACTGGCTCTTTCCCAGTGTGAAAGTTAAACAATTCTCATTAGAAGAAAATTGGGAAATGTAGAAAAGCATATTATTTCATTAACTGACAAATCAGTTTTCCCATTCTGTACACTTCCTTCAGAATCCTCCCTATGCCATCATGCCTGCCATGGGTATGTATTATTTTTAATGTGTGTGTGTATTTTAAAGATTTTATTTATTTATTTGAGAGAGAGACCATGAGAGAGAAGTCTCAAGCAGTGGGGGGTGGGGGGGATAGAGGGAGAAGCAGACTCCTCACTGAGCAGGGAACCCGACACGAGACTCGATCCCAGAACCCCGGGACCATGACCCGAGCCAAAGGCAGAGGCTTAACCGACTGGGCCACTCAGGTGCCCTAAAATGTGATTTAATCATCAGGTGCATTCAGTTTTTGGTTCGCTTTTTTTTTTTTTTTTTAAGATTTTATATATTTATTCACGAGAGACACACAGAGAGAGGCAGAGACACAGGCAGAGGGAGAAGCAGGCTCCATGCAGGGAGCCCGACGTGGGACTCGATCCCAGGACCCCGGGATCACGCCCTGAGCTGAAGGCAGATGCTCAGCCACTGAGCCACCCGGGTGTCCCTGTTGGTTGGCTTTCTATTACAAAGAAATGTAGGTTGTAAAGACATTTTTTTTTTTTTTACCATTGTAGAAACATATAAACTAAAAAGGAAGAAAAAGAGGTGCCTGGGTGGCTCAGTTGGTTAAGCACCTGCCTTCTGCTCAGGTCATGATCCTGCGGTCCTGAGTTCGAATCCTGCATGGGGCTTCCTGCTCAGCAGGGGAGCCTGCTCCTTCCTCTCCCTCTGCTTTATTCTGTCTTCTCTCTCAAATAAATAAATAAAATCTTTAATAAATAAATAAACAAGTAGGAAAAAAACCCCTATCCTCCATATATGTCCCCCTCCCTAACCCTCATTAGTGATTTCTGCTGAAAACCAGAAATCTACACAGACCCATATATATTCCTCGCTTTTGGCAAAAGTGGGATTTACTTCAGTAGCTCTGTTAGTGTTGTTTTAACTGAAATTTGCCACATGTAGAAAAGTGCACACACGCCCACTGTCGAGATCTCTGAATCCTCAGGAAGCTCACGCCTGGGGAGAGCAGAACAAGGTCAGCCCCTCCAGGAGCCCCCCGGTCTCCCTTCTACGTCACTGGACAGGACGGTCATCAGGGACATGGGGTCTCCACCCGTTGTCACCGGGGAGTGGCCATCCCAGGGCAGGGGAGGGGATGGGGGGTTGGGGGCTGGCCCTGGGGGCTCCTCGCCCGGATGCGATGTTGACATTTTGTGTTGCTTTAACCGCCTTTACTTTCTGAGCTAGGGGCTGTCTCCATCCATAGCAAAAGTGTAACTTTGTTGTAGATGAGCGTAAGCCTCACCCTGGAGAGCGCTAGTAAGTACAGACCAGGGGAACCCACCCTTCTCTGTCCTCTCTGAACCAGACCCTGGGCCGTACCGCACCCCGCCACACCCCTCCTCCTCCCACCCCACCCAGCGTCCTCCCTGACTAGCAGGGCAGGGAGGCCTCGAGGTGAGCTTGGGCCTGGCACATCCTGGGGCGGGGACGCAGGTGGGGCTGATGGAGAAAAATCAGCCCCCTCTGGATCAGAGGGTCCTCACGTTGGGGTCGCTCGTCCCCATGGAGAGCCAGGAGCCGTCTGGGCCTGTGTGCAAATGACCACTTTTCCAGGGGCAGGTTCGCCAATCCTCAACCGAGATGTTAACCTCAACTGTAGATTGGGCCCCACTTCACCCCCATACCTAGTCCCCCAAACTCCAGCCAGCGAGTGCTCATCCCTGGTCCAGGGGTCAGTAACAAAGGGGGAACGGGGCCTCTTCCCTGCTCCCTGTGGGGCCCAAGCTGGCACCAACCTGGACATGAGCACATCCCACCTGCAAAGACTTAGAGCCGCCCTCCAGGTGCCTGAAAATCCAACCCAAGCACCAGCCAGCTCTGTCTGCCTCCAGGGCCCAGGTGGTGTCCTTGAGCAGAGCTCAAGATGTTAATATGTCATTAAAGTGCAGCAAGTGCTTTTGCTTTTCTCTGAAAATTCACCCCTCCCCTGCCAGGCCCTGCAGAGCCGGGCAGCCAGGGTGGGAAGGGGTGCCGGGGTGATCCGCTGCAGGGGGCTCTCGGTTGCCAGCCGCTTCTCCGAGCAGTGGCTGCCAACTGCAGAGGTCCTCGTGTGCAGAGATGGTCCTTTTTTTGTTCATGAAAAACAGTCTTGGAAGTGCATGTGGCCGTCGAAGGTCCACTGGAGGGCTCTGGCCAGCCAGCACCCCACCCCACCCCACCCCACTCTGGCCCCGACCAACACAGCCGAGCCACTCACATTGCTGGAGAGGACACAGAGCCTCAGCTGACTTGCAGGGCATCTCTGAGCCTCAGTGTTCCCATCTTTGAAGTGGGGGTCACTACACCCACCTCGGCTGGTCATTCCAGTCTTAGGCCCTCTGGTGCTGCCGGGCACAGAGGGGTGTTCACGCCATGGCCCTGGCGGTGGCAGTGATTTCTGAGTCAGCTCCTGAGAACATGACTTGTCCTAGCTCACCCTCCCACCCCCATGACCTGGATTCTGAGTTCAAGAAATGTGCTCCCGCTCCCTCCTGCGGGGCCTGCGTATCAAGCTCCGAGATAAGCTCCCGGTCAACAAAGAGTACTTTCACGTTAAGAGGTTCTGGGCTACGGGGCTCCAAGGGCAGCGGGGCTGGAGCTCCCAGGTCCCGGAGGCGGCGGGGACATGGTCACCAAGGAGGCTCTCCGCCGTTCTCCCGTCCCTGCTTTAACTCACGACCACTGTCCTCAGAGGGGGCTACTGGCGGAAATCAGGAGGCCCTCAGGGTCTGAGGCTCATTGCTTTTAACACCCAAGGGGGCATCGTCAGCCCCTGAGGAGGGAGGTTGGGTGATGGGAATTTGGTGGGGAGCCCCTTTGGCATCAGCCATGGTTTGCCACCAGGGCAGTGGGCAGGTCTGGGGAGATGCTTGATGTCCCACCGTCTGCGCATCGTGCAGACATAATGCAACAAGAGGCTCAGCCTCCAGTTGCCTCTGGTTGCCTGAGATCTTGGGGACCCTGTACCCCCTATGCAGCTGGCTGTCTCTGTGGCTGTTTCCCCACTGGATACCCTGCCCCCTGAGCAAGCACGGACACCCGGCCCTGCCCCATCCTGGTAGCCGTGGAAAGCTCCCGGGCACCCCGCCTCCAGCAGGGTCCGGCCTTGAGCCTCCGTGGGCTGTCCTGAGGGCTGGGTCGGGGCAGCTGGGAGCTGCGGCCTGGCTTGCCCACCGTCCGGGCCCCTGTCCTTGCAGGTGCGGCTGCAGGTGCAGAGCGCGGAGAAGCCTCAGTACCGGGGGACCCTGCACTGCTTCCAGTCCATCATCAAGCAGGAGAGCGTGAGTGGGGGGCCCGGGGGTGGGGGGGGCGGTGAGGCACGAGGTGCAGGTGGGAGGGGAGCGGGGAGCGGGGAGGGGCGGCGGCCCGGGCTCCCCCCCCCCCCCCCCCCGTGCCCGCGCAGGAGCGCGCCCCACCGTGTCCGTGCGCCCCCCCCCCCCCCGCAGGTGCTGGGCCTGTACAAGGGCCTGGGCTCGCCGCTCCTGGGGCTCACGTTCATCAACGCGCTGGTGTTCGGCGTGCAGGGCAACACCCTGCGGGCGCTGGGCCGCGACTCGCCGCTGAACCAGTTCGTGGCGGGCGCGGCGGCGGGCGCCATCCAGTGCGTCATCTGCTGCCCCATGGAGCTCGCCAAGACGCGGCTGCAGCTGCAGGGCCCGGGCGCCCCGCGCGCCTACCGGGGCTCGCTGCACTGCCTGGCGCACATCTACCGGCGCGAGGGCCTGCGCGGCGTGAACCGGGGCATGGCCTCCACGCTGCTGCGCGAGACCCCGGGCTTCGGCGTCTACTTCTTGTCCTACGACGTGCTCACGCGCGCGCTCGGCTGCGAGCCCGGCGCCCCGCTGCTGGTGCCCAAGCTGCTGCTGGCGGGCGGCGCGTCGGGCACCCTGTCCTGGCTGTCCACCTACCCCGTGGACGTGCTCAAGTCGCGGCTGCAGGCCGACGGGCTCCGCGGCGCCCCGCGCTACGGCGGCATCGCGGACTGCGCGCGCCAGAGCTACCGCGCCGAGGGCTGGCGCGTGTTCACGCGGGGGCTGGCGTCCACGCTGCTGCGCGCCTTCCCGGTCAACGCCGCCACCCTGGCCACCGTCACGGTGGTGCTCAGCTACGCGCGCGGCCCCGGCCTGGCCCAGCCCTCCAGCCTGTGACCTTCCCCCGCGCAGACGGCCACCCGGGCTGCCCGTGGGGCCTGCGTGGACGGCGGCTGCGGACGCCTGTCGGGTCTCGGGCTAGGGAGCCTCCGGGTGCCCCAGAAGTGATGCTCTGCCCACGCACCTGCTGCCGCGCTCCCACCGGAGGGCGGCTCGTGGGGTGAGGACGGCTTGCCACCCGCCAGGCCTCAGGCTGCCTGTCTGTAAAATGGGGACACGGGTCAGCCACTGCGTGGGGCCAGGGTTCCCGAAGGTGTGCAGAGAAGTCAGCAAGCAGATGGGTTCAGGAGGATCCCCACGCCGCAGCCAATGATGGTGTCCCCCAGAGGCTCCTCATGCTTGGTGTTCCCATGATGCCGTGACGTGGGGCGGGCCTGATGGTGGACACAGCTGTGGCCTGCACTCCTGGGACTGAGCTGGGGGCGGCCGTGCGTTTGCACAAGGAGGCAGATGGTTTTGCACATGTTGGAGGAGGCTGTGGTCTCCTTTGCCCCGATTGGGGTTCAGCCTCTTGGGCAACGTGATACGCTCTCGCAGGGCGTCAAGAAAGACCAGACTCCCTCCCTCTTCACGTGGTGTCACTGCTGTATAGAAACTGCTGAAGGAATAAAATATTCTTTGTTTTCTTAAGACTGAGGCCTGTTTGTGTACCACAGAGGAAGGGGCCCCATTCCCCACCCCTCCCCGGAGTCCAAGGGGCTGGCTTGGTAGTCTGTGCTCTTGGGCCCTGATGGCAGCCCGAGGTGCGTGCCCAGGGCGAGCTCCGGTGGACACGTAGACCTGTGTCTCCTCATCTGTAAAGTGGGGCTGACGGAGGCAGGAGGAGTAGGTGAGGGAGCTGACAAACATGCGGGCCGGAGCGTCAGCCGTTCAACAAAGGTTCCTCAGTCCTCAGACGGCTGGCTTCCCAGCACGGAGAGGCCTGGGCTCTGCTCATCCTCCACCTGGGCGGGCCAGGCAGCGTGTGTTGGGAGCTCCAGGGGGCACTGAGCTGTGGTAAGGACACAGACGGGGCACTCACGGAGGCTAGAAACGGCCTCCCGGAGGAGGGGAGGTCACGTGGAGCTCTCAGAGGTGAGCAGAACTTTCCATCTAAGATTAGACCTAACCCCAGCCTGACAAGTCCTCGAGGGCTTCCTGGAGGAGGCCTCCTTGGCTAACAGGGTGTCTCTCACTGTCCACCCACTCTCACTTCTCACCTTCCTGGAGGTTGCCCTGGGCACCTGCATCTCCACACCTACCAGCCTGGAGTGTCTTTCCTTCCCAACTGAGCCAAAAAGCTCTGGCCCACGTCATGGGAGGACAGGAGAGAGGGCCCCCAGCGCTACCCCCAGGAAGGCCACCAGCTCTCCTGCACTTTTACCCCCCACGTTATTCCCTGATTCAGCCTGAGACATTGAGCTTGTCTGCAGAGGCTGGCTGGTGACCCCAGAGTGAGGTGTTCTCAGGCACAACACAGGCCCCTTGTTGTGGGGTCCCCTCCCTGGGGTCCCAGGCAGCAGCTCTGGGTCTGGCCCCTGGCCCCTCACTTCTCTTTTCTCAGCAAATGCTGAAACCTGGGGGCCCCCACTCCCACCCCAAGTGCTGACCCTAAAACATTACTAGTCAATCAGGTGGGAGGGATCGGGAGAGATGTGGGTATTTTTTAATAAATTGGACATTTTATTTTCTTCTGGATTTGAATTTATATTTGTTTAGAATAAATAACATATAAATGTGGTTAAAAAAAAAACTACAAATATATCCAAACATGGGTGGGCTGGAGGACGGAAGCCTGGTCCCCACCTCCATGGCCCGGCGGTTCCTGGGGGGCCAGGCCGAGCGAGCACCAGCACGTGGGACCAAGCCCTCTCCCCACAGAGCCTGGTCCGGGCACCGACTGCTCTGTTTTGTGCCTTTTCTCACCTGACGGTGGCCTTTTAGGTGTTGCCCTGGGCCGCCATACAGAACGTGACCCGCCATGTGGCCCAAACTGACATTTCTTCTCTTGAAATCCTGAGGCCGGGAATCTGGGATCCGTCGGCAGCAGGTGCTTCCCCGGAGAGCACCCTCCTGGGCCTCTTCCAGCACCTGCTGGTGGCCGGTGGCCCTCGGCTTGCAGGTGCCCGCTCCGGTCTTCCCCTCCCATCTTCACGTGGCCGTCACCCCGGGCAGCTCCTGTCTCCTCTTTTTACAAGGATGTCATCCTGGGCACGTGAGCCCAGCCCATTCCAGTCTGACCCCATTCTGACTCATAACATCTGCAAAGACCCTGCCTGTACCTGGGCTGAGGCCTTCAACCTAACTTTCGGGGACACAGTTCAACTCTGCCACAGAGACCGACCGCTCCCTTATTAGCGTGTCCAGTCGGCCACGTTTTTGTTAACGGTTGGTTGCATGGCATCGCACCAGATAAATGCTCCTTCCTTTACCCTGCGAGGCCCGGGACTCGGAGGGATCTCGAGTCCTAAGCAGCCCACGGGGCCACAGAGGGGACAGTGGGGCTGGAGCTGAGGAATCACAGGTAGCTGAGTCCCATGGCGGAGGGTGGAAGGGCCGTGTGGCTCCCCGCCAGGCCAAGTAGCATAGCAGTGCTGAGCCTCTGAGGTGCCTAATAGCCAACCTGCCCTTTTTCTTTTCAAATATTTTATTTATTTGAGAGCAAGTGAGAGAGAGCACAAGCCAGGGGAGAGGCAGAGGGAGAGGGAGAAGCAGACTCCCCACCGAGCAGGACACCCGATGGGGGACTCGATCCTAGGACTCCAGGATCAAGACCTGAGCCAAAGGCAGATGCTTACCCGGCTGAGCCACCCAGGCGACTCAGCTGACCCAGCCACGCACTTTTCTAATAGAACCCAGCATGTTCTGGGCTCCAGCGTGTCTGGATGAAAATACGCTTCCAAAAAAAAAAAAAAAAAAAAAAAATAAAAAAAAAAAAGAAAAGAAAATACGCTTCCGGACTCCCTTGCACCTGGGGTGGCCACGTGTCCCAGACCTGGTCAGTGAAAAAGCAGCGGCTGGAGCTCTTGGGAAAGGTTTGTAAAAGGGACAAATGCACCATAGCACTTCCCAGGACTTGTGACCCCACGAAATGGGGATAGGATGCCTGCAGGGGCAGTGGAGGCAGAGGCAGCCCCGTGGCCTTGGGGGGCCCCCAAGCCAGCCAGGTCTGTTTTTTGGGTTCTCTGTTGTGCATCATGGCCACAGCCAGGAGTTGGCCAGTTTTACCCCCGGGGGAGTGAGAGGCTCGGATTCCTGCTTTAGAGACCCCGCAGGAGGCGGAAGGCGATGGGCCCACAGGCATAGGAAGAGGAGGCCCGAGGGGGGTGTCTGAGCTAAAGTGCATGTCAAGGCTGGGAAGGAAGGGCTCCAGCAGCGGGCAGGTGGGGGCATGCAGGTGACAGATGAAGCCCCGCGGCAGTTCGAGGGAAACTGAGTCAATAAAACTCTCTTCCCCCCAGTTCTCCAGTGCTGGAGGCCAGCGTGGAGAGGAAGCGTGGGCCACCTCCTCCCGTGCGCACACATGCCTTGATTACTCTTTTCCTTTGTCTCCCCTTGGGCCCCAGGTGCGAGGAGTGAATACCACGTCATCCTCCCTCCCCTCACTGGCCACTTGCGCGGAGTCATTCAGCCACTGGTAAATCAGAGCCCCTGGTTCCAGGGCACGCTGGGCCCTCCTCCACCCCACAGCGGGAGTGTTACAAGAGCCAGGATCAGCCTGGGCTGGCCCCCTAGAGTCCTGGTGGTCCTGCACCAAGTTCTGTGGCTGCAGGTGACAGACACCCTGGAGTGACAGTTCAGGCAGCAGAGGGGCAGCAGGGCCAGGCCCTGGCCTGTGTGCTCCTTGGTCTCTGCTTCCTTTCTGCCGTGGCCTCCTACCCTGACCCCATGGCAGCCACCTACCCTTGGGGGTGGGGGGTGGGGTGTCCATTGTGTCCCAGGCTCACCAGAAAAGGGGCAGCGGCTGCTGGGAGCTCAGCCTGCAGGGACACTGGCTCCCACCCTGCCCTGGCCACCCTCCCAGGCCAGCTCACATCACATCCAGGCAGGTTTGGGGAGCAAAGTGGGCAACACTAATGTCTGAGTGTGTGGGGGGGGGTAGGGGGGGGAGGCCACCAGGACAGACTTCTTGGGAATTCTGGTTTGAATGTCCCCGTGGATGGTGAGAGCATCCACTACAAGGGGGACACGGGATGAGGGGGGGGCGGGGGGGGCACATGCTGGGCCCCCGGGTGTGAAGTGTTGAGAGGGTGCGTGTGCTGGGGGTGCAGGAGGGCAGGGCGCGGGCCTCGCTGGGTGGGCAGGTGCGGGGAAGCCAGGGTTTGGGGGCCCGTCGGGCGTGGACGCGGCGGCCTTGAGGACGGATGTCGAGGGGCGGGTCCCGGGCGAGACCCCGGCAGGTGAGGTCCCCAGGGGGCGTGGCTGGTTGGGGGGAAGCTGCCGCCGGGACGCCGCGCGCACGCGCACCCGCCCCCCGCCCCGCCCCGCCCGCCCGCGGCCCAGAGCAGCGCCCCCCGCGGCCGGAGGTGGAGCCGCACCCGCGGGCGGGCGGGGCGGGGCGGCGGGGGCCTCCTGGGTCCCGGTACACAGGCAGGTTTGCAGGGGATGGCGCGGGCAGCAGCTGGGCTTCGGCCCCCCAGAGCCCGCCCGCCCGCCCCGCCGGCTGTCACGCGCCATCCGGCGGCACAGCCCGCCCCGCCCCGCCCCGCCCCGCAGACTAACGGAGGCGCGAACCCGGGGAGTCAAGGCCAGGGGAAGGCTGGGGGAGGGCAGGGCTGGGCCTTAGCTGGGAGCCAACGAGGGGGGAGCGACCGCAGGCCCCGGTGGGGTGCGGAGAGGTCGGCCCGGAGGCTGGCCCGGTGCAGTGGCCGCAGGAAGCCGCAGGTCCTAGACCTGGGGACCAGGGTGGGGGCGGGCCTAGGGCCGCTCGGCAGGCAGGGACCCGGCTTCTTTGCAAGGGGTCGGAGGAGCCAGTGGCCCCCACCCCTGCCGTGGCTCCCGGAGCCGTCTGGAGTACGTGAAACCCTGGTTCGCACCGCCGGGCACGGTCCTGGGCACAGTTGGTTCTCAAGACGCAGCCAGCTGGCCACGGGGGCTCAGAAGGCCACCCCGCAGCCCTCCAGGACCGCAGTTCCTTCCCGTCTAAGATCTGAAGCTGCGCACTCCATTTCTTTTACCTCGGCGACCCCTCAGCTCAGCCCTACCTGAGGTCTTTACTCAGCAGTTCTGGGCCTCACATGGGCCTAGGACCTGCCACCTCAGCAACATGGGGTCAGCAGCCCCTTCTGTCATTAGCGAAAAGGGAAAGTCACATGAATCAAGGAGAGTGAGAATAAACCTCCTGGCGTAGTACATTAGACACCAGGGCCCCAGCGGGGGGAAGGCCAGACCCCTCTGCATTTTGCTTTTGGCCAAATCCTAACTGGCTCTCGGTAGAACTCATCCAGGTTTCAAGTCTATTATGCCCATTGGTACGTTCTTTTTGGCACCGAAGCTCCCAGAACGACCACTGGGGGTTGTGGGCCCCAACACATGAGCATTTCTTTTGGCTGTTGCTTTCCAAAAAGTGGGTGAGGTCCTCCTTAAAACTCTGGCCCGCTCGTCCACCGTGGAGCTGAGAGGTGAAGGAAGCATTTCTGGCTGGTGTGAGTGGGGCCCTGCGAGTTTCCATTCCTGAGCCGGAGGGGAACCCACGAGGGGCCAGGATTCCTTGGCAGAGGCTTGGAGGACCGAGGGACAAACGAACGAATCACAGGCGTTAAAAAGCTTAACAACATTATGCGTTTATTATATTTTATAGAGCCATGTTACACATGCGTGGTGCTTCAAACGGAGTTATCGTTAAATGTTTTTCTGGATGCAAAGCCATCTGATGCTTGATGCGGATGCCTTAAATACTATAATATTTCTGCATCTATGACCTATGAGCTAAGGAAAAACCAAGGACGACAATTCCAGAAATGGCAAAGAACATTTAAGAAAAGATGTACATGAGACACAATGCTAAGTCCTTGAGTCAGGGCCTACAGAAGTTACCAGCAAGTGAATAAAAACAGAATTGTTCTATGAAAATGGCTTGACCAATCACCATCCGTAGATAATAGAGCCTCGTTAACAGTTATGGATGTTGTAGAAAAAAGGTTATTGTGTTTGGTACTGATGCCCTTTCCCTGCCACAATGTATGCAGACATTGTGCGGCCCCCAGAGAGCAGCCAACAGACTGCAGCACAGCCACTGCCCCCGCCCCGCAACATCCCGATGCTGTTTCTTATGGCGTCTGAGTGTCTTGAAGGAAAAGCAATTTGATCAAACTTGCCGCTTTGTGGAAAATCAATCATTGCGACTCAGATGAACGTGATTACCACCACACTCCCCCTCTGCAGACTCCCAGAACGCTGGTCAGAAACTTGGGGAGCGGGGTGACCGGCTTGCAGGAAGCTTGATTTGCCTGCTGACCTAAACTAATGCTCAGGTTCACGTTCAACATTCCCTTCCGGTTTTTCTAAGGGGAGCGGAGAAGTGTGTCAACAGTACGCCACCCACCCCTCCCACGGCCCCACACGGCCCCAGCTTAAACATCCTCTCCAGCACCCTGCTGGCCTCTCTGACCTGGACAGGATGCCGGCAGCCTTCCAGCTGTGGATACCCCCCTACTTGTGGAGGGGCCCGTCTCCTTCTAGAAGCCTGATGCCGCTTGCTCTAAACGGCCTCACACCATCTTCATGCAACCAGGGAACCTGAGCGCACAACGTGAGCAGTGACCAAGTTGGCCAAGGCCAGTAAATGGAAGGTGCAGGAGACCTAGCCAGACATTCAGTGCTTCTGTGCAGGCTATGGGCGTGCATGACCGGGGCTGCAAGGAAGCAGAGCTTGGAGTTTGGGTGGCATGCACCTGCCAGGACCCGCTGAGCTTCCAAAGGGAACCAGGACAAAGGGCTACAAGGTTAGACAAGCGCCAGGGGTCTGAGGCCACCCCACGACGGGCAGGCCGGAACAGCTAGGAGGAAGCCTCAGGGCAGGGTCATGGCACCAGGGAGACGCCGGTGAGCAGCCTCTGCTGCTCTCCCACTATACTGACCTCTGGGATCCTTGCTCTTGCTGGTGGTCAGATGTCCAGAAAACAGAAGGAACTTAAGGAATCAAAGATTAATCACATGGCTTCCCTAAGCCATGCTGATCCCAGGCCACAGAGGAGCCAGACACGGAGCCATCGATTCTCTCTGCCTGCAGTGCGAGGTGGAGTCCTCAGCTTCCCACTCAAACCCTTTTGGGGGCGGGGGGGGGCAGGTGTGCCGGCGCCAGGGACATAGAGGCGCGGTGCAACAGCTAGGTTTCACTGGGCGGAGCGGGGCAGCAGGAAGCCCCTCTACCGCACTGTGGCGGCTACTCAGGCAGACCGTGGGGTCTCTCGGGGTTCTTGCTGAATGGAAGGGACTGTCCTCTATCTGTGAAGAAACCATCTAGAGCTCTGCTCAGACACACCGGCAGGCATCGAGATACTATTCTGTCAAAAGGCCTTGCTTTAGTCAAATTCAGCAAAATAAGTGATGTTTAAAAGAAGTTGCACATGAACACCAAATGGGGGGGGGGGGGGGTCTTGATTTTCCTCAAATCCTCAGGCCTTGAATCTAGGCACAGCACACAAACACCATATGAAACCAACAGCGTGAGTTCAATGTCACCTTGGAAAATAAATGTCACTCTTGGGTGACAGTTCTTTATACAAATATTATGCTTCCCCCGAGACCCCCACTACCAAAAAAGGGGGAAAATAATAAGAAATCCAAAAATAGAAAACAACATCTTGTTAAATGTAAACTTATCCTCTGGAACTTTTATATTACATATGCTAGAAACATGCATTTATTTCAGCTTGGATGTAAGAAAATATGTCTATCAGTATTACTTATAAATCAGGTTAATCCTCAAGACAAGGGACTCACTGTTAGAACGCCACTTCAAACTGCAGTAAAATTACATCTTTAGCAAAATTATAAATTCTAACCACAAGCACGACGGGTTTCGGTTACAGCCAATGAGGACAACGGCTATTTTCCCACTGCCGCTCACTGACGAGCTTCCTACGTACACTACTGGGAATCGAGAGCGCCCCGCCAACCAGAAACCTGGGACATTCCATCGTCTTCCAACCCCCAATCAAATTCCTGTCAGAGATGAACTCTGAAGACCCGCAAGAGAAGACACATGGACAAAGGGCCCTGGGGAGCGACGGCTGTTCCCCGCAGAGACAGAAGGGGCACAAGAGATGACCAAGGCATCCCCCAAAGGATCAAGGCACAGAGGAAGGGGGACCTCGCTCCACACGGGAGCCTGGCTTCTCTGTAGGTCATGGCGTGGCTCTGGGGGGGCTGCTGGCGACACCTGCCCGTGGCACCAGTCGGCTTAGCCGTGGGCCCTTGGGCAGGAGTCCTGAGGACAGGGCCAGGACCAGGCTCTCGTGTGGCAGTGCTGGGCGGGGGTGGTGCGGCATTTTCAGTACAGCCACCCAGAGGCTGCCCACCTGACGGTGGAGAGGGCAGGTACGGGCGCTTACACCACGGGCATCGGTGGAGGCCTCCGCCCCAGGTCTAGTCAAAAGAACCACACGTTTGCACTGGGGCACGCAGCTTCGAAGGGGACCTCCGCCACCGGCTTACCTCTCTCCTGACTGCCAGATACAGCAAAGCCTGGCTTATCCAGAGAACAGCTGGGGTCTTCTGATCAAACTACCCAATGGATAACAGATTCTGAACGAATAAAAAAAAAGCGTCTCAAGTTAAATTTGTCATTTAGGATTCAGAAGGCACTTCAAAATTCCGGAGAGCCACAGGGTCACTGCTATTAGGTCACCAATCCTCCTGTACAGGACCGATGGAGAAGCTCTTAAGAGACAGGGCTACATTTTTGGCCTGATGGTGTCCTGGACATCTTAAATAAACCACAGATATTATATTAGCTAGTTTGTCTCAATTACCTCGCAGAGTCAAGCGTGCAGCACACACAGTATATTTGCATTTTGAGTACACGGGGATTTTGCTGTATCATGGCAGTTTATAAAATAGTCTCACAAGTCTGGTATTTGACTCTTAAGTAAAATTCAAGAATTAGAATTGTACATTTAGGAGGTCACAATGTGAGAAGTACTCACTGAGTACAATATATTGTCTTTATAATCTAATCACCCTGCCAGTCTGTGCTCGCTGTCCAGGTAGAAGCATGAAAGCCACTGGTGCTCACCCACGACACGTGCCAGCATTTAAAGCGTCTACCACATGGAGGAACCAAGGCTCTCCTACCAGCAGCCGAGAACCCTAAGTGCTTCCTGTCAGACAAGCCATGGACCCGCTGGGGCTGCCCTGAAGGCAGCCCGAGCAATGCAAGTGCCCCGGGTCTCCCCTCTGCTCGCGCCCCGTCCAGGTGACAGCTTACCTTGAACGCGTGCACACACAGGCCAGGGCGCAGCTGCTTCAGTCACACTTTTGCTGGGGGAGAGCTAAAATCAAAAACCTGTCACCAACGGGCCCGGTCTGGGGTACTCTGAGGTAGTTCCTTAACTCGGGATGCCTGTCACCTACTCTCTCCCAGAATTCAGCACGCGTAGGAAGTCCTAAAACATCTATGCACCGCTGCAATCACAAGTCACTGTAGTTGAGTGCAAAATAAAGGAAACTTGAGTTGCTTTATTTAGCTTCCAATTTCTGGGAGGCTCGAGAATTATAATTATTCTGGACAACAAAAGGAAATAAGACTGTGCTTACAGATCTTTTTCTGCCGTATTCTTTCTGTAGGATTGCTGTTTTATTGTTGCCCTTTTCTGTTACATGGGGTGTACACATCAGGTGGTAAAAGGTACAATACATTCTACAACTGAGCACCACTTTCTGTAACTGAACAGGCAAAGGAATTACACTGAACATCAGCATCTGGCAGTATTTTTCGGAAAAAAAAAAGTGACTAAAATGGGTTTAAATTGATTAACACTATTAAATCACATCTAATATCTGATACTACATGATTCAATACAGCTATACGATACAATTATACAAAATGTGTTAACATCAAAGAATACAACCAAAATTAAGATAGCAAACAAAACCTATATAACTTTTTTTTTTTTACAGGAAAATACTTTTGAAGTATGCATGTAACTGCCCATTCTTTTAAAGAAAATCTACTGCAAGCAAAGTTATCAACCTCCAGAAAAATCACACATAGCATTACTAAGCATATCCCCAAAAAGTGTACAATATGCACACTTGGAAAATACAAAATTAAAAAAATTGTAAGCAACAGGTGAGCTTCATATTTATAAGAATGTGAAAAGAAGTCCCATTTTTAGCACTGTTGTATAAAGAATTGTCTTTTGATGCGAAGTTCATGAATTGTCCTCCTGTTGGGACCACACTTTACAAAAACACCGTGTTTTTGAAACGAGATTACAGAGCAAGATAGAGCATCTTAGCAATGTCATCTTATTAAAGTTTTTTTTTTTAAATTTTTACTACTTTATCAAAACATGTCCCTTAGGTGTGTAGGATTCATTTTTAAAATTCTTTCCTAGAAACAATATACAAAGGAGAGGCATATTTATTCCCAATCACACTCCTGGAAGATGCTCCCCGGGGTCGAGAAGGGTCTTCTCCGTCATCTTCTCACTGGTTGTTTTTGGCCTTAGCGTGTGTTAAGATGTGAGATTTCAGGTTAGTTGACTGAGCAAACTTCTTATTACAGCCATCGAAGGGGCACACATAGGGCCTGTCTCCGGTATGGATTCGCACGTGTGTGCGCAAATTGAAGTCCAGTGAAAAGCGTTTCCCGCAGCCTTCGAATGTGCACTGTCGGGGAAAGACCAGAGATAACCCAACTCAGCGACCTGTGACCGTGGATCAAGAGAGTGGGTAGCGCACAGCCGTGCCTAAGAACAGCCTGCCTCCCTCACCAGGTGCCTTGTCCCCCCCCCTCCCCACCCCCGTCCTCCTCCCAGCACCGGGGAAATGTGCCAGTCCCACTGCAGGCCAAGCGGAAGGGACAACTTCTGAAACCCAGGCACAGCCCTCGTGAATTATTTAATTATCAGGGAAGAGAGACACTTGGCGAAATACCAAGAATCTTCCTCGGGATCATGTGAAGGTCTTCGTACTTGTGTAAATGTTTCAAATAATAAAATACAAATGATTAGGAAGGTTTCTGGTGTCAGGTAAAAAGAACCATGTTAAATTCAGAGCTGCACTGCTAGTTCGTTCACTTGTTCTGGGTTTCTTAAAAACAAGACAAAACATCACTGATACTTATTCTCATATGGTAACATCTTAGAAGCTGTCAATTGGTAATTCAATATACTTACACCAAGTACAGAAAAAAAATTGCTTCAGTCCCACAGTGAACGCACTAGAAATGCAGTTTCAGGCTTGCTCTTTCTTGAGCAATCCACCCCCATCAACACCCCGATACATGGTACGCCCGCCTCCACTACTGGAGAGACTGCACACGAGGGAGACAGGACCCAGGGCAGCCCTTCCGGGTGCTTCATCAGGACCCAGGGAGCACGGAGAGCCCGAGTCTCAGTCTCTGGGCTGTGTCTCTCTAGCGCCCAGAGCCCGGCCTACACTTGCCGGGTAGTGCAGAGGAGGAAGGGACCGGATCTACCTGAAAGGGTTTCTCTCCAGTATGAACCAGTTGGTGTCGTTTTAGTTTTGAGCTCTCAACAAAAGCTTTGCCACACTCTGCACAGACGTGGACTCGGGGGCCGTGGGTGTGCAGGTGCTTTCGCATGGCAGAGTTATCCCTGAACATCTTTGTGCAGCCCTTCAAACAGAGAGAGAAGCTTAGTGGTTCACGCTGCAAACTGTTACAAAGGGTTCAACCACTTAAAAACAGCCTTCACTGACCCAAGAACTCCCCCACCCCACCTCCCCATTTACTGTTTACTCAGTATCATAGTAGAGATATTTAATTACTTAAGACAAAAACCGGATAAGCTGGAAAAGGCCTTCTCATTTAGTGCAAACCCTGTGTTACAGATCAGGAAACTGAGGCTCAGAGATGTCTTTAAGTAGACTTGCCCAAGGTCACACTGCTCATAGGAGCCGAGCTGGGGGTAGAACCCAGCAGCCTGGCGTCCAGCCACACCACAGCTGCCTCACCCAACTCTGACCCCCAGATGAAGTAACGGAAGCCCTGGTAAACAAATGGGGTTGAAATGACAGCAGTCCACCACTACCTTTGGTGGGCCCCACATTCTGTGCTGCAAGAATGGGCTGTCACTCTCCATCGCCTACTGTTCCCTCTTCTCTCTTTGCCTCTTTCCCCTTCTTGACAGAGAAAGAAGCAAGAGGGTCTCCAAGGAATGGCAACTACAGAAGAAATTGATTTTGTGAGACACCGGGAAAAGCAGCAGGCACACGGACATCGGAGCGGGGAGGGGGGGCAGATGGGTGTGTGGTGCTCAGGACAAGCATGGCCTTCACAATTTCTTCTGCAGTTGCTGTCCAGGGATGGAGTGGGTGGGGGATGAGGGGACAGCACAACAGGAGGACAGCTTCACAGGCATGAGGCGGGGGGAGCCACAGCTTTGGCACCCTGGCCCCCAGGGCTGTGCTTCCATTCAGCAAATGTAATTTTTAAAAAATGGAATTTGGAAAAGTACACAGAGAAGCTAGAGGGATGACAGGCACTCAGGGCCTAACTGTTTTCAAATGCTTCTTACTGTGCGTGCTGCCCCCCTCAAGGAACTAGTTTTACATTTCAAAGTCTCCACATTAAACGTGGTGAAAAAGCACAGAAAGAACCCGTGAGTAGTCACTAGAAGGAAATCGCCCACTGAGACTCATCCTTCTCCAATTACTGATTTTTTAAAAATTCTTTATCCCATTAAAACTTTCTTCCCCTTTTCTTTTTCTTCACCTATGTGATACTTCTTTTTCTGTTAGTTTTTCATCCATCCAATCAAGTGTGAGACAGACCCAACCCACACCTCAAAGTCACTTCTTAGGTGATCCTTTGATTTGGAAGGCTAATCACATTTGAAAACAATTAAGCACCCCTCTGGTAACACACAGTTAACAGGGCAAATTAAGAAAATTGTGAAGGAAATGTAGCTTTATTAGGCTTACTTTAGCAACATCCAAAATAATTTCCAAATTTCCATGAGTTTACAGTCTCACAAAGGTCCATGGGTGAGACACAACCCAATGTCCTAAGACTTCTTAATAATCCAAAAAGAATAAAATCCTAACATCATATATTCAATATATAGTAAGAACAAAAACACTGGCAACCTACAGTAACCCCATTTAATAGTATTTAAGTGGCCTTCACTGAACAAAACTTACATCACAAATATCGCTCTTGAATTTAGAAACCAAAAATTATAGTTCCTCAATTAATAGATGGAAATTAAAGTGCAGATTGCTTATGAGCTCTCTAAATCTTCATTGGCAAGTTAATGAACACTTTTCCCCTAGCATTACTTACTTTATGAGGGCAAGCTATTGTTCTTGGAGCATCATCTTCTTTAATTTTTCTTGGCTTCATTCTTACCAAAAAGAAAAAAAAAAAAAAAAAAAGAAGAGAGAGAGAGAGAGATTTGTAGGAGTGGGTAGACTCATCTGGCATAAATCATATAGTCCCCTAAAATGTTTTCCTTATAGATACAAACAACTAGGATTACAGAATGCATCCAGGAGGGAAGGGCTGCGACCACCACATTCACTGAGAAGCGGGACTGAGAAGTGTCCTTCCCGTTTCACAGATGTGGATGCTGGTGCTCACAAAGCCTCACAAAGGCTGAGCTGCTGCCATGGATGGTCTCACAGCGAGCGAGCTGGGGCAACTCAGACCAGCAATGAAGTCTGTGTGCCTCAAACATCAGCTCTTTCCTCCAAGCTCTTTAAATAACGCAAGACCACCAGCCCAAAACACAGAGGAATCTCCTAGTGGGAGCTACGCAAGGTATCCAAGAGCAGCTGCTGTGGTAACAAAGACACCTTGTGAAAAGGGAGATGGGGGGGGGGATAGGGGTCGGGGGGACTTAAACACAGATCCCTACAAAACTGCTTAGAAAAAAGGAGGGAGGGTTCATTTCATACTGACAGACATTATCTTTAGGAGAGATAATTTTTTGAAAAGGGTACAGAATAGTCCTTGTAAACAGAAAATCCTTCATATACATTATCTCTGGAAAGAAACATAGTACATGAACTTGGTATTGGTGTTTTGGGGGAGGAGCCTCTAAGGACTGGTGGACAGGTGGAACACCCCATACTCTTTTCCACTGTTGAATTTTATCATACTACTACTTTTGGTGGCAGTGGTGGGAGGGAGATTACAGTTTTTTCAAAAAATAGGTTGTTGTTGTTGTTGTTTTAAATAAAAAAACGACCGATCTCTGGCCCTGTGCAGACTCACTGCCCAGAGAGCTTATTGATTTGGTAGCTTACCTACCTGCTATTTCCACTGAACCAACCTTTGGTCTTTTGTCAAAACTTTCTCTCCAAATACTCCCTACAGATCTGTGTGTGGTAGAGGGGTGAGAGATTAAGAGTTCCTAGAGAGACTAGAAAAAAAGATTTATATCTCCGAGACAGACGTTCCTTCTGTCCCGCCGTTTGCTACCTCACTGTCCTACGTGAGGATGCACAGTTAACAAACAAGCAACGAGGTCAGCGATGTCTTACCAGTAAGAGCTAACTTACCAGCACTCTCTCATCACAAAAGATTTCTGCGGTCATCTTTAAGTTAGCAAAGGCCCTGGCAAAGGTCCTTCTTCACCCTTGATCTGGGAAAGGCATGCCCTGAAGTTTGTTTTATAAAACCTCAACTGGCGAAGTCACCTAGTTAAACTCTCCATCCCTGGAGGAGCACTGGTGAAATAACTTTATCTGGCGGCTGGAACCGACTTCTCGGGAGTCTGTTCAAGACTGTGTGCATTTCCTACTTTAAATTCTGAGAACATTTCCAGCTTGGTATCCACCCCCATTCCAACCCTGTAGATACTCGCGGGCTCTTGTACTTGAGGGATTACCCCATAAGCTAGCAAATATTTTCTAAATGTTTGTTGGGTACAGGGCTCTGAACTAGCTAGCCTGTTATCTTAGGTACCATTAATCCCTGGAGCTGGAGTCTGAGCTCAAAGAACTTCAGAGGACAAAAATTTGGTACCACTGCACCACCTGCAGGTTAGATCAGAGCTTGGAAAACAACAGCAGTCCACAAGAACGAGTTCTACTCCAATCAATCAAGTAATAATAATAATAATAATAATAATAATAATAATAAAAAGGGTCTATTAAGAACCAGGCTTCAGTCTTCCCAATGGATAATGTTTACTCTTTGATGATTACACCGAAATGCTCTGTATGTCTCAACTGTGGACATGGCTACATGATTGTGTCTGTCCAAATCTGCAAGAGTGGTATGCCCCTGAAAGGGGGTTAATTTTATTGTGTACAAATTATGTTAATAAACTCACTCTTAAAAATGTCCACTGGGTTTACAGGTTAGTCACACAGACAACCATCTCCTGTCCCCACCCATCTGGGGTTCCAGTGTGGGGGATCAATGTCAGTGAGGTACCTGCATCAGTAGGACAGGTGTGCCCGTCCCACCACCCTACCATTTTCTCAAATTTATTCCCAGGAACATGATTTTTAAAAATGTTTTATCACAGCAATTTTCAAATATACTCTAAATGAAAGGGCATAGTCCCATGTACCATTTACCAAACTCTTGATTTCTTAACTGTTATCATTAAGCGGTATTTTTTTCTTAAAATGTGCAAAATGTGTGCCAGCATGTAGCAATATAATTGATTTTAGAATGAAAACTTAAAATGTATTTGGACAAACACCCTTGGATGCAAGAAGGAAGTGAAAGGTTTAATTGCAGCCACTCTTAAGCTCCTTGGCAAATCCTCCTTCTTCACCAGAGTGGCAAATGAGGCGGTGTACGTTGGTGCCTTTTCTATTTTATTTGAAGGCAAACACTGAAAAGGTCATTTTCCAAAAACTAGACTGAAAGTGGGGAGTTTTTTTTTGTGAGTAAAGACTAAAATTAAATCTTCATGGCACCAACTGATACATAACCTACAAAATAAAGAAAAGCATTTGAAATCCTAAAAAAAATAATTTTTAAGAAGACTCAAATCATACACTGCTACTTGGTATATCTCTTCAACCTACCCAAACCAATCATGATGTCCAAGATTTGAGTTTTTCTTCGACTAGGATATTTTACAACGGGTGCCACTGACAGTGGGCAGAGGCGCTCCTGGATCCCCCTCTGGGGGCCCCAGGGGTGGGCCTGGCACAGACTTCTACCAGCTGCATGACCTTGAGCAAATCACTTAATTTCTCGGCCTCAGTTTCTTACTCTGTAAAAAGGTAGAAGGCTACTATGCGCTTTATAGCTGCGAAGACTAAAAGAGAGAATGTACCTGAAGCTCTTGGGGAATGACAGTTACTCTCATCATCCCCGGCTGTGTGTTAAATGGGCCTACCTAAAAATGAGTTCATTCCTTGGAGGGGGGGAAAAAAAAAAAAGGCCAGTCATACTTAACAACCCAGAAGATTCTGATGCTCCGAGCCACTGTTTTCAACTAAAGGGCTGCAGGACTGTTGAGAAACAGCTCAAGTCAGTAGGAAGGTACCTTTGATAGATTATACATTACATGGAGGAACCAGGTACCCAACAAGAGAAGCTTCCTGTTCAGTGAGAATGGAGAGCATGCCCCGAGCAGCGTGGACACTGGTTCTACCCCCAGCTTACTCTGCCAATGTGGTGGGAGCCAGGACCAAAAAACTGCAGGAATCTCCTGGCACTGCTTCCAGCAGGGCGAAACCTGAGTTCTAAGATAAAGCTCAATGTCCCAGATACGGAGAGGAAACATTTTTGAGGCAGAGTATTGAATGAAGATAAGCCTGTTCACAGTAAAATAAGCTCAGCTGCCTTCAGCCTGGAACCCCACCCTGGGGCCTGCGCTCCTGGGGCAGAGGCTCTGGTGGAAGGCCACTACCATCTGCAACCGAACTCACCTCCCTTCTTGGTGCAAGGAGTGGTGCCTCCGTCAAATGAGGCCAAGTTCGCTAGATAGAGTATCTCCTATGCAGATAGTACATCTTCACCTGTTTTCACCTGACGGTACTTCTGGCTCTGCTACCACATCTCATCTTTACACTAATCCTGCAGGGAAAGTCTTGGGCTGGGTGGTGGCCAACAATGAAAATAACTGGAGACCAACCTAACCACTCCGAATTCTGAGCTTTCTAAACCAAAATTTTCTAGAGGGCTAACTGTAGTTAATGAAAAAGGGCACAAAGGCTGTTAATTTAATCAGGAACTAGAGCTTGCCAGGTCCCACCCACTGACCACTTTTTTAAGTATTTAAAAAAAGAACAAAGTCACCTCCCCAATTCTAGGGCTTTCAAATCAAAGTCCTCATTTCTTATACCTGCCCCACCCCCACCACCATGTAACTGATTTACTTACTAGCAACCGATTTTCTAGGCCTGATGTGACAGGAACCTGAACCATTCTCTGGTCAGTTCCAGGTCCAGTGTGGAACCCCATCACCCAGCACACAGAGGAAAGGGAAAAAGCAGCTAACACGCTACCTTGAGCCAAGAGCTGAGTCAAGGTGGACAAAGAGTGGAAGCCAGCAGAACAAGTTCTGTGGGTCTTTACAAGAGAAGAAGACGGTGTCTGCACCCCAACAGTTTGAAACTTGGTGCCGCTTTGGCTTTCAGAGTCCCAGGCACCAAGGCCTGGGGCCCCCGGAAAATCCTATTCAGTGGTTGGTTACACACATTCTCAAAACCTGAGGACCTGACAAAATAGGGCATTCCAGGCTCCGATATCTCTCACCATCGCCACTGTCCAGTTAAGAGACTTGTTTTACAGGATCTAGTCCATGATACTAAAGACAACGGGGATGAGCCCAACCCTTTCCCTCATTTTGTATACACTGTTAGGATGAGCGAGACAAAATGAAACCTTTAACAGGTTCATTAGAAAAGAAACACACACTGTATTCAGATGATGATGTAAATATACTGGCTACTGTAGAATCTAACTGTGTTGCTAGGATCACATTTCTTGCTCTAGGAGTCCAACACAGAAGCTTTAGGACCAAGGAGAGACTTATAGAGTCAGGCCAAACAAGTTCTCTGCACTTCAAAAATCATCAAAATTTTATACCCACTTTTAGGCCACGGCTTTCTGAGCACCGCCTCGCTCTTCAGGGGGTTTCTGATTATCTTTTCCTTTTTAGAGAACTCTCTCCCATAGCACCAGACCTTCTGGCTTCTTACTTATTCTATGCACTGCTGACCAAACTTGACTTTTCCTCAAGAAAGCCCTACAACTCACCAACTTTCTGTTCTAAACTGAACGCTGTTTCTAGCCTGCCGCACAGCTGCCCTCCTGATTTTCTGTTCCCCAGACTCTTTAGGAAGGCTTCCTCTTGATGTGCGTCCTCGTTTTCCTGGAGTATATCGTCAGGTAACCCCCTCAGAAGGGTGCATGCAACATAGAACAAATCCTTAGTGTCTACAATGGCCGCCTTTTTGCCCTGTATTTGACTGACAGCTTTGCTGAATCAAGAATTCTGTTTATAGTAACTTTCCCTCCCAAATCTCAAAACGTGGTTCCACAGTCTTCTAATTATCTATTGCTGGTGAAGAAAAGTCTCATTCAGCCCTAGTAGGGTTGAAGGCAGCCCTGAGGCAGATGCAAGGCCACGTGGGAAGCAAGCAGAAGCTTCTATTCTGCAACAGCAACACGTGCTTCCCGAATGCGGGGCTGAAACCTCAGATTTTCTCTTCAGGAAACCAGGGACAAACTTTCAGATCAACTGCCCCAATTCAGCAGTGAGGGTGAACAAAGCCAAGGGTCACCGACACCTCATCACTGCTGCTCAGTACCCCCAGGTTCATGCTCTCTGTAAAACCCTGTCACAGCCCTCTGTTCCTCCACTGAAATCATCCATCACTCTGCAAGTAGAATTCAAAGAAACGTTACCCTCCTCCCTCTCTCTTGGCCTTCCTGAGCTGCTGGGTCTGTCTGAATGAGCCCTCTACCCTGTTGCTGGTTCCCTTGTGCTCCGATCACAGGGTTTTCCCAAGACTGTCTTCTCCACAATTGCCCTCTCACAGCACAGACGTCCGTGCCACTTTCAGCCTTTGCCACTGCCCATCAGATGAGTCTAGCTCTGGCTTCCTTCCTAAAACCACCTCAAGTCCAAGACAGATGATTTATTAGCATCTAAAACCAAACAATACCCACCCTAAACCCCAAACTGGCACCCTCTCCCAACCCCTTGCCACCTGAGGTACAAAATGCTGAACATCCATTCTGATTCCTCCTTCCCAGAGACACACACCCAGTCTTTTTTCAGTCTTTCCACCAACTCCTGCCACCCAGTCACATTTATTCTTTCACTGCAGTCTGGCCCCTGCAATCCTGGCTCAGGCCCTGGTGACCTCTCCTACTTCCTGGCTGTACCTGGGCCGACCCAGCCTGGGGACAGCAGACATGTCAAGTCCATCTTTGATCACAGAGCCCCTTCTCTACTGCTCACACACCTCTGCAGCTGTCCGCTGCACACTACAAACATCCAGAAATGTGGGTCCAGTATTCATAGGACTCAATGATCTCCTACACTCCAACTGTCTCCCTGTGAGCAACTGAATTCCGAGCCAAACCCACTTATTCTTTTCTAGGCATATGTCATATGGGGATTGAGTATGTACCTTTCCACTGTGCTCATGCCACACTAGCATTAGCCCCACCATGGAAACCCCACCTGCCCCCCAAATCTCAGTGTTCTTCAAGGCTCGAGTCAGATGCCACCCTCTCTATAAGGCTTTCCTTGACTCCTGCATTCTGTATCTCTACCCCTGGGGACAATAGCCCCTATCCTCGCTAATTCCAAGCATGATAACAAGAGATTACTACTTTAAACACATACGATAATGCTAAACACTGGCATGCAATTGGACTCAAATCTGCCCCCAAACTCTAACCTCAATGCTGACTATGTATCTACAGATTCCATTTTTATTTGTATTTTGGGGGAGAGGTATGCGGTGAGGACTGAGTAGCATACCTCTTTAAAATAAGAAAGGCAACAAAAGCTGGGACTCAAGTCATTAACAAAAGGACAGAAGCCTTAACTTTTTTGTTCAGTTGTGATCAATTAGAATGTAAAGTCACGTATACCTTCCCTATGGCTGCAGCTTCACGGGACAGGAGATTAGGACACAAACCCCTTTACTACAACAAATCTGACTCTAACGCCCATCTGATACGTGGGGGAAACCAGGCTTCCAATGGCAGGTCATCACCCACCTCGTTTTAGCAGGGTTGGGAGAAACCAAGACACTTCAGGGTCTCCAGCTCTTATCCACTCCACTCCGCTCTCAAGAGAAAAACAGATGAGGAACCCACTCTGTCCCTAGATGGTGTGGGATCACAAGGCTGTCTCTCTTCCTCATCCTGCCCTTGCCTAAATTTCCTGGCCAGTCCAGGCTCCATTCAACCTCAGGGTGGGAAAAGAAGTCATCGGTCTTCCTGCTCCAGAGTTTATTAGTTCTTTTCATCTTACTAAAAATGGTCTTTGAGTGTGTTCTCACGTCTTCATAAAAATTGTCCAATGGTGCTGGGAAATAAATACCACAAAAGGGGCAGAGGCTTCTGCAGGAGCCCAGCCTGCTTTGCGCAAAAAACAAGCCTCCAGAGGGTCCAGATCTTCCTGACTGCTCACCTTGGCCGGTCACAGGGGTCCCTACCATGAATTTTTTATCTCTTTCTATCATGCCCGCTTAAATTAACAAAACCCCAGGAGCTTAACTGATAACACACTGAAATATGAACCGATGACTCCTTCCCAGGGTTCAGCTGGGCCTGTCCAGCACCGACCCAGCCCTTGCAGCTTGCTCCAGCACAACACCCTCCAACTTACAACGTCTATAGAGAGGCCAGGAGCTGGTGTAAAGAGGCCCTGTTTCCAAACAAATTCTTTTTGATTTTATTCATTCACAAGCAGTATCAATTACGGAATTAAGAGGTTATTTGCTTCGTCTCACTGTCTACAGGATCTAAAATGGTGCCATGCACATTAACAGCAAAGTTACCACTAAAAACAAAACGAACTGCTTTTGTTTCCATAGGTTTCCCTGGAGCAAGACTATGAACCAACCACCACTGTAACTTAGACACAAAGAACGCAGCTGCTGACTCTCCAGTACTTTATGTAATTAGAAAGAAAGGAAAGTTCTTAGGGCTTACCTAGCAAATTCTGCCAGTTGTTTGGGGTCTGAGAGGTCAATGCCAGGTATCCCTCCAGGAGGAAGCTTCTTCCCTGTCATGTACTCTGAATAATCAGGAGGGGAGTTCTCTCCAATGATCTGCTCTTCAACCACTGTCTCATGGTCAATATCTTTTTTTTCATCTGAAACACACCATAAGATTAATTATTTTAGTGGAGTAAAAACATGTATGTGGGGAGATAAAGAACTACGAAATGTGCTTTCATTAGCAGCTTCTGGAATGGGTGATTTATAGCCACTAGCCCTATTTCTTAATTACCCAGTCTTTCTCCTCAATCTCCTGAAATCCTGTTTCTGCTTGAAGGTCACCAAAATCTGCGATGTCAAGCCCAATGGACCTTTGTGCAAGTGCTCCTTCTTAGCCCATCAGGAAGGTTCCCCATTCCTGACTCTGCATTCACTTGCCTGGTTCTGCTCCCACTTCTCAAACTGGCTTCTTGTCAAACTTCCTTGCTTCTCCTCCCACCACTTCTCAGAGTTCTACTTTCTGTCCACCCTACACATTTCCTGTTAACCAGCAATGTGGCAATGCTGACTTGAGTCTGATGCCCCAGCCCTCACCCTGTAGCTGGTCTCCTGCCTCCCCCTCCAGCCCCTCATTCTGTTATCCCTCACTCCTTGCTCCCATATGATGGCTTTTCAGTTCCTCACGAATACTCCCAGCCCTTCACCCTAACCCCATGGCTCATACCCAGACACTTTATAATTACAGCAGTTTGTAACTATAGTCAGCCTCTCCCACTAGATGGTAAAAGCCACAAGGATAGGGATCCTTGTCAGATTTGATCCCCAGGTAACCCCAGAGCCTGATTCAGTCTGCAGAGTTGGCCTTCAATAAATACGTGTTCACAGAATGTAGGACATCTCTACTTGTCAGTCTTACTAAAAAAAAGACTTACTAAAAAAAAAAAAAAAAAGGGGGAATACTGACCCCCATAATTAATCTCCTACATCCCAAACACCATATCCTATTGATTTTTTTTTCCTATTGATTTTTAAAAGGTCTTCTCCCTTTGTTCCACTGCCATCAAGTTAGTTCTTATTATCTCAAACCTCAACAACTATTGTAATTTCTTAATTTATCTTCCCAATTCCATTCTCTGCTGTAATGATGCTATAAAGGATCAACTGATACAGAAAATGCAGCCAATATGTTTTCACCTGGTTTGAACCCTTCAGAGGTACAAATTATACTTCAACTTGGCATCCTGGGTCCCTTGCTGTCTGGTCCCAGTTTACACAGCTAGTGGGACCTTCCGCTTCTCCTAGGCACATGCCCTAGCTACTGCAACCAGGCTGTGTTCTTCCCAGGTTAACTCACAAACATCTGGCAGGAGAGATTCTTCAACAGCTTGTTGATTCTACTGCTCTAGCCTCAGATTCTTACCTTTTCCTTTAACTCCTACATTATTTCTTGATAACAATGCTGACAAACTCTAAATCATGCTGTTTTGATTTTTTTTTTTTTTGTTGGTTTGCCTCTGACACTAGGGTGAAGTACAGAGGCCCAACTGGTTGGTCTTCAACCCCTTTGGTGCTGAAAGCAGAAAAATAAAGATGCTCCAAAGTTTTCCATGCTCACTGAAATGTTCTATTTCTCCATCAAAATGTTTCACAAAGAACAATAACAATAGCTTTCTGAATTGAAAACTAGCTTGTTCAAGTCTTACCTTTCCACCAGTGTTACAAAAATAAAATGAAAAGGGGTGTCTAGGTGGCTCAGTAAGTTAAGTGTCCAACTCCTGATTTTGCCTCAGGTCACGATCTAAGGGTCGTGAGGTCGGGCCCTACATTGGTGTAGGGTTGTGTGCTGAGCATGGAGTCGGATTCTCTCTTCCTCTGACCAGCCCTCCCCACGTCCCTCTGCATACCCTCTCTTTTTTTTTTTTTTTTTTAAATTTTTATTTATTTATGATAGTCACAGAGAGAGAGAGAGGCAGAGACACAGGCAGAGGGAGAAGCAGGCTCCATGCACTGGGAGCCTGATGTGGGACTCGATCCCGGGTCTCCAGGATCGCGCCCTGGGCCAAAGGCAGGCGCCAAACCGCTGCGCCACCCAGGGATCCCCATACCCTCTCTTTAAAGTAAAATCTTAAAAACAAAAATCCCACAAAACCAAAACCCAAACAAACCATACCCTCTAAGTGACGTCACTCACTATCAAAAAAACTATGCCTAGCTGTTTATCACCAGGATCTCTGACACCAGGGTATGAGGACAAGATAAAGACAGAATGTAGGGGCACCTGGGTGGTACAGTCAGGTCAGCCTCCCACTAGTTCAGGTCATGATCTTGGAGTTGTGAAATGGGAGTCCGTGTGGGCTCTGTACTCAGTACAGAGTGTGCTTGCGTTTCTCTCCCTCTGCCCCTCCCAAGTAAATAATAAATAAATCTTTAAGATTTTATTTATTCATCACACACACACACACACACACACACACACACACACACACACACACACCAGGCAGAGACACAGGCAGAGGGAGAAGCAGGCTCCATGCAGGGAGCCTGATGTGGGGACTCGATCCCAGGACTCCAGAATCATGCCCTGGGCCGAAGGCAGGCGCTAAACCGCTGGCTGAGCCACTCAGGTGTCCCAAATCTTTTTTTTTAAAGGTAGAATGTAGGTTCACCTGATTGAAGTGGTCATTATCATGTTCAATCAACCACTCCCAGTGATGAAAAGCACAGAACAGGATACTCTTAAATGTCTCTCTTCTCCTACCACTCTTCATTTTATTATTTTTAAAAATGATTTTATTTTATTTATTTATTTTTAAAAGATTTTATTTATTTTTTCATGGGGGGGGGGGGCACAGACACAGGCAGAGGGAGAAGCAGGCTCCATGCAGGGAGCCAGATGTGGGACTCGATCCTGGCCTGGGCTGAAAGCAGGTGCCAAACCGCTGAGCCACCCAGGGATCCCCAAAAGATTTTATTTTTAACTCATCTTACACTGAATGGGGGCTCAAACTCACAACCCTGAGATCGAGAGTCACATGCCCCACTGACTGAGCCAGCCGGACTGGACTCCCCTACCACTCTTCATTTTTAGAAAACATTATAGGTCACTGCCAGGAAGAGAATAGCAGCATTTCACCGAATGTTTACTGTGAGGGCACTATTTTCATTACTGCGCATATCGCCGTAGAGCTGGGCAAATTAGCAAGTTCACTCTTCACAGGAGAAAGCTGAGGCCCAGAGAGATCTGTAACTTGCTCAGGGCTAACTAGTCAGTAAAGGGTAGATGTGAATGCAGGAAGCCCTGATCTCGGACCCGGGTTCTTCACTGTTAAGCCCATTGCCTCTAGTTTGGAACTAGAAGGATCTCAACAACATGTCCTGGGTAACCTCTTTACAGACGAAGATGAAGATCATAGTGAGATGCACTAATGAAGGACAAGAAATGTGGTTAATAATCATAAGTTAGAAAGCTGGGACTCTGCACTGTAATCCGATTATTTTCTCAGGGCTGTGAGAATTCCTTCACCCTCCAATCTCCCAAATGAGGAACGACCACATGGACTTTCAGGGGCTACAGAAATACACAGGGAGGGAAGCTAATTTTCCTCACTGACGTTTTGTACTTCTGATACAAGAATGCTAGCAAGGCTGAGGATCGCTGCTGCTCTGAGGAAGCTACTACGGATGAGGAGAGCTGCATCTCAAGTGTGCTACGGCAGAAAGATGGCTCGACTTCAGGCTTTCGGAACCACTGGCTAAATCATTCCTTGCACAGTTCAACACATAGAAACTGAGGGTCTCCTGTGTATGCCTGGCACTGTTCCAAGACACCAGGAACAAAACAAAGTCTCTGCCCTCAGGAACTTGCTTGTCAACAGAACCTTCTTGGTGTGCCCTCACATGGCAAAGACATGCCTCATCATTTCTGTGTCTCTTCTTTATATATAAAGAGCATTAATCTCACTAGAAGGACTCCACTCTCATAACCTAATTACTTTCCAAAGCCCCCACTTCCAAATACCATCATTTTGGGGATGGGGACTTTAACTTATAAATTTGGAGGGAGGACACAAGTCAAATGAGGAAATGCTTGCTAAGGCTTGAGACTCAGTTCTTTGTTCCAACATTTGACAAAACCAAGCACCCAGAGAATAGTCCCTATCATCTCAGAACTACAAGTATGGAGTCTAAGTAGAGACTGAGAAGTTTCAGGGTCTGCAAGTACAGCCCATGAGCTGGACTCAGCCTGCCAATCTTCCCCCAACATTTTTCATTTTTCACAGTTCCTTTTCTGTTATTTTTTTATTGAGAGAATCTCAAGCAAGCTCCACACCAAAGTGATGTGGGGCTGGATCTCATGATCCTAAGATCATGACCTGAGCCAAAATCAAGAGGTGGATGCTCAGCCAACTGACCCACCTTGGTGCCCCTCCTTTCTCTTGTTTAAAACATTTTTGGTTAAATAGACAGGAGCATAGTATTTATTATTTTAACCACTGGTGAATGTGCAATTCAGCAGCATCAAGCACATTCACAATGTTCTAATGATTATCACCACTATCTATACCTGAGACTTCATCAAAACCAAAAGAAACTTGGTACCCATTACAGAACTCCCCCCCCCCCCCATAACTTCTATTCTACTTCCTGTTTCTATGAATTTGCCTACTCTGGGTATCTTTTATAAATGGCATCAAACAGTATCCTTCTGTGTCTGGCTGATTTCACTAAGCATAATGTTTCCAAGGCCCACCCATGTTGTAGTATGTACAAAATTTCATTCTTTTTCACGGCTGAATAATGTTCCTTTATGGACAGACATATCACATTTTGTTTGTCCACTCATCTACTAACAGACACAGGAGGTGTTTCCATCTTTTGGCTACTGTGAATAATGCTGCTATGGACAATTCTGTGCACATATGCCACCTATTTTTATCTTTTAATATTTATTTATATAAGATTTTATTTATTTAGTTAGTTATGAGAGACACAGAGAGGCAGAGAGACACAGGCAGAGGGAGAAGCAGGCTCCCCGCAGGGAGCCTGAAGCAGAACTCTATCCTGGATCCTGGGATCAGGCCCTGAGCCAAAGGCAGACATTCAACTACTGTGCCACCCAGGTGTCCCGCCACCTATTTTTTTTAAACAAAGTTTTACTGAAACACAGCCATGTTTGTTTATATGTTACTTTCCCACTACAGTGACACTGGAGTTGATTAGTTGCTTTTGGATAGCCTTAAAACTTAAAACCTAAAACACTACTATCTAGCTCTTTATAGAAAAAGCTTACTGACCTTTCATCTACATGTTGGGATTTTACTTCGAAAATAGGATTAGGGATCCCTGGGTGGCTCAGGAGTTGAGCATCTGCCTTTGGCTCCGGGAGTGTTCCCGCCCAGAGTCCTGGGATGGAGTCCCCCATCAGACTCCCTGAATGGAGCCTGCTTCTCCCTCTGCCTGTGTCTCTGCCTCTCTCTCATGAAGAAATAAAATCTTTAAAAAAGAAGAAGAAAGAGAGAAAGAGAGAAAGAAAGAAAAAGGAAGAAAGAAAGAAAATAGGATTAAACTAGAGTGGAGATTTTTCTTTGTGAAACAAGGAACAACTTCTGTGAGATTACCCAATAATGGGATTTACTTCCAAAAGAGACATTGGTCAGCAGGTTTTTAAAACAGGTTAGATTGTTTTATTTTGGAGGACTCCACAAATCTGGGTAATGAATCAGATGGGTGGGGGGTAATGTGGGTGGAAAAGGATGTTAAGTATGGCCTTCTAGGTTTCTGGTTTGCATTTCTGGGAGGATGTCATTAGCCAAACTGGAGGACGGGGGAAGAGACAATGCAGCAGAGGACCTGGAGCTCTGCTTTAATTTGAGGTGTCTGGGAGACACCTAGTGGACAGACCTCAAGGAGATACTTGGATATGCAAATGTGGACATAAATGAAATCAGGGCTGAAGAGAAATATATAACATTATCTATTGGGAAAAAAAAAAAAAAGAGAGAGGAGAGGGTTCAGAATGAACACCTGGGTAACTCCGGTGCTAAACAAATGAAGATGACTTTGCAAAGGAGACTGAAGGGATATGTCCAGATGCAGGAAGAAAACTAGCTTGGTCTCAGGAGAACTGTACTCAGTGACTTACCAAGTGAAAGTGACACACAGTCAAGCCAGTCTGTCCCGAGTACAGCCAATAACTACAAGGTCTGTACATAATAAAATCACAATCTGATTAAGGACAATCTGCTTTTTTTTTTTTTTTTAAATTTTATTTATTTATGATAGGCACACAGTGAGAGAGAGAGAAGCAGAGACATAGGCAGAGGGAGAAGCGGGCTCCATGCACCGGGAGCCCGACGTGGGATTCGATCCCGGGTCTCCAGGATCGCGCCCCGGGCCAAAGGCAGGCGCCAAACCGCTGCGCCACCCAGGGATCCCGGACAATCTGCTTTTGATGACCACTCTATACCTGCACTTCTAAACAATGTCAGTGATAAAATATTCTTGCCCTAAAAAAAATCTTTTGTTGGGTCATTCTAAATAACTGCTGTATGCTTTCATGATATCTAAACTTCACATTATCACGTTTGTTACTTATTCCTTAATAAACAGTGCATTACACGGAAATTAATTTGGTAAACTCCTCAAAGACCAGCACACAGAAATCAACCAAAGGGTCATTAACTCTTCCACAACAAAATGCTAGGAAATAAACTATGTAGAAAAAAATAATATTTTCAAAAACCTGCTAAAGAAATGACAAAAGATGCTTGGTTTTATGGTCAGAGAAATCAAAGAAAATATTTGCCTCATTCTTTTTTCTTTCCTTTTTTAAGTAGGCTCTACATCCAGCATGGAACCCAACGCAAGGCTTGAGCTCTCGACCCTGAGGATCAAGACCTGCACTGAAGAGTTGGGACACTCAGCCAACTGAGCCACCTGGGCATCCCACCTCATTTTCACTGAGAACTGGACACACTAAAACAACAGATCAAAGAATGTTAATATCTGCTTTTTTGTCATTTAATTTTTGCAAAAGAAACCTTTGGAAGTTTTTGCAAATATAAATTTATGATGCTCTAAAAGAGAAACTATTATTTTTATTACATTTATAGGCCATATGTACAAAAGCTTCCCTCTTAGTTAAAAAAATATTAGTGAAATGTTTTTCTTTTTTGTACAGTTTTATTGAAACATGTTTTACTGATATATAATTTCCCCTCTGCACTGGCCATTATTTGATTCCTTTCATTTCCTAATGACTATGAGAACAGATTTGCTCTGTAGAGGGGGGAAGAAGGCGTTAAGCGATCTGCTCTGAATGTCAAGTATGTAGGCCTACTAGCTGGCAATAGGGTAATAACGAATACACATCTAGGCAAGCATGTTTATGAAGCACAATATCTAAATCTCCTTTAAAAATTGTTATACACATGTATATGTGTGTGTGTGTGTGTATATATATACATATACACACACATATACATCTCTCTGGAAGTTTCCTTGAAGGCAGGACTTAACTAATTCTCTCTCCACTGTTTCAGGGAGACAGGGCTAATCTACATGAGAAATTTCACTGCAATGAGTTTCTATAACCAGTTTAACTTAAATTTATGATTGTGATTACCAGAACACAACTGGACAAAAGCAAATTAAAACCAAATTTCAGAATTCCAAATTGGAAAAAGCTGAGAATATAGGTCACTCATTCAAAGGGGGTAAGAGTGGTGTGGAAGGAGAAAATGTAACAAGACCTTTGAGTCAAATCTGATCAGGTGATTCCGGTATTCACTAATACTGGCTAAAGACCTACAACAAGCAGATCAAAGTAAAATGGCTTCAGGTGGAAGATGAAAAGACAAAACCTAGCCAATAGCACCTATAAATGGAGCACACACTTTGTATTCAAATGGTTTGGGGGCAGAGAATCCTCTCCTGCTACCTCCCATGGTCCCTCGAGGACCTTCTCCTTACTGTCTCCTCTCATAAGCATTTCAACATCTCATCATCACAAGAATGAGTGTAGCACAAGATATTTTAAGAGAGAAACCACATTCACATAACTTTTATTACAGCATATGGTTATAACTATGCTATTATATCAGTAATTAAATATTTAAAAAAGAGATTTTGTATATTTACTGGGGGGGTGGTGGCAGAGAGTAGGAGCAGATTCCCTACTGAGCAGGGGGCCGGGACATAGGGCTCAATCCCAGGACTCTGGGAAGGCAGACACTTAACCGACAAAGCCACCCAGGTGCCCCTCAGTAGTTAAGTTTGAAGTGGGAGTGGCTTCAGGCCTCTACTGGGGGTCTTGGAATGCACTCCCACAGATAATGGGGAGGGGAGATGGGCTCCTGTAGAAATAAGCCCCTGCCCTATCCCCATCTCTCAACTATTCAGTCTGGTTCTATATTACCAAAGCTGTCATCACTCCCATCCTAGTTTGAGAGGCAAAGCAAGAGACTTAAAATAATCTCCAGTCAAAAAGAGCAGTGAGGCACTCAGCCGGCAGAACACGCAACTCTTGATCTTGGGGCCGTGACTTTGAGCCCCACATTGGGGAGGTAGACCGTACTTTATTAAAAGATTTTGTTTATTTATTCATGAGAGAGACATAGGCAGAGGGAGAAGCAGACTCCTCACGGGGAGCCCAACGCAGGACTCGATCCCAGGATCCTGGGATCATACCCTGAGCCAAAGGCAGTTGCTCAACCACTGAGCCTTCCAGGTGCCCCAGACCACACTTTAAATAAGTAAGTCAATAAATAAGTCTTTGAAAAAAGACTCAAATATATATATATATTTTAAAAAGATAGGATTAAAGAACTAAACAGAAAGGCTGGAAGCACTCTACGGATCCAGGGAAGAGGAGCCCTCCCGACTTCTACCAATACGGCCCTCTGGCCATATTACTCAATGTGGGAGAAAAGGTGTAAGGGAACTACAACTACACCTTTCCCTCTGCCCACCTCTCACCACCACCCCCAATTCACTCTGCTCTCCAAAGCACAGACCTACTTCCTTCAAGAGGCCTTTCACTCCTGTCACTAAACTTCACCTCGTTTCCTCATTTCTTAAAAAAGAGAAGACTACCGATAAGGCTTAAAGCAGAGAAAGCTTTAAATGGGAGCCACTGTGTTTGGGAACACAGGGAAGAGAGAGCCAGAACACCCTTGTTCCACTTTCCCTACCCTCCTGGGCTTAAGGGGAACAGTAGGTGCCACGCTGAACAGTTGTGAAAGAATGCTGAACTTTTCTTAAAAGAGAATAAGCCTGTAAAGAACATGAAAATTCTGAGTTGCCTTCAGTTAGGTTACATTTGAAGTCTTTGTTCTAAGACACCACATGAATATACTGGTTGGAATCTGTGCCTCGATACTCAGTGGTCCTCTTCATATACGAGCAGTTTACTTTGCAAGTCAGTCCTCAGAAAAGCTCGATTTCCCTACAAGCTTTTCTCATCTTAGTCAGAATCAGTTATCAGTAGTACACTTTCCTTTTTTATGTCACCTGCCAGGAAGCTCATGAGGGCTGACCCTAATGCTTCCCCCCCTTTTTTCTGTGATCTTGATTTTCTATTTTCCCCAATTTACATATTTATTTACCTATATGGTAAATAAATAAATAAATAGGTTTTGTTCCTCCATACCTTTCATCTTAGGCTGCTGGCTTCAGTCTGACCTTTTAGGTGACTTACAGCAAAAACGACATCATCGACTCACCACTACCATCACCCAAACCTTCACTGGGGAAATGGGGGAAAGCCAACTGTTAAGCAACAGGCAGAAATCAGTCACAGGCTATTTCCATGTTTCCCCACCAAGAGACCTTAAGACGAGATCCTATCATTTACTGAGTACCTGCTTCATGCCAGCAACTGTCCTATTCCTCAATGCAGACAAAACCTCAAAGATACTAACCCCATGTTTTTGGTTTTAAGAAAAAGCCTCAGAAATGCCAAGTCATATATCTGAAGCGCTGTTAAGTTGCAGATCTAGGATTTGAAACTAGGATCAACTGTGTAGTCCATGCCTTTCCTAAAAAGGGCACACTCCTGCATACCCTCTCTCCTCACCCTTTATCCTTCTTTTCCACCTATGCAGTCAGAGAGGAGGACCGTATTCTGGTCTCTAGGCCACGATTCTACCTTACTGTGTGATTTTCATGTGCTCATTCGCTCAGTTACTGAGAATCTTCTATATGCCAAGTGCCATCTAAGGCTGCAGGGTTACAGGCCCCAAACTTAGTCTTTGGAGGAAACAGAGAGAAGGAGGTTAAAAGGAAAAAAAAGCAAGATAATTTCAGACAGTGCTACAAAGAGCATAAAACAGGGTTAGGAGACAGAGTGAGAACGGAGGACGAGAGAGGAAGGGCTGAGATGAGAACTAGACGGCACAAAATATGAACCTCTGAGGTCACCGCGCTGGAGGCAGAGGTAAGAGCAAAAAACAAGTTCAAGGAATGGCACGTCAGCTGGTTAAGGCTGGAACATAGAGGGAGTGAGTGAGGAAGGGAAAAAGCAGGGGCCAAATCATGTGTGGCCTCATAAGGAGTTTGGATTTTACTAAATTTGATTGAGACATCTGCAGGACGTGTGTGTATGTATGTGTATACATGAAAACACAAACAGTATTTACCATTTTAAAGCCTATAGTTTGGTGGCATTAAGTATATTCACATCGTTGTGTCAGAGGTGTTTTAAAGCAGGAGTGAAGCCATCTGATAAGTCTTAGAAAATTCAGGAAGGTGTAGGTTGTCCGTGCCTAGATCTACAGACGTGAAATCCAGAAGTTTGTATGTAGTCTTTTTTTTTTTTTTTTTTTTATGATTTATTTATTCCCGCGAGAGAGAGAGAGGCAGGCAGAGGGAGAAGCAGGCTCCATGCAGGGAGCCCTGACGTGGGACTCGATCCCAGGTCTCCAGGATCACACCCTGGGTTGAAGGCGGCACTAAACCGCTGAGCCACCCAGGCTGCCCAGCATTTAGTCTTTGTTAAGAATCTATATAAAAACCAGGGCACCTGGGTGGCTCAGTCCATTGTAACTGTCCGACTCCTGGGTTCAGTTCAGGTCATGATCTTGGGGTCATGAGACAGACCTGCATCAGGCTCTGCGCTCAGAAGTCGGCTTGAGATGCTCTCTCTCTCTGCCTGCCCGCCCCCCACTTGTGCACTTGCTCTAGCTCAAGCACTCGCTAAAATAAATCTTTAAAAAGAATCTATGAAAATCTATTTAATATAGGAACCATATGTATTAGCACAAACTGTAAGTGAGTTACCAACAAAGTAAGCAATTAAAAGCCAACTGTCAACTTGGAGAAGTAGCAGCAGCTTCTTTCCCTCAAAGTTCCCAGAAAACATAAAAGGAAAAGAAGCAGAGAGGATTGAGTTGAGAACTGCGAAAAGAGAAAGATACTTCAGGGTGTTTTCGGGAGTGTGATCACCTGTGAGATACTAGAAATTCTACTGTAGTCTGGGACTCTCCTGGAAGACAGGGTCCGGGCTCCAAAACAATTGTTTCCAGCAAGCAACAGCAGCCTCCTTCCCTACTCCACATTCCTTACATTTAAGAGAGATCACTTACACAAGAAAAAAAAAGAGTCCTTCACAACCACTTACATTGTCCTCATGTGAAATCGTATCTGAGACCACTGTGTAACACTCAAGTGATGGAATGGTTAAGAATTTTACTCAAGAGTTCCTAATACCTCACTCACCAGGCCACATTAAAATTTGAGCGTTCTGCTTTAAGAAAGTTGAGTATATACTGCTTCCTACAGTCATGTAGGAGTTCAGAAAGGAGTAGAATTTCTTTGTTCTAAAGGAACTGGAAATGCTTTCAGTGATCCTCCTACTCTAAGTCATTTTACAAAGAAACCAAGGTCAAAAGTTAAGATGTTCTAAGGCAAGACAGTTTGGTCAATGCCCTCTAAAGTGGAAATTTGATGCTGTTACTAATACGATTCCCAGAAACCACTGAGCTTGTTGTTATTGATAATTACTCATAAAGCTAAACAGAATGGAACCCACTAACACAAGGCACTTAGGAACAGGCGACGGTTCTCTTGTGTATACTGTAATTAAGTCCACCACACATAGGAAGGTACAAACTCATACACTATACTTAACTAACGTCTAAAACCTTCACACACCTTCCTAATATACTGCTAAGAGTAATGAGATTAATATTATCACAAACCTCAAGTAGCATTTCAGATGCCAAATTAAAAAATACAAGGTTTGAATGTTTACCCAACAATACTAGAGAATGCAACCCACTGGTAAAAATTCACATTTAAAAGTTAAAACAAGTTTTCACTTTCACATACTCCTATGGGAAGAAAAGCAGAGTTTACAGAATGGTCCCCTGGGAAGAGCAGATCGGGAGTTAAAGGAATGCAGACCTTAAGAAACATTCCTTCTAATAATTGTTTTTGCTAATAACCTGTTACAGGTCCTAAATTTCTCAGCCTTAAACCCACCTTACTAAGCACACTTCAACAACAACAACAACAAAAAAAAAAGTAGGAAGTTTCTGGTAAATATTCACCCAGGAGTCTAGCATATGTTTTTAAAGTTATTATATTTATTCTCTTTCAAACGCTAAAATGCTGGTTGTAGGTAGGTCAGCAGCCCTGACCTTTTCCTGAGAGGGATTTTTCCTTTCCCACTAGGGGGAGTCAGCTGTTGATGGTGGGAGGGAAAAATAGAGGTGAATACCCTGGAGTGGAGAGTCTGACAGCAATGAAGCTGTCTCAGCAAGCCAGGCTTTCAGAACTACCCAGTCAGGAATCAGAATCTAGGACTTAGACTGCCCTATGTAGATCACAGGCTTGACAAGATCACTTTGGGGGGGGGGGGGGGGGCGGGGACGGGACACGGACTTCTGTGGCTTGGCTCCATGGGAATTTATGTGCACGGCATCTCTAGTTAAGGATAAACCACGGGTAAAAAAAAAAAAAAAAAAAAAGGAGGAAGTGGAAAACCCACAAAAGAAGCAAATAGGACTAGTGACTTTTAGCAAACTTAGAACTTTCTGAATATATAAAACTAAGAAACAGATACTTTAAACTTTCTTTCAGTTTACTGATTTTAATATCAATGGTTTTCTGGCCTTAGATGTTTTGCTCAATCCAGCATAAAGCACTTCTATATTTGGTCTAACAAAAGAGAAGTAAAATACCAACAGCCTTGAGTGAAGGTCACAATTTCTAAATAACTGAAACCTCAAGATTTTATTTTATTTATTTTTTTTAAATTTTTATTTATTTATGATAGTCAGAGAGAGAGAGAGAGAGAGAGAGAGAGAGAGAGGCAGAGACATAGGCAGAGGGAGAAGCCCGATGTGGGATTCGATCCCAGGTCTCCAGGATCGCGCCCTGGGCCAAAGGCAGGCGCCAAACCGCTGCGCCACCCAGGGATCCCCAAACCTCAAGATTTTAAAGCCTTTTTAGGTTTTTCTCAAAACAATGTTTTAAGGGCGGCTCAGGGTGGCTCAGTTGGTTAAGCATCCAACTCTTGATTTTGGCTCAGGTCAAGATCTCAGGGTTGTGAGATCCCAAATGGAGCCTGTGGAAAGTCTGCTTGAGAGTCTTTTTCCCTCCCCTCCATTCTCTCTAAAATAAATAAATAAATAAATCTTAAAAACAAAAAAACCTAACAGCTAAATGTTTTAAATACCCAGTTTTTAGCATGAGCTTCCCTACTCGGCCCAATGATTTAAGTGGTTTAGTTTATAGGAACCTCTATAAAATAGGATGTTACTCCTATACGATAATGATGACAATCTAGGGGAAAATGTATGAATGACACTCTGCCCTACATTTGGCAACATGGAAATGTTCATTAATCATATGCCAGGAAAAAACCCAAAAGTAAACAAGGGCCTTAAAGCAGTGTATTAAGCACGTTTAAGACACAATTGAAGTGTGATAAAACACCACAACACAGCCTCACAGGGCCTTCATCTTCCCATGTGTGAAAATACAGGTCCTGCTCTAGCATCTAAACAATAGAATTTTATTCAGCCTTAAAAAGGAATTACATACACTCTACAATGCGGATGAACCTTGAACACAGACTAAGCTGGACACAGAAGACCAGACTGTAGGAATTCCATTTCAATGAAATGTCCAGAATGGGCAAATCCAGAGAAACACAGTAGATTAGTGGCCGCCAGGGACCGGGGGAGAGAGGGAAAATGGAGAATGACTGCTTATGGGCATGGGGTTTCTTTTTGAGATGATGAAAATGTTCTGGAATTAGCTAGCAGTGATGGCCCCACAACCTGGTGAATGCAGTGGAAGCCACTAAACTGCGCCCCCGTGAATTATATCACTTAAAAAGGGGGAAAGAAAGAAGCCTATCTTTAAGGACCTTTCCAGGTCTAAAACTACTCTAGCAGAACAATTAGATTCCCTTACCATTGCTCCATTAAAAAGATGCCTATCACACAGATTGCTGTGATTCTGTGGGCAATTAGAGCAGGAGAGCACATAAGCAAAAGAAACCCATACAAATCCAAAGATTTGGTTTCCAGAAACATGCTGGCTCTAATTTTTTTTTTTTTTTTTTTAGCCAAGAGGTACTAACGAGTAACTAGAGCCCTCAGAATACCCTGTGTACAATTATCTTTATAAGGACTTCAGGAAACTCAGCTTGGACTCAGGCAAAACTGTCACCTCACAGCCCATCCCCACCTAAAGGGCTGTTCTAATGACAGCACAGTGTTGTTCAAACTCTTCTTGCCTAGCTAGGATCAGAGGAGATGGGAGTCTGTGAAAGCACTGAGCATACTGCCTACCACGGTCAACACACACACACCGAGAAATTCAACTTAACAATTAATCTACTCTGATTTCTCCACCTATTACCAATTACCTCACTTCAGTTCCGAAGATTCCACTATACCCAGAATTTGAACTTGGGATGTGCATAGTTAATCACAAACTATTTAGCTTCTCTTTGGTAATAACTCCAAACCACAAGGACAAGGAAGAGGGATAGTTCACCACAAAACATGTCTGAGGAAACAGGCCACACTACGTTACTGCCATCAAATATTTATAACTACCTTTAGGCACAGAGTACTCTGACGTGCCAGACAACTAACTCTGCAAAGAAATGGGCATTAAAATAGCCCCAAACTGTGTAACTCTGTAAGCAGCCACTTGCACAGGGGAAGTAATGACTTTTAAATGCTGACTTAATTGTAAATTAACTCCCATTAGTCAGGCCTCTCAGACCCCCCCCCCCCCCCCCCACACTGGCTGACTCGATACACATCACTTCATCAAGCAAAGCCATCCCTACCAAGCTTTCTGGGTATGAAAAAGTAGGCAGGCTATTTGGTTAAGACCAAATACAGAACATATAAAACAACAAAACACCGGGCTTTCTAAATTTTTATGACCAACACATCTTCACCGTGAAAAAAAGTAAATCTAACTTTACGTGGTTAAGGTATCTTTGTATCGGTGTCTAATTTTAGACGGGACCCTGAATTCAGCCAACTCAACAGTGACACACTGGTGGAAAGCCACGGCCTTTAGTTCCAGCAGCACCGGGCGCGGGCCACCAGTCCTGGGCAGGCATTCCGAGCACCTTTAAGCAAGCACACCGGCTTCGCCGACACCTATACCTGCTAGTAAACTCGCACTACTCAGACCTCCGCGGGGCCCTCAAACCGCAACAGCAGCGCCCGGGCACCTGCAGACTGTGGCAGCACCTCCGATTCCTTGGCCCGGGCCCGAGTCCTAGCTCCACCAACGACGCTAGTTATCCCGTCGCGGGCCTGATTTCAGGAGGTACAACCAGGCCAGCCTTCCGCCTTCCACTTCACCGGTTCCTCTCAATCGGTAACGGGCCTTTCACTCAGGGGTCATCGCGCTTTGAGGCTCCACCCCGCTCTGACGACGGCCCCGCGGTAACCAGGGGGAGGGGAGGGTCCTACGAGTCAAGCCAGGCGCTGAGGGTAATCCCCGCAAGTGTTAGACTTCGGCAGCCGCGGGAGGGGAGGACCGTCCTCGGTCTATCTACCATCGCGGCAACTGAACTAGAGAGCGTGTGACTAAGACAACAGGACACCGACAAGGGGAAGAAAAAAAAATCCAGCTTTTGGTGTGTGTGTGTGTGTGCTAAAGTGAATCAGAGAGGCCTTAAAACACGCAAGTAGGTCCCTTTTGCCCCAGTTCTTTCCTCTGGTTTTCTAGAATCTTTCTCTTCACCACCCACTGGCGAGGGCACCGACGCCAGGTGCCCGATCGTGCCCCTTTAGCGACAAACGTCCCCAGCTGCGCGGCTCCTGCCCTCCGCAGAGGCAAGCGCTCAAGGGAAGCTGCCCAAACGCAAAGGGTTAAGGACGACTCCGGACCCCGCGGACCCGCTCCCCGACGTGCCGCGGGCGGGCGGGGGGGGGGCGCCGGGGCGAGGACCTCGCGGGCGGGCGGCGCGGAGCCCGCACACGCGGGCCCTACGTGCCGCCCAAGTCCCGCCCCAGCGAGGCGAGCGCAGGGAGCGCGGCCGCGGGAAGGGTCCGGGCCGCGCGCCGGGCGTGGGAGCGGAAGGCGCCTCTCGGGAGCGGCGGAGGGTCCGCGGAAGGGAAGGGGAGGGGGCGGGCGGGGCGCGGACGCCCCCCTCCCCCAGGAAGGCCGCGGCAGGCCCGGGCGAGCCGCCAGGCCGGGCGCGAGGGCGGCGCAGCCCCGCCGCCGGGCCCCCCCACCCCCACCCCTGCCCTCACCCTCGGCCTCGCGGGGAGCAGGCCGGGCGGGGGTGGGGGCGGGGGCGGGGGACAACGGGCCGGCGGCCGTCCGTTGGCCCGAGCGCGCCCCGCCCCGCTGCGCCGCGCCGCCCCGCCCCGCGCCGCGCGGCCGCCCCGCCCGGGGAAACTACGCCATTGCGGCCTAGCGGGCGGCGCCGCGCCTCCCGCCGCCATCTTCGGCCCGCCGGCCCGCCGCCCGCCGCCCCCGCCGCGGCCCGCCATCTTTTGGGGCCGCCATACTTGCCCTGCGAAGAAGATGGCGGCGCCCATCACACACATAAAACATGGCTTCCCTTCAAAACAAAAACATCCCGGGGGCCGGCGCGCGCCGGCGCTCACCTGAGGACCACATGGTGACCGAAAACTCGCCCTCCAGGGTCTTGATCTGCACCTGCTTCTGCTCCCACTTCTTGTTGCCCGCGTCCGCGCCGCCCGCCGCCCCGGCCCCGCCGCCGAGGTAGCCCTTCTTGCCGCTCTTCTTGCCGCCGCCCTTCTTGACGCGGCCGCCGCCCGACGACGACGAGCCGCCGCCGCCGCTCTTGCCGGCCGCCGCCACGGTGACCAGCGTCTGCTCGATGTAGTCGTCGTCGCCGCCGGCCGGCGCGGGCACCGGGATGAGGATCTGGTCCTCGAAGCCGTCCTCGGCGCGCAGCCCGTCCGAGTCGTCGCCGCCCACCACCTCCTCGCGCGTCTGCACCAGGATCACCTCCTGGTGGTGGTGCACCTGGGTCGGGTCGTCGGTGACGAGCGGCTGCAGCGCGATCATGGGCGGGTGGTGGTGGTGGTGGTGGTGGTGGTGGCCCGCGTGCCCGTGGCCGCCCCCGCCGCCGTGGTCGCCGCCGCCGCCGTCCTCGTCGTCGTCGTCCTCCTCCTCCTCCTCGCCCACCACCGTGGTCTCGATGGTCTCCACCGGGATGGTCTCCACCTCGATCTCGTGCAGCTCCACGATCTCGGCCGGCATCTCCGAGCCGTCCGTGGCGATGTAGAGGGTGTCGCCCGAGGCCATGGCTGAGGGCTCCGCCGCCACGGCCGCGGCGGCCTCGGCTCCGGGGCTACGGGCGGGCGGGCGAGGAGGCGGCCGGCCGTGGGGAAGGAAGGCAGAGGGAGGAAGGCGGCGGGCGGGCGGGCGGGCGGGGGGAGAGGGGGCGGGCGGCGGGGGGAAGGGGCGGGCGCGGCGGCGGCGGCGGCGGGCTTCCCCGCCTCCTCGCCTCGGTGCGCCCCGCGCTCGCTCGGCCGCTGCTCGCCCCGGCGCCCCGCCTCGCCGCGCCTCGGCCGCCCGCTCTGGCCGCGCCTCCTCCCGCCCTCCGGGCCGGCGCTCCGCTTCCCCCTTCCTCCTGCGCCTCCGCCTCCTTCCACACAAATACCAACTCCTCACCCCGAGCCCAGATCTCGCCGCCGCCGCCGCCGCCACACTCCGCTCAGCCTCGGCCTCGCGAGACTTCCGCGCTGGCCTCGGCCCGCCCCGCCTCGCTCCCACTCGCCCGCCGGCCCTCTCGCTCCGCCCCCTCCGCCAATCGGTCTGCGCGTTCGCCGCCGCGGCCCCGCCCACTCACCCGGGCTCCTCCCGGACTGGGGTCGCAGGGGCGGCCCCCCGCGCGCGCCGGCCGGCCGTGGCGCGTGACGTCAGCACGCCGCCGCCCTCGCCGCCGCCGCCGCCGCCGCCGCCGCCGCCGCGAGTCGCGCGCCTCCCGCCCTCCGCGGTGGCCCCGCCGCGAGCCCCGCGAGCCCCGCGGCCCGGGCCGCCCTCGGGACAGGGCGTCGCCGCTGCAGCCGCCGCTTCGGGAGCCGGTGAGCGGTGCGCGGCCCGCGGCGCCGCGGGGGAGGGCGGGGCCGGCTGCGCGCGGGGGTCGGCGGGCGAGCGGCCCGGGCGCCGCGCGGGGGAGCGGGCGGCACGCGGGGCGGCCCCGGCGCCCAATAAAGTCTGCTTTGACGGGACACGCCTGTGCCTCCTCCTTCGCTCGGGCGGCGTTGGCTCATGGCGCCGGGCTGCGGGCGGCGGCGGCGGCGGCGGCGAGCGCGCGGGGCGGGCGGACAAAGGCGGGCGCGCCGCGGAGCCGCGGAGGAGCAGAGGGGCAGGTCCCGGGCCTCCGCCGGCGCCCTGCCCCGCCCTGCCCTGCCCGCGCCGGGGCTGCCCTCCTGCTGCTGCGGCCCGCCGAGCTCGGGAGCACCGGGCCCCGGCCGCTCGTCGCGTGGCTCGGCTCCTTGTGGCTTTCTAGAATGTCCTCGGGAGCGCCCCTTTCTTCCCTCTGCAGCCAATCACTGCTGCCCCCGGCCACCGTCCTCACCTATTTCTCACTTCGCGGACGCTCCTCCTCGAGCCCCCCGGCCCGCGCCGGCCTCACCCCGGGGGCGCCGCTCCACCTGCCGCGGAGCCCGGATTCTCCCGCGCGCGCCCCAGCGGCGACCGCAGCCTCCCCGGTCCGAATCTAGATGCCTTGCGGCGAAGCGGCTTCGTTCGCCCTGACTCGTGCTTTCGGCCCACCCGACGGGTTGCTTTGAAGCCATAAAGACTCCCGGGTCTTCGGGAAAACCTCGGAAAACCGTAAATCCGGGAAGGCGTCCTCACCGCCGTGCTCGTTTGGCCAGTTTAAGGCCCGTGCGAGTTCCTCGAACTCTGGCCGCAGCCGTCCTGCAGTCCACGCCCCGGGAGGATCCTGGCCCGTGATCCGTCGGCCTTAGGTCCAGCCTGTTAAAAACAGCAGGTGTCTTTGGTTACATGTTAGGGAAAAGTGGGTGCATGCTGATTAAAAAGCGGCTTGGTCAACTTAGTTTTTACTTATTTCCAAATGCCTTCATTTGAACTTGACTTTTGAGAATTTTAGTGTAAGGAGTGAAAAACTAAGATCGTTTTTCTCTCTGAGTTTCAAAACCTGAGTAATTCCCCTTGGAGTGCTGCACCCACACAGTTTGGCAAAGTCGGATCTGTTGAAAGAAGTCCTTTCTGGCTTCGTAGCTTATAAATTGTGCGTAAATATTTCACAAGCGAAAACCAATTGTGGGAGAATTTTTGTGTGTGGCTTAATTTCCCTTTCCCCACTCTCCAGTAATTGGTGGGGAAACCCGTCTAAGTAGTTGGTACGTCCCCATAGATAGAGAAATGGGGGGAGTACCTGCTTAAGTAGCCTAGCTTCCAAGTGGTAGATCTATAGACGTTCACCATCACGTGGAGAAAGCTCAAAGGGGTTTAAGACTTGAGAAGGATGGCAGGTGCGACACAGCATTAAGGTGTTCTGGTTTTTTTTTTTTTTTTTTTTTTTTTTTAAGATTTTATTTATTTTTTCAGGAGAGACACAGAGAGAGGCAGAGGGAGAAGCAGGCACCCTGTAGGGAGCCTGACATGGGACTTGATCCCGGGATCCCAGGATCACGCCCTGGGCTGAAGGCGGCACCAAACCGCTGAGCCACCTGGGCTGCCCCGTTAAGGTGTTCCTAAGTGCTTTCCCAGCACCTGCTCTACAAATAGGTTTTAAAGATTTATTTTAGGGATCCCTGGGTGGCGCAGCGGTTTGGTGTCTGCCTTTGGCCCAGGGCGCGATCCTGGAGACCTGGGATCGAATCCCACGACGGTCTCCCGGTGCATGGAGCCTGCTTCTCCCTCTGCCTGTGTTTCTGCCTCTCTCTCTCTATCATAAATAAATAAAAATTTTTAAAAAATTTAAAAAAGTAAAGATTTATTTTATAGGGAGGGAGTGTAGGGCAGGGAGGGGCAGAGAGAGCATCTCCAGCAAGCTCCACTCCCGATGTGAAGAGCCCGATGCGGGGCTCTATCTCAACCCTGAGATCAGGACCTGAGCTGAAACCAAGAGTCAGTCATTAAACCAATTGAGCCACCCTGGTACCCCTCCACAAATAGTTTTTATAATTGCCCCAGAGCAGGGGTGCCTGGGTGGCTCAGTGGGTTAAGTGTCTCACTCTTGATTTCAGGCTCAGGTGGTAAACTCAAGTTGTGAGATCGAGTCCAATGCCAGGCTCCTTGAGTGCAGAGCTTGCTTGAGATTGTCTCTCTTGCTCTGCTCCCCCCCCCACACACACACACACGCTCGCATTCTCCCTCTCTCCAAAAAACAAAAAACAAACCCAAAAAACAAAATTTGCCCCAGAGCAGGTGACCTGTTAACATAGGCCTTGAGTTTTCTGTGGTGGGAGATGCTTTTGCCTTCAGCTCTGAGGGCTCTTATGACTAGATGCGCAAAGATAGTGTGTTACATTGGCTCTAGCCTGCTTGCACTTGCTACTAAAAGTGACAATCAATTTAAAAGGACAGGTTAAATTGCCATTTCAGAGCCATGGGACTTTAGGGATAATTTAACTGTCTTTACTCTTCTGTTTGGCCAGAATGAATTGAGCCAATGAGTTCCTTCTGAATGTCTAGAGTCTCTTTTTGCTTTGACAACCGGACAGGTGATTAATGTCAGTCTACAACTGAGTGCCTTGTACATGGAATGATTGATTGCTTTTTGGTTCATCAAAAAGTGAAGTTCAAAGCACCATGACAGTAGTTGTGCGTGATAATGCTTGACTCAAACATCTCAAAAGCTCTGACTTTGCATGAGGCTTCCAGTCTTTCACAGAATGTCGTCAACTGCAGAAAAAACTCGAATATTGGAAGAATACTAAAGGTCATGCAGAAGTTTTATTGGGACTAGAGAAGTCAGAGCTTACGAATGGCTGAGGAGATGTGATGACAAATATCCTTTTTTTTTTTTTTTTTTTTAAAGATTTTATCCATTTATTCATGAGAGAGAGATGCAGAGGGAGAAGCAGGCCCCATGCAGGGAGCCCGGCGCGGGACCCGATCCCCAGTCTCCAGACTCAGGCCCTAGGCTGGAGGCTGTGCTAAACTGCTGAGCCACCTGGGCTGCCCCTGATGACAAATATCCTACAGGGATTGTGCCCTTTGGCCACCTGAGCGGGACAAAGATGGGGACTGTTAGCTACAACTCTTGAAGTTTCCTGCCTCTCTCATTTCCCCAGTGGTTTCTTTCCACAAACTCCATTAAATGCTCAAACTGAGTTTTAAGAGGATGTAGTTTCAGGATACGTGGAGAGGGCAAAGTTCAGGAGTGAGAGGAAGAATAAAGGATGTGAGTTAAAAGATGCTGGTATTTACCATTTTCTAACAGTCTTATTTGTGGATCATAAGGAGGCTGGCTGTTAAATCTAATTCCGCCTTATGTGTATCTCTGACAGGTTAGGAATGGTTCAGGTAGTGAACTCAGGACGGTAAGTAATTTCCCTTACCACAGGGATGCTGGGGTGGCTCAATCCGTTGGGTGTCTGCCTTTGGCTGAGGTCATGATCCCAGGGTCATGGGGAGGTCCGGCTCCCTGCTCAGTGTGGAGCCTGCTTCTCCCTCTCCCTTGCCTGCCACACTCCCCCTGTGTGTGTTCTCTCTGTCAAAGAAACGAATAAAATCTTCCAAAAAAAAAAAAAATTCTCTTACCACAAACTAATGTAGCTTCTTCATGAAATTGCCTTTGGTTAATGTGTCGTCCTTGGGAGATTGCCTTGGTGGGCAGTTAGGCACAGGACAAAGATTGTTAGAGCTGTGAGTATTTTTGCATTTTTGCCTGCAGGGAAAGCAGCTGAGAGAGGACCTGCTCAAGGTCACAAGGTCACGTTGCCAGGGCTGCAGGTAGAGCCGGCATCTGCATTGTGTTAGCTCTGGGGAGGGGTGGCAAGGTGGGGGGGTGGGAGGAGGTTGAACGCCATTCTAGTTTAGGTCCATGCTGAGTTTCAAATAAAATACTTGGGGAAATCAGGTTGGATTTCATGCTCAGGCATCTAACTTAGTTCTACCCAGTTGGTATCAATACAGGTCAAATGAAGGGCACCTTGGGTGACTCAGTTGGTTAAGCAATCTGTCTTAGGCTCAGGTCACAATCCTGAGGTCCTGGATCAAGCCCCAAGGATCCTGCTCAGCAGGGAGCCTGCTTCTCCTCCCTGCCCCCTCTACTTGTGCTCCTTCTCTCTCTCTCAAATTAGAAAAAAAAAAACAAAAAACAGATCTAATGAAACATAGGTGTGTACTTGAATAAACTAGTTCCTGGTTGTGGGGTCTGTGAAATCTGGGCTGTCAGAAGGATGCTCCCTTTCCACCGATGCGTATATTAGATTTGGAGATTAAGTGGCTATAAGATATTCTAACTACGTGCCTCTTAAGCTGCTATTTATGTAACATCTTATGTCCTTTACTTTTGTAAGATCTTCAGTAAATTCTTTTTCTGAGGTCAAGTAGGTTATTTCAGTCTGTCGTCTGGTTACCACCCATGACTCTAAGTTGAAGTCTGCAGTCCTAAATTAGCCTCGCTGTTCTCTACTTCTTAGTGCGGTAGGGACAGAACAGCTTACAAGGAATTAGCTTGGCCTTGCTGAGAGTCAGGGGCATAGCAGCCTCCCTGTTTTCTCTGGAAAGAGGGGTGACCTGGGGAGTTAGGCAGGTCTGGCTGATTATTCCTCTTGCCGAGTGCCCCGGGGACACAGCCGTGAACCAGATGACACACTTGTCTTCATCGAGCCTGCAGTCTGGAGAGGATGGGTCATGAACAGGTGGATCACAAGTACTTGCCATGAATCTGGTTGTGTAAAGTCCTAGGAAGAAGAGGAGAGGCCGGGGACCCTGTCAGGTAAAAGCCTTCCTGGGTAAAAGGCAGCCTGGCCGGGACTCACAGGTTGAAGGAGCCAGAAAGAGCCTGACCCAGCACTTGGCTGCGTACTGGCCTTTTTTTCTTTTATGCTAATTTCTATTTGGGAAAGGAGTAGATAGAGTAAATCAGGTGATGAATGTGTAAATAACGTGGCAATCCCATAACCCTTGTTTTTTGTCTTGGAAACTCCTCAGATTCGCAGATTCACCCGCTGAAAGTGCTGCTGGCGTTGGCTATGGTTTTCTCGCCCATACTTGGTTCCTAACATCATGTCCTATTTTGTTTTGTTGTCTTTTATGAGGCATTCCCCGTTCAGAATTCACACTTGAACTTGGGGATTGATAGCGGAAATCATTTTGGAGTTCCAGGCCTTGCAAGTTAGAGGAGCTATAACACTGATCAGTGGGAAAGGCAGACTGGAGTCACCGAAGCTTGGGTTTGGGTCCCTGTTGTGGGACATCCATGTAACATCAGCAAAGGCTCGCAACCTCTAAACCCTCCATTTCCTGAGCTGTAAAGGAGGCCTAATGATGCCAGCCTTCGGATGTTATAGGGGAGTGCACGGTCATGGTAAGTAAAATGCCCAACTTGGGCATGTGGGGTGCTTGTGCTCTTCAGAACCAGTTATATTTTTTTCCTACCCTTCTCTTTCCTAGGTGAGCCAGCTCCTGCCGCTCACATCTCAGTTCCCGGGCTCGTGCTCTGCATCAGGCACTGCTGGCTTGATGGCTAATGCTTATAGACATGCTTATAGAGGGGACCCAGCACTCCTGTGGTTTCTTAAAGCAGATGAAAATTCGCATATCAGCCAGCCTTTTTTTTTTTTTTTTTTGAGAGATTTTCCCTATCAATGGTAAGTATTAAATCTCTATAAGCTAGGTGGATTACTATCTGTTAAAAGTAGAATAAATAGCTTGCTTTATGTTTTCCATGTTGATCAGAACTCAGTTTCTCTACATTGGAGCTCCCTTTGGAAGGGTGTATACTGTGATCCAGCTGCTGGTGTCTTACTGCTCACTTTTCTTGTGGCACAGGTGCTTTGGCTGGTGGCGGGGTGGGTGGCTAAACCTAAGGAGACTTGGGGGGGGGCGTTGTCGTGGGGTTCAGCTGCCATGGAAACAGCAGCCTGAGGTGAGAGTCAGGGAAGAGGAAGGCTGTTGGTCTCTGCCCCATATTCTAGTGAACCAGGTTCTGTTGCAGAGTTGCCACGTGACTTCCTTGGCACACTCTGGTGCATGATTCTTTCCTCCCTTAGGTCACATGCAGTTTTGAACTTGGCATTTAAAGGATGATGGGGGTAGGCAGGAAGGACTATCATATCTTAACCGTGCCATCCTATTACTACCCGAGGAATGGATTGGGAGCATCCTTGTGCCGTTTCTGCTCAAATGGCAAGAATGCAGTCATGGGTAGCCTGCATCTTTTCCTAGTGATGTTTTGAACCTGAGCCTTCCAAAGGTGGTGTTCGCCCTGAGGTGGTGTGAGGCTGTTGCCATTCTAGATGCCACTTTCCACCATCTTGCCTGCTCCCGAGTTGGTTGAAGAGCTGGCGCTTCATCTACACTCTTCCTCTCGACCTGAGCCACACCAGCCCTTAGCTGACTTGAGTCACCAGCACTCAGGTCTGTATTGTGTCCTCTGCAACTTCCATCACCTTGTTTCCCCCCTTCAGCTGCTGTATCCCGGTCCTTGTTCCAAAGAGCAGCACTCCATCTGGAACCTCAAAACCTGATTCCTTGTCCTCTCTGACTCCTACCTTCTCTCCCGTTGACCCTTGACTTGGGCCTCAGACCTTCAGTTTTCTGATCCCCCCTTTCTTTCCTAGATTGGAAATCAATCCGTGGTTAATCATCAGCATCCTCAGCATCTCATTCTGCTTCTGTCTGACCAAACATCATCCTCGGATCAACCCACTTTTGTCTCTCTCCTTCTGGAACCCTGGGACCTTCTGGAGAAAACACTACTCACATAGGTAGACTTTTGCCATAACTTCCGGTCTCTAGCATCAGCTATGTGTTTAATGTCACTTGACGATTTTCCTTGTTTGTCCTAATGCCACCTCTCCATCGTTTTGTTCAGCAAATTCTCTACTTTCCTCCAAGTCCTTAAGAAATGTGCTTGTGGCCCTCTCTCCCCCTCCCCGCCCAGCCTCCTACTTGAAGAATATTGGAGGGATCTGGATTCATTTGTCCAGACACCAGCTGTCCCTTTGTAGCTGTCTCCCCTGCAGAATAAGCAGCAGGCTCCCTCTGTTCTCTGACCCTGCAGGGCTGCTGACTGAACCCGTGTCCCCCACCTGTGCTCTGCTCCCTGCTCTCTGTCCTCTGGGCCCTTCTACCTTGGCTTGTCTTCGCTCCCTGACAGGCCATCTTTCCCTGACTCTTCTCATTGGATTGTGTCTCTCCTAGTCTTTAAAAAATAAGGCTCGGGCAGCCCGGGTGGCTCAGCAGTTTAGTGCTGCCTTCAGCCCAGGGTGTGACCCTATAGACTGGGATGGAGTCCCACATGAGTCCCACATCGGGCTCCCTGCATGGAGCCTGCTTCTCCCTTTGCCTGTGTCTCTGCCTCTCTCTCTCTCTGTATTTCTCATGAATAAATAAATAAAATCTTAAAAAAAAAAAAAAAAAAAGGCTCTTGCTTGACCCCGTGCCTCCCTCTAGCCATTACCTGTCTCTTGTTCCCATCCAGGCATCCTGAGCCTGTCTTTCCAGCCTTTATTTGGTGTGTGTGGCCCCAGGCCCCATGTCTCCCAGCAGCCTGCCAGTCATTCTGTCAGCCACCAAACAGATGAAGGCTTTCTGATCTCGCCTCCTTGCCTTCTCTTGCACCTGACCTGACGCCAGCTGCTGCTCTGTTCCCGGACTTCCCACCTAGGCTGTCCTCGGCTCTCTGCTTGGGCTCCATCTTCTCGAGTGTGACTTCTTTTCCTTTTGCCACCCTCCTTGTTCCGCATGGCCCCCCAGGTCATTGGGTCCCCACATGTGGCTCCAACGGCCCCCTGCATGCTGTTCTTCACTTCTGTGCTTATTCTGGGTTCACCCCAGAGCTCTGTTGCACATCGCCCTGTTCCAGACAGCCCTGCTCCGTGGCCTACGGCACCCTGGCCACCCTGCCAGCCTACCCGTGTCTCCATCTGCGCCAGCCCGGTTCCTCCAGCAGTTTCCTCTCCTTAACACCCATTGCTCAAGACCAAATTTGGGAATCCGTCTTAGACTCCTCTCTCCCCCTCATCCCCTCCTAAATATTTTTCAAAACCAACTTTTCTGCATTCCCGCTCCTCTCATCCTTGTGTAGGCTCTGGCTCTCTGTCACCTACGCATTTGCCAACCAGCTGCTCTACCCGCCGCCACCAGCCCCTCCTTCCTCGGGGGTCTCCTGAATTTCTCTCCCGCGCTGATGGGACCACGTCACTTCCCTTTTCAAACTTCTCAGGGGCTCTGGGAGCCTTAAGACTACCAGCCCCTCGGCGTGGTGTTCCTACCTGGTGGCCTCTTCTTCCAGCCTTTGAGCCCCCTGCAGACATGCACACTGTGCTAGCTCATACCTTGTTTCCAGACAGTTCGTTTTCCTAGGCCTAAAACATCCTTTCCTACCTCCTCCAATTTTGTCTCCCAAAGCTGCTCAGGTGACCACTCTGGGAAGCTTTCGCTGGAAGGGTATTTCCATAGTTACCATTGTTCTCCCATTATAGTGGAAGTGACCGTTACTAGTTCTGCTTTCCCACAAAATCGTACAATGTTTGAGGGCAGGGATGGTGTTTGGCTGGCCTCTTGTTCCTGGAGGGAATTGGGGCCAGCCCAGTGCAGGACACGTGGCAGGTCTGTCTGAGCGGGAGTCCCTGCTGATGCTGCTCCCTTGTCCTCCTCCACCCTCCTGCATGTAGAATGAAGTCCAGCTGGGTTTTAACAGGCATAGCAAAAAAAAAAAAAAAAGAGAGAGAGAGAGACAGACCTGGATTGAATATTTGCTTCACCATTTATTAACTAAGTGACCTTAGTTACATGGGTTTTTTACCCCTGGGGTCAGTTTATCTGTAAATTAGAAATACTAATGTTCAACGTTGTCGCAAAGTTAGATTGAAATCACGTGCATGGGGGCGCCTGGGTGGCTCTGTCGGTGAAGCATCTGCCTTGGGCTCAGGTCATGATCCTGAGGTCCTGGGATCGAGCGCTGTGTCCGGCTGAGCAGGGAGCCTGTTTCTCCTTCTCCCTCTGACCCTCCCCCCCGGGCTCATGGGAGCCTGTTTCTCCTTCTCCCTCTGACCCTCCCCCCCGGGCTCATGCTCCCTCTCTCAAATAAATAAATAAATAAAATATAAAAAAAAAGAAATCATACGCACCGTGCTCCTGGCTGTAGGAGGTGGTAATGTGCTTCCTCCTTGTTACTATTTCTCTGCTTCCTCCTGCCTCCACCCCTCCCTCCCCAAACATCCAGCTTCACAAGTTTCATCTCTAGTTTCCCTGCTTTTGGTAGTTCTCCCTGCATTAAGGAATGCCTTCCTCAGATTCACCAGCCTCTTCACGAGTCTCCACCCATTTGGCCTCCAGGCATGCCCAGGTAATTCAGTTAGAAATAACCCCTGTAGCATAGGGTGTTCCCTGCAGACTATCCAGTTAGCAGTCTTTTAATTACCTGTAGACAGTTCCTGGGTCGAAGGCCTTCCAGAAAAGGCAGAGATGTTTCTCCTTCAATTTTGTAGTTCTCCCGTGCTTCTGACAACCCAGGGCCTGGTACATCCTAAGTGTTGAGTGAAGGGCTGTTGACTGCGACTGGTGTTGGAAGGAAGAGGAATGCTTCTTTGTGGGGTTAAAATGTTGTCAGCGTCTTAAAGGAATCAAACCCTCTGGGAACTTGGAATTTTAGCTTATTTGCCCATAAGATTTTTTGTGTGATGTGAATGTCCACTTGCAAGCAAATAAGTGTCTGGAAATTAAACATAATTCTAGAAAATTCATTTCAAGCACAATGAAAATTTGTTAGTCTGGAAATTAGTTTATAATGTGAAGAAAGTAAAGATTCTTCTTTGCTCTGAGCTACAAGAAAGTGGTGTGTATTTCTAACATTTTTCAGAAGCATAATCAAAAAGGAAATTCTTTAAAAAAAAAAAGGAAATTCTTTAAGTAGAAGGTGCTTTGGGAAGATACTCTTTTTTTTTTTAACTTTAAATTTTTTTTTTATTTTTTTTATTCATAGAGATGCAGAGAGAGAGAGAGGCAGAGACACAGGCAGAGGGAGAAGCAGGCTCCATGCAGAGAGCCTGACGTGGGACTCGATCCAGGATCTCCAGATCTCGCCCGGGCTGCAGGCGGCACTAAACCGCTGCGCCACCAGGGCTGCCCTGGGAAGATACTCTTATTTTGACCTGCTCAGAGGAAGCTGATCCCATTTTTTGTCCAGCCCTTTTATTTTTTTCTAAGTTTTTATTTATTTAAGTAAAGCTTACACCCAATGTGGGGCTCGAACTCGTGATCCTAAGATCAAGAGTCGCACACTTCACCAACTGAGCTGGCCAGGTGCCCCTCATCCAGACCTTTTTTTTTTTTTTTTTTTTTTTAAGAGCACTGCTTTATTTATTTATGATAGTCACAGAGAGAGGGGGTGGGGCAGAGACACAGGCAGAGGGAGAAGCAGGCTCCATGCACCGGGAGCCTGATGTGGGATTCGATCCCGGGTCTCCAGGATCGCGCCCTGGGCCAAAGGCAGGCGCCAAACCGCTGCGCCACCCAGGGATCCCCACATCCAGCCCTTTTAAAGAGAATGGTGTCACAAGTGAGGTCCTGTCACAACCACCACAACAAAGAGGGAGTCCACATAAAGAGACCATTTCCTGTGGAAATAAATGCCTTATTGATGTGTTAATCCAACGGTTAGCAGGTTGGCAGAGCTCTTGGCGTTACCGACTGATAGAGGTGTTTATAGACCTGCTCCCACATATCTCTCACAGCCGACACAGCTCCTCCCCTTTTTGCCCCAAACCAGTGAATTCTAGATGCAAAGCCTCCACATTGTGAGCATGGAAGCAGTCCACTTCTGGCTGCAAACGAGGCAGGTGGCCATGGCCTGCAGCGAGCTTCCGGTGTTCCAGCTTGCGAACTAGCCACTGCTTACTCTTCACACACGCTGACTTTTAAATCCCGTCTCCCAATGAAGCAACTTACCTGTTACGTAACAAAACGTGTAAATCTTCACAGGCTGGAGATGGGGAAGTGTCTTGACCGTCCTGCAGCATATTCTCCCCATCAGCTCAGTACCAGCAGCTGGCTCTCAGGTGGCCCTCGTGTAAACTGAGGTCCCACATCAGAAACATCTTCTAGAAATGACCTAGAGGAATAGCCAAATGCATTACTGTGTGTCACAGTATGTTTGTGGAGCAGGATGTGGGGGTCCCTGTGGCGTCCACTTTGTTTATGGCTGATGACTGCCCTTAGCACCCAGCGCTCCCTCCTTATAGAGCCCCAATATTTTCATGTCATGGGGCAGGGAGAAATCCGATTCCCTAGGAAAGGGCTGAGGAACTGCCTTTGCTTCACAGATAAATCGTGCTTGGCTAAACATCCAGGCCCATCTTGTTTCCTTTAGCCAGTGACTGTTCTGAGAGGCAGTCAGAGGGAATGTGACCCAGTTCTGGCCAATGAAATATTAAGGAGAGAGTGTATTATCGGAGTAGCTTCGCTTCCCAATGAAAAGGTAAAGCTTCCAGAAAAGACAGCCTCTCTTCCTCATTCCTGCCCCAAACAACGTGATGACTAGGGCTGTTGCAGCCATTTTAGGACTGCGAGGAAGAGACTTACAGAATTAAGGTCATTGGTGGTAACAGCCCCGTGGAGCTGGGAACCCACGGGTACCACCCAGGCACACACACGAGCCATTGCACGGGTCTGTTCATGATACTCAGGAGCAGGTTGGACCATCAGTTCCCTCTGAGAACAGGGTGTGCAATGGAATGGAGGGGGTGGCGCATCAGAAGGGGAATCTCGGGGGATCCCTGGGTGGCGCAGCGGTTTGGCGCCTGCCTTTGGCCCAGGGCGTGATCCTGGAGACCCGGGATCAAATCCCATGTCGGGCTCCCTGCATGGAGCCTGCTTCTCCCTCTGCCTGTGTCTCTGCCTCTCTCTCTCTGTCTCTCTGTGTGTGACTATCATGAATAAATAAATAAAATCTTAAAAAAAAAAAAAAGGGGGGGAATCTCGGGCATCCCTGGGTGGCTTAGTGATTTAACGCCTGCCTTCAGCTCAGGCTGAAGTGATCCTGGAGTTCCCGGAGGCCTGGAGTCTCAAGTCCCATGTTGGGCTCCCTGCATGGAGCCTGCTTCTCCCTCTGCCTATGTCTGTCTCTCATGAATGGATGAATAAATCTTTTTTTAAAAAAAAAAAAGAAGGGGAATCTCTCTTCTATATGGCTGAAGTGTTTTCTCTTGGCAATCTGATAGCCCACCCGTGTGGAACATTATAAAGCCATTGATTTTTTTGTATGTGTTGGGTTTCAGTTTTGTTAATGGTTTTAATAATATAAAGAAATGCAGGTAAGATAGAAATGTAATAGAACACTGAGTTATGTAATGTAGTCCCGACTTTCTTTGGAAAAAGGTAGAAAAAATTGGGGAAGTAAGTATGTCAGAACAATGGTTTGCCGCTGGGAACTGGCATTCTGGGCAGTTGCTTTGTTTATGTTTGTGTGTGGTTTTCACATATGGGTTTTTTTTTTCCCCCGTTTTAATTTTTTATTGTAGTTAAAAGACAAAGCATAAAATTAACCATCTTAGCCTTGTTTTTTTTTTTTTTTTTATAGTAGGTGACACGCCCAGCACAGAGGACTCGGCTGAACTCATGACCCTGAGATCAAGACCTGAGCCGAGATCAGAGTTGGATGCCCAACCGACTGAGCCCCCAGGCACCCACCACCTTCTCTGTGTTTAAGTCCACAGCATGGGGGCACCAAGCACATTCACTGTCATGCAGCCACCACCGTCTCCAGTACAGGTCACCTTGCAGAATGGTAAGCCTCCGTCCCGTCCCTGCAGCCCTGGCTCCCACCGTTCACCGTCCGCCTCGGCGAATGTGACCACTGCAGGTGCCTCACATGTGAGTGCCTCCTATGGGGTCTTTCCCTTTGTGATCTTCATATCTCACTTAACAGAATGTCCTCCGGGTCCGTCCATGTGGGAGCAGGCATCAGAATTCCCTTCCTCAGGCTGAATTAGTGTGGTATGTACGCATCGCATCTTGCCTGTCCGTTCTTGTCTCAGTGGCCGCTTGGGACTGCTTCAATGTTGTGAATAATGCTGCCACGCACACAGGTGCACAGATAAGTAGGTATTTTGTAGTCAGGAAAAGTAGCAGGGGCGCCTGGCTGGCTCAGTTGGCAGAGCATGCGATTCTTTCTCTGAGGGTTGTGAGTTCGAGCCTCACCTAGGGTCCAGAGCCTACTTCAAAGTGAGAGAGAAGAGTAGCAAATGAAGACCTTGGGGCACCCAGATCATCTGTGTTGAATTTGTACCTCCCCACCTCAGTCCTCATGCTCTATCAGGTCTTCTGAACACTTAGCCAACAGTAGCATTTCCCTGCCAGAAGGGAAAATTAGAACCTGGACACTCTCCCCCCCACTTGAAAGCCTGGTGGCCGCACAGGGTTAGCCGTGCTCACGTGCTCCACCTGCTTCCTCCGGGAGTCCTTCCTGTCCTTCCCTTGCTGGGCAATGATGACTCCAGCCCCGACGCTGTCCCCAGAGAGGCTGGTGCTGTAGGAGGCCTGCACCCTCCTTCTTTTTATTTATTTATTTATTTATTTATTTATGATAGTCACAGAGAGAGAGAGAGAGAGAGAGGCAGAGACATAGGCAGAGGGAGAAGCAGGCTCCATGCACCGGGAGCCCGATGTGGGATTCGATCCCGGGTCTCCAGGATCACGCCCTGGGCCAAAGGCAGGCGCCAAACCACTGCGCCACCCAGGGATCCAGCCTGCACCCTCCTTACCTGTCCTTCCGAGCTGTGTTGGGCTGTCTGTCTGTCTGTTTCCCTAGTGAACTGTATGGAAGACAGAACAGCCACAGGTCAGTTCACCAGCTACCTGGGTGTCCCTGTGGTCACCGCCCTGCAGAGTGCCTGGGACTCGGGATAGGCAGGGCGAGCAGTGCAGGGCACGCTTCACCCAAGCCTCTTCAGGTAGAGGAGGTGCTGTGGGAGCTTGCTCACTTGGTGGGAGGCACAGCACTCGAGGCATAAAAGACCCTCCGGGGCGCCTGGGTGGCTCAGTGCATTAAGCATTGGACTCTTGGTTTAGGTTTAAATCATGATCTCAGGGTTATGAGATTGAGTCCCTCGTTGGGCTCCACGCTCAGTGCAGAGTCAGCTTGAGATTCTTTCCCTCTGCCCCCTCCCCCTGCTCTCTTGCTCTCTCTCAAATAAACACAATTTTTTTAAAAAGCCCCTTGAACTGATGTAGTCCAACTACTTGAGATACCCAGGCCAGGTGTCCAGGCATGAGGCTGAACTGAAAAAGCGCCTTTTCTGCCACCTGGCAGCCCCCAGCAGGGCTGGCCTGAGCCAGCTGCGGGGCACTGACCCGTCCTCAGAAGCCTTTGATGGGCTCTGCTCCCCTCTGCCAGCTGGCTGTCGCTGCCCCTGCAGGCTCTCCTCGGACACCCAGATGTGCCTCCTCTCTGCCTGCCTTCTTGCCTCCCCCAGGTCTTCCTCCCCAGGCTCTGCCTCTGCACACGGGCCCTCTCGCTGCCGCCCCCAGTGCCCCCCAGCACTGCAGCCCCCAGAAGTCCACCCCCTTCTCTGCAGTCGTGGTCCTGGTTCCCGGTGCTTGCCCACCCACCCGTGCGTGTTTATGGTGCTGGCACAGGGCTCTGGGCTGGTGTGTGTACAGGGCCTCTCTCCCCTCTCCCCTCCTCTTCCTCTCCTCCCTTCCCTTCTCAACCTCCCCTCCCCCCCCCATCCCCTTCCTCCTCCCCCTCCTCCCTCTGCCACCCTGTACCCCCATGCTACCTGAGCCAGGAGGAAGGGCCCAGGGATGCATGCTCATCAGTACTGGTGAACTTTGGCACGGCTCTGAGAGCACAGAGAATTGAAGACTAGCCTCTGTGTGGAACTGGAGCAAGTTGGGGAGTAAGGGAGGGCCAGGAGCTGGAAGGAGGCCAGCACACACCCCTGGGTCACTGGGAGAAGTGCACCAAGGCTGCTCCTGCTGGTTAGGGAGCTGGAAGCTGCTTCCAGAAGCACAGGGTTATCTCTTACACGTACAGTGAACTGAACAGAGTTCTTCCTTGGAGAAGGAGGAACAAACACTCCTTGCTTGTCGCTGCCTCTGCAGCTGTGCGCCTGCCATTCCCTGCTTGCTGCACCCCCCTCTCCCTTCTCGCTCCTTCCTTCCCTCCCGCGCCTCCCATGTCCCTCTCCACCTCTGTTGTTGGCCCTGCCCTGTCCCTGTGGTCTGCCTCCCCTGCGGCTCCCCACAGACCCTCTTTCACACGGAGGCCGTGTCTGTACATTCCACACCTGTGTCTGCCAGCCACAGCGCTCTGTGTTATTAATAGAGCCAGTAGATGACTTAGGGCTTGGAGCTTTTTATTCTCCTAGAAAAATTCCAGCTGGTTATTTTTTTTCAGTCAACGGGTTTTCATTGATTTTCCTCCCCACGGATCAATGATCTTGTACCAAAAAGCTCACCACCACCCTGAGAAATGCAGGCCTGGGCAGGAGCCCCAGAGCCTCAGAGGTCTGTGTTTGCAAAGCGGAGCCCTGGCCCTTTTGCTCACCCTTACAGCCCACCCCCCGGCACACACCTGAACTGGGCACCCACCTCCTTCCTCCCCGTCCAGTTATCCAGCCGGCACGCAAGCAGAGTTAGGTCTCTGAGGCACTTTGCTCTCCTAGCCTCACGCTGGGTCCTGCGCCACTTATGGGAAGGCAGAGACCAGGTCAGGACCATCCCTCACGCTCCCTGGTAGCTGGGGTTCTGGACGACAGTTGGGTTCCTTCCATCAGATGCCCGATTTGGAAGGCAGACGTTAAGGGTAGGCTTTGGGGTATATGGGCAGGTGCCGTGTGCCCATTACAGGCTGAACGGCTGCGTGTGGAACCGGGAGGCAGAGGCCCCTCTCCACACGAGGCTTCCCCAGGACAGGTTTTCTGGGCATCACCAGGAGGGCCTCTGCGCCCCGGGGCCTGGGCAGTCGCTACACTAGCGCCTGCACTGCTTTCTGATCCCTGCACCTCCCTCCCCCCGCTCCTGTGCTGCACATGCTTGGCTCTGGGCCTGGTGGTGGCCTCCTGGTTCCCACCTTCTGACCTGAGACCTTTCTGGCAGCTCAGCCATTCCTGGGTCCCTGGCGACAATTCTGTAAGCCATCTCCCGGTGCCAGCCATTGTCCCTTTGAAATATCACCCCTGCAAAGAGCCCACTAAGGGCTGGATGTCTGGGTCCCTGCTGGAGGCCTGTGTTGCAGCCTAACCCCATTGGAGGGCATGAGGAGGCCAGGCCTTTGTGGGGGAGTGGGTTGTGTGGGTGGAACCCTCCCCGAATGGGTTAGTGCCCTTGTGAGTGAGACCCCAGAGAGCTCCTCTGCTCCTTCAGCTGAATGAGGGCACCATGCAGCCTCCAGGACCATGAGAACTAGTGTTGTGGGTGAGCCTCCCCCCCCCCATGGTTACGGTAGCCCCAGAGGACCATCCACCTCTCCCCGTTTCCAGGTTGGGGTGCCTGTTGGTTCTCCCCATTTGATTGTCAGCTGCTTGAGCACGGGCATTGTGCATTAGTGGTGCTCCTGCAAAGAGCTCACTCAAAGCTTGCTGAGGAAAGGCTGGGGTCAGCTGCCCCCCACCAGCCCCCCATGCCCCAACAGCAGCATGTCTGGCTGCAGTGGTCACTTGGGAACTGGACTGAGGGTCACAGCCCCTCCGGGAGCCTCTGCCTTCCGATTCCCAATGCAGATGGCCCTCGGCGTCAGGGAGGGGACAGAGCAGACCAAACCACCGCCACTTGGTACCTGGAATTCAGCCTGTTATCCTTGCAGATGCCTGGGGTTGCTTGAGGCTGTCGAGACCCTGGCCTTGGACCAAATCGCAGATTGGTTTTACAGAGTTCTGATCCCACAAACAACCCAAACCCATCCTGGAATCCAGGAACTCTGGAGGAAGACCAGGGTCATGGGTGTGTCTCTGTGTCCTGAGGGCAGATTTCTAGGCAGACCACAGAAAGAACTCTGGAACCTAAGTCAGCTAACAAGTTGTAAAACAAGTACAGGCTATTTCTGGAGGGATCACGGGGAGGTGAGGGAGCCGCCTGGATCGACCGGGGAGGTCAGTGGGGCGGTCAGCATGAGGAGACTTCCCGGAGGCAGTTCCTCCACCTGGGCGTCTCTCCTGTGGTGAAGACAGTGCAGGGCGTCTGGGTGGCTTGAGCATCTGCCTTTGGCTCAGGTCATGATCTCAGGGTCCTGGGATCTAGGCCCACATTAGGCTCCCTGCTCAGTGGGGAGTCTGCTTCTCTCCCTGCCTCTGCCCCTCCTTGCTGCTTGTGTGCGCTCTCTCAAAAAAATAAATAAAATCCTAAAAAAAAAAAAAAAAAAAAGGCAAATTAAGTGGGACAGAATGTAGGAAGAGAGTGAGCCAAGCAGCCTGTACCTGTGTTGGCATGAGAGCTTGCGTGGCTGGGGCCCCTGTCTCTGGAGCCTTTCCTTCTGGTTGTGGAGGGAAATGCTGCGGGGGACACTGCACCCCCGCATCTGGTGGTGCTCTGACCAGGGCTTTGTGTGGAGGCAGGGAGCATTGGCCCACAGCCCGAGACCTGAATCCTATTTATCTCTGCTGCTAACCCCCTATGTGCCCTCTGGGTTGAAGTATTTATTTTATGGCATCTATGAGAAGTATCCACCCCCACCCCCATCACAACGTGGCCCATTTCTGCTAGTTTTTTTTTTTTTTAAGATTTTTATTTATTTATTCATGAGAGAGACAGAGAGAGAGAGAGAGAGAGAGAGAGAGAGGCAGAGACACAGGCAGAGGGAGAAGCAGGCTCCATGCAGGGAGCCCGACATGGGACTCGATCCCGGGTCTCCAGGATCAGGCCCTGGGCTGAAGGTGGCGCTAAACCGCTGAGCCACCCGGGCTGCCCTCTGCTAGTTTTTACGTGGGCTTTCATCTCTAATTTGCAGTAGCATCCTGGAGCTCAGGGCCCAAGGTGGGGAGCCTGCGGACCAAGGAGCACCCCGCAGCCAGACTGGGGCAGGAGCTCCATCTAACCTGCTTCTGTGGGTGGGGTCACCTGGCTATGGAGGCCGTCCTCATGGGAGATAGGGAGATAGCTTTCTCTTGGGAGATTGGTCACTAACCTGGCTGGGTGCCAGGTGCCTCAGTCATCCTGAGGGGCCAGTTAGTGACCAATCTCCCAAGAGAAAGCTATCTCCCATGAGGATGGCCAGGGACCAGGGATCAGCTCTCTTTCTCCCCATGCCCAGCCAGTGCACAGGAAATGTAGGAAATGGTGGTTGATCCAAACAGATATGCGCGACAGTGAGTGGGCAGGCAGTTGCTTTGAAGCCGGGTCCAGGCCAGACCTAACAGGTGTGTGAGCAGGTGCTTTCCTGCAGACAGGTGCTGCTGCTGCCTGCTGTGGTGAGCCCTAGCAGCTGGCACAGGGGGCTCTGCTGGGTAGTGACAGCTGGACCTAGCTGGAGCCCGTTCGGGATGGGGCTCGCAGGTGGGTGCTTAGCAAGCTCAAGTGGCTGGTATAACCACGCTGGGTGCAGCAGGCAGGCAGCTGGCTGAAACACAGACGAGCAGAACGGTGGGGGTTTGGAGCCATGGGACATTGTCTCCAGTGCACCTGGGCAGGCAGCCAGAGCCCTGCTGGCTGCATCAACCTCAGGAGCGTCGTCTCCCAGGTCTCTGGATTCAACCTTCATTCTTACTCCAGGAAGGCCTCCAGGGGCTGTTCGCTGGGTGCCAGGTGCCTCAGTCATCCTGAGGGCCTGGGTACCATTCCCACCATTTCACGCAGGAAGAAACTAAAACCCAGAGAAGAGAGATGCGTGGGGGGCTCAGTCGGTGAAGCGTCTGCCTTCAGCTCTAATCATGACCCCAGGTCCTGAGGCCTGGCTCCCTGCCCCTCCCTTGAGCCCTCCCCATGCTCATGCTTTCACTCAGATGAATAAATCTTAAACCCGGAAAAGCAGAAAAGAGTGGCCTTGCGTGATGTCAAGCAGCTAGTAAGTGGCAGAGCCAGAAATCAAACCCCACTGCCGGATGCTGAAGTTTTACTCTCCTGGTTCTCAGTTTTGCAAATAGAGTCGGCAAGGAGTAAATTATGTTTTTTTTTTTTTATCATTGGGATTATTTTCAGGAGAACAATTACAAGGTCAAAGCATAGGACCATTTTCAGAAATCTTGATGTATTAGTTGTCAAAATTTGCCCCCAAAGAGGGTGCATCAACTTATGTGAGGCCAGCAGCAAACAGTTTCACTGTTAAATGGAGTCGCTCCTTCTAAACACCGCTTCACCTTAGAAAGGGCCCCTGTCCTGGCCTCAGCCCTCCCTTCTCCCTGCTGGTCAGCCCACCACAGAATTTTGTGATGAGCTCTTTAGGGTTTTAACTAGGATTGCATTGAACTTATGAATCACATGGGGAGAGCCGACTTTTCATAAAGTTGTCTTCTAATCTGTGGTCATGGTCTATTTTGCCACTTACTAAGGCCTCTAGTTCATAATGGAGTTGTTTTTTTTTTTTTTTTAAGATTTTATTTATTTATTCATGAGAGACACACACAGAGACAGAGACAGGCAGAGGGAGAAGCAGGCTCCTTGCAGGAGCCTGATGTGGGACTTGATCCCGGGTCTCCAGGATCACACCCCAGGCTGAAGGTGATAAACCGCTGTGCCACCAGGGCTGCCTGTTTTGTTTTGTTTTAATTAAGCTCTAGGCCCAATATGGGGCCTGAACTCAAGATCCCAAGATTAAGAGTCACATGGTCGGGGCAGCCCCCGTGGCTCAGTGGTTTAGTGCAGCCTTCAGCCCAGGGTGTGATCCTGGAGACCCAGGATCAAGTCCCATGCCAGGCTCCCTGCATGGAGCCTGCTTCTCCCTCTGCCTGTGTCTCTGCCTCTCTCTCTCTCTCTCTGTCTCTCATGAATAAATAAATAAAATCTTAAAAAAAAAAAAAAAAGAGTCACATGGTCTTCCCAATGAGCCATCAAGGCGCCCCCACAATGGAGTTTTCATTTTCATTTCTCCAAAGAGATCTTGGACTTCATTAACATGCATATGTTTGAGAGAAAAAAAAAAAAGAAAGATGCGTGTGTTTGAGGGGTGCCTAAGTGGCTCAGTCAGTTGAGTGTCTGATTCTTGATTTGGGCTCAGGTCATGATCTCAAGGTCCTGGGATGGAGCTCCCGGGCTCAGCAGGGCGCCTGCTTCTCCTCCTTTTCCTTCTGCCCCTCCCCCCACTGATGCAAGCTCTAAAAAAAAATAAAATCTTTTTTAAGAAGATGCCTATGTTTGATGTCCTTGTAAATGGCTTGTTCTTCATTTTCTAATTGTTGTAGCTAGAATATTTTAGATGGAGGGATTTTTTTTTGCATACTGATTTTTATGCCCAGCAACCTTGCTAAACTGTTGTGTTCTGATAACTTCTCCGTTAATTCATTGACTTTCCCTGTCGTCTGTAAATAATGCCAGTTTTGTTTCTTCCTTTCGAATCTTTATACCTTCTTTTTTCCTTTGCCTTAGAGCCTTGACCAGGACCTCCAGTACCATTTGACCCACGCTGGACGTGGTGACAATGGGCCTCTTTGTCGTGTGTCCGTGCTCACAGGAGAGCCTTCAGCGCCCCAGCATTGCCTGTGATGTGTTGGGGGTTTGTAGCTGCCCTTTATCAGGGCGAGGAAGTCCCTTCTGCTCCTAGTTTGCTAAGGGCTCTTCTCATGAATGGGTCTCCAGTTTTATCTGCAACTGTAGAGAGGATACTAGGACTTCTCCTTTTTTCTCTCAAGTAGTCTGTGATGCTGCCTTTTCCGTTTACCGAAGCAGCCTTGCACTCCTGGGAGAAACCCAACATGACGGCACTGTATTATCCTTTTTAGGTATAGTTTTAGGTCCAGTTTGTTACTCATGTAGGACTGTTGCATCTGTGCTCACCAATGAGATTGCCCTGTGCTTCTCTTTCTCACGTTTCCTCTATCAGATTTTGGTGTCAAGGTTATGATTGCCTCACAGACTAACTGGGCAGTTCCCTCTTTGTGTTCTGAGTTAACCTAAGGCCCAAGCCCTTTGTTCCCTAAAGGCTGTGAAGGGGCGGCTGGGTGGCTAGGTTGACCGAGTTTCCAACTCTTGATTTCATTTCAGGTCATGATCCCACGGTTGTGAGGTCCAGCTCTGCATTGGGCTCCATGCTCAGTGGCTGGGGAACTGCAAAGCTGCCTTGTCCTCGGCACCTGCCTTTCTCACTCCTTCCCTGGTGCGGTGGAAAGCCTCCTAGATCTCTTCAGGGCAGCAGGTGATTCATTTTGGAGATGGAATCTGTCCTGCATTGGGAATAAACTTATGATGCACATTTGGGGGAAAAAAAAAATCAGTGGGAAGGCTGCTTGAGGTTCTCCCTCTCTCTCTGCCTCTCTCACCCCATTCCCTCTCGCTCACTCTCCCTCAAACAAATAAATCTTGAAACGCATATGAGGGGAGGTCTGGGTGGCTCAGTGGTTGAGCATCTGCCTTTGGCTCAGGTTGTGAACCCCGGGTCATGGGATTGAGTCCCACATCGGGCTCCCCACAGGGAACCTGCTTCTCCCTCTGCCTGTGTCTATTTCTCTCTCTCTTATGTCTCTCATGAGTAAATAAATAAAATCTTAAAAAAAAAAAAAAAAGCCTGTGAGAACCCCAGGTGGGACCGTCTGGGCCTGCTGTCTGCTCTGTGGGAAGGTCAGCTCCTGGTCAGCTTTCTCTTCCAGAAATCACAGCCCTTACTTCCCAACCTGTCAGACCACACGGACTCCCACCAGACCGTGTGCGACGGTCAGGGTCATGCCCAGGCCTCCCTAGGGAGTCTTCCTGAAGCCTGTCTGTGATCCGAGCTCTCTCCTGCTCCAGAGAGCCCACTGGCCCCCAAGTCCAGGTCTGCAGCAGGACACTCTGGGCCCTGGTCAGTGGCCGTACCACCTGCACCCCCCACCCCCACCCTGCTTCAGCTGTGCCCTGCAGAGCCTGTGGCACACCAGGGCTTCCTCCGCACAGATCGCTACACAGGCTTTCCCACCAGACCCTTCGTGTACCTGATGCATGCCACCTCTTCCAGCGAGTCTGCCTTCCCTTTAGCTCCGGATCCCCTTTCTCCTGTGGCTCTGTGTCTGCCTATTACCAAAATCACTGCATCCGAGTATTCTGTACTCCAGTGAGTGTTCTGATCGTTCACTTAGTTAGCAGATACGTCCTGGGCACTAGGCACTGTGTTAGGGGCCTAAGGTCGATGGGTTCCAGCCACTCTGGAGTTGTCCAGTGAGTGGGAAATAAAATAGCTTGGACTCTATAGGTCAACATATAACCCCACAAAATTAAATCACCTAGAATGTCAGTTCATGTATTAGCACATTTCTTTCTGGCTTTAAAAAATGCTTGTAATAGCATATCTGAGTAGGTAGGTACTAGCTTGTTTTACAGATGAGCAAAGCGAGGCATGAGCATGCAAGCCAAAGGTCACAGGAATGGCTGGGTCAGGACTTTTTTTTTTTTTAAGATTTTTATTTATTCATAGAGACACACAGAGACAGAGAGTGGCAGAGACACAGGCAGAGGGAGAAGCAGGCTCCATGCAGGGAGCCCGATGTGGGACTCGATCCCAGGACCCCGGGATCATGCCCTGAGCTGAAGGCAGACGCTCAATTGCTGAGACACTCAGGCATCCCAAGGGTCAGCGCTTTTACTCAGGCAGCCTGGCTGTGAGCCCCTGACCTTACTCCAGCCCTTATCTTTTAAAAAATATAATGGGTAGAGCTGTGTGTCCCTGCTGGAGGCCCTAAATTTTCACTTCTCTTACTACATACATCTTACGTTGAGAGCACAGAAATGTGCATTCTGTCCCCTAACCTGGTATCACCCCAGGCCTGTTCTACCCTCTGCCTTCACAGCCTGTGCTGGGGACAGACTCCACTGGGGAGTCCGAAGGCCTGAGCTCTTGTGGCCTTGACATCAACTGGCTGTGTGACCTCAGACTAGTCACTCGGCCTCTCTGGGCCTCAGTCTACACATCTGTAACAGCGCTGGGATTCAGTCACACTCCTGTGGGAGTGAAGAACCCTCTGTTTAGGGAGCTGAGCCCCCTGGAACTCTACCTGGTGCAGAACCCACAGCTCTGCAGCTTTGGGCAGACGGGGGAGAGGGGCTGGGGCTGTGCTGAGCGCTCCATGGGACATCTGGGGACCTCTGCCCCCTTTCCCACCTGGCCTCCTCACCTGTATCCCCAAGAGGTGTAAGAGTAACCCCGAGGATGTGCTCAGAACACCAGGTATGCTATGGCCAGCGTGCCAGGCCTGTCTGGGTCTATGCTCCGTGGGCTGGGCGGCCAGTCCTTCGATGGTCCTGTCCCCAGCAGCGTGCCCCTGCTCCCCGCCTGCTGGTTCACACCCCACCCCCGTGACTTGTCCTCTCTCTAGACAAGGCACCTTTGACCTTTGCATGCCATGGGCCCCTGAGGCCATCTGGAGAAGAGTATGGGCTCCTCAGAACAATATTTTTATTTTTATTCAGTTTTTAAGTGCATTAATTAATTAATTTTAGTCCTCTCTACCCCAAACTTAGGGCTCAAACTCATGACCCCGAGGTCAAGAGTTACACGCCCTTGTTCCTGAGCCAGCCGGGTGCTGCCCCAAGACAGTATTTTTAAATAAATAAATGGAGGAAAACCATGACCTAGAAAAGCAATTCATAAAAGGTCTAGATAAATGTGCGGTGTGGTAGTGTATTTATTACCACATTAGTGAGCCCCAGGCTGCAAGTCTACCACTCATCATTTTGAAGTAGCAGTGAGTGTAAATGATACGTAGGGATCTCTGCTTCTGTCGCGATGTGATTGGAAACTATCTGGGTTACTGTTGGCGACAAGGTCACTGGTGCAGCTCACACCACTGAGGTTTTGCGGCCCCCATTCCTAACGGGATGGCAAATATTAGACGTGGGTGAAGAGGAGGATGTAAATGTTTTCTGCCCAGTTTCAGAAACCCCAGGCTCCCATCCCTGGGCCCCTTCCCCTCCCAGGGTTTTCCTCGTGGACCCTGGTTGAGAAACCCGACCCCGGGCAGCATGGTTGTGTAAGAGGAGCTAGGAGAGAAGTGGGTGGGGTGAGGGGCTGAGAGGGAAGGAACAGTTGATGTATGGGTCTCTTTAAGAGGGAGGGACTGGGCAATTTCTGTGCCCCTGGGCCTTTGTATATGCTCTTCTTTCTGCAGGGCGTTCACATCCCTGCTCCATCTGCCACCCTCAACGCCAGCCTCTCCTGGGAAGCCTTCCATCTGCTCCCCTCCCCCAGCACGTGGTCCTCTTCCCTCTTACCTGCACTGAGTTCAGATTTGCATGCTGGGCTGAGCCAGGCGAAAGCTCTGCTGGGGCTGCTCTATCTCCAGATCTCCAGGGCCCAGCTCCACACTGGTACTTGGTTGATGCTTGTTGAATAAATTTATGAATGAGTGACTAAATAAGTGGGAAAATGAATAAATGAATAATAAAGTCATGCCTTGCAAGCAATGGCACTCCCTACAGGTCTCACATTTCAGAAAGGACTGCTTGCAGTGATGTGTGGCCTTCCTAATACGCTTCTTTAAAAAAAAGTTACTATTTTTATTTTTTTTAAGATTTTATTTATTTATTCATGAGAGAGACAGAGAGAGAGAGAAAGAGGCAGAGACACAGGCAGAGGGAGAAGCAGGCTCCATGCAGGGAGCCCAACGTGTGACTCGATCCCAGGTCTCCAGGATCAGGCCCTGGGCCAATGAGCTGAAACCAAGAGTCAGACACTCAAAAGGCCACCCAGGTGCCCTAAAAGTTACTTTTTAAAAAAAAAGGCAGATTAAAACAATGCATAACAACAATGGAATATTATTTGGCCATAAAAAGGAATGAAGTACCAATTCACACAATATGGATGAACCGTGAAAATGTGGTGCTCAGTGAAAGAAGCCAGCCACGAAAGGCCACATATTATGGGATTCCATTTATATGAAATGTCCAGAATTAGCAAATCTAAAGAGACAGCAGATTAACAGAGCTAAATCCTCATCTTTCAGCTGCAGTCATTGGATTGTATCTAAAGGCAGCAAATCAGCAGCTGTCAGCATAAGCCTGTCACACGTGTATAGATGAGAGCCAGAAAAAAACATCTAGAAGAGCACAAATGGCTGCTTCTGAGGGAGGACCCGGGCTGTGCAGAGCTGGGGGCAGGGGCCTGCCGCTTGTCATTATAAGCCTTGTAGTTCCATGCGTCCCTTAAAAGCGTGTGCCTGTTACTAATTTTATTGGAGATAAAAGCTAAGGGGGATGCCAGGGTGGCTCAGCAGTTTAGCACCTGCCTTTGGCCCAGGGCGTGATCCTGGGGTCCTGGAATCAAGTCCCACGTTGGGCTCCCTGCGTGGAGCCTGCTTCTCCCTCTACTGTGTCTCTGCCTCTCTCTGTGTGTCTCTCATAAATATATAAAATCTGAAAGAAAAAAAAGTAAAGAAAGAAAAAGAAGGAAGGAAGGAAGGAAGGGAAAGAAAGAAAGAAAGAAAGAAAGAAGAAAGAAAGAGAAGAGAGGAAGGAAGGAAAGGAAGGAAGGAAGGAAAGAAAAAAGAAGAGAGGAAAATGATGGAGGGTCAGAGGCCCGAAGTAACTTGCCCGATATCACACAGGATTCAGAGCTGAGCCCGTCTGAGTTCAGGCTCGAGGTGGAGGTGGACCCGGAGCCCCGCTGGCCTGATGCCGGGCGTGGGTGGTAGGCCATCTGTGTGGCCTCTGAGGCAGCAGGTTATTTTCACTCTCACATGTTGGAGTGAGAGGCCGTTCATGTCAACAAGCTTTTTTTTTTAAAGATTTTATTTATTTATTCATGAGAGACAGAGACAGAGACACGGGCAGAGGGAGAAGCAGGCTCCATGCAGGGAGCCCAACGTGGGACTCGATCCCGGGTCTCCAGGATCACGCCCCAGGCTGTAGGCAGCGCTAAACTGCTGAGCCACCAGGGCTGCCCTCCTTTCCCTTTCTAATCTGCCCCAAGCCCTGACCTTCCCTTAGAGGGGGGTCTGCCCATCAGAGACCCAAGGCCCAGGCTGCCTGGCATGGGGTCTGGCCCTCAGATGATGCCCTGGGGTCATAGTCCCTTAGCCATCAGTTCCTTGGTTCATATCCACACGAGGGGTGGGGGTGGGGTGTAAGTGCCTACCGTGTACCAGGCTCTCTGCTTGGGGAGACAGAGAGGAAAGATCCTGGGGTGTATACAAGCAGGCCAGCAGCCCAGGGTAAGGTGGGCAGGGCAGGGCAGGGCAAAAGGAAGATGCCCAGGCTCTGCGCAAGCCCCCAGAGCAACCTTACTTAACCCTATGCCGGCAGGGTCTAGAGCGGCAGCCAGAGCAAGCCAGGAGCGGCGGGAGGAGGAGCAGCGGGAAGGGCAGGCTGAGCAGAGGACACAGGCCAGGGTAGAGGCCTGGGGCTGGAGGGAGCAGGTGGCCAAAGGCCAGGGGAGCTGGCGGGAAGTTCGAGGCCACAGGCGTCACCGCAGGGCTGAGATCCGAAGGGCCTGGGGCCTGGCAAGGATTGGGCCTTTATCCCCAGAAAGCTCGGAGGGCCGCTGGGTGGGGAAGGAGCGGGAGCCGCGGCTCCGGGGCGCTGGGGGCGCTGGGGGCGCTGGGGCCCGGGATCCCGCGAGGCCGCAGCCGGCGCAGCTCGCCCTCCCCACCGCCCACTGCCCTGGGCGGAGCCGTCGGCCCTGCCGCCCCGCCCACAGCCTGCGGCGAGGCCCCGCCCCCGTCTCTGGTTGGTCGGGGCGGGGACACCTGAGGCCGAGCGGCCAATCGCCGCGCTGGGCTCCGGAGCCCCGCCCTCCCCGGCCCCGGCCTCGGCCGCGCGCGGAGCCGCTCACCGAAGCGCCGGCAGGGGGCGGCACAGGGCGGGCCAGGCGGCCCGGACGCGCCGGCTCCGACCCCAAGGCCGGTCGGAGGTTAGCAGTTCCCGAGTCGTCCCCCGGCCGGATGACCGGTTCCTACGGAACTTCCCGTGACGTGTTCTCCAGGCCGCCCCGCGGGCCGCGGTCGCTGCTTGTGCGTCTGGCACCTGGTCTCCGTCCCACGCCGCCCTGCCGAGCCTCGGCTCCCGGCCTCCGCGGGGCGGGGGGGGCCTGTCCGGGCCGTTGCAATTACAAGTCCCTTCCCCCTCGCCCCTGCAACGCCCCTCCCGCTCTGAGATCCCGGGCTGCAGGCCGCCTCCTCCGGGAAGCCTTCCCTGCAGCCCCTGCAACGCCCCTCCCGCTCTGAGATCCCGGGCTGCAGGCCGCCTCCTCCGGGAAGCCTTCCCTGCAGCCCCTGCAACGCCCCTCCCGCTCTGAGATCCCGGGCTGCAGGCCGCCTCCTCCGGGAAGCCTTCCCTGCAGCCCCTGCAACGCCCCTCCCGCTCTGAGATCCCGGGCTGCAGGCCGCCTCCTCCGGGAAGCCTTCCCTGCAGCCCCTGCAACGCCCCTCCCGCTCTGCGAGATCCCGGGCTGCAGGCCGCCTCCTCCGGGAGGCCTTCCCTGCAGCCCCTGCAACGCCCCTCCCGCTCTGCGAGATCCCGGGCTGCAGGCCGCCTCCTCCGGGAAGCCTTCCCTGCAGCCCCTGCAACGCCCCTCCCGCTCTGAGATCCCGGGCTGCAGGCCGCCTCCTCCGGGAGGCCTTCCCTGCAGCCCCTGCAACGCCCCTCCCGCTCTGAGATCCCGGGCTGCAGGCCGCCTCCTCCGGGAAGCCTTCCCTGCAGCCCCGGGCGGCGACTCCCCGCCATCCGGGGCTCCGCGCTACTCTCCCGGCCTGGAAGCGTCGTTATTTGGGGATGTTTCTCCCGGAGGGCACGGGGGCACGGCGACTTCGGGGCCACCTGTCGTCACCTACAACTGACCCGAGGGACGGGCAGATGGGGCGTCCCGTGTGAAGTGCGGGGGGCTGGGAGGCGGGGAAGCCCCCACCTGGGCGGGTCCGGACCGGGTCGGAGTGTGGGCCGGACCCTTCGCGCGGCCGGGTGGGGGGAGGGGAGGCGCGACCCAGGGGTCACCCGGCACCCAGTGCTCAGGCCCGGAAACAGCAGCTTAGCGCCAGGAGTCAGGAAGGCGCTAGGGGAGCGCGGGCGGAGCCTCGGGAGAGGGGCGAGGGGCGAGGGGCGCGCAGGCCCTGCAGCGGGGGCGCTCACCCCGGGGGCGAGGGCTGTGCCGGGGCGGGGAGGGGGGGCGCCCAATGGGACCTACTGCTTGGCTTGCCGGGGCCTCCTCCCCTCTAGAAGGGCAGCTCTAAAGGCGCCACAGGTGCTGCCCCTGAAAAGTTTACCCCCTTATCCTTCTCTTTACCATGTTTGTATTTTTTTTTTTTCCTTTTCTGTTTTTGTTTGCTTTTTTAAAGTAATTTCTACGCCCAAGTGGGGCTGGAACTCACAACCTGGAGATCAAGAGCCCCATGCTCCACCAATAGGGCACCCCTTATTCCGTTCTTTTTTTCACTAGATGAACTACTGGTTGATTGATTTAAAAGATTTTATTTATTTATTCAGGACAGAGAGAGAGAGAGAGAGAGAGGCAGAGACACAAGGCAGAGGGAGAAGCAGGCTCCATGCAGGGAGACTCAATCCCTGGTCTCCAGGATCACGCCCTGGGCTGAAGGCAGGTGCTCAACCGCTGAGCCACCCAGGAATCCCCTGACATAGTATTTAAAAAAAAAAAAAATTTTTTTTTAAAGATATTATTTACTTATTTGTGAGAGAGAGAGAGCGTAAGAGCACCAGCGGTGGGGAGGGGCAGAGGGAGAGGGAGAAGCAGATTCCTCACTGGATCATGACCTGAGCTGAAGGCAGATGCTTTTTTTTTAAAGATTTTATTTATTGAGGGCAGCCCTGGTGGCTCAGCGGTTTAGTGCCTGCCTTCAGCCCAGGGTGTGATCCTGGAGTTCCAGGATCGAGCCCCACGTCGGGCTCCCTGCATGGAGCCTGCTTCTCCCTCTGCCTGTGTCTCAGCTCTCTCTCTCTCTCTCTCTCTCTCTCTCTCTCTCTCTCTCTCTGTCTCTCATGAATAAATATATAAAACTTAAAAAAAAATTTTTTTTATTGGGGCAGCCCGGGTGTCTCAACGGTTTAGCACCTGCCTTTGGCACAGGGCGTGATCCTGGAGTCCTGGGATCAAGTCCCGCATCAGGCTCCCTTTGTGGAGTCTGCTTCTCCCTGATGCTGAACCACTGAGCCACCCAAGCATCTCTGAAGGCAGAGGCTTAACGGACTTTGCCACCTGGATGCACCAGCTATTTAGAAAATTTTTATGAATTGTTTCTACTGGATTTATTTTTATTTTTAATTTTTTTAAAGATTGTATTTATTCATGAGAGACACAGAGAGAGGCAGAGACATAGGAAGAGGGAGGAGAAGCAGGCTCTATTCAGGGAGCTGGATGTGGGACTCGATCCCAGGATTCTAGGATCATGCCCTGAGCCAAAGGCAGATGGTCAACTGCTGAGCCACCCAGGCATCCCTACTGGATTTATTTTATTTGGATTATTTCTACTGTTATTTTTCTTTTCTAAATCATAATTTTACACTTTTATCTTTACTATTTCCATCCTGTTTTGTGTGTGTGTGTGTGTGTGTGCGCGCGCTTACTTCTATCTTGAGTTAGGTACTTAGTTCATTAATTTTCATTCATTCTTGTTAATGTAAGTATTCAGAGCTATGAATTTGCCTCTGAGTACTGCTTTAGCTGTTTACCTTAGGTCCTGATATGCAGTGTTTCAGTTATGGCTGTTTTCTAGATATCCTGAAATTTCAACTTGATATCCTTTCTTACTCAAGAGAAGCTTGAGAGTTTTAAAATGTAGGGACACCTGGGTGGCTCAGCAATTGAGCATCTGCCGTTGGTTCAGGTGGTGATCCCAGGTCCCAGGATCGAGTCCTGCATCAGGCTCTCCACAGGGAGCCTGCTTCTCCCTCTGCTTGTGTCTCTGCCTCTCTGTCTCATGAGTAAATAATTAAAAAAAAAAAAAAAGAGTTTTAAAATGTACAGGTAAAAAAATAAAATAAAATAAAATAAAATAAAATGTACAGGTAGTAAGGTTTTTTTGGTTTTGTTTTGCCTTGTAATTTGGTTATTAATTTCTGGTCTGATTTACATTGTAACTGGAGAATGCTATATGTTCTAGATCTGCTTTTTGGAATATATTGGTTTTTTTAAAAAATGATTTGACCTATGGTTGATCTTTGTGAATACTTAGATGTCCAGTTACAAAGGAGTAGTCTGTTTTTATGGTAGAGAGCTTGATATAAATTAGTTAAATCTCGTTCAATAATTATGTTTTTAAGTCTTCTCTAATCTTAATTTTTTAAAGATTTTATTTATTCATGAGAGACACACAGAGAGAGAGGCAAAGACATAGGCAGAGGGAGAAGCAGGCTACCCGCAGGGAGCCCAACGTGGGACTCGATCCCAGGACCCCGGGATCATGCCCTGAGCCCAAAGCAGACACTCAACTGCTGAGCCACCCAGGTGTCTCTTATTTAATTTTTTTGTACACATATCTGTGAAAGATGTATTAAAACGTCTACCATATGCTCTCTCTCTCAAATAAAATCTTTTTTTTTAAAGATTTCATTTAAAAAATAAATAAATATATTAAAAAAAATAAAAAATAAAGATTTTATTTATTTATTCATGAGAGACATGAATTCTTCTCCCTCTGTGGCCCTCCCCTGCTTGTGTGCTCTCTCTCTGTCTCTCTCAAATCACTAAAATCTTTTTTAAAAATACTTCCTACTATTGATGTGCTTTTTACTCTTCCTCGTCATATTCCTTTCGTTGTTTGAATGCAGCTACCATATTATTTGATGCACACATATTAATGTTTGCTCTTTAGCACATAGGAGATATGTTCTATTATCGTTGTGACTTGCATTTGTCATCATTACAAAGTGTTCCTCTTGATCTCAATCAATATTTTACCTTGAACTTGGCTACTGCTTGCTGCTGTGGGCATTGCCCCTTGCGCCATCCTTTTATTTTCATTCTCTGAGTCTTCTTGTTTGGGGCGTGTCTTTTGCCTCCAGCTTACTGCTGACGTGAACCATCTGACAGGCATTTCCTTTTACAGATGAGTTAACTCATGTGCACATATCAATGTGACAAATCTATCCCAGTCTCAAGTCATCTGATCTTATGCTTTCTATTTTTGTAGGTTATAAAATATTTGCTTAATTTGGGTGCGAGTGGGGTTTTTTGATACTTCGGAAATTTTGTAGCTCTGTACTTGTGGTTACCTTTATAAATAATTTTACATTTATATAAAATAAATACCCTTTATTTCATCCTTTATTTCTCTAAAGATTATCTATTGACTCCCAACAATGAGTAATGATGACACTATTATGTTTTTTCTCCCTCCTTCCCTCCACCATCCTTGTCACAATATAATTTTAAGTGGAAACAAACGTCATATATACCTACATACATCCTTGCGTCTAAGGTGTCATTGATTTTAAGATGCTCCACTGATGTAGTAACAGCTTCTCGAAGGAGAATGAAAGTCTGTCCCATGGTAACGGAGGGCTAGCGGTGGCCGTGCTTGAGATGGAATTCAGGGGCATCTTGGTCTTCTTCCCTCTGAGCCCTATGTCCCCATGTCCCTGCCTATGCTTGTCCTCCCTACCACCACTTGGAGGAGGCATCTGGTGTCCTTGCCAAGGACCACAGCCATGCGTGTCTCATCAGCAGCCACCTGTGTCGAGGGGCTGGGCTGCGTCCTGCTAGATTTCAGGCGGCCCAAGGCTCTGTGCTTAGGTACATGATGTCAGATGCTCCTCTTTTCTGAATCTGGGCATAGCTGGCCGACACTAGCTCCATGTTTGATATCATCTTATCAGAGCATTCTGGAGGCTTCTCAGGACCCCATAATTCCCCGAAGAACCCAGCATTCTCTGGTCCCGGCCGGTGGCGTGCCAGTCACACCCACCCTGCTGAGCTTCCTCTAGCTCCTGTCCTCACCACACCTTGTACTCACCCCTCTCCGGGCCTTTCCGTCTGTGTTTCTTCCGCCCAGGCTGCTGTCCCCCCTCCAGTTGCCAGAAGCATCAGTCCCTCCTTCTCTGGCTCCTCACAGCCTGCCCATGGGAGCTGGCCCTGGTGCTCCCTGGATGCTCAGGCTCCATCCTCTGACCTCTCTGCCTCTCCTCCCAGAGCTGGGGTGGCCATAGAACTTTCTGGGAAGAGGTTTGTAATCAGACAGGACAGGCTTCCATGGAGAACGCAGCCTCCATGGTTGCAAAATGGGGACATGGGCACATTTCAACCTCTGAGCCTCTACCAAGGGCAACTACTATTTTGACTTTTGCCACTACAGATTAATTTTGCCTGGTTTTTGGACTTTATTTCTTTATTAAAGATTTTATTTATTTATTCATGAGAGACACACAGAGAGAAGCAGAGACAAGGGCAGAGGGAGAAGCAGGCTCCCTGAGGGGAGCCCAAAGCAGGACTGGATCCCAGGACCCCGGGGTCACGCCCTGGGCCAAAGGCAAACACTCGACCACTGATCCACCTTGGACTTTATTTACATGGAATCACGCAGCGTTGCTCTCTCAGTTCTCGCTCCTTTCACTCAACACTGTTATATGTTATTTATCTATCAGTTGTTGTAATGATAATAATAGTATGGCAGGTGGTTAGTTCATAGAGACTTGGTTAAGGGAACTTGACCCATTCAGCTTTTTTTTGTATACTAGAATGTGACCTGAACCAACTCCATTGTTGAGAAAGGCACTGGAGGTGGAAATCTGAACATCAGAGCACACCAAGGAGCTCATTTTACAGGTCACTGGCATCTGTGGTTTGGCTTGGCTGTGTATAAATGCCCCTGGCAGCAACCTGAGGTCACCTTGGGCTGGTGGCTGTGATCCTCCCATAGGGTCACACTAGGCCCTGCCCCTCCTCTCCCCCGGCCCTGCAGGGAGAAGTGTTTGCCCCTTGCCTAGGCTTGGTGTCTCTGCCTGTCAGGTGGACTCCTGCCCTGGTCTAGAGTGGGCACCCAGGAGGTGAGACACGCAAGACATCCCTGGGTTTGGTCTTGAAGAGAGACAACATTCCCTACTCCTTCTCCAAAGCCCCCAGGTAGAAATCTCTGGGCTGATGGCAGCCCAGAGGCTCCTGGGGGTGGATTCCCAATAGCCCCAGTGCCAATCACTCCTGTGCACCAGGCACTTCTGGAGGGACAGGCCATGATTGAACTTCCCAGCACCTACTCCACAGCTGGGAAACCAAGCCTCCGAGTGCAGGCTGAGTCTTTATTTGGTGGGTGGCTGAGGAATGCACTCAGTCTGCACCTATTAGATATTGGGACTGACAGTCCCTGTATTGGGACTGACAACCCAGAGGTAAGGCGGTCTGTCCAGGCTAAGGACAGCCATGCTCAGGAGAGGTGTCTGGGAAAGCTTCACCAAGTAAGTGGACTTTGAAAGGTGAGTGGGACTCCTGCCAGGCCCAATAAGGACATTCCAGGCAGAGGAACTGCCCGAGCAAAGGCATGCCAGCGTGAAAGGCGCCGGGCCTCACTGATGAGCAGAGCATTCAGAAGGGAGGGTTGGTTGAACCTGCAGAGACCCTGCTTGGAGGTGGTGCTGGTGAATGCTGAGACTCTTTTTGGGGCAGGTGCAGGACCTCAGCTCTAGGCTCTCCCCTCCACCCTCTGGGTGACCCCGTGCTGGCCCACTAAATCCTCCTCTGTGGCCGATGGATGAATAGGGGGTGGGGTGCTGAGTCAATGAGTAGGGTTTAAAAACAGGCAGGGCCAGGTCAGCAGGTAGGGTTCAATAAGCCAGGACCCTGGGCCCATGAGGTGATAAAGTCAGCACAAGGATTAGTCCCAGGCATGCTGTCCAGTCTTGCCTCCTGGAGCAGGCCATTCCTGCACTCCACTCTCCAGGGGAGCCAATATCTGGTGGGACCAACAAGAGGCTCAGCAGCCCCTGGTTCCATCTGTGACCAACAGGCTAAGCGTACCGGTCTCTCCAGATCTCCCTTGCGGTCCCCCATTTGCCTTTGCTCTCTGCAGAGATGGAAGTGTCACGGATCCAGCCCCTGCCAAGGTGGCCCCAGGAGCAGGAGACCCAAGAAGAAATGTTCAAGGAGGAGTCATTCTTGGATGGATTTCTTTTTCTTTTCTTTTTTTTAAGATTGTATTTATTTATTCATGAGAGACACACAGAGAGAGGCAGAGACGCAGGCAGAGGGAGAAGCAGGCTCCTCGCAGGGAGCCCGATGCAGAACTTGAACCCGGACCCTGGAACCATGCCCTGAGCCAAAGGCAGAGGGTCAACCGCTGAGCCGCCCAGGCGTCCCTTGGATGGATTTCTTTTACAGGACTTTTAAAAGTCCTCTCTTGTGGCCGCGTCTCTTCCATGCCTCCCGTGACCTCCCAAGCCTCTTGCCATGGCCCTTCCCCAGCCAGGAGCACAGCAAGTGGCTCCTTCCCACCGCCAGGCCTTTCCTCTGCTGGGAATCTCTTTCCTCTCGGTCAGGAACCCTCTCTCCTCCCTGTCCTTGAACCTGAACCCAGGAGCCCTCCCACACCTTCAGGACTCACCTGTCCCCAACCCCAGACCGTGGCACTGCCTTAACCACCGGCTTTCCTCCCTTCCAGCACCACCCCCTCCGCGCGAGTGCACAGAGCCCTGACTGTGTCCCAGGATGGAGGGGGAGTGGGGGGGCTTGGGGGGCTGTTATCCTTCCCCTCCCCAGATAGGGGACCTGTGGACCCGTGGCAAAGAGTTTAAAATAAGAATCCCAGGGATCCCTGGGTGGCGCAGCAGTTCGGCGCCTGCCTTTGGCCCAGGGCGCGAGCCTGGAGACCCGAAATCGAATCCCACGTCGGGCTCCTGGTGCATGGAGCCTGCTTCTCCCTCTGCCTGTCTCTCTCTCTCTCTCTCTCTCTCTGTGTGTGTGTTACTATCATAAATAAATAAATAAATAATAAAATAAAATAAAATAAATAAAATAAAATAAAGTAAGAATTCCAAAAGCCAGTTTCTCTGCACTTCCTTTTGCCCAGTGCTGAGACACTCTCGGCCTCTGTGGTCCTCCCCTGTGGAGAGTGGGACGGGGGCTCCTGGACAAGGGCGATGATGCGGTTCCCACCAGCTGCAGGCACATTCTTGCCCCAGGAGAGCCCCCAGGGCAGGAAGGGGATTGGGTTCCTGGGTGGCACCTTGCTCCTGGGCCTGAGGGTGGTGCTGAACCATGACTTGGTGACTTACCCGCCTGAAGGCGGTGCAAAGGCCCTGGGGCCATCGGGAGTGCTGGAGGACCTCCTGCCAGCAGGGGGCGCGGAGCTGCCAGTGGGCAGGGGCGAGTCTCAGGGATGCTGCTGGCCCTGAGGGGTCCGCTAGTTCTAAACATTAATTAACTATCTTTTATTCTTTTAAATGACCTGCGCTTGTAAAACAGAGCAGAGGCGTTGAAACAACAGCCCTGGTCCTCACCTCCCCGAAGTCACCCCTGCCTCCGGCTTGGGAGCTTCCTTCCAGGTTTTTTCCAGAGCAGTTGCTCTGACACAAGGCACGTTCACACACAGAGGCTGCCATGCTCACAGGGGTACACGTGGGCGTGCACACGCACGGGAACACGAAGAGGTCGGAATAGTCCGCGCCGCGCTGTGGGTGTATCTGTGCAGACACATCCAGAGCCAAATGCACAGGCGCAATTTCTTTTTGCAGGTTTTCCGGCCCTCCTCCTGCAGCACCATCGACACGCATTCCTCGTTTCCAGCGCATCTTTCCCGTGGCGGGTGGGGCGAGGCCGAGGTTGCAAGGTGCAAGGTGGCCGATGACACACTGCCAGAGCTGTTTGGGTGGCGGTGACGGGGTGCCCTGCGCGCAGGCCTCGGGATTCAGGACGATGCCACGGGCGTGAGGGCCACAGGGAGGGTGATCCTAAGCCGGATAGAGTCCATCAGTGGGGCCCAGCGATTGACGGGACTTCCACTGTATGCGCCTTGGGTGGCGGGAGGTGACCATGGTCCTGCCTCCCCGCCAGCCTTTGAACCATCAGCCTCCTCTGTCCAGGGACCAGCTCCAGGCCCTGGCTGGAAAGTGTTTGGGTGGCGCCAGCACACCCCACACACGATCTGAGCTCCTGAGTGTGTCTCTGCAGACTGTGGGGTCCAGGAGCTGGCCTTGGGGAGGGTGAATCCCGACGAGACCCACAGGCAGGTGGCAGGGAGGAGCCAGGAGGGCAATGAGTGTGCAGTGTGCCAACCCCAGGGGGGCTGCCCCAGTGCCTGCCTGCCTGCCACGCTGTCACACCTGGGCCTGGACTGGAGTCCCAGCCCTGGAGACCAAGAACACTCTAGAACTTTGATTTGGAAGCCTCAGCTCTGTGGACGTCAGTATCCTGGAGGAGTGCACACAAGCCGGACAGGCCCGGGCCGGAGCTGAGCCTCGGCTTCTAGCTGAGCCCGGTTCCTCCACTGTGCGATGGGAGAGTGAGCGTTCCCCGATTAGAGAAGGGCAAGAACTGTCACTGCTCACCCGGGGTGGCCCTGGCAGGGATCTGAACAAGGGCCCGACTCCTTGGGGCCTGGAGCTGGCTCCTGCCAGAGGGGCTGACGCCGCATGCAACGTCCACACCCGATTAAGTTTGTTTGTTTGTGGTGAGCAGCTGAAATCCCCCTCCCCTCCCCAAAACAGGGCCGACTTCTCCAACCGGTTTTTATTTTGTCCTTGAGCCACATGTCTGAAAAATGACTTAGTCAAAGAGGTGACATGAATTAAATCTCGGGGCCTGGCTCTCGGCCCGGCTCCCAGAGCCCCATGGAGGGGACCTCGGGTGATCGGGGCAGCTCTCTGGGCAGCTGGTGACTTCCTACAGGCCCCGCGTGCACTCCCGGCCTCCGCAGCCGCTGCTCCCCGCCGACCACTGCCCAGGACTGTGGGCCCAGTGCCAGGCGCAGAGGCGGCGCCCGGTGCCTAGGGACACGAGGCCAAGATAAGTCTCCTGCTCTGCCTGGCAGATCAGGAAACTTCTGGGAGGAGGCGGCACTTGGCCTGGGCATGAGAGATTGGAGACAGAGATGAGGCAGGAGGGCGGGATAAGAGATTTGGGGACACGGGGAGGGGTGTGGGTGTGCACTCAGCTGTGTGTGCGTGCAGGGGGGCAGGCCGGGGGTCTGCAGAGGGAGAGGCTCAGGGGGGTGCTGGGCCCCCCTGCTCCGCCTTCCTGGCCACAGCATTGCTGGTGAGGTCTATGGCCAGGTGATGTCTTTCCTGTTTCTTCTTGGGGACTTTTGGGGATTTTTCTGTTCCCTGGGTGCTCGGAAATTTCTGTACAGTGTTTCTAGGTGGTGATGTCCAACTTTTTGGTTATTGTTTTACTTTGTCTTCACTTTTGAATTAAAGTGTAACATATAAAATGCGCACATCTTAACAATACAGCTCAATGGAGTTTTTACCTTCCTCTACACTGGGGTAATCGCCGCCAGGTCCAGATATACACCGCTCACTGCCAGCCTCTCTCTGCTCCCCTGCTCTCTTTTATCTCCAGAAGAAATCACTGTTTTGTTTTGTTTTTTTAATGAAATCACTGTTCTGACCTCTACTACCACTGACTAGTTTAACTATTCTTGAACTTCTTATAAATGGAGACATGTAGGGGGCACCTGGGTGGCTCAGTGGTTGAGCGTCTGCCTTTGGCTCTGCTCATGATCTTGGGGTCCTGGGATCGAGTTCCGCATCAGGGTCCCTGCAAGGGAGCTTCTTCTCCCTCTGCCTATGTCTCTGCTTCTCTCTGTGTGTCTCCTGTGAATAAATAGGTAAGAAATCTTTAAAAATAAAAATAAATGGAGGCATGTAGTGGTATGCTTTTATCTACTTTTTAAAAAAATAAACATTTAAATTTTACAACAGTTTTAGATTTACACAGTTACTAGGAATATGGTACAGAAAATTCTTGCTTCCTATTTTATTTATTTTTTAAAATTTTAAAGTCATCTCTACGTCCAACATAGGGCTTGAACTCATGATTTGGAATTTAAGAGCCGCAGGCTCTACCCACTGAGCCATCCAGGAGCCCCTCCCCTCCCCTTTAATTAACATCTCATGCTAATGATATGGTGTGGTAGGTTTGTTACAACTAATGAACAAGTGTTTATATATCGTTACTAACTAGAATCCATACTTCATTTAGATTTCCTCAGTTTTTTTTTAATATCCTTTTTCTGTCCCAAGACCTTGTCTAGGACACCACATTGCATTCATTCATCATATCTCCTTAGGCATCTCTTGGCTGTGACACATTCTCAGCCACTCCTTGCTTTTGATGACCTTGATAGTTTCACGTAGTACCGGCCAGGTATTTTGTCTCGTATGCCTGAATTGGGATTTGTTTGGTGTCTTTCTCGGGGCTGGATTGGAGTCATGGGTTTGGGGGAGGAAGACCACAGAGGTGAAGTGCCCTACTCATCACATGATTTCATCATCTCAAGGGTGTATCCCATCCACCTGACACATCACTGTTCCTGTTGACTTTGGTCACCTGGCCGGGGTATGTTGGTCAGATTTCTCCATTGTAAAGTGACTCTTTTTTTTTTTTTTCATTGTAAAGTGACTCTTTTCCCAGGTTCCACACTTTGGAAGTCACTGGGCAGCCCACACTTGAGGAGTGGGGAGTTGTATGTACCCTACCTCCTTGAAGTGCTATGTCAAAAGGACACAGGAGCCATCTGAAAGAGCTCCTAATGGCCAAAGCTAGCAGAATGTGAGCAACAAATAATAAAGCAGCATTGGATTGTAGACCAAAGTGGGACGCCCGGGTGGCTCAGCGGTTGAGCGTCTGCCTTTGGCTCAGGTCATGATCCCGGGGTCCTGGGATCGAGTCCCACATTGGGATCCCCACAGGTAGCCTGCTTCTCCCTCTGCTTGTGTCTCTGTCTCTCTGTGTGTCTCTCATGAATAAATAATAATAAATAAATCTTCAAAAAATTATAACCCAAAGTATTAAATACATCTCATGAGTCCATACTGATACCAATAAATAACTGAGTAACTAAATGGAGAAGAGAGATCTTCCACGCAGAAAAATTCCGAATAATTTTTTAAAAGATTTTATTTATTCACGATAGACATAGAGAGAGAGAGAGAGAGAGAGAGAGAGAGGTAGAGACACAGGCAGGCTCCATGCAGGGAGCCTGACTTGGGACCTGATCCCAGGACTGCAGGATCGGGCCCTGGGCCAAAGGCAGGTGCCAAACCACTGAGCCACCCAGGGATCCCTGGAATTCTGAATAATTTATGTCGATACCCCACCTTCAAGGTGTGTGTGTTCTGAGCACTTAACTTCTGGCACTTCAGATGCTCCAGGCTCATCTCGTATATCTTCCTTTGGTCCTAGAATCTGCCATTTCTCCAAGGAGCCCTGGTTCCTTTTGCTGGAGAAGGTGTTAAAAATCAAGATCACAGGGCACCTGGGTGACTCAGTCAGTTAAGCGTCTGCTATCAGCTCAGGTGCTGATCCCTGAGCTCATCAGGCTCCCTGCTCAGCGGGGGGCTGCTTCTCCCTCTCTCTCTGCCCCTCCTCTGCTTGTGCTCTCTCTTCTCTCAAATAATTAAAAAATTAAAAAAAAAAAAAGTCGAGATCACATGTGATGAAAGTTACTGGGATGTCCTTGCTTCTGGGTGCTGTCAGCTGACAAAGCAAGGAAATATATGGATATATTCTAACCTCTGTGTATTCACATCTGTAATTATTTCTACAAGTAACCATCTGTATCTAAGTTAAACTAAACATATTTATTTTTTTATTATTTTTAAAATTTATATTTATTTATTTATTTGAAGAGAGAGAGAGAGAGAGAGAGAGAGAAGGAACAAGTAGGCAGGGTGGCAGGCAGAGGGAGAGGGTGAAGAAGCCTCCCTGCTAAGCAGAGAGCCCCATGTGGGGCTTGATCCCAGGACCCTGGGATCATGACCTGAGCTGAAGGCAGACGCTTAACAAACTGAGCCACCCAGGCACCCTCTTTCCTGGGACTCCTGACTCGCAAATGGTTTTATAAAATGGTGTGTACGTCACGGTTTGCTCTGCGATATCAAGTTCTATGAGTTTTGACAAACGTCTTCTAGCACTGTCTCAGGATCCTACACTAAGATTTCACCTCCCTAAAAATTTCCTTGTGCTGCTCCTGTTCAACCCTCATCACCCCCAGCAGCCCTGGCAACCTCTGTCCTATTTATAGTCTCTATAGTTTTACCTTTTCCAGAATGTTATATAATGGGAATCATAGTCTATAGTGTTTCCAGACTGGCTTCTTGCCCTTAGCAGTTTGCGTTAAGGATTCCTTCATATCGCTCAGTTACTTGTTAGCTCATTTCCTTTTTTAAAGTTTTTTTTTTTAGTAATCTCTACACCCAACATGGGGTTCCAACCCATGACCCAGAGATCAAGAGTTGCATGCTCCTCCCACCAAGCCAATCAGGTGCCCCTCCCTCATTTCCTTTTATCTCTGATTGATATTTCCTTGTCTGGATGGATTTATCCATTCGCCTATTGAAGGGCACCTCAGTTGCTTCAGGTTTTAGGTAACTGGAAATAAAGCTGCTGTAAACTTTCACATGTAGGTTTTCACATCGATTAGGTAAACACAGAGCGCAACTGCTGGATCGCATGGTAAGATCATGTTTAATTTTCTAAGAAGTCACCACACTTGGGGCACCTGGGTGGTGTGGTTGGTTAAGCATCCGACTCTTGGTTTCAGCTCAGGTCGTAATCTCAGGGTCATGACATCGAGCCCTATGTCAGGTTCTGCACTCATTGTAGAGTTGGCTTGGGACACTATCTCCCTCTTCCTCTGCCCCTACCCTCTCAAATAAATAAATAAATTATTTAATTAAAAAAAAGAAGAATCTGTCACACTGTCTTCCAAAGTGGCTGCGCCATCCTGCATCCCCACCGACGATGAATGGGAGTCCCTGCAGCTTCACATCCTCCGCAGAACTTGGTGTTGTCAGTGTTGTGAATTTTATCCATTCTCGTAAGTGTGTTGTAATATATCATTATTGCTCTAATTTGCATTTCCCTAATGACAAATGATCCTGAGCATCTTTTCCTGTGCCCATCATCACCTGTATGTCCTGAGGGGAGGTGTCTGTTCAGGTCTTTTGCGCATTTGCTGATTGGGTTATTTGTTTTCTACTGTTAACTCATAAAATTTGTTTATGTATTTTGGATTCAAGTCCTTCATCAGACTTGTGTTTTGTGAATATCTTCTCCCAGTCTGTGGCTTATCTTCATGTTCTTACGACATTATCTTTCACAGAACCAAAGTTATACATTTATTTATTTTTTAAAGATTTATTTATTTATGATAGATTGAGAGAGAGAGAGGCAGAGACACAGGAGGAGGGAGAAGCAGGCTCCATGCAGGGAGCCCGACGTGGGACTCGATCCCGGGACTCCAGGATCACACCCGGGGCCAAAGGCAGGCGCTAAACCGCTGAGCCACCCAGGGATCCCAAAAGTTATACATTTAATAAAATTGAAACTATATATATTTTTTCTCTTTCATGGGTTGTACCATTGGTGTTATATTTAAAGTCTCAACACCAAACCCAATGTTATGTAGGTTTTTCTATGTGTTCCTTAAGAAGTTTTGTCATTTTGCATTTTATATTTATGTCTGAGATCCATTTTGAGTAAAAATTTTTTAAGATCTAGGGCAGCTCCGGGTGGCTCAGAGGTTTAGCGCTGCCTTCAGCTCAGGGCATGATCCTGGAGACCCGGGATCGAGTCTCGCATCGGGCTCCCCACATGGAGCCTGCTTCTCCCTCTGCCTGTGTCTCTGCCTCTCTCTCTCTCTCTCCTCTCCTCTGTGTTTCTCATGAATAAATAAATAAAATATTTAAAAAATTTTAAGATCTTATTTTTAAGTAATCTCTACACCCAATGTGAGGCTGGAACCTACAACGCTGAGATCAAGAGTCGCTCGGTCCACCTGAGCCAGCCAGGCGCCCCAATTTTGATTAAGTTTTAAGTGTAAGGGCTGCCCTGGTGGCTCAGCGGTTCAGCGCTGCCTGCAGCCTGGGGTGTGATCCTGGAGACCCGGGATCGAGTCCCATGTCAGGCTTCCTACATGGAGCCTGCTTCTCTCTCTGCCTGTGTTCCTGCCTCTCTCTCTCTCTCTCTCTCTGTGTCTCTATGAATAAATAAACAAAATCTTTTAAAAAAAAGTTTTAAGTGTGAGGTCTGGTCTGGGTTCATTTTTTTCTTGTGCATATGGACGTCCAATGGTTCCAGCACCACTTTCTGAGGAGACTCTCCTTTCTCCACTGAATTGCTCTGTTGTCAAAGATCAGTTGGCTTCATGAGTATGAGTCTATTTCTGGCTTTCTACTCTGTTCCAATGATCTATGTGTCTGTTCTTTCACCAGGGACACATTGTCTTATAGTCAAGTCTAGAAATCTAGTCATATGTGTCCTCCAACTTTGTTATTCCTTCCTACTGTGGTGCATGGGCTCTGGATTGATAAACCTGCGTGTGAAGGCAAACTTCCAAGCTCATCATTATTTCTAGGAACTGGCCGTGGGAACAGCAATCTCTTCATGGTCAACAAGATAGCACAACATGAGAATTACAGAGAAGAAAAAGTCATGATTAATACAGTTGGCACTCTGATGCTTTGACATCATGTTAAGGAATCTCTGCGGTGATGATAAGGGGATTTGTGGAGAGTAGGGTGTAAGGTTTCCTGAAAAGCACAGAAAAAAATTATATAAGAATAGAAAGGAGTGACACAAGTGGAAATATTAGGGGCCCTTCTGGGCTGGCCAAACCTAAGTTTCTCATTTATATGGCCCCGACCTAGAAAGTTGATCTGAAATTCCCAGGGTTTCTAACAATATCTTGGTGGGGTTGTAGATTGTTAAAAGTGTGCATATATATAGTTGTTTGTTTGTTTTGTTTTCTTTCAATAATACTACCTTGGTGTGTTTTGGGGGGTCAAGCTGGCAGGTCTAGGTTACACTATTGGGAGTATGAACTGTTAGTTTAGTAAAGTCTGTGTGAAGAGTCGTGGTGTTGTGCGTAACCAGGGGAAGTGCAGTTGTAGTCATGGTGGGAACCTCAAGGCTTCGTGGAAAGCTGGCGGGGTTAGTAGGGAAAGAAAGGCACCGGGAGTGGGCAGTCCTCTCCCCAAGGGGGTCACAGGGTTCACTGGTATGAGGCAGGTGCCCCTGGGGGAAAGCAATACCTCCATTAATTGTTGAGTGGCCCAGATAGTAGTGACCTTGGTTAGATCTCCCTTTGGGCGTGGAGTGTTGACACATACGTGTAGGTGTGTATGTTTCCACAGAGAGCAAGGAGTCAACCAGGATCCTGGCTAAGCAGACAGCAAACTCAGAAACATAGTAGGACCCCTAATCCCAAAGGAAGAAAAGCAGTCAGGGTCTGTGTCCACTTCGTGCCTTAGCAGAGGCAGTCTGTGGGAGTTGCTGGGGCAGAGGTGTGTGTTGGAGTGAACTTGTCCCAGGGGTCTCCAGCAGCCAGCTCCCGGGCCATGGAGATGTCATCTGAAATGGGGGCCCGGGTGTGCTTTCCAAACAGATCCCCACTCAGGGAGATGTGGGTGCCATTCTTGTGGCTCCGTGGTGTTGTGACAAGGCTGAGCTGGGGCTCCAGCGTGAGCCTGTAGGCAGGGCCTCTGATCTGCCCGATGAGTCCGAGTCCTTTGGTACAGTTGTTGGTTTGGTTGGAGATGGCAAAGTGGCGAGGTCTTTGGGTTGTAGGGCTTGTATTAGGCAAACTCGATGCCTGGTTGTAACAATGGCTCACTTGGAGCGTTGGGGCCTTCGCTTATGAACCAATGAAATCTTCCAGACAGACGGGTACTGAGACCGGTAGTCGATAGAATGGTGTGTGGTTGCACTTGACAGGTTTTGTGTGTATTTCGTGTGTGTGTGTGTGTGTGTGTGTGTAAGTTTAGCTTTGGATGGACCCTCTAGCAGATGAGCAGCTGCCTGGCCCAGGGGACGATCTCTGATGAACAGGTCCTAGGAGAATAGGTGCCCTCCCTCTGGCCTCCAGTCCTTTGGGAGGGGGGCAAGATTGGAAATTTATAAAAATGGGGGAGACATTATCAGAGGCCTACATATAGTATATAATAAGTCTTTATGACCATGGAGGGGAGACAAATCCCCCTTTAAGTGTAGGAAAGGGAGTGTAGGACATTTTTAAACTTGACATTGAGTTTTGAGTTAGCCAAGGATTTGAATGAAGAGATATTAAGGCCTGAGGCAAGAAAGAGGCCCTGTTTGGGGTCCATGTGCTGGAGCGGAATTTGAAAAGAAGAAGATTTTTGAGGAAACCATTATGTTTCTGAGCTAAATCTCTCTGACGCCCATCAGGGACGTAAGAGTTCGAGTGAGTCCCTTTTCTAGGAGCCCAGTACTGTGTATCCTGAGAAGTGAAATGTGTCCCTGGTTACTACCAGTCCTGTCTGTAGCTCCAGAGGGGTAGGAGTGGGCTGGCCAGGCCTTGCTTCGTGGCCTTAGGATATGGGGAGACAGTTTTGGGCTATCTCTTGGACAAGAGATTCGAGTCCTTTACCCTCAGTCAATGGCCCTACAGTGTGTATAATCCACGTACAGATGGGGCCAGTTGTTGCCCAGGGCGCCAGTGCCACGATGACTGTGTTGACCATTGAGTCCTGACCTTTGCCAGGACATCCTAAGAGGTGAAGAGCAGCAATGTTCCAATGAGTGCTGTCATGGCTATGATTGTTGCCTGTCCAAGTCACACAGTCAACAAGCTCTCACTGAGAGCTGATGTTCATTCAGTTCGTGGGGGGCTCCTGGTTAGCCAGGGAGCTTGGGGGAGGGGGACCTCCCTCCCCGCTGGCAGGAGCACAGGGACTGGGGACAGGGGTAGCCAGGTGGTTTATGCCGGAGGGCCCAGGCTTGACTCCTTCTTGTTGTAGGGGGGCCTGGTCAGCTGTGCTGAGCTTGTGGGGTACAATTTCCATGACCCGAGCAAAGGGGCAGCTGCATTTGGAGGGCCTCAGCCTCAGAGTCCCGTGAGTACCTCTATCTGCAGGAAAGCCCAATATGGGGCCAGCAATGTTTTTTTTAAAGATTTTATTATTCATGAAAGACAGAGAGAGAGAGAGAGAGAGAGAGAGAGAGAGAGAGAGAGAGGGAGAAGCAGGTCCATGCAGGGAGCCCGACGTGGGACTCGATCCTGGGTCTCCAGAATCCGGCCCTGGGCTGAAGGCGGCGTTAAACCGCTGAGCCACCCGGGCTGCCCAGCAATTCTGGTTTTAATGGTGTTTAGCATGAGGCCAAGAGAGGCAGTTTCTTGCATCAGAGGCCAAAAGAGGCAGTTTCTTGCCCCTTGGGCAGCTCATGGCCATCCTGGGTGGTCCGGAGAGCCCGGGAGGAGACGGTGGGGGGGTGCAGGAGAGGAGGTTGCCGGCCTCCAGGGTGAAGGAGTCTCCCACTCGAAGGAGCAGCCTGAGTTGGATTTCGGCAGAATTTCTCAGTGCGGGGATCCCTGGGTGGCGCAGCGGTTTGGCGCCTGCCTTTGGCCCAGGGCGTGATCCTGGAGACCCGGGATCGAGTCCCACGTCGGGCTCCTGGTGCATGGAGCCTGCTTCTCCCTCTGCCTGTGTCTCTGCCTCTCTCTCTCTCTGTGACTATCATACATAAATTAAAAAAAAAAAATTAAAAAAAAAAAAAGAATTTCTCAGTGCGGAACGCGCCGCCAGGTGCTGGATTCGTAAGCCCTGGGGCAAAGCGTGTCGGCTGACTCTCGCCAGAGGGAGCCGCCGTCCACGTGATGTCCCAGCTGTGCTCCCGGAGGAGGGTCGGGTCTTGTCTGCAAGGCTGGCGGGTGGAGGCAAAGCTGTTGAGGCCACACGTAGCCTGGAAAAGGCGTGTGTCCCTTCAGGGGTGAAGGTGGACAGGCTGAGGGGCCACTGAACCTATTAGCCAAACTCTACAGGCGTTGGTTGGGTGGAGTTATTTTTAGCAATATTGGGTATTGGGTGGGGGCTGGGTGCCCATGGCCAGCTCCTTCCCCTCCCCCTCCCTTTCACCCTCTCCTTCCCCTCCTCCTCTCCTTCACCCTCTCCTTCCCCTACCCCTCCTCCCTCTCTCTGCCCTTCATCCTCTTCTCCCTCCTTCTCCTCCTCCTCTCCTTCACCTCTCCTTCCCCTCCCCCTCTCCCCTCTCTCTCCCCTTTACCCTCTCCCTCCTCCCTCCCTCCAAGTTCTCTGTGGATGTGATCCCTCCTACCCCACTAGATCAGAGGAGGAGTAGGGCTTTAGCGGACAGCACAGCTACGGCCTTTGCCGCAGGACCTGTGCGGATGCCATGGTCGCCCGAGGGGGGTGCCCTTCACTCTCAGTGTGTGGCTCGAAGTTCAGGGGTACCTCTAAGGAGTGCTCCCCACCTGCTCCCCGGGACAGGCTGATAGGTAGGGAGCTCCGCACCTCAGTTTGCGCTGCGGGCTCAGGCGCTGCCCCGGCCCTGGGGGGGGAGGTAAGGGATACCTGTCCCTCCGGAGGATCCCCTCATAAACTCAGACCCGAAAAAAAGGGGTGCCCAGAGCGTCATCCTGGAATCTTGGCACGTAAGGGCTCTGGTCAGAACCTAGGGAGGACCCGGCCTCCGAATTCTAGGGTGGGATCTGTGACCATGGGGGTGGCGGTGGGGGCAAACGCGCGGGCCCAGTGGCCCCAGCGGCCCCAGCAGGTGGCCCGGGCCGCTCACAGCTGGTGCGGGCAGTAGGTGGGCCCGGGCAGGTGGCCTCCTGCTCCCTGGGCTACTTCTTACCATGGTGGTGTTACTACTGTTCAGGTGGGTGAGGCCACAGCTCGGGAGGCGACTGCCACTGGCGAGATGGTTTGCTCCGTACAATTCCCAGGAGCAGAGGGGACATGCCTGCTGTCACCTGTCACCCCACTGGCCATGCGGAAGGTGGGCGGGGGCGGTGAGGAGGGGAGGCGGGGAAAGCCTGGGCAGGGTAGACAGGTTAGGACTGGCCATGGATCATCTCTTTCAGCTGCCTGTCCCCAGTCCTCGGCTCCCTGGCTTGAGGGGGACCCTGACCCCCCTGTGAGCCCCAAGGCCGCAGCTGTGGGTTGGCGGGCGCGCAGGAAGCCTCCCGGGCTCCGCACTGAATGTTGCTGGGGACTTGTTAGCCCTGCGACGGGCGGTCTCTTCAGGCTCGGGGGTGACAAAGCGTCAGAAATACAGAGATTGGGGTGCTGGCTGGCTCTGTCGGTGGAGCGTGCGACTCTTGATCTTGGGGTCGCGAGTTTGAGCCCCACACCGTGGGTAGTGATAACTTAAAAAAGAAAGAAAAAGGAATAGCAAGTCGGAAGGCCTGAAGAGTACCCGGGGTTGGGGTCCGTGGAGCATTTCCTGCTCCACTGCTGCACAGCATCGCAGGGCGCTCACTGCCGCGGGGTCTGTCCGTCCATCCTGCTGTGCGGGGCGGCTGGCCTGGTCTCCAGGAAGGGGCTTCGACCAATAAGGCGGTTATGAACATCCTTACACACGTCTTTGGTGGATGTCTAGTTTCATCTCTTTGAGCCGAGCGCCCCGCCGTGAAATTCCTGGATCACAAGGCGGGTGTAGGGAGGCCCCGGGGCTCAGCCGTGTGTCTGCGTTCAGCCCAGGGCGTGATCCTGGAGACCCGGGATCGAGTCCCGCATCGGGCTCCCTGCACGGAGCCTGCTTCTCCCTCTGCCTGTGTCTCTGCCTCTCTCTCTCTCTCTGTGTGTCTCTCATGAATAAATAAATAAATAATCTTAAAAAGAAAAAAAAAAAACCCAAGGCGGGTGTATGTGGTGCTTTAAAGAGATGGCCCCGCACCCAAAGTGGTGGAACCAAGCTTCAGTCTTGTTGGCCCCTTAAGCCTTTTCAGGCTGAAGGCTCATGTCTGTCTTCTGATCTGGGGAATCCCTTTATTCCTTGTTTGATGGGATTCATCCATTCTTTCGCTCAGTAAATTAGTAGCTATTGAGGGCATCTCTGTCCTGGGCATTAGAGACATCAGGGGCGAACCCCTCTGTCCTGGGCATTAGAGACATCAGGGGCGAACCCACGAGAACAAGAGGCTCTAAAGAAAGAAACAGACAATGATCAAGTATGTAAGTACATGCTATAAAGATTTATTTCAGATAGGGATACTCATCCTTACATATAATTAAATTATAATTATAATTTCGGGGACAGATGACTTCTGTGAAGACACTAAGGCTGCAGAGAACAAGAGCCCCTCCCCTCTGGTAACTGATGGTTTGTTGCCTGTACCCGGGAGCCTGCTTCTGTTTTGTTTTGTTTTTTAGATCCCACATGTAAGCAAAATTGTGCCATATGTCTCTCTCTTTCTCTTCACTTAGCATAATACCCCCTGGGTCCATCCATGTTGTTGCAAATGGCAAGATCTCATTCTTTCTTATGGCTGAATAATATGCCACAGTGTGTGTGTGTGTGTGTGTGTGTGTGTGTGTTTACACACACACATCTCCTACCTCTTCTTTACCCATTATCAGTCAATGGATACCGAGGTTGTTTCCACATCTTGGCTATTGTAATTAATGCTGCAATGAACATGAGATGCATATCTCTTCAAATTGGTATTTTCTTGGGTGGCTGGGTGGCACAGTTCATTAAGCATCCAACTCTTGGTTTCAGCTCAGGTCATGATCTCAGGGTCGTGAGATCAAGCCCCATGTATGGCTCGCACTGAGTGAGGAGTCTGCTTGAGATTCTTGCCATCCCTCCCCCTCTGCCCCACCACCGACCCCTCAAGCATGCTCTTTCTTAAAATAAATAAATAAGTAAATAAATAAATATATATATATTTTTCTTTTCTTTAGATAAATTCCAGAAATGGGATTACTGGATCATAGGGTGGCTCTGTTTTTAACATTTTAAGGAACCTCCGTACTGTTTTGCAGAGGGGCTGCACCAGCTTGCATTCCCATCAGCAGTGTGCGAGGGTTCCCCTTTCTCTATATCCTCATCATCGCTTGTTACTTTTAGTTTTTTTGTACTAGCCATGGTGACAGGTGTGAGGTGATCTCTCATTGTGGTTTTCATTTGTATTTCTCTGATAATGCATCTTTTCATGTCCTGTTGGCCATTGGCATGTCTTCCTTGGAAAAATGTCTGTTCAGGTCCTCTGCCCATTATTAAATCAGGTATTTTGTTTTAATATTAAGTTGTGTAAGTTCTTCATATATTTTGTACATTGACCCCTTATCAGATGTATTACTTGCAAACCATCTTCTTCCACTAAGTAGGTTGCCTTTTTGTTTTGTTGATTTTTTCTTTTTTTTTTTTTAAGATTTTATTTATTTATTCATGAGAGAGACAGAGAGAGAGAGAGGCAGAGACGACACAGGCAGAGGTAGAAGCAGGCTCCATGAAGGGAACCTGACGTGGGACTCTATCCCGGGTCCCCAGGATCAGCCCCTGGGCTGAAGGCACCGCTAATCCGCTGAGCCACTCTGGCTGCCCTGTTGATTATTTTCTTCACCAGACAGAAGTTTATTCGTTTGATACAATCCCATTTGTTTATTTTACCTTTTGCCTTTTGCTGCCCTTGGCTGGAGACTGGTCCCCCTCCAATACTGCTAAGACTGGTATCAAAGGGCTTCTTGCCTATGTTTTATTATAGAAAATGTATTTTTTTAAGATTTTATTTTAATTATTCGTGAGGACACAGAGAGAGAGGCAGAGACACAGGCAGGGGGAGCCTGGTGTGGGACTCCATCCCAGGACCCTGGGATCACAGCCTGAGCCAAAGGTAGACGCTCAACCACTGAGTCACCCAGGCGTCCCTAGCTAATTTTTTTTTTCCAGGATATTTATTTATTTAAAAGAGAGAGTGAGTGTGTGAGAGAGAGGGAGAGCATGAGTGGGAGGGGGAGGGAGAAGGAGGCTGCCCGTTTACCAGGGAGCCCAACATGGGGCTAGATCCAAGGACCCCAGGATCATGACCTAAGCTGACAGTAGATGTTTAACTGACTGGGCCACCCAGGTGCTCTGAGAAGATTTTTTTTTTTAAAGATTTTATTTATTTATTCATGAGAGACAGAGAGACAGAGAGAGAGGCAGAGACACAGGCAGAGGGAGAAGCAGGCTCCATGCAGGGAGCCCGACATGGGGCTCGATCCCGGGTCTCCAGGATCATGCTCTGGGCTGAAGGCGGCGCTTTAGCTTTACTGCTGAGCCACCCGGGCTGCCCAGATTTTTTTTTTTTTTTTAAACAGGTAACTTTTACCTGCCCATCTCTGGTTTATGTATTTATGTACTTTGCAAGTGAAATAGCAATAGCCTTTTGTGATAGCTCTTGAAATGAAAGAGTCATTCTCATTTCTCAACCCACTTCTGCCTTTCCAGTAGCTCCTTTTCCTAGGTGGGAAGTTCTTCCCTTTCTTGGGGTGGGTGCCCTCTTTTCCCTTCAGTGACTCCCTCCTGTGTGGGCTGACTGTGAGTCACGGGCTGTGAGCCTCCCCTGGCTTCGGGCAGGGTCGGGAGGGGCTGTACGGAATGCATTCTGGCCTGTTCTCTGCAAACATGCGTGGCAAGGAGGGCTTTGTGCTGGGGAACAGTGAGTACTACAGTTAAGACTTCGTGGGTGTAGGTACCCCGCTCCTCACAGGCAGTGGAAGGTACCTGGGTCTGCAGTCAGGGTCCCTCCCGTGAGTCAGTGAACCCCCCACCTGGGCTGCTGCTCCTCCCAGGAGAAATGGGAACAGGGAAGATTATGGAGGAGTCACAGAAGTTTGGTTATATATACAATGTATGATAAAGATTTTTGAAGAAGAAGTTTCATTTCAAAAAGGAACTTTTGGGTAGCCAGGGTGGCTCAGCGATTTAGGACCGTCTTCAGCCCGGGGCATGATCCTGGAGACCCTGGATCGAGTCCTACATCAGGCTCCCTGCATGGAGCCTGCTTCTCCCTCTGCCTGTGTCTCTGCCTCTCTCTCTCTCTCTCTGTGTGTGTCTCTCATGAATGAATAAATAAATCTTTAAAAAAAGTTCCTTTAAAAAAAAAAGATTTTATTTATTTGTTCATAGAGCCACAGAAAGAGAGAGGCAGAGACACAGGCAGAGGGAGAAGCAGGCTCCACTCCACGCAGGGAGCCTGATGCAGGGCTTGATCCCAGATCCTGGAATCATGACCTAAGTCGAAGGCGGCGCCCAACCGATGAGCCACCTGGCATCCCAAAAAGGAACTTTTTAAAAAAAGATTTTATTTATTTATTTGAGACAGACAGAGATAGAGAGAGAGCATGAACAGGTAACAGGGGCAAAGGGAGGAGCAGGCTCCCCAGCTGAGCAGGGAGCCAGATGTAGGGCTTGATCCCAGGACTCTGGGATCATGATCTGAGCTGCAGGTAGATGCTTAACTGACTGAGCCGCCCAGGCCGCCCTTAAAAATGAACTTTATGATTTCTAGAAATATTGGGAAGATAGTGTCAAGAATAACTTCCACACCCAACATTGTTTAAGATCTTATAGTAGTATGGCACGTTTGTTACAATCAGTGGAATCACAGTTGATATTATTATAACTGAAGTCTGTATTTTATTCAGGTTCTCTAAGTTTTTACCTAATGCCCCTTTTCTGGTCCAGAATCCCACCCAGGACACCACCTTACAGACAAATAAGTATTCTCTGTCATTGCCAAAACCAGGGGCATGGTGGGGAGGCTATATCACCTGTGCTATGATCAAGTCCATCATCTGGAAGTCAGTTTCTGTGTTTCCGGTTGGCCTCAGGGATGTGGGAATTACTTGGCTGGGGTGCCGGATTGGGAGTCCCTGGGCTAGATTCATCTGGACAGGTTGAGTCTTGGGATAGATGTAGGAAAAGAAGGTTGAGTCTTGGGGTGGTTGAGTCTTGGGGTGGTTGAGTCTTGGGGTAGATGTAGGAAAGAAGGTTGAGTCTTGGGGTAGATATAGGAATAAAGGTAGTTTTGGGGTAGATGAGTCTTGGGGTAGATGTAGGAAAGAAGGTTGAGTCTTGGGGTGGTTGAGTCTTGGGGTAGATGTATGAATGAAGGTTGAGTCTTGGGGTAGAGGTACAAAGGAAGTTTTCTGACCCTGTCCTGGGGTGGAGGGAGCTGGTGGGAGTGATGGTACCCTAGAAGGCAGAGCTGGGACCCAGATCTCACTGAGTGTGACATGGGGGTTAACACACTGACTTTGGGCTTTTCAAGTCAAAGATCAGGGGCTTGTCCCTGTGTTGCTGCTTATTCTTGTGTTCTTAGGCGAGGCCCTCATGAGCTCCAAGCCTCAGTTTACTCATCTGTAAAGTGCCAGCTGGTGGGAGGTCCTTTTCGCTGAGAATAGAACAGGTTGCCCTGGGGAGCAGTGAGTTCTCTGTCTTTGAGGATGTGCAAGCTGGGCCGGGTGACCCCGTTGGGTGCTGCGAGGGGTGGTGGCACCACTAGGCTCTGAGGGTCTTCGTGTTGGACTGGGAATCCAACCTCTGTGCGGGCCCATACTCCTACCCCTAAGCCGGGCAGGTGGCTGGCTGCCGAGGGATGCCCACACGCGGTTGCTTTCCTTTCCAGCTCAGGCGGGGACTGCCTTTGGGCCTGGGCGAGGGGAGGCCTGCCAAGTGTACCACACCCCTGGGCCATGCACTTCCAGGAGACTGGAGGGAGACGCACCATCGTTACCTCCCTGCCTGTGGTACCTTTGGCTGCCAGGCCAGTCTGCTCCCCAGGCGGCTCCCAGCACAGGCCAGCTCCCGTCCTCAGGGAAACCAGCCACACCCTACAACACAAGGCTCCGGAGGAGTGAGAGGAAGAAGAGAGGGATCCCTGAACAGGTGAAAATGAGGAGCCTGGTCTCCCTGTGCCCCCAAACCCTGGGCCCTCTATTTTAACAAAGTCAGCGTTCTCCGGAGCTCCGAGCTTTTGCATCTGCTCCTCCCTGCACCGCAGCACGCTCCCCCTTTGCTGGCTGCCGACTCCTACTCATCCTTCAAGGCCCAGTGCAGAAGGCTCCCCTGCTGGACCCTCCCTACCCCTGCCTGTGTCATGGCACGTCTCACCCTGAGTCATAATAGGCCTCTTCCGTGTCTGTGTCCCTGTGTCCCTCCGTTTTCCTGAAGGTAGGGGCGGGGCTGACTCACCTCCATTTGGTTGCCACAGACACAGCGTCTGCCCGGGGCGATGTTGTGGCGTGAGAGGGCCGGGTAGGGGACGGCTGGGGAAGGGAGGTCGCTGCGAACCTCTCTGGGCGCCTTCCGCTCACTGGCACTGTCGCCAGCATTGCACCTCCAGCCCCCCGACCTCCCCCCAAGCGGCCGCTAACCCGGCAGGTCCCCCGAGGCAGGGGCGGCGGGCGCTCAGCAAGGCTGGGTCTGGGCCGCGGAGAGAACGCGCGCTCCGCCGGGAAACCCGACCGGCCAGGAGGGGTTGCGGGGCGGCCCCGCTCGGCCTGCGGGCCGGGGACTCCCGCGGGCCCCTGGGTAATAGTCCCATTTGCAGCCGAGGTGACCGAGGCTAGGGGGCCGCCGCCGCCCGGCCCAGGTCCCGGCCGCGCCCGGGTCCCCGCGGGCCTCCCAGGGGGCGCCTGGCCCCGCCCACCCGAGGCCCCGCCCCGAGCCGCGAACTGGTCCCCGCGCGGCGCGGGCGGGCAGACAGGTGGAGCGGAGCCGAGCAGCGCGCCGCGCTCCCACCTGCGCTCCGACCTGCGCTCCGGGCCGCACCATGGGCAACAGCTCGGGCCGCGCGGACTTCGAGTGGGTCTACACCGACCAGCCGCACACGCAGCGGCGCAAAGAGATGCTCGGTGAGCGCGGCCCGGCCCCTGCCGCGGGTGGGAACAGCCCCGCGGGGCCGGGAGGTGCGGGCCAGCGCGGCCCCCTGCCCCGCGGGCGCTCCTCGGCCCCTGCCTCAGGGCGGCTGGGAGCGCCCCTTCCCCCCCGGGGACCCGGCCCGCCCGCGCGGGTCTGACACTCCTCCCGCGCCTCTGCCTCGGCCCGGGGTCCAGGGGTCCAGGGGTCCAGGGGTCCCCGCGCCCGGATCGCGCGCCTCGGGAGCACGTCTCAGCTGCTGCATCCCCGCGCTCGGGCGGGAGCCAGTCGTGGGGCGGGGACCGGGCGCGAGCTCGGGGCGCGGGGACGTGGCGGGGCAGGGGTCTCCCCGGGGGCCCTCCGTGTGCGGGATGCGCTCGAAGGCCGAGCTCGGCCGGGCCGGGAGTTCTCGGGCAGGAGGAGCGCCTGGAGGGAAGCAAGTGCGAAACGAGCAATATACTTAAAAAAAACAACAAAACAAAACAAAACAAAAAAACCCAAAAAACAAAAAAACGAAGATATGCCAAAGGATCCCATTTGTCCGTACCATCCTGTATTTTAACGGCCACCCCTCGCTGTCATTTAGTGTCCTGCGAAGTCATTTTTACCTACGTGGTGGCTGTCATTCAAGCCAGTGGCTCCTTTTAGACCTGGGATGTCCAGTCCCTTTGCTGGGGACGAGGGTAAAAGGGCTGGCGCCTCCGGAACGGTTTTTACTAGATGCCACCAAATCGCCCCGCAGCACCAGGCAGGCTTCCAGCAGGGCGGGCTCGCTACCCTCCCTCCTGAGAAATGCCCAGGCTATGATTTCCACACACCCTCCCCTACACCTGGGGTTGGCAAACCTTTTAATCAGATTGACTAGGTGTCATGTACTATTCATTGTGTTTAATTTGCAGGTTTTGGATGATGGTTTCCAATGTTTAATTGGCCACTTTAATATTTCCTTTTTTTTTTCTCTTGGGTTGGTCTCTGGTTTGTTGATTGTTAGAGCTCTTTGTACAGGAGGCTTGTAACTCTTTGTCTTACGTGTTGCAAATATTTTTCCCCTTTATACCTTGTCCTTTGCTATCATAAAAGCTTTTTTTTTTTTTTTACAGAAGCTTTTTTTTTTTTAAGATTTTATTTATTTATACATGAGAGACACGCAGAGAGAGGCAGAGACACAGGCAGGGGGAGAAGCGGGCTCCCTGTGGGGAGCCCGATGTGGGGACTCTACCCAGGGATCTCGCCCTGACCCAAAGGCAGACACTCAACTGCTGAGCCACTCAGGCGTGTTCCTGGAAGTTTTTTGTTTTTTTTTTTAAAGATTTTATTTATTTATTCATGAGAGACACAGAGAGAGAGGCAGAGACACAGGCAGAGGGAGAAGCAGGCTCCCTGTGAGGAGCCCAATGGGGGACTGAATCCCAGGACCCCGGGATCACACCCTGGGCCAAAGACAGATGCTCAACCACTGAGCCACCCAGGCACCCCGGAAACTTTTGTTTTTAATGCATTCAAGTAGATTGGCTTTTCTCTTTAGTTTTCCCTTTGGTGTCTTCCTGCCCCACTCCAAGACCGTGGAAATATCCATCGTATTTTAAAGCTTTCAGACACCAGATGCAGTGAATGGTTAGTGCATGGATATTCTCCACTGTGGTGCCTCCCTGGCTGGAGACCCCTGGGTGGGTTTGTGACTTTTGTGGTTTCCTGTCGTGAGGTGAACAATAACCCAGCACTGTTGTGGTCTGACCCGTGACAGCATCCTCTCCTACACCTGTGAACTTCTTGGGGTGGCTCAAAGGGGTCTTAGTGATCATCTGGTCCTGCTTCTCCCTAGAGGGCAGGTGTCTTGGCTGCTTTCCTCAGTGGAGCTGAGGCAGGGTTCCATTCCTTCCCCTTCCCTGACTGTCCCCTACCTTGCTCGTACAGGACTCACTGGGCACCTGGCCCCAGGTGGAGAAGGTAGGGAGACTTCTCCTGGCCCACAGAGCTGCCTGCAGGGGTCCAGACCCTCTGGGCTGCGGACTCACTTTCTGAATCTGCAAAATGGGCACAGTCATCCTGTCTGGCAGAGAGGGTGCAACATGAAAAGGAGATCTTGGATGTTAAAAGGTGCTCAGTGTCGGTACCCGGCACCCCAGGACACGGAGAAAGATCTTTCTCTGAAGAAAGGAGACATGGGCCCTGAAACCAATAAAGGAAGCTTCCTGGACAGGGTGGCAGGAAAGGCTAGAAAACGTGGGGGAGAGGAGGTGATGTGGGCCAAGGTGGGGACGATTCGGGGGCTGGCCCTCCAGGGAGCTGTGCTCATTGCCAGTTTCTACTGGGTGCTGTGGATTCCTCTGTACACGTCTGGTTTTGAACTCATGAACTTGGAGTGTGCCATTTTCTCTTGCTCCCCAGCATTTGACAGCTCCTGCCCTGCCTGGATGTCCTTCCTGCTCGGCCCGGCTGGCTCTTTGTTTTTAAATATTATTTTATTGCAGTGTAATTGACATACGATATTATGGTAGTAAGTGTCAGGTGCAAGTGGAGTCGCCAGTGGTCACCACACAGTTACTACGGTTTCGTTGACTTCCGTCCCCTTGTGTTCATAACGTTCCCATCACCCACTTTCTAACCGGAAGTTTGTATTTCTTGATCCCCTTCGCCCAGCCCTGCGTGCCCGCCCCTGCCCCTGCCCCCAGGCAACCACCACCAGTCTGTACTTTGAGTCTGGATTTGGCTCGGTTTTGTCTTTTAGATTCCACCTATAAGTGGAATCATGCAGTATTTGTCTGCATCTGTCTGACTTACTTAGTGCAATATTCTCAGGGTCCATGCATCTTGTTACAAAATGTCATTCTCTTTTATGGCTGAGTAGTTTTTTTTTTTTTAAGATTTTATTTATTTATTCATGAGAGACACAGGGATTGAGAGAGAGAGAGAGAGAGAGAGAGAGGCAGAGACAGAGACACAAGCAGCCTCCGTGCAGGGAGCCCAACGCGGGACTTGACCCTAGGTCTCTAGGATCACACCCCGGGCCGAAGGCAGCGCTAAACTGCTGGGCCACCCGGGCTGTCCTGAGCAGTTCCTTTTTTTTTTTTTTTTTTTTTAAAGATTTTATTTATTTATTCATGATAGAGAGAGAGAGAGAGAGAGAGGCAGAGACATAGGCAGAGGGAGAAGCAGGCTCCATGCAGGAAGCCTGATGCGGGACTCGATCCTGGGACTCTGGGATCACGCCCTGAGCCAAAGGCAGACGCTCAACCACTGAGCCACCCAAGCATCCCATACCTGAGCAGTTTTTGATCATACATGTGCCACCTCTTCTTCATCCACTCATCCGTCAGTGGACACTTAGGTTGCTCCCATATCTTGGCCCTTGTACATAATGCTGCAATGAACAGGGGGCTGCACCTATTTTTGCAAATCAGTGCTTTCGTTTTCTTTTTTTTTTAATTTTAATTTTAATTTTTTTTGCTTTATTATTATTATTTTTTTTACTTTCGTTTTCTTTGAATAAATCCCGTGGGGTGGAATTGCTGGGTCATGGTAGGGTAGTTTTAGTTTTTTAAGGAACCTCCATACTGTTTTCCAGAGTGGCTGTACCAGCTTACATTCCCACCAAGAGTGCATGAGAGTTCCGCTTTCCCCACATCCTCGCCAACACCTGTTTCTTGTGTTGATTTTAACCATTCCGACAGGTGCAAGGTGATAATCACATTGTAGTTTTGGTTTGTATTTCCATGATGATGAGTGATGTTGAGCATCTTTTCATGTGCCAGTTGGTCATTTGTATGTCTTCTATGGAAAAATGCCTGTTCAGGTTTTAACCAAATTTTTGTTGGTTTGCTATGGAGTTCATGAGTTTTTAATATACTTTGGATACTAACCCTTCATAGGGTATGTGATTTGTAGATTGCTTCACCCATTCCATGGGCTGCCTTTTTGTTTTGTTGATGGTTTCCTTCGCTGTGCAAAAGCTTTTTAGCCTGAAACAGCCCCATCTGTTTTATTTTTGTTTATGTTGCCTTTACTTTTTTTTTTTTTTTGCCTCTACTTTTGGTGTGAAATCCAAAAAAATCATTGCCAAGACCGATGTCAAGGACTTTACTGCCTGTTATTTTTGTCTAGGAGTCTTTGGGTTTCCTGTCTTACATTCAAGTCTTCAATCCATTTTGCGTGTATTTTTGTGGGTGGTGTAAGAAAGCGGTCCAGTCTCATTCTTCTGCATGTGGCTGTCCAGTTTTCCCAGCACCATTTACTAAAGAGACAGTCTTTTTTCCATTGCATATTCCTGCCTCCTTTGTTGTAAATCAATTGACCATATGTGTGTGGGTTTATTTCTGGGTTCTGTATTCTGTTCCATTCATCTCTGTGTTTATTTGTACGCAAACTTACACTATTTTGATTACTGCAGCTTTTTTTTTTTTAAGAATTTATTTATTTATTCATGAGACACACAGAGAAAGGCAGAGACACAGGCAGAGGGAGAAGCAGGCTCCCCGTGGGGAGCCTGATTCAGACCCCAGGATCCCGACCTGAGCTGAAGGCAGACACTCAACCACTGAGCCACGCAGGCTCCCTGATTACTGCAGCTTCGTAGTATAGTTTGAAATCCAGGAGCCGTGATACATTTTTTTTTAATTTTTATTTTTTTATTTTTTTTACATTTTTTTTTCTCAAGATTGCTTTGGCTATTCATGGTCTTTTATGGTTCCACAGACATTTTAGAATTATTTGTTCTAGTTCTGTGAAAAATGCCATTGACATTTTGTTAGGGCTCTCTCTCCCATTTCCTGCAGGAAGGCACCCTGGCCGCCCTCCTGGACTTTGGCCTCCACTGGGTGAGGGCATTCCTCTGGGACTTCCTTCCATGGCTCCAACCCATCAAAGTTCTTATCTCTCTGGGGCTGGTTGCAGGGGTCTAGAGCTCGGCTGTGGAGCTCATCTCCTAGCAAGTGCCTTAATGCTCACTCATTAGCCGTGTGACACTGGGCAGGTCAATCATCAGATGAGCAAATTGAGGCTTGGTTGAGTTAAAAGGGGTTATTATTCCTTACAGAGTTGTGTGGATTAAATGAGGTGATGTTAAGTGCTTAGCCTCTCACACAATAAATGTTATAATAAACGTTAGCTACGATGATAAATATTACCTCTGGCAGGTAGTCCCGAGTTCTCCCCAAGGACAGGGAATGCCCCTCCGCCTCTCCGGCTGCTTGTGCTTGAGGATGTGCTCAGGGCCCCACCTAGGTGGCTGCTGGAGCTCCTGCCAAGCCTCTGGGGGCCAGTGGATGCTCAATAAAGATCCTAATCTGGGAGGAAGTCAGAACCCGGGAAGCCCTTGCACAGGGCTGGCTGCAGTTGCTCTGGGGGCAGGACCAAAGTCCATCTCCAACTCCTGCCTAAATGGAGACATGCTCCCCAGGGCCCAGGGTCCCAAGTAAATGGAGTCCCACGTAGCCCCTAAGAGCCGTGTCTGCCAGGCCGAGGCTGAGCCTCCCTGTCCTTTGAAGGCAAGAGCTAGAGGACTATGATCCCATGGCAGGCCAGGGCCCAAGCCAGGCGTGGCAGTGGAAAGAAGCAGGCTTTGGGTTTGTCTTTAAAAACAAATAGCTTTGTGATTTTTTTTCCCCTTATGAAAACAGGGCACACACATGGTAAAACAAAACAAAACACACAAAAATTCAAATAATCAAAGGAAAACAAAAGAGGAAACAAGGAAGTAAGACTCTTGGCAATTGTTGGATTATTTGCTTAGGAAAGGCCCCTGCTGGGGCTTTCTCAGGGGCAAGCGGTCAAATCCAGAACCGAACTGGCTGAGGCTCTCAGGGGAATTTGTGAACTCGCCCCACCCAGCCACAGGGATGCTGGCCCCAGGGGAGCAGGCAGGCTGGGGCCTTTCTTTCTGTGCCCCTGGTCCCTGCCACCACTGGTTCGTGGCCTCCTTCCTGTCGGGCAGGCTGCACCAGTGCGGGCTTGTGTCCACCCGACTCTGACAATCCACAGGAGGAAGAGAGCCGCCTCCCTCTCCTCCTGACCCCAGGAGCATGACCTCCCCTTGAGCCGCTAATCTCTGGCCGGAGCTGTGAGTCCTATGGCTGGTCAGAGGACAGGGGGCTGCGGTGGGCAAGCCTCCCAGTGTCATGTGGTCAGGGCACAGAGGAGTGGCTCTCCAAGAAAAGGAAGGGGTGCCATGACCCTGAGTGTGTGGGGAGGGGTGGGTGTACGGTGCCCAGTGGCACAGACCACAGGTGATCCCTGAGGGGTTACTCCTGGACCCTCTTTGACCGGCTTGTGTCCCCTTCTGCTGAAATTCTCCAAAGGCTTCCCTTTCTAAAAAAAAAAAAAAAAACAAAACAACTCACCTCTGCCCTGAACTCTGGGGCACCCCCCATCTCTGGCCCTTTCTCCCCACATTTTTTTCTCTAGCCAATTTGTGAAAGGCACCCATCTGCCCAGTCCCCTCTCCATGGCTTTTGCAAATGCTGTTCCCTCTGCTGGAATTCTTTCCCCCTATTCTTCATGTACCAATTCTACGTATCCTCCAGGTTCTGCCTAAATGTCCTTTTAGGAACACTCTCTAACAACCCACACCCGGTATTATGCTGCTACTTTCTGGAGGGAACCCCGCCCCCCCCCCAATTTGCAAACTGGCATTTGGCAATTTCTGCAAATCTTTCTATCGTGGCCGATTTCAAGCTACCAACATGCATCGCCGAGCATGGATTTGGGAAGGGAGGGGTGCGTGTGGGTGGCCTGTCGTGCTCCCCCCTCAGCCCCCAGCTCCAGGGGCCTCCCTCACCCCCTGCAGGGTGCTTTTGCCTCCTAGCCCTGGCCTCTGTGCACCTGCGGGCACCTGTGGGGTGACTGCGTTTGGTCTCCCATGTCCCATCTAGCACGCGCCCCTCGTCCCCCAGCTCGACTCAGCCTCCTGAGGGCGGGGGCAGGCCCACCTCGCGCCGCGGCTCCCCTGGCCCGGCCGCCGCGCTCCCCAGACTGGCCGGCGACAGGTGCATGCACCTTGGGAGCGGCTTGTGCGAAGGCTGCCGGGAGGCCGGGCTCCCTCGTCCAGCACCCCAGCACCGCGGGGACCTCTCAGCCCCGGGCTTCCCATGGGGCTCCTTCTCACCAGCCAGGGAGCGGAGTCAACCCCACCGAACCCGCATTTCCAAGCTGGTGGGCGAGGCTGAGGATGCTTCCTCGATCTGATCTCCGGGGTGACCTGTCCCCTCCTGCCCGGGCTCCTCCTCCCCTGCGCAGCTGCAGCCCTGCAGCCCGGCTCCGCGCTGTCCCCCGCCCCTTCCCCCGCTCGTTAATTTGTACCAGCTTTTACGAGGCCTGATGTACATGCCCTAAACTCCCTCATCTGGAAGGCACGGGCCAGTGACTCGGGGGAGGCTATAATGCAGTTCTGGAGTATGTTCATCGCCCGGAAGACCCCTGTGAACACGTGCAGTCACCCCAACCCCGCCGCCTGGGTTCTCACACCCAGACCCCCCCATCCTTCGGGTTTCGGCTCTGATGTTGTAGACGTGTGTCCCTCTCCTGGGCCGCCGGCGGGGCGGGGCAGGGGGGGGGAGACACGCTGTGTTGGCACCCCAGGAGGGGGCACCCCACTCCCGTGCAGCCTGGGAACCCCTCCCTCCTCTGCGACTGGGGCCTGGTTGCCAGAGGTTCTCAGCAAATATTTGTCGCTGAACAAAAAGCAGGTTTAGTGAGAGGTGGTGAGGAGGCGGGTAGAGTGGCTTCCGAAGGCACTTTGGGCCACTTTCCAAGTGTTCTGCCTCCAACCGGGTACCCCCCCCCCCGCCCCGCCCCTGTGCCTCCCACACTGACCAGTCTGGGTTAGGCAAAGGAAGCAGGTGGGGGGTGGGGGGTGCTGTGCAAGGGAAGGCCGCTGAGCTGGGCAGGGCTGCAGCAAGCCCTTTAGGAAGGAGGGGATTAAGAGGCTTTAGGTGCCTTTGTTGGGAGAGTCGTCAGTTTACTCAACAGTGGGTGGGGGATGTGAGGGAAGGAGCCCAGGATGCAGGTGGGCAGCTCCTGTGTGCGATGGAATGTTCTGGATGGGAGCACACAGGTGATGAGCAGCAATGACAAGGACCTCCCCATAGCTATCTAGGCTGTCACACGATGGCATTTGGCCTCTTTGGAGAAGTGGTAGGAGGATGCAGTCCCAGCTGGTGCCAGGCCCGGGGGCACGGAAGGGTCCAGCGTGTTGGCGGAAAGAAGCCCCGTGTGGTCCCGGGGCCCGGCCAGAGTCAGCGGTTGGCAGGGGAGGGCAGAAGGCCTGCATCTGGGACGAGCAGCCCGGTGCTCGGCCTTGGGGCCCCCTTGGCTGCCTGTGGGGGGCAAGGGCCCAGCAGCCTCCCCTGCCAGCTGCCTGCTTCGGCCTTCCCTCCCCCTGGTGGCTGTCAGAAGCTTGGGGATGCCCCGGTATCCATGGGGAGTCTGTTCCCAGGACGGGGGTGCAGGCACTGGGGGTCCAGGGCCCACCGTCCTGCTCTGCGCCCTGCCTCCTATGAGCAGGTCTCTCGTGGGTGGATCCCCGTGATGCATGGAAGTGAACAGCTCTGGGAGCCTGAGCCTCCCCACGCCCGGGGCCCCGGGGCACCTCCACCTGCCCACAGCCCGAGGGCCCTCAGAACCAACACCTTCCAGGGAGAGGATGAGAAGGAGGCCCAGAGAGGGCTGGGACGTGCCCGAGGGCACCCCGCAGCGGGGCTGGGCGGGGCTGCGAGCAGGGCTCCGGGGCCCAGACCCAGGATTCTCTCTGGGTGCCTTGCCCTGGTGACCCCCTGGCTCGGCCGGGGAGCGGCTCCCCTGGGTCTGCAGAGCGCTTCCCCGGCTCTCTGGTGGGGAGTGTTTCACTGCGTGGTGGCAATCCCCCTCCCGGGCAGGGTGGCGATGGCTGAGTGACAGCGTGTCAGACCCACGTGGAGTGCTCACGGCCTGCGCAGCCCTCACCGGGCCTGGGGCTGGGGGTCCCGAGGTTGGCCTCGCCCTGCTGCCGCGGGCTCCTCCCGGGCCTCCCCGGACCTCAGACCCTCCTTGCGCGGCGGGCCTGGGCAGTGCCACGTCCACCGATGGCTGGTGGTGGCAGTGCGTTGCCCAGTTGCCTGGGGCCACGGCCGGGGGGACGCTTGCACGGCTCTGTCTCTGGTCCCAGGTGGCCGTCCTGCTGGGCTCCGCGCTGTGTGTCCTGGCCCAGCTACTGCGTCCCTGAGCCGGGGGCCTGAGCCGGCCTGGCACCCCTGCCATCAGCCGGGGACCCCGCAGCAGGGCCGGGCTTGGGTGTCCAGCCGGGGCCAGGGCTCCTCGGGGTGCTCCCGGGGAGTGTGTTGTCCTCTCCCTTCTCTTCGGGGATCCCCGTCTCTGGGGCCCAGAGAAGCTGGGCTGGGAGCCGTGGGTTTGTCGGGTCAGCACCCCGTTGCCCGCCCAGGGACCCCTGGCCCTGCATCTCTGTCCTGTCCTCTGCCATCCCTGGTGCCTTCCTCTTTCCCGTCTTACCACTGCCCTCCCCCGTGCCCACACTCAGCCTGCCCCCCACCTCCTGCCCCCCGCCGCCCCCTGGCCCCGGCTGTGCTGGAACGGCCCCTGTCAGGCCCTCATGACCTTGCCAAGTCCAGTGGGGCCCCTGCCTGGCCTTCCTGTCCGTGACCCTCCTGGGCCCCAGCAGCTAGACACCCTGAGCCCTCGGCTGCTGTTCCCTGTCCCTGCTGTGCCTAGTGGCCTCCGCTTCTGGACTGAGTGGCTGGCGGTCCCCAGAGCATCTCCCCTGGGACGTCCCCCAGGCCTCCCCCCTCCCCGGGAACCAAGAAGCTCTGGAACTGAAAAGTTAGACATTTATTGTTTTCCTTGAGTGGGGATTGACTTTTCTCCCGGTGGGCAGGCCCAGAGTGGCTCCTCTCCTAAGACGGGGTGTCCCTGGGGTCTCCCCTGAAGGCCCGGGGTGTTCGGTGAGGCCTGCCAGCCATGCCACCTCCGGAATCTGCGGGGCTCCCAGCTCCTGGGCACCGTCTCTGGGCACTTCTAGTGTCCTGCCCCTCATCCACTTTCAGCCAAGGGCCCTGGGCTCTGCCTCCTGCCCCCCGCCGCCCCCAGGCCGCTGGGCCCTCCCCCCTGCTCCGTGGCCCAGGAAGTGCCACACGCAGCGTGGAGGTGAGCTGGGGCGAACGTGCTCGGCCGCTGGGAGCCATCCCCCCTGCGCCGCCTGCAGTCCGGCTTGGACACCGGCCCCGTTTCCACTGCTGCCAGCAGGATGGCTGGGCCCAGTGACCCTCGCGGCCTGTGCTCGCAGGTCAAAGCAGGCCGGGCCAGATGGGCCTCACGGGTAGCACCCAGCGCCCCGAAGATCAGGAGTAGGAGGTCCTCACCCCTCCCGGCTAACCAGGAGTACAACAGCTCGCAGGGCCCAGAGCCATGGTCCCAGCCTCGCCGAAGCCCAGAGGGGCAGGTGGGACCGTCATCCCCATCTCTCAAGGTGGAGACAAGTGTGGGAGGCCATGAGGCCACCAGAGCTGGGAAACTGTTAGTAAAAGGAAGAAGGTGCAGCCGGGGTGGGGCCTTGGGGGGGGGGGTCCCCCTTTGCTCCCTACAGGTAGGACTTACTATCTTGGGTTGACAGATGGGACGCCTGGGGCCCATCATCCAAGGTCATAGTTGCCTCCGAGGCACACGGGGGTGGCCTGTTTGCATCCCAGAGCTGGGGTCCCACTGCCTCAGAGCTTGCCCGGCTGCTCACCTGCTGCAGGTGTGGCCTGCCCCGCCCTCCCGCCCCAGCCATGGCCTCCTTCCAAGGGGAAGCATGGGAACCAGCCCTGCAGAAGCGGGTGACCTCCAGCTCCCCGGGTCTTCCTCTAGGTGTGCCTCGGCAGGTGAGGGCCAGGCTCCTGGGTGCCCCAGGGCAAGGCTGATGCCCAGGGGCTGCCCCAGATGAGAGGGAGGCTGGTGGACCCGTGGTCCCAACTGTGACCTGTGGTCCCAACTTGACACCCAGGTGTGCATAGGTCAGGGGGCCTGTGCACACGGTTTCCCTGGCCCCGGGCTGTGGGTGAGCGCATTCGCGAGGTGGCCAGCGCTTCCTAGTCGCCTTGGCCATCGTGAAGTCATTCTTCTGCTCCACTTCACCCTGGCTGCTGGATTCCCACCTCCCCGGCCCCCCAGGTCCCCGCTGGTCTCTTCCCAGGCAATACAGGCCTACTTTCTGAAGTGTCCCCTCTCACTCAGACCCCCGTTTTAGGGAAGGAACAAGATGGGATGAGGCCTGCCCCCCATAACCCCTCCCAAGTGGAGCCCACACGGTGGCCGTCTCTGCTCCCAGGCTCCGGTCCTTTTGTCTCTTGTCCCACCTGGTGGGATGACACTAGGCAGGTGCCGGGCTGGCAGGCCCTGGGGGCCCTTGGGGACAGGGCGGGCTGTGAGTGGCCCTGGGCCAGGTACTGGAGTCCTCACGGTTCCAGCATCCCCTGCTCAGCTGCCCTGAGTGTCCTTGGGCTGTGGGGACAGACGGCCATAAACTGGGGGGCTTCGAACCACACACACGTATCTTCTTACAGTTCTGGAGGTGGAAGTGTGACTCGGGGTTTCACTGGGGCTGAAGTCAGGGTGTTGCAGGGCCATGCTCCTGGGCTTGGGGGAGGATTTTTTTTTTATTTGAAGATTTTATTTATTCATAAATAAAAGAGACACACAGAGAGAGGCAGAGACACAGGCAGAGGGAGAAGCAGGCTCCCTGCGGGGAACCTGATGTGGGATTTGATCCTGGGACCCTGGGATCACGACCTGAGCTGAAGGCAGAGGCTCAACCACTGAGCCACCCAGGGGTCCCGGAGGATCTGTTTCCAGGCCTTTCCAGCTTTGCAGACACCTGCAGTCCTGGGCTTGCGGCCCCTCCTCCACCTCCACCTCCACCTCCACCTTCACCTCCACCTTCTGGGGCCCCAGGGCCCCCTCTCCTGCCCGTGGTTCACCGTGACACCGGGCCACCTGGATAATCTAGGCCATCCTAGATTATCCCGGCGTGAGGTCAGCCGCGAGCACCCCGGCTGCCCTGTGCGGCCTTGGTTCCCACTGCCTCAGAGCCTCCTTGGTTATGGGGTTGGGACGTGCACGTCTTTGGGGGCACCGTTATCCTGCCCCCCCATTGCCGTATCTCTCCCCACCCTGTGAACGGGCTCTCCTGGCTCCACGTGGCACCCCGAGTGTTCCAGGCCTCCCACGGTGGGAGGTGACCTGTGCGGCATCCAGGTCCCGTCCCGTGATGCGGGCACACCGCCAGAGGCCACTGCGCAACATGGCAGGCCCGGGGGCGAGCCGATGGCCAGCCTGGTGCTGTCCCCTTGCTGTCCCCGGGGCCTGTTGACACAGCTGCCGCGTCCCGGGTCCTGCCTCTTCTCGCTGTCATCCCGCAGCCGCCGCCGGCCTGTCCCGGCCTCGCCTGTCGGGCCTGCCGGTGACCCTGGCCGTGGTTTGGACGCCGAGGCTCGCGGCTGAGCTGACCTGAGGTTTACTTAGACTTTTCTCTTTTGTTTTTGACTTTTTTCTTACTGTGGTAAAATACACAACATACAGCTCGCACTGGGACCGCGGGAAGTGTCCGATTTGATGGCATCCACAGCGTTGTGCACTGCGGCTATTTTTCTTAAAAAAATTTTTTTTTAAGTTTTTATGTATTGGGGTGGCCAGGTGGCTCGGTTGGTTGAGCATCTGCCCTCGGCTCAGGGCGTAATCCTGGGGTCCTGGGATGGAGCCCCCCATTGGGGTCCCTGCTCTGCGGGGATCCTATTTCTCCCCTTCCCTCTGCCTGCAGCTTCCCTGCTTGTGCTCCCTCTCTCTGTGTCAAATAAATAAAATCTTAAAAATAAAAAGATTTTATTTATTTATTCATGAGACACACACAGAGAGAGAGAGAGAGAGAGAGGCAGAGACACAGGCAGAGGGAGAAGCAGGCTCCCTGCAGGGAGCCCGACGTGGGACTCGATCCCAGGATCCCAAGATCATGACCTGAACTGGAGGCAGATGTTTGACCGACTGAGCCACCCGGGCGCCCCTGTTTGTGGCTGTTTCTAAAACCTTCTCAGGGCTCCAAATAGACCCGTTCCCAGCCCCCTCCCCCCCGCTGACCCTTTTCCATCTGTGACCCCCCTGCTCCCCACACCTCATCCAGCGCCGTCCTACACCGCGTGGCCTTCGCTGCCGGCTTCTTTCACTTGGTGTCGTGTCTTCAAGGCCCATCCGTGTGTAGCCTGTGTCAGCACCTCCTTCCTTCTAAACAAATGGTTTCTGGGAGCCGGTCGTTCACTTGTGGGTCGGTTTCAGGCAGCAGGAGTAGGGTGTCGGCATTGTGAAGCAGGGACGGTGGAAAATTCAATGTAGAAATGTTTTTTTATTGAGGTATAATTATATAGAACGTGGTCTTAGTTTCGGGTGTATGACTCGGTCTGTATTGCAACATGATCGCCGCCGTAATTCTACTTAACGTCCATCACCATACCTAGTTATAAAAACTTCTGTTCTTGAGTTCTTGGATGAGAAAACTTTTTTTTTTTTAAGATTTTATTTATTTATTCATGAGAGACGCAGAGAGAGGAGGCAGGGACACAGGAAGAGGGAGAAGCAGGCTCCATGCAAGGAGCCCGATGTGGGACTTGATCCTAGGACTCTGGGATCATGACCTGAGCCCAAGGCCACCCAGGTGCCCTGGATGAAAAACTTCTTTTTTTTTTTTTTTAATTTAAGGATTTTATTATTTTATTTACTCATGAGAGACACAGAGTGAGCGAGAGAGAGGCAGAGGGAGAAGCAGGCTCCACGCAGGGAGCCCAACGCGGGACTGGATCCCAGGTCTCCAGGATCGGCCCTGGGCTGCAGGTGGCCCTAAACCACTGTGCCACTGGGGCTGCCCGGATGAAAAACTTCTTGATGAGAACTTTTAAGATCTACTTTTTAATTTTTTTTAAGGCTTTATTTATTCATGAGAGACAGAGAGAGAGAGAGAGAGGGACACAGGCAGAGGGAGAAGCAGGCTCCATGCAGGCAGCCCAACGTGGGACTCGATCCCGGGTCCCCAGGATCACGCCCTGGGCTGAAGGTGGCGCTAAACTGCTGAGCCCCCGGGCCTGCCCAAGATCTACTTTTTTATTTTTTTTAATTTATTTTTATTTTTATTTTTTTATTTTTATTTTTTTTTATGATAGTCACACAGAGAGAGAGAGAGAGAGGCAGAGACACAGGCAGAGGGAGAAGCAGGCTCCACGCACCGGGAGCCCGACGTGGGATTCGATCCCGGGTCTCCAGGATCGCGCCCTTGGCCAAAGGCAGGCACCAAACTGCTGTGCCACCCAGGGATCCCCAAGATCTACTTTTTTTAAAAAAAGTTTATTTACTTAGAGAGAGAGAGCAAGAGAGCGAGTGTGCATGCACAAGAGTGGGGGGATGGGCAGAGGAAGAGAGAACATCAAGCAGACGCCCCACTGAACGTGGAGCCCAACGTGAGGCTCGATCTCATGACCCGAGATCATGACCTGAGCTGAAACCAAGAGTCACTCAACCAGCTGAGCCACCGCGCGTCCCCAACATAGTATTCGTAACTGTAGTCATCGTGCTGTACGTTACCCCCCAGGACTTAATTATGTTTTGGCTGGAAGTTTTGTTCCTTTTTGTGGCCGAATCAGATTCTGTTGTGTGGACAGAGCACGTTTCGGTTATCTGGTCACCTGTGGATGGACACTGGGGTTGGTTTCAGCTTTTGGCCGCTGCGAACAATCTGACGAACCCTGGGGTACAAGGATCTGTGTGTGTCCCCGATGTAAAGTCCTTTGGGTGCACACTTAGAAGTGAAGTTGCCGGGGCGGATGGGATTCTACATGTAACCTTTCGGGGAACGGCCAAGTGGTCTCCCACGTGGTCTCCCTCCTGCATCCCCGCCCGCCGCGTCCAGAGGGCTCCAGTGTGTCCGGAGCCTCGCCAACACTTGCAGTTGTCTGGTGTTGAACCTGTCCATCCTGGTGGGGTGAAGCAGCATCTCATTTGTGGCTTTAGTTTGCATTTCCCTGGTGACTAATGATGTTGCGCATCTTTTCATGTGCTTCGTGGCCAGTTGCACGTCTTGGGAGACGCATCTATTCAAGTCCTCTGCCCATTTACATTGGGTTGCTCATCGTCTTTGTTGTCGAGTCGTAGGAAATCTCTCTGTATTCTGGATATTAAACCCCCACCCACCCAGGGTGAGGACTTGAACCCGCTCTGAGCTGCTCCTCCCAGGCCCCTGTGCTCCCCGGAGAGTGGGGCTGAGGACTGTCCCCCGGGCCGTGGCTTCCTTGGTTTTCTGCTCGGGCTGTGACCTCCGTCCTGGTGGGGTCCTTGGCCGAGCCGCAGGGAGAGGGCCTCTGGGATCCAGGGGCCCGGGCGGCTTTGTCAGCCTGGAGGCCCGGGGACTGGCGCTGTCCCAGGCCGGAGGTGGCCCCTGCGTGCAGGGGGAGGGCAGCTGCCGGGGGAGCCCCGGTCCTGTCCGCCCGCCGGGCTGCCGGGGGTCCCGACCCCACCTCAGCCACCCGCAGGCTGTCCTTAGGGCCGTGGAGAGTGGCTGCTCGCTGGGGCAGAGCCCCAACCACCGGAGCTGCCAGATGAGGCGAAGGCTTGGGGGGCGCTGGGGGGGATTCTGCTGGCTTCCGGGCAGAGGCGGCCGGCGGTTCTAGGACTTGAGAGCCCCAGCTCCCCGCAGCATCTCCAGCAGACGTGGGCTCTGCCGTCCCGGAGCTAGGATCCTTCATGGGGACAGGTACTCCGCGGAGCACATGGCACCCTGCCATCACACACCGAGACACCGACTAACCCCAGGATGGGCTTGTGCGGTGGCAGCTCAGGCAGGAGGATTTTGAGCCTGAGTCTCCCTTCCAGACTCTCGTTGCCCCTGTTGTGTGTTTCTCCTTGCATACTCCCAGGGACAGTCGGCTCACTACCTCTGAAGCAGCCTGTTCCATTGCCGGCTGGCTCTGACCAAGTTTTGTGGGCTGGGAGGAGGGCGGAGGGGCCTGGCTGTGGGGACCTTGGGCAGCTGAGCCGAGCTGTCACATCCTTCCCTTCTGAGCACAAAGGGGAAGTGACTTCCTGGGTCAGCTGGAGGAAAGGGCCGGGCAGGATCTGCCCTTGGCCTGGCCGGTTCCGGGCCCTGTCGGTGGAGGGTGGAGGGTGAGCCCGAGGCTGCCCGGCCGCTCTGTGGGCGGGAGCGGGGAAGACGCTGGCGACCAGCACTGGCTTTCCCGAGGGTGCCCGGGTAAGTCCCGGGGACCTGGGCCCGGTTTCCAGGTCTGTGCCTCACGCGCGGCTCTGCCTCTGAAGGCCTGGGAACCGGGGGGCAGGTGCCCCCTGAGTGCGTGAGCACCCCTGGCCCGTCCATCCCCAGCCCTGGACGCAGCACCGGACTCCTGACCCCCCTCCCACCGAGCAGCCAGGGAGCTTTCTGGACGGCACCACCGTCCTGGCCAGGGGCACCCCCGTACCCCACTCTTGTGCTCTCCCTGCGGGGTCTGGCCTGGCTGCTTTCTGGCCGGAAGGCCCTCCCCTGCTTGGCCCACTCCCACCATCATTGTCTTTTTCTTTCCTGTAGAATAAAGTACAGAAAAGTACAAAAGATCCTGTAACAAGCACCCCCCGCCCCCCAAAATAAATGCATTCAACATTTTATCGAGCTTCCTTAGGGCTGGGCTAGGAGCGGGAACCCTGGCGACAGAGCCGGCCCCCCCGCCCCCCCCCCCCCCCCCCCCCGGCCCCAGGGCGCTTACCCTGCGGTCTAGGCCACTGCTGGGCTTCGGGCCTTAGTGTCTGTGACCCGCGGTGACACCCGCTCTTTCTTCAGGCAGGTGGCGAGGACGCCTCCCGCCCCCCCTTTCCGGGAAGTCTCCCCGGAGCCCCTAGGCAAGGCCGTCCCTGTCCCCCAGGGCCCTGGTGTCACGGCGGGGGCTCGGGGGCTGGTGCGGGGCGCGGGGGGAGGGGGCCCGGCCTCACGGTCTGTCCTCGTCCCCGCAGCCAAGTACCCGGCCATCAAGGCGCTGATGCGGCCCGACCCGCGGCTCAAGTGGACGGTGCTGGCGCTCGTGCTGGCGCAGCTGCTGTCCTGCCGCCTGGCGCGGGAGCTGCCGTGGCGCTGGCTGCTCTTCTGGGCCTACGCCTTCGGCGGCTGCGTCAACCACTCGCTGACGCTGGCCATCCACGACATCTCGCACAACGCCGCCTTCGGGTCGGGCCGCGCGGCGCACAACCGCTGGCTCGCCGTGTTCGCCAACCTGCCGGTCGGCCTGCCCTTCGCCGCCTCCTTCAAGAAGTACCACGTGGACCACCACCGCTACCTGGGCGGCGACGGGCTGGACGTGGACGTGCCCACGCGCCTGGAGGGCCGGCTCTTCTGCACGCCGGCGCGCAAGCTGCTCTGGCTGGCGCTGCAGCCGTTCTTCTACTCGCTGCGGCCGCTCTGCGTGCACCCCAAGGCCCTGACCCGCATGGAGGTGCTCAACGCGCTGGTGCAGCTGGCCGCCGACGCCGCCCTCTTCGCCCTGTGGGGGCTCAAGCCCGTGGTCTACCTGCTGGCCAGCTCCCTGCTCGGCCTGGGCCTGCACCCCATCTCCGGGCACTTCGTGGCCGAGCACTACATGTTCCTCAAGGGCCACGAGACCTACTCCTACTACGGGCCCCTCAACTGGATCACCTTCAACGTGGGCTACCACGTGGAGCACCACGACTTTCCCAGCATCCCCGGCTGCAACCTGCCCCAGGTAGGCGGCGCCCGGCGCGGGGCCACCCCAGCCCACGCGGCCTTGCCCCCGCAGTCCCGGGGCGAGCGCCCGGCTGCAGGGGGAGGTGGGGGCAGCGGGGCGGGCAGGGACTCGCGGCCGCTTTACGGTCAAGGGCACCTGGTGGAATGAGAACCTGTCGGAACCCAGCTGCGACATTTACGCTCTGCGGGCTGACGTCCTTGGGCAAACCGCTTGCCCTCTCTGTGCCTCGGCTTCCCCCTCCTTAAGCTGGGGTGGCACAGCCTTGGGCTTGCGAAGGGCCTCCCCTCCCCGGCTCCTGCCTCCCCTGTCCCTGCTCATCTCATCACTGCCCCGTGACCCTCGAGGGCCCCCTCATGGCACAGAGAGGACAGGGTGGGCCTCGCCCTATGTGGCCAAGGGGCTTGGCCTGAGCTGCCGCCCACCCTGGGGAATTTCTGAAGGTGGGAGGAGGGAGGGGGAAGAGAAGAGGAGGAGGAGGAGCTCTGGCCGGTGCTGATGGATTAGAAAGAGCCGAGGTGACCCCAGGCACGGGCTGGCTGGAGGGGGCATGGGGGGGAGCGTGTCGGAGTGTGCGTGCCTGCCGTGTGTGCAGACGCTTGCATGGGTGCCTGAGTGTGCCGGTGCAGGCTGCTGGCCCGTGTCCAGCCCTGGCCGTGCAGCCCCCGCGCCATCCCCTGCCCACGCTGCTGAGGTCCCGCGGGTGCCGGCACCTTCTCAGCCTCACCGCGGCCCAGCCCCCCATCATCCACACTTCACAGGCAACGCAGAGCTCAGACAGGGGGCGTCCCTGCCTCAGGAAGTAGCAGAGCCAGAGTCTGGACCCCAGGCCGCGGAAACTCCTGTCCTTAGCTGGGAGCCGGTCCTGACCTCCCCCAGGCTGTCACAGGCTCCCGGCCCCCGCCCCCCCGCCCCCCCCCCAGGTGGGCTGGTCACCTGCTATAAAGCCGCCTGTCCTGGGGCTTCCCTGGGGGGAGAGAAGGTCGTCCCCGGCAGTCAGGTTGTATCCGTGCAGGCGTTGAGGCTGGGAGTGCTTCCCGGAGGAGGTGGGCTGGGCGTGTGGGTGCAGGAGGCTGGGGGTGTGTGTGTGCGTGACACACATTCAGGGAAATGGGAAGCACCGGGCCTGGGAGGAGGGCGGCGGGGTGGGGCCTGGTGGGATCTGATGCCAGAGGGGCTGGGGCGCAGGAGAGGGTGTGGGAGGCTGCGTGACCAGCTCCGGCGGGCCCGTGGCTCAGTGGAACCCACGCCGGGCTGGGGCTCAGGAGTCCTCGGGTGCTCCCCCAGGATTCCCTCGGGGGAATGCAGGTCGGCCCACGGGGGCTCCTGGATCAGACACTTGCACGGGCTCCAGAGGGGGAGGGGGCACTTTTAATCGCTCACCCCTGCGTGGGGCAGGGGGCTCACAGCCTGTCGGGTGTCGCAGGCCAGCAGCCCCTCCACGTCGGGCAGCACCCAGCTGGACGTGGGAGCCCGGGGGTGACGGGGTGTGTGTGCCTGTGTGCATGCTCACGTGCATGTGCGTGGGTGGGGGGCGGCGCGTGCCCGGGCCGCGGCCTCTGACCCTGCTCGCCCTCCCTGCAGGTGCGGAAGATTGCACCTGAGTACTACGACCACCTGCCCCAGCACCACTCGTGGGTGAAGGTGCTCTGGGATTTTGTGTTCGAGGACTCCCTGGGGCCCTACGCCAGGGTGAAGCGGGTTTGCAAGCTGGCCGAGGACGGACTGTGAGCCCCTGGTGCCCCGAGTGGACGGACCCCGCCTGTGGCCGGCTGCCCCGCCTTGCTCCTCTGCCGCCACCAAGCTGCTCGTCACTGCCCACCCCACCCCCAGCCTAGGGCCCAGAACTGGTTTGGCCACATTTGGTTCCCACACCCTGGCTGCGCCGGGTCTCCCAGAGCCCAGGACCACATCTGGCCTGGAGAGGCCTGGTCTGCACCTGTGCGGTCAACCCCCGGCCCGGCCCCCCTTTTCTGGGTCTCGGGAGAGAGGCCTGGCCCTGGCCTGGGTGCTCCGTGCCCACAGTCTCCACGGAGCTGATTTTGCTGCTGTTCCCACGCCCCAAATTCAGTTCAGCGTTTGTTTCCACACCCGCAGATCAGATCATGCTTCCCAGCGGCCGTCAAGGCTCCAGCCTGGCCTCAGAAGGGGGCCCTGGCTCCCCCCTCCCTCCCACCCCGCAGGCCTCGGGGCCCTCCATGGCCACACCAGGTGGCCCTGAAGCCCCTCCTTAGCAGCCTTCCCTCTTCTCCGGCCTGGCCGAGTGTTGCAGACACTGCCCCCCTCAGCCGCACCCCTGCTCCTGCTCCACCTTGAGGCCTTGGCCTGAGGTGAGCCTTCCCGGAGCCCCGGAGGGTTCAGGTTGGACAGGGTGGATCTGTCTCCCTGGCCAGCTCCCCCAGGACTTGAAGAAATCTTCAGGGACAGGTGCCGCAGGCCAGATGGACGGAGGGTAGACAGGTTGGCTGGACAGACAGGTGACTGCCTGAGTGAACTACAGCTCGGGGGAGGCAGGCTGGTGTCCTTGGTGAGGACCCTGTCCTGACGGGTGGGGGCACAGCTGAAACCTCGGGAAGTCTTGTCAGCCCCTTGGCCCCAGGGGGCTGGTGGCAGGAGCAGGAGGGGCACCAGGCCCGACCACGGTAGGTGTGGCCCTGAGGCTGGGGCGCACCCCCTGGACAGGTGCAGAGGGGCTGTGCTAGCGGCCGAGGAGAGGGAGGGCTGGAGGCAGGCCTGTGGCAGCCCGGAGACCCGGCAGGTGCCGAGCAAGGACTTCCTGCCCAGGGCTGGGAGTGGCCTCCTGTGGTGCCAGGCACCCCCGTCCCCTGGGCCTGTGGGGTGAGGGAAGTGTGGCTTGGCCTGGGCAGGACCCCCACCCCCACACAAACAGGCTGGCCTGAGTCAGGGGCCCCAGGAGCACGGCTCCTGCAGGTCACCCACCTGTCCGTCACCACCTGCCAGCTCCCCCCACCCCGGACCCTAGGCAGGATTCCCGGGGCCTATGGGGGCAAGCGCAGCTGGAGAGAGCAGCTGCGGACCCTGCCGCCCTGGGATACAAGCGCTGCTGGATCTGGGGCGGCCACTCTGGGGTCCGGCCTCAGGCTGCTCACCCCCAACAGGCAGAACCATACTGCTTCCGTCTTTACGGTTGTTGGGAGCACCTGAGCAGGTGGGGTGTCCAGAGCCGGACCGGAGAACAGCGGTCACCTGTTGTCAGCCAGACTGGGGGCCCTGCCTCCTCCCCTCCCCGAGGCCCTCCCAGGACGGCCTGCACACTGCTGAGTCCCTGGGGGACGGGAGGTGGCTCAGCATTGAGGCATAGAGCCAGCCCCTGATGCTCCAGGTGTGGGCATGACCCAGGGCCCGTCTCTGGGGGAGGTTGTGGGCGTAGGCCCCCTCAGGCTCCCCAGGCCCCTCAGGCTCCCCCAGACCCCTCCGGCCCCCTCAGGCCACCCAGGCTCACTCCCGCCTTCCCGTTCAGCGCGGCCACCTGCCGAGGCCGCCTCCTTGTCCCCGCGGCTCCTGGCCAGCAGGCTCGAGGGTCGTTACCCAAGGGAGCGTCCTCAGCCCGGAGGGCCCAGAGCCGTGAGAGAGGGAGCCGGAGCCCGGTGTGGACAGTAAGTGTTTATTACCACGTGGACACAGGCAGCGCAGTGCGTGGACAGGTGCGCCACGCCGCTGGGGACGGCTCGCCACTGCCGGCCAGGCTGCTAACAGCATCACCTAGGAGAAAACTCGGAAACCATCTAATGAAGCGCGTGATTCGGGGAGTCCTCTATAAACCAAAAGAAATGTACACTTAAATAGGCAAATATAAAATACAAAAAAGGCGAGTAGACCTGGAGTTCTGTGTCAGGTAGAATCTAAAAAAATCCAGAAGTTGAACTTGTTTCCTCATTTTAATATTTCATCACAGGTTAAGACTTTGAAACGAAGCCCCTCCGGCTCCAGCGCGAGCTTGCGTGCGCCGTCCCCCGCCGTCGCGGGCCTGGCGTCTCGGCGGCGGGGCCAGGCCGCTACGAGGTGCTGATCCCGCTCAGCTCCTGCCTGATGGCTGCGGGGCGGACAGGGAGGCTCAGGGCGGGCCTGCTGGTTCTCTGGCGCCCCGTCCCCGCGCCCCCGGGGGGCCTCTGGGCTGTGCCCGGCCCCGTGTCCTGGGCGCCGCACCCAGGGGTCCCCAGGCAGCGGGCTCCTGCGCAGACCCTGGGGCGACAGCACAGCCCCGCGGGCGACCCGACCCGCCTGCCACTCCGAGCCGGTGGGGGCCTGTGAGCCGCTCGGGCAGGTGGCCTCTGGTTCCGGCAGCGGCAGCAGGTAGCGCCGGGCCTTGAGCAGGGGGACTGTCCTGGCAGCGCTGCCTCTCGTCTTCTCCCCAGTCCCCCCGACCCCACCCCTCTCCCCACACTTGGGGGAGAGCATTTAGTACCACGTGGACACAGACACCGCAGTGCGGGGACAGATTTCACCACGACGCTGGGGACAGACCCCCCTCGCCCCCGGGGCCTGGAGCCAAAAGAGCCAAGTGCTGGGCACTCATCCAACCAGGGGATGCTCCTCGGAGCCCCGGCCGTGCTGCCCCGGCCTCAGGGGAGGCCCACCCTCGAGGCAGCTTCCCCCCGGGCCTGGCCTGCGGGCCCTACCCCCCCCCCCCCAGCCTCCAGCCTTGCTGGGTGCCCTGCAGTCAGGCTGGCTGTGCAACCCCGCTCTGGCGTCCACGGGCCCTGGCCCCGGGGCCAGCTGGCGGCCCCTCCCAGACGGGGCCCCCAGCAATAAAGCAGAGTTAATAGTTGGCCTGTGTCCTCTCTGGCTCCCCGCTCAGCCTCGCTCTTCATTCATTAACTCCTTATCTGCCCATCCCAGGCCTGCGGGGGGGCGCGGGGGGGACTGGACAAACAGGAACACCAGTTCTCGGCTGGGGCAAGGACAGGGCGCGGCGCTCACAGCTCGGGGCAGGGGGTTGGATCTCTGGCCCCACACGAAGGCTCCCATCCTGGCCTCCCCTCTCCAGCCACCTGCCACCAGCGCCCACCCCTTTTAGCTCATTGCCCGGGTCCCCTCTGCTGCCTCGGGGGCCAGGCCCAGGCTCGGTGGGGTGAGGGGCCCGAGCTGTGCCTCTCTGCTTGCTCCTGGGGCCAGCCGGCTCTGCCTGAACCTCTCCTCTTCCCCTGGCTTGGGACCTGAGCCAGTGTATCAAAGGCTCTGGCAGGAACCGGAAGGACGGATGTGATCCACTGCAAGGGCCCTGCCCTCGGGAGACACATGCCTGCCCTCCCGGCCCAAGGCCAGGCCCGCTGGGAACTGTGTCAGACCCACAGGTCGTCCCGGAGCTTCTTGGTGTCCGTTACCCCCCCACCCCCACCCCCAGGAAGGCAGCAGCTGCCCTCCTAACCCAAACCCGGTGATCAAAGGTGGGAGACTCAGGGACGGCGGTCTGAGTGCACAGATGCTGAGGCAGCCAAGGATCACCGTTGAGGCTGCTTCAGTGGTCTTGCTCAGGAGCGCATCCTCGGATCACTCTCCCGGTCCACACTCTCACACGTTCACCCCAGGGAGGAAGCCGGGTGAGCGCAAATCTAGCTGTCACCCCACCAGGAACATACATATCTTGGGCAAGTCCCTTAACTGAGCCTCAGTTGGCTTGACCAGAGAACGGGGGTGATGTGATCAGCAGGAGGGACGGAACCGTGGCCACGGGACCTTGGGCGTCTGGGCCCAGGATGGTCTCCCTGCTGGGCCAGCACGGCTCTGCTGCCTCGCAGCCCAGGGGGTGGGCCGCCCTGCCGCCCCGCAGGGACCCTGGGTGACGTCCCGGGGCAGGCCCTCCACTCACCATCGATGATTTCCTCCTTCACTTTGTGGAGCTCTCGGACTACCTCCTCGAGGATCTCCTGTAGGGAGCAGAGCTTCAAAGTGAAGGGACAGGAAACAGAGTGGAGGAAGCTGGCTTTGCCAGGGGCGGTGTGTCCCAAGGACGCGTCTCATTTGCGTCCCCACAGGGCAAGGTCGGAGTGAATGGGAGACGGCACCCCACCCCAAGTCCCCCTGCAGAAACCAGGGGCGGCCCCAGAGCAGGCTGGGGGGTCCAGAAGGGCAGAGGGAGGCTTCTCTGCTGCTGATGGGGTTGGGGGCCCAGTGCTGAGCGTGGGCGCCCCCTGACAGACCTCTGGCCACCCTGCCTGCCCGCGTGGACATGAGAGGGTCCCAGCCTCTGGCTCCTGCACAGCCTCTCAGGAAAGGTCACACTCACCTGTTTCATCCGATCCAAATCTAAGGCATCCAAGGCCACGTCATTCACGCTCCCCACCGGCTTCATCCTGGAGAGGGTGGCAGGGTGCGGTAAGGAGGGCAGCAGGTCCTGGCGGGCGCCCGCCATGCGGGGACAGATAAGGCAGGCGGGTGTGCCTGGGCCTCCAAGCGCAGGGCCGAGGCCCGGGCACCAAGCACTGCCCTCTTCCCATCAGAAGCTTTTTGCTTTTACGCCTGGCCAGCCTTAAGCTACCCTGAAAGGAGTCTAGTGGCACGTCTCCACCTCAAGAGGGTCTCATGAACACCGTGGCCAGCCTTCCCAACCGGGTACAACGAAGGGGCTGTGTGGGGACGTGAGAGCTTGTACACAGACGTGGCAATGCCACGGTCACTGTTCCAGTCGCACTGCCCGCTCTGGACAGCAGACACCGGCAAGCTCCCCGTGGTGAGGGATCTGTCCCTGCCTAAACCGAGGCTCGGGGAAACCAGTGACGAGGACTTTACGTAGGATGCAAAGTCACAAAAATCACACAGTAAACACTCATCCCAACAGCATCTGCTTCCAACAAACCAGCCTCCCTGGCGTTGGGAACTGGTCCTAGCATGTAACTTTTTTTTCAGGAAACGTCCTTGGATGTGGTGTTGCTCTTCTCAGGCAAAGGGGTCTTGGTCACACGGACTGTCCTTTGAAACGCTGCTGAACTAAGGTTAGCTAGTTCGATAGTTAATGTCTCTTGCATGGGAACCATCCCTGGAAAATCTTTACAAAATGCTCATCTGAGCACTCAGCCTCTTTAGAACAGGGCAGTGGGGGCGCAGGGGCCCACTTTCTGAAGCCCACTCATCTCCCGTGGAGAGGATGGCGGCTGGAGCCTGCGGGACCAGGAAGTGGTGTGGCCTGAGCCGGCTGTGAGGACCACGGAGGTGACGGATGGTGGACACACACGTGACCCGGCAGGGCCAGCATGGCTGTGAGGGGCTCCTCTCTAGGGACAGGGCAGGCTGGGCAGCCGCAGTGTGTGTGGGTGGCCACCTCGGGCAGCAGGGAGGGCCCACGACAACCCAGGCCAGAGCTGCTGCTGGGGGTGTCTGAAGGAAGGAAGACTGCGGTCCTGAAGGCAGGGCCCCCCGGGTCACAGCAACGTTACTGACAGTGGCCTCGCCGTGGAAGTACCGTCTGCTGACAGACGGACGAAGAAGATGCAGTGCACCGGGCCCTAAAAACCGAGTCCTGCCGCGAGTGACAACAGGGACGCCAGGACGCCCCGAGGGTACGACGCTGGGCGGATCAGCAGGCAGAAGAAGACAAGCACTGCCGGTCTCACTGCGCTGCGGAATCTCGGGAAGGGGAGCCCACAGGAACCGGCAGATAGGTGGCTGTCGCTGGGGCGGGTGAAGGAGGTCAAAGGGCACACGCCTCGGGGTGTAGTCGTGAGTTCTGGGATCTAATGCGCAGCCGAGCGCATGGTGTGGCACCCTAGAGGCGGCTAAGACACGGATCTTGGCCCCGAGCGGTGGCTGTGTCCGCTAACCTCATGACGGTGAGCATCTCACAGACATCTCACAGACACAGATCACACAGACATCGCCGTGTTGCACACATCACACTCAGACGATGCTGGATGTCAACTATATTCTAAAAAAGCTGAGAAAACCAACCCCTGAATAAATCTAGGGGTCTAATACCTAAACCTGGAATAAAAAAAAAAAAAAAAAAAAAAAAGGGGGGGCTCAGTTGGTGAAGTGGCTGCCTTTGGCTCAGGCCATGGTCCCAGGGTCCTGGGATCGAACCCCGCGTGGGGCTCCCAGCTCAGTGGGGAGTCTGCTTCTCCCTCTGCCTCTCCCCCCTGCTCTTGTGCTCTCTCTCAATAAATAAAACCTTAAAAAAAAAAGAGAGAAATCCAAGAAGAACATGCTCCTGCTCCTCTCCTGGCTGAACTGAAGAGAGGCCAGTGTGGTTCTGAAGGAGTCTAAATAGCTTTGGATCCTGCTGGGGAAGGAGGTGCAGCCTGAGACCCCCGGCCCACGTGTCCGTCTGTGGGGTCGGGGCCTGTTCCAGCAGCCATTTCTGGGGCCACCTGGACAAACTGCTTCACCTGTCGGGGCCTCGGTTCTCCCACATGCACACCTGACAGCTCCCCCAGGGTCACCCGAGGCAGACTGCTGCCGCCTGCCCCCTTCAGAGCCCTCCGTGGAACTGGAGAGCACACTGGTCTCAGAGGTGGAGAGCCCCATCCCAAGTGGGAACACTTGGCAGCCCACCATGCTCCACCCGCAGGAAGTGCTGGGGGGCCACAAGCGCACCCCTGGCCACCTCACCTCCGCCCTCCTCCCGGGGGCCCCTCCTTTGGCTCTGGCCCCCTCACAGCCAGAGAGAGAGTGCTGGTCCACCACGGTGAGCACATACAGAATGCAGCCCAGCCCTCCAGCCGCGTGACCCCTGCTGACCCCTCCCCGCCTGCTGCCACCTGCTAGCCACGCTGGCCAGCTTCCTGTTCTGTGAACTGCCGGGTTGGTCTCAGGGCCTCAGCACTTACCATCTTCTCCAGCTCGGAAGACTGTCCCCAAGCTCTTTGTAGGGCAGGCTCCTCCTCATGCAGGTCAACTCAAATGCCACCTCTGAGAGGCCTGTCCCAGCCCTGTGCTAGAGCACCTCGGTCCCCAGCATGGTCTGCCATGCGACCCTCTGTGTTCCACACAGCACCTCTCAAACACACGGCCGCCTCGTGCATGGGCCTTCCCAACAGAAAATGGGCTCCTTGCAGCAGGGACCTGCAGGACCCAGCTCAGAACCTGGCTGACCCGAGACCTCACTCCTGAGGGCCGCGTCTGTCCTCAGCGCTCCGGCCGGAGCCGGGCCAGGGCCCTCCCCGACAGGCTCGCTCCACTCTGCACGGCCGGCTCCGATGCTACTGCTCTGAGCGCGGCTCCCCTGCAGTCTGTGCCGGGCAGTGGCGACCTTTCCTAGTACGGGTTCCAGAGACCTGCAGCTTTAGGCCACGCTCGGCTCCAGTGACTATGGGGCTGTTTGCCTCTCACTTTTGGGGACACCTCAGCTTTGAACATTCCATCCCGCTATGCACACCAGCTTTTGGTCTGGGAAATATGGTCTCCCTGGGGGAAGACGGCTGTGTGCTGTGGGCAGAGGAGGGAGGGGAAGGAGGAAGGGTGCCGGCCGGTCCCGGGATCAGTTGAGCTGTGGGACTGTGTCCAGCTGTCGCCCACTAATCGCTGTCACAAGACGCAGGGGCTCACAGACCTCTTTACGGGATCGAGGAGGGGAGGCTGGGAGGGGCCACCGGCTTGCCCGATGTCACAGAGAGCCCGGAGCACTGTCATGGGAGTCCGATGTCAGCCTCGCCTCACTACCTCCCCAGGCCCCAGTCTCTCCCTCTGGGAGGGGACAGCCAGAGTAGGCGTGCACAGCCCCTCACATCTGCGTCCCTCCAGCCCTGCCTTCCCCAGGTCTGAGGGAACAGGCCCACCCTTTCCCAGAGCAAACTGTTAGGTGACAGGACAGGGGGCAGGTTTGGGAGTGTTAGTCACGGGCAGGGGACAGAGGAAAGCCCCCGAGACGGGGTTGTTCGGTACCTAGAGTGAGGCTGCGCCTGAAGGGGGCTCTTAGCTTCGGGGCTCTTGGCCACGGACGGGGTTCTACGGCACGGAATGAAACAGACAAGTGAATTGGCCCCGCCGCCCGCCGTGGCCCCGCCGACTCGCAGTGCCGCCGCGTGGGGCAGCTCACCTGGACAGCAGCGAGGACACAGGCTTCTCCACCGAGTTGCTCCGCTCCCAGGGCTTCCGGCCAGTCTCTGTCAATTCATATCGTGGACAGGGAGCCTCAGAGCTGGGAGACCTCTCGGTGGCCACGTTCCCCCACAATCCCAGGCAGGAGGCCCCCCAGTGCTGAGGGTGAAGAGCTACCCCATCAGGAGGGGCTGCTGCAGGTGGAGCTGAAACCTGGCCCCTCGTTCCCAGTCTCCCCATTCAGGACACAGCTCCCATTCCCTCGACCTGGTTGACCTTGACTTGTGGCCTGGTTCTGAGTCCTCTCACCATAGCTGGGTTTCATCTTGATGGGGGAGCCTCTCAATCATGACTCCCAGAGTCGAGTCATGACTCCAGCAAAGGGCTGGGTGCGGGGTACAGACGGAGCCCTAGGCCGGGATGCTCTCAGGTGAGCCTGAGGGCCATGTATACACCTGCTGCCCAGAGACCGCTTGTTTCCCCCGCACCCTGCAGCCGGCCCCTTCCTGCCCCGGCCCTCATAGCTACTTTCTTTTTCCATTTTCTTTTTTAAGTGGTGTTAAATTAATGTTTCATTTTACTTCAAGAGATTTTTGGACTGAATTGAATTCCTAGACTTTGCAGGATGAGCGTAGAGGCAGGAGAAAATCCCTAGAGGAAGCAGGGAAGCCACCCAATGGGTGTGAGGAGAGCGTCCCCAAAGCCACACTCCAGGGCACATGCTGGGCCCACAGGCATAGAGCCTTGGGCAAATCATGTCACCTCCTAAACTGGGAAACAGAACCATTCACTGGAGTGTGCAGTGTTCATGGAGTGATTCACCAAGAATCCATGGTGGCAGCTCTCAGGAGAAGAGGACACAGGGGCAGTCTCACGGGGCAGGCAGGCAGCCACACCAGCAGAGTGGCAGGACCAGAGGCTGGTGCAACAACTGGCCAGAGCTTCCCTCTGCTGAGGGGGGCTAGCGGGGTTCCCCTCTGCCTCTCCTACCTTGTTCGGGAGTACAGGCCCGGTGTGGAGCAGATGCTGAACAAATGTTTGTTGAATGACTGACGAAGCACAGCGGCTTCTTCCCACCCTGCAGCCTCCAGGAACTGTCCTAACTCCATCCCTGTACGCTGGGGCTCGCATCCTGGGGCTCACATGGGGCTTCTGAGCAGGGTTGGGACTGTTTTTCCTCTAACACATAACTTTGGAAGCATTGCCTGGTAGACTTTCTTTGAGCACCACAATGAGCAAGACTCATGGGTGATCCCTGTCATACCTGCCACAGCTGGCGTTTCACAGGGAGACAGGAGTGTGGCAGGTCCGTAATCCTCCTCAGAGCCCTGGCCTGAGGCCAGGAACCTGAACCCCAGACGCAGTGCCCTCCTTGTCTCCATGTGGGAAATGAGAGGGCTGGATGGGGGGTTATGGTCTGGCCAGCTCTGATGCCCTTGGGCTGTCGGCACAGGTGGCCACGCCAGCATCTACTCTGGTCAGTGTGGAGGCTCCGGGCTTTCGGGTGTCAGGGAGACCAGCTAATGCCACCTCATTGGCCCTCACAGCTCATCTGTACAGTGAGGCGGTTGGGTTGAGTCATCAACCTGGAGGGGGCCCCTCCTGCTCTAAGACCTTGTGCCTGTTGCAGGGCAGGACGGCGCCCCTCACCTGAGGCGTTAGGTGGCTGGCTGGCTGCTCGGGTCCCGGGAGATGGAGAGGTGCTTGGCTCTTCCTGAAATGATAAAGAAAAACGCTGCCCTGGGGGATCCCTGGGTGGCTCAGTGGTTTAGTGCCTGCCTTTGGCCCAGGGCGCAATCCTGGGGTCCCGGGATCGGGTCCTGTGTTGGGCTCCCGGCATGGAGCCTGCTTCTGCCGCTGCCTGTGTCTCTGCCTCTCTCTCTCTCTCTCCCTCTCTATCATGAATAAATTAAAAAAAAGAAAAAAAAGAAAAAGGCTGCCCTAAGAGTCTGCATAGGAAAGCCAGTCGGGGCAAGAGCAGGGTGCCTCTGACCAGGTCACGAGGACACGTCAGTTTCTCGCATTTTCTAAGGAGCACATATTACTTTTACAATCAGCAAGACAATGAAAATTATCATTAACACATGAAACCCCCCAATCTTGGTGGGGAGTAGGTCTAGCCCATGGACAGTCAGGGAAGGAGAAGGCCGCAGGGAGAGACATGGGCTCCTGTAGAGTGGGGCAGACAATCTTTGGGGCTGGCGACAAGCCCTGCCCATTACTGAGTCCCCTGTGAGCCCACCTGGCCAACTGCTTATGAGCACAAGCACGGCCTGAGCCCCAGGGGAGTTTCTGCCCCACTGTCCACTGGGCCCTGCTGCCTGTGGGAGTAGCCGGGCAGGACCACAGAAGTGACCTCCCTTCTCCAGGCCTGGTTCACATCTCCATGGGCCGCTGTGAGGACCAGATGTTAGAGAACCCTAGAGGGGGGTGTGCAGGCAGGCTGCAGCAGGGCTGGGCTGCCCAGGGCACGGCCCACGTCCTGGTTGTGGAAGATCCTGTTCACTCTCTTTTACCAAGGGAGGAGGATGTGGTAAGAACCCATGCTCTCTCTCCTCCAACCAGCCCACAAGTTCCTCAGTGTTGCTGCCTAAGTGAGCTCTAGAACCTAGCTCTGCCCTCAGTGCCCCTCTGCTAAAAGCACCCACCTGCCGGGAGAGGCAGGGTTGACTGGTGGGCCGGGCGGAACCCAGAGCAGGGCCGCCTCTTGCTGCCCAGCAGTGGGTGTGCCCCACACCACTCTGTGCCTCTGCCTCCGTCCCCGCTAGCACCGTCCACTGTGTCTTCCCTGCAAACTCCACTCACCATTTAAAGCTCTGGGTAAATGTCACTTCTCCTGGAGGCTCTAGGCATATTTTAGGACTTCTCCCTCTCCCCCAGGGCCCCTGCTGCTCCCTCTCTCTCTGCCCTCAGCACTTTCTTTGCTCACTGTGTCCTCTCCCTTGAGGACAGTGGTCACATCCTACTGGCTCTGGAACCCCCGCACACATACAGCACCTAGCCCATGGTGGGGGGCACCACAGACCCCAGCAAATGCGTGTCTGCTCTGCCTGGGGGATGTCCATGGTGACATGCAAATAAAGGAGGTGAATGATTCAAATTAATTCAGAAGTAATAAAAGCTGACGTTTGTTGCACACCTGTACTTTGGGAAAATTTTATATTCTTGGGAAGGTGGTATTTACTAAGTAATAATAATTCCTCTGCTTTTATTAAGCAGCATGCACAACTGCCATGTGGAGCACTGACCAGGGACAGCCAACCGCCCTGCCGAGGCTGAACTGGTGTAATTCTGACCCGAAGCCAAGAACTACCTTCTCTTGCTGCCCATGCTGCATCCTGTCAGCTCTCTGCTTCCTTCCTCTCTGGTCCATCAGAGGCTTGGGGTGGAAGGACTGGGGCCCCATGGCCACCTCCAGGGTCAGGACACCGGGCTCAGTGCTCCAAGCAGGAGGCCCCCCAGCACCCGCCCCCCTACAATGTGAACCTGTAAGAGGCCACTTGTTCTCAGACTGTGAACAGACCTGGCACCCACCAGGAAGCACCTAGATATCTGCGGGGTGAGCAGGCGAATCCTGAGAGCCTCTGGTCTAGAGACAAGAGAATGTGCTGGGCTCTGGTCTTGGGAGGAATCTCCTCGGGCCTCTCATCTCAGAGTGGAATAACTGAAATCACGTGCATTAGCACATGTGCATGGGGACCCAAAGGAAACAGGCAAGAACGGAGGCCAGGGTGAAACCAGGATAACTGAAACATTACAAGTTTTTCTCCCATGCCATCCTATTATTATTTCACTAATAATTCAAAGAAATGCTCCCTCTACAAGGGAAGTTCTGCTTCCTCTCCGAGCTGGGAAGGAGAGCATGCCACACCTCCGGGGCACCTTCCCGCTCCTGGCCAGCAAGCCCGCTCCACCCCCAGCTCCACATTTGGGGCTTTTTTCCCTCTTTTAAATAACACTTGCTTGTTTGCCATTTGTTATTGAACCTACTAAGGTTCAATGAAGAGACTTTGGAAAACACTGAGCAGTACAGAACAGGAGAGCTCCGGCCCACAGCGTGCTTGCTCTGGTGCTTGGGGGGGCTCTCTCAGCTCCTGCTCTGTGGGGAGGCTGGCCCTGGGCATGTGGGGGGCTCCTGACTGTGCGTGGGACCACAGCAAGCTGAACCAGCAGTGACCCGGATGCATATTCTAAAAGGAAAGAAAGAGTGGGGGTCAGAAGATGAGAACTCCCACTTGGAGTGGAAGGGTTCTCCCAGAAGTCCCTGGGATTTGAATCCACTCTTCTCGGAGCCGGGGACTGGGGTGTGTCGAGGGTTCTGGACGGGGCTAGGTGGCCCTGCAGTTGCCTGGAAAAGCCAGCGCTGATTCAGGAACGCTGAAGCGAGACCACAGGCTTTTGGTGCCTGTGACGGCCCTGCAATTGTAGAAATGCGTGGGGCGTTAGCTGGGCCAACTCCAGGGAGCAGTACACCAGCCTGGTCCTCCCAGGGCCTAGTACCAGCAGGACAGAGTGCATCTGAATGAGCACAAGTGCGTGCACAGGGCTAGGGATCAAGCAGTGGGCAGCCTCACTTAGCCTGGGGGTCTGGGATGCTATTTTGGGGGGAGCCATGTTTACACAGAGATGAGGAGAAGCTGGCTGGAGGGGCCGAAGGACTGCATGTGCCCAGGCATGAGGGGCAGAGAAAGGGAAACCCGGCTGGCAGGGCCAGAGCGGGGGCGGGGGGCGGTTATCCCAGATGAGCCCAGCCTGCTGATGGGGGGATGTAAGGCAGCAACCAACCTGCTGGTTATACTTGTCCTGGCTCCTACCCCTGAGATGCAAACTGTATGCCCCTTATAGTTAGGGTCTAAGATCAGCCACTGCACCAGGGGCCTAGTTTTGTAAGAAAAGCTTAACACAGAGGGAAAGTCAGCCACCCCAAGTAGAAGCAGATGCTTGGAGCCCGTATGGCCAGACTGGGCTCCAGGGTCCTCTGCTCAGCTCACCTGCAGCTCCTATTGGAATCGATGGACTCAAGTGGAATCTTTTTAGAAATAATTTGAGAATATAAACTGCCCCAGTCTTCCAGCAGACGTCACCTACTGCGAGTGCACTCTGACTGCAGGCCTGCAGGCTTTCCCCTCACGGGACTCCTGGGCTGGATCCTGCTTCTCAGCCTTTTATCCGACCTCGTGAAGTTGTGACCTCCAGGGCAAAGCAGGGCCTGTTGGATGCTCAGAGAGCCCAGGCCTGCCGCCCAGAGTGTGGGGAGGGCCAGACTGAGTGCTTGGCAGGCTCTTCGGCATCCCCCCACCCCAAATTCTCTTGTCCGTCCTGTGAAGCACCTGGTGAAGTTTCTATCACAAGTATGTCCAAACCAGGCGCACATCAGTGCCTCAAAGGCCTGGCATCTCCCACTGGCGAGCGCCCAGGGCGGCGAGGGCTGGGGTCTGCTTACCGCTTGGCTTTCATCTTCCTTTTTATCAGCCGGCTTGTCTGTTTGGGAGGCTGCTTTTCTCCTAACACAAGGAGGAAGAAGGTGCAAATCAGCTCCTGAAGATTCTCAGCTCAGAGGCTGACCCAGATGCCTCTGCTGGACACAGCCTGGTCCTCAGAGGAACCTGTGGTGGGGATCTGAACCCTGTTTGGTGTGAAGGAGGCAATGCCTTGTTGAATGCCCAGGCCTTCTGTGCTCGTTGCATGACCCTGGACACCAAACTGGTCTGGGCAGGGAGAACAGGGGCCGGGGAACATTCCTGTGTCTGTTTACAGCACCTGAGGGCTAGAAGAAGTTGATTTGCACCCTGTCTAGGTTCCCAGGGGCCTGGGCTTGGGTGGGCCTGGGCAGCTCTTCCCCCAGAACACTCAAGGCCAGGCACGTGGGATGGGGAGAGGCGCCCCTGGGTCACAGGTCGGGGCTGAGTGATCATTCTGTCTTCAGCCTGACTGGCTTTGGTAAGCGAATCCCACTGCCTCGTAGGAGGCAGAAGTACCTCTTCCTGCCTCAGAACTCAGTCCTGCCGCGGTGCCTTCCCTGATCACCGCTGAGTCTGCCCCTGCTCAGAAAGGGGAGGATCCCAGAGAGCTGCAGCTGATGCCCTCTGGTCAACCTGCCTGCTCCCCACTTGCATGGACCCCTTCTCTTAGCCCCTAAAGCCCACCTGTGTTTAGGCCTCCTCAGTTGCGAACGTCTGGCTGACGCCCTGAGCTACATGCTCCTCTGTATTCCTCAGAGTATGCCCTCAGGGCTCCTCAGCTCTGCAAGGCTGAAGCTGTCACAGCCGAGAGACACCCCCAGGGAATCCTCCCCACCAACCTCTTCCTCACAAGAGCAGAGCCAGTTCTGGGGGCGCCCGGGTGGCTCAGTGACGTGTCTCCTTTAGCTCAGGTCACGATCCCAGGGTTCTCAGATCGAGTCCTGCGTGGGACTTCGTGCTTGGCAGGGAGTCTGCTCTCCCTCTGCCCTTCCCCCCGTTCATGTTCCCTCTCTCAAGTAAATACACAAAAATATTAAAGAAAAAAAAAAAGAGTAGAGCCAGTTCTGCCTCCGCCTGGTATTTCACGTCTGTCCTGTCTTCCTGCTGATACCCAGCACCAGCCGGCAGCCCCTCTTCCTGGACAACGGTGGCCCCCTGGCTGGGCTCCCCACTGCCACTTTGCTCTATGACACTGTCTCCACCCAGAGCCAAGCTTTAATCTTCTAAAGACACAGAGCAGGCAGGCATGCCAGTCCCGGGAGGGCTCTTGGCCGTGCGGACTTTCCCGCCTGTGCCCCCCGCCGCTGGGAGAGAGGCCGGGCAGAGGCCAAAACTCCGGGCTTCCAAGAGTGCCTCGCTGAACCGTGCGGGCGGGGTGCACTCATGCTTGTTCTTGGCAGGGCCTCGCCTGTCCCGCCAGCTTCTGGGCGTCTCACGGGCTCCTGGTGACACCAGCCTTTTCCTGTCTTCAGGAACTTCCTCTGCATTTGGTCTGAACCAGCTAGGCCTACTTGTTATTGTTGATGCACTGCTTTTGGACTTGGAGAAAGTGTATTTTCTTTTCAAAAAACATCTATTTTTACCCAAGGCTCTGTTCACCTCTGTGAGATTGAGGCCGACGTGCCTGCAAACAAGGCTACCTCTTGCAGCCTGACCTTCCTCACTCCTCCACGCCCTGGGCTCTAGGCCCAGGGGCTATCTCAGCCTTCCCAGTATTGTAACACTGCCCACTGGCCTCTGCCTGGACATGTGTTCTCCTCCTTCCGGGCCGTGCGCATGTGGAACCTCCCTTTTGGAGCCCTCCTGGCTTTCCCCAGGGAGTGGCCTGCACTGGTGGGTAGCCATATCACCCTGCAAGCCTCCATTCTGTTGTGTGACAACTGCTCACGGTCTGTCCCTGTTCTTGGTTGCCTTGTGTGCCGTAGGTACTCAGCCTCACGGCTCTTTCTGCCACTCACAGCAGGCTCCTTCTCCTGTCCCTTGCCATGTGTGCAGAGGCCCTGGGCAGGAAATGCTGGCTCTGCCCTTGTTGCAAAGCCCAATGACCCGCACTCTGGGGGCCTAGGTTTCCCACTTCATCCTCTCAGAGCTGTGTGTACTTAGTGAGGTGATCCCCCAGCCCAGTTCTCACTCAGGGTGAGCCCGCTTGGAGGACAGGGGACGTACCCAGAGAGTGAGAAGAGGTTGGGGGGTGGGTGTCACTGTTGGAGCGGGGCTCGGATGCTGCTTCGTGGACAAGAAGGAGCATTCTGATGGGTGAGGTCTGCCCCTGAGCCCCCTGCTCTGGTGCCCAGGGGAGCTATGGCATTGGCAACCTATGTCAGCACATTCCTGCTGCTGTGCCACGTTTATAAGGAGAACCCCTTGTGAAAAGGTCTGCCTGCCTGGCCTCTCCAGCTGGGGAGTCACTGTATGGCACAGGGACAGGCTGATGGCCTTGGGCAAGCTGGAGCCACACCTGCTAGTGTGGTAGAGAAGGGGATGACTAGGCCCGCGGCCCCAGCACTCAGCCAGGACGTGGGTGGAACTCCCAGGGTGGTGCCCTCTGGGCTCCTCTGTTTCAGAATGCCTTCCCTGTGTCCTCCACAATGGTCCCTGTAGGACTGGTCCCGCAGCACGCATTTGCCCTGGTAGACTCTGAGTGGCTCCAGCACTGAGGCATCTCATTTATGCTGGGATCTTAAGTGTGAGGAAAGAGCCTCTTCCCCCCCTGAACCAATGTCTAAGATTAGCTCCAAATTTCCCCCTGCTTAGGGTGAGGTTGGTACATGGAAGCTGCGTCAATCAGTGAGGTCAGGAGGAGCTGAGAGCTGAGACGACTCCTCTGGGCTTGATGCCTCAGGGTGAGCCCTTGAGGAGGGGAACTTGATTAAAGTTCCCTGCTTGGCTGAGCCCAGGTGACAGTGGGCCCTGGGACTGGGCAAGGCTATGCTCTGATGCTGAGGAGCAGGAAGTCCCTGACAAGTAGTTGGGTCTGGGGGTGCCTGAACACCCACCTCTTGGCCAGAAGCTTGTTCATTTCTTCCATGAGGCCTCCTCCTCCACCCCCACTGCTCGCCCGGTTGGCGTCAGACTTGGAGGTCCCGCTGGGGCTGGAGCCTCCAGAGGCATCTTCTGGCTAGGAGGTAAGGATGTAGCATTAGTCTGGAATCTTGGGGGGGATGTCACTGGAGGGGGAGGGGGCACATGTAAGTGTGGATGGGATTCCTATGATGGTGGCAAGGGGGACCACGGCTCTCGAGGCTCATCCCCCCAGCTCCACAGGGGACCAAGCCAGAGTCCAGCAAGGGAACAGGACTGGCTGGTTGCTGCCCAGCACTGCTGGCTTATGTCAGTGCCCTTGCTAAGGTGGGTGTAGACATGAAGGGAAGGAGAGGCAGTGTCAGAGATGCTGTCAGAGTCACAGCCACTCAGCTGCCCCATGGCCGATCCCCCTTCCAGGTCACTGCAGAGGTGCTGGGACAGGCCATGGGGCATGGCACTGCTGGCATCTAGATTGGTGTGGGAAGTGAGAGGAACCCAGATCCAGGAGACCTGGGTCTGAGTCGGAACCCTGCAGCTGACCGCCACACGGTGGGCAAACTGCTTCCATGCCTGTGCCTTGGTCCCCTCATCTGCAAGGGGATGCTTCTTGCCCCACCTATGACGGTCAGCGTGAGGGAGGTTAGAAACTGACAGCATCTTGTGGCTGGCACAGTGCCGGGTGGCACAGATGGTGTCTACGCTGGAGGGCTTTCCTGGGGTCTTATACATGGGGGCAGTTAGGGGCCCGGCCCACCTGTACCCATGGACGCTTACCCGCTGGACTCTCCTCAGCTTGGCCCCAGCCAAGGCGGCAGCCAGGCCGGACACGGAGCTCTCGTCGTGGCTGGCACCCTGTGCTCCTCCGGCTGGCAGTGGGGGTGGGGGTGGGGGGGTGGCCCCCGTGGGTGGAGGCGGGACAGGGGGTGGGGGCGGGGGTGGGGGTCCACTACATGAGAGGGGGGCGCTGGCTGCAGATGAGGGGTGCCCCGGTGGGAGGATGGGTCCTGAAATGCAAGAGTGGGGCTTAGTCAGTCCCTAGTCCCCTGCGGCTACTTCCCTGGGTGGAGCGACAGAGGGAAGCCTGCTCCTCTGAGGGATCAGCTCAAGGCTGCTTCTTCCAGGAAGCCCCCATGGGATGCGCCTAGCCCTGGTCCCTTCCCTCCCTACGCTAGTCTCCCCAGCATTCTGGGGCTTGGTTGGACTTACAGTGTCACATAGTGAACATCTGTTGAGCTCAGCTAACTTTCTCTTGCTCTAATCATGGTCTTCCCATGGGAGATGAAGGGCTTTGGTGGCACAAGTTGTATCTCTTTGTCCTTCTCTGTACCTAGCACCACCCCAGGGACCAGCCCTTGTTGGTCTCTGAGATGCAGCTGTGACTGACCCAAGGCCTCTGGGGACTGTAGCAGGTAACTGTGGTCGCAGGGCTGTTGGGGGCCTATGTGAGGGGGCAGTGCTGGGCAGTCCTCTGTCCACCATCTGAACAGCCCTCCACCCAGCGCTCACTGAGCCCCCCTCGTGTGCCCAGCACTGTAGCAGGTGCTGGGGAAAGCAGCCACAGGCTCCCTGCTCATGGCCTCGTGGGCAAGCAGGGAGCGAGTCACACAGATAAATGCACATCTACAACTGCGGCAGAATGACACGTGCTACTGGGACCAGGCACATGTGCCACCCTGGCATATAGAGGGGGGGGCTCTGACGTCAGAGCCCAAACTGCAGGGAAGTGGCCACCGTGCCAGGATGGTGACAGATGAGGAGTCAAGTCTGGTATAGGAGAAGTGAGGTCGAAGAAGGAAAAAGAGGAAGGGAAATGCAAGAGTAGGAAGAGGTACCAGGAGTGCTGTGGGCACCAGGCCTCTGCACCTGGGGGCCAGCTGTGACGGGCAGGAGTGACGGGCAGGGCTGACACAGGACGGGCGGGGGGGGGGGCCCACCGGGGGTCTAGTGGAGCGGGGGGTCCTACCAGCTAGCATTTGCATGAGGTGGGGGGCTCTTGCCACTGGGCAGAGGCTGGTGCTTGGTTTTCTCATCAGTGAAACAGGGTACCATCCACCCACTTACTGCGCAGGGCGTTGGGGGAAAGTATGTAAAACAAAGGATCTGAAAGTGCTCGCTGAGCCGGGAAGTCCTGTGCTCACTAACCAGCATCACCACTCTTCAGGGAACCTCTGGCCTTACTGTGCTCGGTTCTGGTCAATGCTTAGGACGATACTGCACCTTGTCTGCAGAGCTCCTGATTCCCGGGGCAGGTACGCTTTGCACTGACTTAGTTGCCGTGCGTGCACTGTGATGCTTCAGTGTTACCCTGACAGGGGCTCCCTGACAGGTTGTCCCTGACAGGATGCTGAGCTGGGGCTGTCTCTGCTTCGTTGACTGCTGTGTTCCTAACCCTTAGCACGGTGCCAGAAAAACAGGCTATGCCCACTGAGCATCTGCTCAGGCACTGAGTGCTGGGGGACCGGAGGCTGGTGGCGAGGGCCAGACAGAGCTGAACTGATCCTCTTCCCCGAGCTGTTCTCTTGTACCCCTGCTTTCATGGGACTATCACACAGGGAGATCTATGCAACCAGCAGCTCTTCATGGAGGGCCAGAGGTGCCCAGTAAAGGAGCCGGGAGCAGCTAGAGAAACAGGCCCCACAGGGGCTCTCACCTGTGGCTGAAGTTCTTCTCTCTAGAGACTCCTGACGCTGTTGCTGGTGCTGCTGCTCCATCACTTGTCTGAAAAACAACAGCAGAGCAGGTCTGACTTCTCGGAGCTGAGAACAATGTGGCTCTGTGTCCGGGAGCCTGGGCTGCAGAGTTGGGTTTCGCTGGCACTCCCTGAGAGCCACTGCATGCCCGGGGCTGGGGGCCTCAGCGGTGAGCTCGCCCCCTCCACCCTGGCCCCGCCTGCCAGGCTTGCTGTCCTCACTGAAGGGAGGTGGGGCATGTGACTGGTTCCAGGTCCCCGAACAACTGAGTGCTGGCAGTACCCTTGAACAATCTCATGAAGGCTGGGGCGACCATCTGGCTGAGTGACCAAGCTTTTCCCCAGGCTGGACATGCTCATCTAGCTTTTGGGGGGCCTAGAACCTCAGCAGACCTGACCTAAGGGTCGCCCATTCTTAATACAAATGACTATGTTTCCTGGAACGATTTTTAGGCATTACTGGTTGCCAAGAGAAGGGACACTAAGCCGGCATGTCCTCATTCTTTTTACCCCAGATCTAGCTGCAGGCCAGGCCTACATCAGAGAGCCATCTGGTAGGCTGCAGTGTGATGCTGTGTGTGCCTCAGTGGGCACTAGCATCCTGGGTCCTTAAGGCAGAGTGACCTTGGTGATCTTGAAGGCTGGTTGAGTGAGGACACCAACCCACAAATATTTCTACAGAATCCGGGACTGAGATGCTGAGGCAGAAGGCATGCAGACTCCGGAGAGCAGCAAGGCTTTAACTGGTTCAAACCACCTTTAATTAGCTCTGCTGATGAAGCACAGGTTGAAGGGACGTTCTCACACCTACTCTGGGCTCAATGGGAAAGCGTGCTAGAGGCAGGCCATGGTTTCTGCCCTGGCCACGAAGGGCAGCGGCAGAGCGGGAAGCTGCTAGCCACGGGTCTGCACTGTACCCTCAGTTTTCAGTGAGCTGATGCTTCTCTGGTGCTGGAACCATGCCCGGCACGTAGCAGCTGCTCAGTAAGTGCTTTGTGAAGCAACAGATACACATAGGAAGGAATAAATACAGCTGCCTTCATCTCAAGAAAGGTCAATGACACAGCACCTTTTCCAGAGGGGACCCAGAGTTTACTGCAAAGACCATTCAGAGGTAGCAAGCTTTCTGGGCTCCTGTTCTGGGATCATGGCTTTGTTACTGTGGGCAAGTCACACCCCTTCCCCAGACATCGGCTTCTCTGCAGAAGAAGCACCACAACACATGTTCAGGGCTGAACATGTGTTGATCATGTGTGATCCCTATGAAATCACGGTAAAGACCCTTTTGGCGCGAAAGGTGTTTGAAAAGCTCCCAACAGTGCCTGCATCAGCTTCTCTATCCAAGATGCTGACACATCACCCAAAACTCCAACTTTCCCAGCAGGATCCGTATGCTTAGCTGCCCCTGGTAAAATGAAGGCACTTGGAAGTCCTCAAAAATCAGGTGTGGATTTCAGACCCTGTTTGTGAGAGGGTACAAGGTTCCTGGGCTTAGAGTCACCACCTCGTGTTGGGCCCCCACGGAAGTCATGGTGTGAGGTGACCAGCAGGGACGAGGAGCAGGTCGCGGCCCTGTGGCCGGTGCTGACTCCTGCAGGTCGCAGGCCTCCAGGGGGCGCTCCAGCCCACGGAGCGTGGACCGCAGGTGGCCTCCGAAGGAATGCTGGCCTTCCGTGGTGGGGCAAGGTAATGCAGGCTGGTGTGTAACCAGTTCTGAGAGCTCTGCCCTGTACATCATTCCTGAGTCCACCTTCTCAGGGTGGAAGCAGCCCCGAGACCCAGCAGAAGGCTGAGCGGGGACCGCAGGGGGTGCCGATCCTGGTGCTGCCTCTAACTGCTCGTAACCTTGGATAAGTCCTTTCCACTCTCCGGGCTTATGTAAGGGATGGTACCAGTAACAGGAGCCTTGGAAGGTTAGTGTGAGAAGTAAAACGAACCAAAGCCTGTAAAAGCCCTTCACAGGCAACAACATGCTGTATTCTTGAGGGGCCAGAAGACAGGCCCATGGAATCAAGAGACCCGTGGGAATTGATAGAAGGAGTCTCCTGTCCATAGGCAGTCTAGAAGCACAGTCCCATCTTTATTTCTTTGAGGTGTGCAGGGTGAGGAATACCACTGTTATGTTCCAATGGGTAACAGGCCTAGAGCAGGAAGGTGCCCAGGGTTACAGAGCACCCCGTGGGGCCAGAAGGCACTCAGAGGTTACCAGCTATGGCCTTCAGTCCTCCAGGGTGGGGGAAAGGCTAGAGGAAGGAGGGCCCTGGAGATCCAGCCAGCTGAGGGGTGGGGACGGGGCCTCCCCAACTCCCAGCCCATGATTCCACATGAGGCTAGCTGCAGGCCCCCGGCTCAGCCCCTCGTCCAAGAACCTGGGTGGGGAAGGCTTGCACCCGGCCCTCGTCCTGGGCACAGCTCCCACAAAGCCCGATGCAGAGCCTCTCAGAGACGCAGAGCCCCTGCCGAGGCGATAGGCCGGGTACACACCCTGGCCCTGCCTTTCCTGGCAACGTGACCTGGGGTGGCTGCTCCCTCCTTGGCCACCACGAACTCTTCTGTAAGTTCAGGACAATGGTACTGGCCCCTCCTCCCTCCTCCCAGTATGAGTGCTTTAGAAGCTCCTTGGAGGGGATCCCTGGGTGGCTCAGAGGTTTAGCGCCGCCTTCAGCCCAGGGTGTGATCCAGGAGACCCCAGATCGAGTCCCACGTTGGGCTTCCTGCATGGAGCCTGCTTCTGCCTGTGTCTCTGCCTCTCCCTCTCTCTGTGTCTCTCATGAATAAATAATAAAAATAAAATCTTAAAAAAAAAAAAAAAAAAGAAGCTCCTTGGAGTGGGGGTGGATGTCATTCAAGGCTCACATCCCATGGAAGCTGCCTCCTCCATGGCCTGGCAAATGAGGACAACAACTCGGCCCCGGCCAAGCAGTTGGAGAGCAGCTGCAGCCGCTGAAGGGCATTCACCACCTTTGTCCACCTTAGTCTCACCTGGATGGTGAGTGGGCTGGGGTCAAGATCCTCCTGAGGCGCTCTGGCACCCGCCCAAAGCAGCCAGTGAGGGAGTGGCGGGCAGCCCTGGGTGGGTCGGCCTGCCTATCTCCAGCAGCGTGGCCTTGGTCACATCACCGAACCCCTCCACAGCATGACAACCACCTCCTAACACACGTGGGAGGGCTGAGTGAGGTAAGTGAACAGCACCCAGGATGCTGCAGACCGGAGGTCTCCATGAGACCACACGTTCCCTTCCTTGCTCTGGCAAAGCCACAATGAACGTGCTCCCTCTTCCGTCTGGTCTGGCCTGTCCCCACCCTGGTGTGTGTCTCTGGGAGTCCTGGCCCTAGCTGCAGGCGTGTCCTCTGCTCGCCACAGGGTGCCACTGGCCCTGGCTGGGGGATTACCTTCTCTGGATGTCCATCTCTTCAGGAGAGGGGCCATTCTGCACCTGACGCTGGGTGGAGGGGCCTGTGGGGCAGAGAAGCACAGAAGCACAGCGGTTAGTGGAGAAGGAAGGCCCTGGCAAAGCAACCTGGAGCTCTCCCCGTCTCTGCCCTCCTGGCCCACAGGAGTGGTCCCTGCCCCCTCAACGGTCCCCAGCCTGCCCCATCAATCACCTCTCTATCCCCGTCTTGAGGTTCTTCTCTCAGAGCCCAGTACAGGACAACATTGCTCACGTGGCTCAGAGTCCATCACGTAGCTATTGAACCCTCTCTCCTTCCCTTCCACACTGCACTTGCTGTGTCCTTACTTCTTCACTGTCTCGGGCCTCTCCACATCCCACCAAGCCGTTCCAACTAAAATCACCAGTGTGCTCAGCATCACCAAACCCAGGAGATCCATTCTGTCCCGCCTTTTGAGCAGAGGGTTCAGTGGGTTCAGTGTCAGAGCCAGGGATTTCACATCTGGTCTGGTGGGGCCGCAGCCCGGGCTCCTCACCACGATGCGGGGCCCTCCTGTCTGCATCTAGGAGCCTGCAGCTGTGGGTGGGAAGGACACAGTGAGGCACAGATGGCAGAGGCTGTCACGGACAGAGCCTTCCAGGCCACACACCCTTGCCCTGGACTCTGAAGGAGTCTGAGCAGTCCAGGTCTGCTGCGTGCACCCTATGTTCAGATGGGGGCTGGTGCTGTGCCACACATGCAAGAAAAGGCAGGCTTCTGCCCTAAACTGAGAAAGAGCTGATTGTTCCCTTCTCTTTGCCAGCTCAGATGTCACTGAGGAACTGCACAGAGTCACAGTGACAGGGAGGGACCCTGGGCAGGCTGGTCCGACCTCACTGACTACATGGGGAAGGAGCTTGTCTCCCCTCTAGGACAAAGGGGCAGCCACAGTTAGCCCACAGCAAAGCCCACAATGTGTGCAAGGCTTCTCCCACAAGTGCTTCGCGCTGCAGAAGGATTGGCAGGTGGTCCCTGGATCTGGGGCACAGCTGGGGACAGAGAACAACAGAATCTCAAAGCCAAAATGGATCATCTGATTGTAGGGCAGTCTCCTGCCCAGTGCAGGAGTCTCCTGTGTGCCTCCCAAGCAGTGACTGCTGCCCAATCCCAGCAACGGAAGCCACTACCTCCATGTGACCACGACCACATGCTTGCTTCCACAGAGGTCTTAAACCTGCCCATCCTCAAAGACCCTGTCTCTACCACCAGGAGGGACACAACATGGGTCAAATCTTTCCATGCCCTGAGCGAGCTTCCATGTTCAGCAGTCTCTAGACCTTGCTGTCCTGGGCCCTAGTACCCACTTTAGTCAAGTTCTCAGGGAGCCACGTCTTGCTGCTTTCCTGGCCCCAGTATGAATGTTCCAGCTGGGGAAGGAGGAGGCCAGTGGGCCTTCTGCTTGGTGGGAGGAGAGTGCCCTCCAGCACTCAGGGAAAAATGCTTCCCTGGGTCAAGCTGCTGGAGCCCGCCCTTGCTTGGTGCCTTCTGCTGCTCTCTCATGATGGGCAGGAGAGAAGGCGCCTAAGTGCTTTTACAGACATGACTTGTAAATACCTCGCGTGGCGGCCTGGCACACGATAGGCATCAGATCAATCTCAGGTTTCTTTCTCCAACTCTAAACACGTTTTAAAAATTAAATAATTTAACATATAATTTTGATCTTTTTAATAGAAATTGGTTTTTCTGACTTTAAGTAACATGTAACATGTTCAGTACAGACTTTTGAAAATTTAAAACACATCCTTGGGGCACCTAGGTGGCTCAGTCAGTTGGGCATCTGCCTTTGGCTCAGGTCGTGATCCTGGGGTCCTGGGATTGAGTCCCACATCAGGGTCCCTGCCTCTCCCTCTGCCCCTCACCTCACTCGTGTGTGCTCTCTCTCGCTCTCTCAAGTAAATAAATAAAATCTTAAAAGCAAACAAATAAACAACAAATCCTTGATGGGGTTCTTTCTCTCCTACAGGGAAGACCCAGGTGCTAGGGCTCCTTCCTCCTTGTTCTCAGGAAGTAGGAGTGGGAGCAGATATCTGCTATACGGCAGAGTCCAGGCACTTTCCTAAATTGTTTTAAAAAGATTTATTTATTTATTCATGAGAGAGAGAAAGAGAGAGGCAGAGACATGAGCTGAGGGAGAAGCAGGCTCCATGCAGGGAGCCTGATGTGGGACTCGATCCCAGGACCCTAGGATCATGACCTGAGCCCAAGGCAGACGCTCAACTGCTGAGCCACCCAGGGGTCCCCACTTTCCTAATTTAATTGAAATTCACCTTCATTCTTGCAACCCTGTCAGCCACTGAGTGGAACTGTAATGGGTGAGGTGGCCTGAAAGGGGAAATGACTTGCTCTGGGTCTCACAGACAGCAAGTGGCAGAGCCAGACTCAATTGACCTGCAAAAGGCCACTCTCCCTTCCATTCAATCACACCACGGGGTCGGACGGAGACCAGCTTAAGAGTGAAGAATGAAGGTGGCAGGGTGGCAGGGTGGCAGGCTGGCTCTCCAGGGCCACAGGTTGGACAGGTGTCCTCTGACCCCCACCCAGAGGGTCTATGCCTCTACCCACTTGTCCTGGCTGAGGCAGGAAGGATTTGAGACATCTCAGCCTCCCCTCTTCACCCCATTCTGGGAATCAGGGGCAGCTGCTCTGCCTCACCTCAGGGCCTGGCCTTGGCTGCTGAGCCCGTGTCTGAATCTGGAGTCGCCCTTCTTCCAGGGTTGAGCCCGTCCCAGAGACCCTGTTTAGCACGTGGTCTAAGGACCAGAGCCCATCCTTATCCGAGCTAGGCTCTCCTAGCACTGAGGTCATGTGATGCTTGAGCTCTGCTAACAGCTCAGACATCTCTGTGTCTGCCGGCCTGGTCTGGCCTCGGTCACTGGGACTCTTTCCCATCCCATTGTTAGGACCCTAGATGGCAGCAGATGGCCTCCACAGTGGTCTGTGGTGGTCTTGTGCTGGTGAGCCTCATTCTGCCTGTTGGGCCGGACTTCCTCCCAACACCTTCAGCCAGCCAATTCCTTCAGAGGGTGGAGGACGCTGGACAGGAACCTGGCTGTTCCCAGGGGGCTCTGGCCCCTACACTGCAGGCATACTTCAAAACTAGACAGTTGGGGGACGCCCAAATGGCTCAGTGGTTGAGTGTTTGCCTTCGGCTCAGGTCGTGATCCAGGGTCCTGGGACTGAGTCCCACATCGGGCTCCCTGCAAGGAGCCTGCTTCTGCCTCTACCCATGTCTCTGCCTCTGTGTCTCTCATAAATAAATCAATAAAATCTTACAAAAAAACAAAACACTAGATCGTTGGAATTTTAGACACTGCAAAGGAGGAAGAGAAAAGGCTTGGCTGTATAAGGCGTTCCATTCTTCTCAAACCAAGAAAATGTTAGTCTGTTTTGAACTAGAAGGATCCTTAATGTTAGGAAGCACGGTCCCTTTGTCTCAGAGGTGGGAGCTGCGGCCCGGGAAAGGGGCCTGGGAGTGTCACACGGGGTATCTGCAGCAGCCATGAGGTTCCCACTGTCTCCTTCCTTCCTCCTGGCCTATTCCCCCAGTGGCCCCAGTGGCCCCAGTGGCAGAGCAGGGAGGAGGACGGGGGGAGGATTTCTCCTCCTGAGCTGTCTAGGATTCCTTGGGAAAGCCCTGGCACAGCCCATTTGCAGGAGCTTCCTCAGTGGGAAATCCCGGGGTGGGAACACTGGGTGGCTGTTAATCACTCCCATGTGTCCCAGAGCCAAGTTATTTCTGGGTAGTCCCTGTGGTGCAACTGGAAGCCAAGGTGGAGGCCATGCAGAGACCCCTGCCGTGGAGTCGTCTCAGGTCAGCCAAGCCCTCGCCTTCAGGATCCTGGTGAGAGGGGTAGGGGGGACCCCTGGCTCCCCCGCCCTCCTCGGCCTCCCACTTCCAGCTGGTGATCCACTCTTACTGCAGCATTGTGCAAGAGCCCGACGGAGCCCACCCGCCTCTCCATGCCCACATGCCTGCCTCGGCATCTCTCTCCTGGACTGACGGGACCCTCTGCCTCCACCCTCTCCCCTTGCTTCCTGCCCCTCTTAAACACACACATCACAGCCTCCATGATCTGTGGCAAACACAAGCCTGACCCCCCAGGGGGTTGGGGCTACACTTGGGGGAAGAGGACTCCAGCCTACCCGGTAGCTGCTGCTTCCAGCCCCACCTCTGCAGCAGACCTTTCACATCTGCTCCCTCGACTGACCACATGCTGTGCTCCCCACCTCTCTGTCCTTGGCTGGGGCACTCAGTCTACCTGGGGTGCTGTCTGCAAGGCTCAACGCCAGTCACCTCATCCAGGAAGCCTTCTTATATCCTCACACTCCTCACTGCTTGATATGCAAGGGCTTGTCACAGCACAGCTTTCTCACTAATATTATAGACGTTTGCAAGCACTCTTCTCTTCCCTATGAGGTCTTGGGCTGCTTGAGGGCAGAGACCGTATCTCTTACTCATCACCCTGTGCATAGCGCCCAGCTCACACCAGACACTTGGTATGTTTTGCTGAATTGAGGTGGGGTGGTTAGAGGGAACTTGTGACCACAGGTGAAGGGATGGGGCTGAACTCACTCAGATGAAAATAAAAACCCCTTAAGAGATAAGCCACAGAAACACAAGCGACCCCTAAATTCAGGCTTGTTTAGAGAGGAGGCTGGTCAAGGGAGGGTTTCCTGGCTAACTATCCCCTGCCATAACCAGGACTGAGCTGGCAGCAGGACCCAGCCTTTGTCACAGGGCTCTGTGTTTGATGTGCTCTTCGGCACAGAACCCCCTCGGCTCTGCACATAGCTGTGTGCTGACGCCCCTCTGTGGAAACGTAGGCCAGACACTCTTTTGAGGAGATCATGTTTATCTGCCATGTCCCCACAAGGTACTGATCTGGGCAGGCAGGCAGGGAGATGGCCCAGGGTTGGGAGGGAGAAGGCCTGGCCAGGGTTTGGGCCCACACCTGTCAGCTGGGCCTCCTTGCCTATAAAATAAATGTAAATATGACTTCTAAAGCCAACAGTGGCACCTCACAAAGCTGCTGTGAAGAATAAACAGACTGCATGAAAAAGTACTCTGTAAACCATAAAGGCCTGGAAACTTTTCTTTTTTATTAGTACTAAAAGCAAATTCCTGGGGTGCCTCAGTCGGTTAAGCACCTGACTCTTGATCTCAGCTCAGGCTGTGTGAACCCCGTGTTGGGCTCTGTGCTGAGTGTGGAGCCCCCTTAAAAAAAAAAAAAAAAAGCAATTCTCTGGTTGGCGTCTCCTCCGAGTCCAACATCTCTTGCTAATCACAGGCCTGCCTGCAACCTTGCACACTCAAACGCCCCTTTACACCAGTCGGGCTGCTGGTGCTTTTAGGAAGGCTCCCCACTCACAGAGCAGTCCTCTCTGCCAGCCTCCATGCCTGCCTGCACCGCCCAGTCGGTCCCACCACAGCCCTGTATAAGGTGTGGTGGTGTCTCTTAGAGGGGAGGGGACCTGCTGAGGCCAAGGGGCTCCTGACGCTGGCCTCCATGTCACAGCTTGCTGAGCATGGGCGCTGGTTTGGGGCTTCAATGAAGACAACCCTCATCCTCTCTCATGTGGCTCAGATAAGTGTTGCCAAAGTTACGATAGAGAACCTGTCGGCACTACAGACATGTGAACGAGAAAAAGGGAAATGTGAGGTGGAACAGCAAACAAAGGTGGGGAGAAGCAGGGTGCCGGTGCGTGACCGGTGTGTGGGCCCGGCCCGGGCGGAGGGTGGCCTGTGCCTGCGCTGGCAGACGCCTGTCTGAACAGAGCGAGGGGCAGGGCACGGGGGTGAGGCCCACACTGATACTCGCAGCCGGGCCTGTCTGCTCCACGTCCCGCTGGACAGTGATGCTTCTTGGGGGAAGGAGCTGACTTCCCGCCATCTCTGAGGCCCACTTTCCAGACAGCTTTAAGATCCATCAGACATCTGCTCCTACAGAACATGCTGGTGACCCAGAGGAGGACTATTCATCCTTAGGGGTCAGGAGGTGGGAGAAGATAGAGGAGAAAACCAAGTTAGATGGGGCTGAGGCCGGGCCAAACTCCAGCCATGAGCCCATCTTGGAGGAGTGATGCAGGACCCTGGCCAGAGTGGCTGGGGCTGGCCCCCACACCACAGAGGCTGGGGGACTGGAGGGAGAGTCCACATGACTACCTGGGGCACTGGTGTCAGCCAGACCAAAGGACAAAGTGGGGCCAGGGGGTCTGAGGTAATCTCTGAGCAGTGGCACTTCTCCCTGGGGCTCCTGGAGGATGTGGGACCCACAAGCAGGGTGGCAATGATCATCCCACCCTTCACAGGGCTGTTGTGAGGTGGGATGTGAGCACACCTGGTGCTGGTACTTTCTAAAGGCTTCTACAGCTCTGTCTTTGACATAAAGATTTGACAGAGGATTCTAATGTGAGGTACACCCACCCTGTGTAACAGAAAGGGGCTGGGGGAGAGCAGCTGACACAGGAAAACCAGGTCGCACGACTGGCTCCAGGAGAATGAACCAGCCGTGGGGGATGCTTGGCCCCGGTCCTGCCCAGTGGTAGGGGGCACCTCCCTGTGGGGACTCAGCTAGTGCGGAGCTCCTTGGCCACGAGGACACAGTATGAATGCCTGCCCGGACCAGGAGAGACAGTCAAAATGAACCCAGGCCAACAGCGGTCTGACTTCTACTCTCCAGGGACAGAACTGTTTTGTTCTCTGTATCCCCAGGACATGGTTTCTGGCCTACGATCAACACGCGGGCAGCATTTGTTGAATAAGCGAACGATGAGGCCCCCAAGCAAACTGTGTGAAGATTTCCAACCAAATGTCAAGACTACAGCAGGTGACACATTCTTAAAGTTCTCAGCTCACAGCTGGAAACAGTCAGTGGTCAGGCCGGCGACTGCCTCATAAGCCTTGAGATATTACAGCAGGAGAGACACAGCAGGTCGCCAACAGAGGTGGTGCTCGGAAATGACCACAGATGGGGTAAGGGAAGAGGGAGCCCAGGTTTCCTGAGGAGGTATTATGTTCTGCGCACAGGGTCTGTGTGGGGTTCCCACTGCTGGTCCTCGTCCTCATGGGCGGGAACCTTGCTAGCACTGCTCCCACGGGTGCCTTCAGGACCAGGCAGGCGGCCTTTCAAGTGTTGGCCTAGAGGCCTCTGCACCGTGGACAGTGCTCATGCCCCCAGCAGCCCCCACCGGGAGTGAACAGCCCAGGCCTCCTGCTCCCCCTTGTTCCCATTTTCCCTCCCCATTCCTGGCTGGCCTCTTCTGTACTGCTCCAGTTTATACAAATCCCCTTCAGAGTGAATTTGGGGCCGGGACACCCAAGTTCTTGTTTGAATTCTGCTCAAAGTAGTTAGGTACCTTGAGAAATCCCTCCTTCTCTGGGCCTCAATTTACCATAAAGTGAGAAGGATGGAACCAATGATCACCTAGTTCTAACTCTCTGAAACTGAAAAGGACAAAGAAGGAAAGAGACCAAGATGGGGACAGTGGTTACCTGCAGATTGTGGGATTATTTCCCCTTTTTCAACTTCCAAATTCTGTACACGTGTGACGTATTACCTTACAATAGGGAAACACACATACAATAAAGAAACACATGGCTGAGAGTCCCCACGGAGGGAACAAGTGCTCCTCTGTGACTCCATTCTCCATGAGTCTGGTGGTGCGGGGTCGATGGAGGCCCTTACGGCTCCTGGCCCAGGTACCCCACTTTAAATTATACAGCCTGAGGTAGGCAGATAAGCCGAGGTGTTGCTGACACCTCCTCCTGAGAGAGACTGTCCTCCTGCCTGTCCATTAACATTCATGAGGCTCTGGGACATCGACCCCCTGGGCTCCTCTGGGACAGAAGGGACAGGCTAGGTTTCGAGTTAGTCTCTATAGGAAAGGCATCCCCTGGGCCTCCTGAAAAGATGGAACCTGAGATCCCAGGAGTGCCAGGGACAAAGGATCCAGCACCTGCTCAGTGATGCTTGATGGCATTTCTGGCCAGCAAACGACAGCTACTTAATCTGGGTTGGGCAGAGTCCCAAGCCCCTCTGAGGTCCCCTCCTCCTCTCTGCCATCTCTGGCTGCCTCCTTCCCCTCTCTCTAGAAGGCCCCTGCATTTTGGGTTGATTTAAAAGTGGCTCTCTGTGGTGGAGGCAGCCTTCCTGGACCAACGCCTTAGCACCCATTCCCTCTCCTTTCAGGGCTTCTACTGCCAGGTAAGCTAGTACCCATGCGGGAATGGAGTCTGTGGTCTGGGCTGGAGTCTTTGGAATTGCCTTGCCAAGGCCACACAGGAATTGGTGGTAGAGCTGGGACCAGCGCCCAGGACAAATGTCTCCCAGCCCAGGGCTCTGGCTGGACAGGCAGCTGTCTCCCCACTTCCACGCTTACAGAGCCAAGGTGTCTGAGCAGTAGACAACCCTGACTGCCACCTCCTGCTTTCATGACAGCTCAGCTGCTTGTCTGGGTTACCCTGGGTGAGTCTTCCAGTGCCTTTCCCGCCAAGGCCTTGCTAATGAACTGAGGCTCATGGTGGACTGATACGTGAGGTAGCTGCGGGGTCACCCATTATGCCCTTGTAACAGACCCTCACTCCTGAGCCTGCAAGTTATGGTTCAATCATCACCCCCTGGTGACCAATGGCTAACCCTGAATCAAAAGGCCAGTGTCTAAATGACCCGAAGCCCTGGAAGGTCAGCCAGTGCAGATGCGAGGACTGTGATTCCGAGAGGGAGCTAAGGCCTGGGCCATACAGTGAGAAGCACCTTCCTGGAGTCTAGAGAGGACAGGCCTTTGCACTGTGTCAAGGGCAGCAGGAGGCCTGTGGAGGAAGCAGCCCCTGCTCCCTGTCCCCGTCCTTGCATAGAAGGCCTGGGAGGCCCTGTTCTCGGGACAAGTAAGGCTGGGACCTAGGCCCCTGGCTTCCAGGCCAGGATACGGCCAACCAGCCTGCCTCATCCCCTCAGGCTGTGTTCCTCAGACCCCTTATTTTCCTGCTGAAATAACTTGTCTCCCTTTCCTAATAAGCTCACTGCAGCACATATAACGAACCTTGAAAAGAATCTCAGAATAAAGAACAATAGAAATCTATCACACCTTTACAGTGTGCATGACAAAGTGCCCCTGCATGATTTGGTCATTAACCTGCTCAACTTTCCAGGGTGGGGCCTATCAGACCTCCCTTAGAGGCGAAGAGATGGGGGCTCGGAGAGGGTGAGCGACCACCCAAGGCCACAGAGGAGCCCACGTCTCCTGAGCTCAGTCTGTACACTGCTTCTGCCCACATTTCTGCGATGCCTCAGTGCAAAACAGGGTTTACCCTCTGGTCAGCCACTAATGGGTGCTCCATCCCAAGACCCAGAGCTCATGCCCACCATCCCAGCTGATGGGAGCAGAAGGAGAGGCCCGTGAGGGGCGGGGAGGAAGGGTCCATGAAGAGGAGCAGGGAGGAGCCCTTGTGAGGAAGAGGAAAGACCCCCCGCCCCCACCCTGAGAAGAGCAGGGAGGAGCCCCCCAGTGGGAAGGGAGGAGCCACCTCCCTCCATGCGGTGTGGGGAGCCCCCATGAAGAACAGGGAGGAGCCCCCCGTGAGGACAGGAGCAGCCCCCTTCCCACCCTGAGGAGCACGGAGGGGCCCCATCACCTACAGCTCACTCTGCAAAGCACGGTGCAGTCGCAGTGGCAGAAGCAGAAGCAGTGGAAGGTCCACTCTCTGCTGACCATTACGGGCAGGCCCCCGGGCGCAGTGCAGGAGGGCGCTTCTCGCATCCCGGCCACTTACCTCTTCTTCCTCAGCCTCCCGGCTTATGCAGTGGGAAACCGATATGCCAGCCAGCCGTCAAATGGGCTTCACTGTCTCAATCTTTAATGAGGCTTCCCAGCTAACCTATCAGAACCCTCCCGCCTACCTGATCCCAGCAAGCTCTGGGGGCTGTGGAGAGGTGTGCAGACCCCTGTGGGGTCAGCTCACAGGCCCTGGTGACAGCAGGTGTCTGCCAGAAGAACCCCCCGCCACAGCTCTCCTCTTGTCCACTGTGGGCAATGGGACGGGGCAGGGTGGGCACAGAGCCAGAATGCAACAGGTGAATAGCTGGAGGCCGGGGCCTGGGCACTGTGCGCCTAGGCCACTCGCTCTCCCCAGGCTCCCCTGGGGTCCCGGCTGATGGTCCTCACGTGTCCCCTCCTTGCCATCATGTTTGCTTCCTCCCAACCAATCCCTGCCACTCCTGGTTTCTTTCCCAGCCCAACCAGCTTGAAGGCCTGCAAGAGCTTAGTTTTTCCACCTGCCGGCAGGCATGCATCTCTTGCACTGCCCTGGGACCCCTTCCTGTCGTCACGGCCATAGGCACGGAGGCCATTCCTTCTGCTGGGAAGACACATCCACCCTTCCCTGACTGGCAACCCCACAGAGCCCAGGCTAGGTGGTTCTGTCTCTGCGGAGCATTCCTTGGTTCCCCAGGGAGCAGCATGGGTAGCATCCCCCTCAACCCTTTGCCTGCTCTACTCTAGTGACCTTTACTGTCATGCCGTAAGGAATGCACCCACTGCCAATATCGGAGTTTCTCTTCGGTTTACTCCACTGAACTGTGAGCTCCAGAGCAAATCCCATGCTTCTCCCTGCTTGTCCCCAGGCACCCTGCACAGGGCCTGGCAGGAAGTGCACCAAGCACGTCCATGCAGCCTGCCCAAAGCCAGTGTCACATTCTCCCTGTGGGTACCTGGTCAGCCCTGGTCTGACTAGGCTTGCCCCTCTGTGCCTTTTCTCGGTCCCCAGGAAACGTCGTCTCTCCAGAAAACTACCTCTCAGGTCTGCCTTCTCTGGGCTGTCTGGGCCCCAGCTCTTGAATGGGGTCTCTCAGCCTCAGGCTCACCCCTTGAGCCATATCTGCAGACGAAACATCAGGAAGCACAGCTCTTCTGTGCCGTTCCCTGGCCAGGGCCCGAGCAGGTCCTACCAGCACTCACGGGAAACTCTCACTTTTGGGCCTGAGGCCTCCTCTGCTCAAACGTGCCTGGCCCAGCCGCTAACCGCCTTCTCCAGCTCCCTCTTCCCCTACCAGTGACTTACTTGGGCCAGACCCCACCCTCTTTACCATCTTCCCTGTGGATACTGATTGTCCCCTCTTTCCATTCCTGGGTATAAACTGCAAATATGCAAAATATGCACAAATTTGTAAGGGACAGCACTGGACTTCAAGGGAATTGGCATCTCTGTCTTCCCCAGACACTGACTGGGAGGGCCACCCGGAAGCTGGCAGCTCACCTCCCCCTCTACTTCTTCCCTGAAGCAGGGCTCACGTGGTCCTGCCTGTCTAGACCTTCCTCAAACAAATGACATCCATTCTCAGGGTCTCTGGGACCCTGGGCTAGGTAGTCAGGGTCCGTTTTTGGGATTGTACCTTCCCGTCTGCGGGGTTAAAGTAGAGAGGCAGCATCACTGTGCCGACAGCGGCCCCACCGTTATGAGGTTCTCACCATGTGCCAGGCACGGGGTGCCTGGACTCGAAGTCACTTGGAGCTAGATGCAGCCCTGGCTCTGTCACTTACTCTTGGCCTTGGACGGGTTACTGTAACTCTGTTTTCTTATCTGAAAAATAACAAAAGCACCCTCTATCTTGGCTGATGCGGCCCATGAGGCCCTCTGCAAACTAGCTAATTAGATATATTTGTTTCTTCAACAGGTATTTATTTCCAATTTTTTACTCTGATGGAGGAAAGCAAGAGAGGGAAGTTATTTCTAGACCAGATCACGTAAGAACATTCTGTTAATGGTGCGTGGCTTGGCTAATCTCCAGCTGTGCCAGAGTCCCCGGGGTCAAATCTGGTGGGCAGCAGTCCCCCTGTGCCAGTCACTCCTACCTGCTGCTTCTGAGGCCGGTTTACTCTCTGCCATCCACTCCTAAGCTGAAACAGCTCCCACACCTGCAGCAGGCCCTCCCACCCAGGGGTGGGCACCCCAACAGCTTGGTGGTGCTCTGGGGGTATATGGAGGAACAGAGAATGCAGACCACCTGGAGTATCAGGTTTACCGCAAGGTAAATAATTCAAAATTGGGAAATAAGCACAGATAGATCAAGGAGTAGAACAGAAAATGTGCACGAGTCTGGAGTGACTTTGGGCCGCACAACCAGCACAGGAGGGGCAGGCTCCCAGCCAGCACCCACCCCCAGCCCATCCGCATACTCCAGCCCAGCCCCAGGTGCCCCGTCGCCTAACGGCTGCTCTTCTTCAGGAGGTCACGTGCATCTTCCTGAAATGTTTCTGTCTTTCCTGCCTCTCTCTTGTGGTTCCTCTGCTTGCACTGAGGCATGTCCCCTCTTGTGCCCCACCGGCCTGCCATCCCCCGAGGCCTGCTCTGGGACTTGCACGAGACACCTCCTGACATCTTCACAAGGGAATGCTCTTCCTCAGAGCCCCGCCCGGCCTGGCGCCCTGACTGTCTTTTATTAGAGCCGTGTAGGTGCTTGTCTGCACCCTTACTGGACTTCGAGTACCTTGCATAAGAGAAACACCCTGTATTTATGCTTCCGCATCACCGCGTTGAATTCTCAAAACAATGTGACAAGCTATTATTATTGCTCCACATAATAGAACAGAAAATGGAGCTTCAGAGGCATGAATCACCCATCTAAATCAGTGGCAGAGCTGGGTCAAGCCAGGAATCTTTCAGTTACACCTTTCTGCCATCACCAACGGGGCCTGTGTTGCTCTGAAACGGAGAGACAGGCAGGTGTGCTGTCTGTGCACAGTGGTGACCGAGGCCAGCCTCCAGACAAACCATCACTGACTCCATCTGGGAGGAAGTCAGAATGGCTCAGAAGCGGGGCAGTCAGAGCCTGAAGCTCTCAGGCAGCATGTCAACTGTGAATCTGCTGGGCCCCTGCTAAGAGCCGTGGCTCCGGGGCAGAGATATCCAGGCTGTGATTCTTCACCTCTGAAGAACTGTTTGGCAGGGAGAGGAGGCCATGAAGGCCTGGGCCTGGGGGGAGGGCTCCTTCCTCACAGCTCCGGGGAAGGGCTATGCCTTAGAATGTTATACTCAAAGGTGGTCCTTCAAGCCCTGGCTCTGCCGCCTATTCCGCAGCCTCGTCCTGTCTCCCACAGCATCCAGGATGGGCAGTGCTCCTGGCAGTGAGGGGGGCCAGACGCTGGCAATCTCTGTGCCTTGCACACATAGCTGCCTCTTTCCGGAACTGCCTCTTCTCTCACTGGCAAACTTCTCCCCCTGCTTTAAGAGCCAGATCAGGCTCGCCCACTGCAGAGGCTTTCCTGACGGCTCTGTCCCTCTACCTCAGCCCTCGTGCCAGGCCTCCTCTCTAGTCTCCACAGGCCCTGCCCTGCCCTCTGCCATAGCACCCGCCGTGCTGCACTGTCAAGTCTCCCTTCTCCCCTTGACTGAGCCCCAAGAACACTGGACCCTGCCTCCCCACCTTTGTGTGCTGGTGCACCGCCCAGAATGGATGCTCTGTAAATGGCTGTGCATTCATTCATCACACAAATGTCCCTGTGAGAGGCGCACAACTGCTCCCTTGGAACTTACACAATGAAGACATACATGTAACAAGAACATAGGAGGTAAGAAAACCAAAGTGGTAGGTGATAATTAGGGGATGATTGAGCAGAGGTGAAGGAGCTACGGGCTATGTGGAAGGAGGAACACTCCAAGCCAAAGGGACATAGGTCTAAGACCCTGTGTCAGGAGCATGGATGGCATGCAACAAGAAGGCCAATGTGCCTGGAAAGAAGTGGCTGAAGTACAGTGATGGGGAGGTGGGATCAGAAGGTGCCAGGACCAAGTAGTCCTTGCAGGCTTTGCTAAGGATTTGGGTGTGATTCTGAGTAAGACTAGAAGTCTCTGGAGAGTCTTGAGCAAAGGTTGACCTGACCTGAATTGGACTCGAAAGGACCAATCTGTTTGCACGTGAAGAACAGACTATCATGAGCTGAGCATAGAAGCAGGCAAAACAAGTAGGTGTCTGCTGTGAAAACCCAGTCATTCACTGAGTGAATAAAACGGGTGAATGAAGACAGGCAGCAGACAGGTGCGGGGCAGGGCTTCAAATGCTCACACCCTGTCCACTTCAGAAACTGCAGGTCGTACTCAAGTTCTGCACTTGGGTTCCTGAGTCCTTGTGACTATTACTTATTAAGAGATATGAGTTGGCTCTTATCCTGCATGAGCTAAACTTGGCAGGAGGCTGACCTGTGAAATGATCATTCTTTAGGGAAGAAAGACAGGCTAGATGAGCAAACAGAAAAGGGATGCTAATGAATTTTTGACTTCCTTCAGATGTAGGAGTTTGGCCATAGAGCTGGGCCCGGCTGAGGGCCCCTAAGAGTCCACCTATGATCAAGCTGGGTTACCACACTCAAAGTGTGGAGGCCACCAGCTGGCCAGCAGCTCTTCTGAGAAGTGATCAGTGCGACAGGAGAGACTTGGACTGGCAATTAGGTGGCTGGGGCTCTGTCCCTCCCCAGTGTGGCCTTGGGCAAGTCACATACTGCTCTGAGCCTTCATTTCCTTGTCCTGAAAGTGGGGACAACTATCCCTAATGTCTCCCTGATGATCGCAGAGGATGCTGTGAGACCCAGTGGGATGAGCAAGCACGACGGCGTATGGGACATAGGGGGCCCTGTCCTCTCAAGGAGTGGATGAGTCGCTGGGGCATGCTCCAGCTTCTCCCATGCCAGTCATGACCCTGCCATTGTGGAGGGGTGAGGTCCCAGGACAGTGTTCTAGGAACAAGGACACTCCACTCAAACGCTCCCAGGGCTTTATAGCTGATGAATGACATTCCCATCCACCGTCTCACTGAGCCTTGTTGCGACTTGGTAGGCGGTTACTGCAGCCATCATAAAGATAAGGAAGCTGGGCTGAGGGTGGCTTGCTCAAGGTTGCCTGGCTGCTCCGTGTGCCAGGCCAGAGGCATGGGTCTGCCACCCTGTCATCTGCCCCCAGAGTCTGTGTCATTTCTGCCAATCACCTGTGCCAACCACAGGCTGCTCACTATGCCCCAACCACAGGCATATGGGCAGGAGCTGGCAAGGCCGACCATGTAGCATCCTGAGCCCTGACTGGGCCCTGGCATGTAGGCCGTGGCTGTAGAAAACTAAAAGCCCCAAAGAAATCTGCCCACTAGTGTTAGGGAGAAACCCCGGGGGCTAGCGGAAGGGGGTATTTCTTCTCCAGGAAATGAACAAACAAACCAGCAGCTCTTTAAAGGAAGACAATGGTGGGATGTTTGGAAATCAGGGGTCCCCAAGAGGGATAGAGAGTGCCGTAGTGGGTAGAGGGAGACCCCAATGTCAGGCAGAGCTTCTTTCCAGACCCTTGATTTGAAGTCCCAAACCACGGAGACCTGCTCGTGTCCCATCCTCCTTATCCTCGGCTGCTCCCACCTACCCTCAGTCCCAGGGCCACGGCTGGGTTCAAGCACCGCCTCTCCCACCACCCTGCACTCCTGACCGTCCCAGCCCTGCAGCCTGGCCTCCCCCTCTGTGTCCCAAAGCAGGGTGGTCAGCATCACCACAGGAGTTGATACAATTAGTTAACATTTCAAATATGGGGAAAAAAAAAAAAAAAGAGTAACTTCAAAGTGTTATAGTAATTTCCAGGTGACAAAGTCATGAACGCCATGTCAGGTTACCCTCACAACAACCCTGTGAGGTAGGTATGATGAACCTGTTGTACAGAGGGAGAAACATCTCCGAAATGTATGGTAGCTTGCCCAAGGGCACACTCTTGGTACAAGCAGTGCTTGAACCCAGATCCACCTGACTCCACGTATGATGTGCACACGCCGCAAACAACGGTAGGTTCGTGAACACAAGGCTGCTGGCCGAGGAAGGTGCGCTCCTTTGTTTAGGGGTGGTGGTAGGCGGGCCAAGGTGACGGGTGCGATTTCTGTGTGAGACAATTCTATTTGCCATGTCCCTCAATCACAGATAGCACCCCTCACCTTGTGCCCAGTTTCACAGGCTTGCGAGCGATGCTGGTTCAGGAATGCCGTCTTGGTCTCCAGACGATGGCGTGATGGCAGGAAGTGCCAGGCGACGTGAGGCACACAACACACAGAAATGAAGGGGTGAGCTCCCCCACTCTAGGGCGCTGGAGATGGGAGGAGCAAGATGCCTGCCCTCTAGGGGCTCACAGTCTAGATCAAGTAGGCTGGATGACTGCACATTCAGAGCCAAAGAATGAGCCCGGAGGTGCACTGGGGCACCTGGAGGCTCCCCTGGCACAGCACCACGAGGGATGGAAAGGCCAGCCAGCACACACAGTGGAGGACCCACAAGTATGGCAGCACTGTGAGGGGACAGCATGGCATAGCTGGTGTGACTCATGCACACGGTAGGAGGACAATGTACGTGGGGCAGGAGTGGGCTGTGGAGGGGCTTCCTGAACTGACCCCGGTTCTGCAGAAAGGTCATGCTGGAAGCACCAGCAGGAAGGACAGGCCAAAGAAGGGAGGAGAGGCTGCCCTGTTAGGGTCCTGCGACGAGCCTTCAGGGGACAGAGAGTGAGCATATGGGATGAGTCAGAGACATGTCAGGGGTCAGGCACATTGCACACGTCATCAGTGTAAACTGTCCAGCGCCATCAAGGATGGGACTGGGGGCCTGTGCCGAGTTCTAAGATACGACAAGCCTTTGAGTCTTGATTTGCTTACTCAACCTGGCATGATACAGCAAAAGCTCCTAAGTCAGACAGTGTGCTGGTTTCTGAGGGCCCAGTGTCAGGACACTTAATGATGCCCAACCGACTGGATTCCCATGGGACAATGCCAAGTGTTGTGAACCTTGGTGATGGAGGCAGAAGTAAAGCCGGGGTAGGGGTGGATGAGGCTGCCACGGTGGCTGGAAAGGCTTCATCCGAGGGGTACCTTTTGGACAGGAGGAGTTGGCCTGAAAGTGCAGGGTGGTGAGTAGGGCAATAGCAGGGGCATCCAGAAGTGTGGTAACATGCAGGCGTAACCAGGCACAGATGTCTCGCCATCTGTGGATCTTGAGCACAGAGGCTAGTCAGGAGCTGGCCAACAGAAGGCGGTCAGGAAGGAGGGGGTAGGACGGGGAGGAAGTTCGTCTTTCAGGTAGGGCCCTGCTGGCCCTATGTACTTGTGTCACAGGTGAGGCAGGTGGGAGGTGAAGACAGCCAAGTGTTTTCATTTAGGGAAAAAAGGTAGGTCCATTTTCCACAGAAAGGTTTATGAGAAGGGAAATTAAGCCCCGAGTCTAAGAAGCTATGAAGTGGAATGGTGTGAAGACATGGAGCTGGGCCGGTCTTCATGAGCAGGTGTGTCTAGAAGTCCCGTGCTGGGACTCCTTCCCACGTCTGTTTCCCTGCCGCTCAGGGTATCAACCAAGGACACCAGAGGCTGGGAAAACTGGGAGGACACTGCTCGCCCAGCACCAGCACAGTCAGATCTCAGAATGTACTGATGATGTTATTACAAGCAAACCAAGAAAGAAAAGGATATTCCGTTACATTCCTTGAGGCCAATGAAAATATGAACTTCACCATGTGTTTTAATTCACTCCATGTGGATTTCCACTAAGCTACCAGGTTTTTCTTCTTTTTCTTTTATTAAGGGCCCTAATATAGATAAAATAGATACAGGGGAACAATTTTTGGTGCAGCAGGGTAAGGTCCCTGGTACCTAGTTGGACCCTTGGAGCTCCTCGAAATAACAGTTTGAAACTCACCACATGCCACCCAGAAACCACAACCAAAGTGGCCTTCCACTCGACCGCTGCTGTTCCAGCCCCTGCCCAGCCTTCAACGTCCTGGGGGCATTCCCAGCTCCAGTCCATGGCCTGGTCTAGGCCTGTAAAGGAAATCTGATACACGAGGCATGAACTCATTTCTAGACAGCTAGCCTTCAGGACTCCTGCCCTCAGCACTGCGCTTTCCTGGAACCCTCGACCTCACTGAGACAGGCATCACCAACTCATCCGACAGATGAAGAGGCAGAGGCTCGGAGGAGCGGTTCTACCTGGGGCCAGACAGCCTATCTGCAGCTGCCCCGCTGCTCCTGACTTGCACCCGGCGATGCAGCTTTGCGTTACCGCCTGCTGTCCCAGGCAGCCTATCCTGCGACAGATGTCCGGGTGCTGGGACAGTGTACTCCAGGACACCCCCCTGGGGAAAAGCCTCCTTTCTCCAGCTCTGAGGACTATGGCTGCCTACCGGGAGTGTCCATGGGCCCCAGACCCCGGCGATCTGTGTGGAAGGCCTCAGAGCCACTGCGGGGCGTTCTTTTCTTTTTCCTGACATGGTCTGGCTCAGTCACAACATGAAGTTTGGCCAGCTCCCTGCCAACCCCCATCATTCCCAGTGACCTACTGGGAGAGGCCATGACTCTGGCATGAGTTGGTGGTTGCTGGATCTGCTGATTTCAAAAGTTTCTTGGGGTCTTAGTGGGAGTCTGAGGAGTGAACCCTCTGTTTTGGTCGGGGGTTTCCCCACCCTGTCCTGAGTTGACAGCAGGAAAGGTGAAGTGCTGGGAGGGTGAGGTGAAGGACGCTGTGGCTCCTTGAGGCTAGAACAGGGAAGGACTGCCAGCAAGGGCGGGCTGTTCCTTCACCCAGAAACTCTGACTCAAAACCATCAGAACCAAGAGGGGAAACGATGGACAAACGAAGCTACCTGGAGCCCTCCTGAGCACTGCCCTTCACGTTCCTCAGGTCTCTTCTGAAAGAACCCGAGGTCCTAGGTCCCAGGGAAAACTCCTTCTTAGGAAGGAGCAGGTGGATCCAGCCTGGGTCTCTGGGGCTAGTGGGAGAGACCTTGGGCACAGCCCTGGCTCTGCCCCCGATTTTCTGTGTGACCTGTAAGTCCATCTCTTGTCAGGCCTCGGTCCTGTCATCTGCATAATGTACACTGCTTCATGGCACCCAAGGCTCTCTCCTGGTTCCCACTCATTGGCCCACCTGGGGCTCAACTGTCTTCCACATCAGCAACGGCCTTGAGGAGGAGGCAGCTTTTCTCAAAAAGTCCCTCTACTGGGTGGCTGGATCCCATCAGCTGGGGGGCTCACTTCAGGTGTCGCTAGGGCCCTACTGTCCTGGAACAGCGGGAGATGATGATACAGAGACTGTGGCAAATTCTGAGAGAACCTCAAATCCTCCAACAGAAGACTGCTGGAGCTGAGGGCGAACAGGGGAGCAGGGCTGCGGGCAGCGGAAGGAAACAAGCTCGATGTCCTGACACCTGTGAGTATCCCACACAGGAACTGTGTCCCGGAATCCTCCAACAATCGGTGGTTCTATTCTACTCAGTTTACAGATGGACTGACTTGCTCTAAGCAGCAGAGTAGGAATCTGAGCCTAATTGTGGGGAACAGCACAGCCAGAGAGCATGGAAGCTCCTTCCCCCTTCCCTGCACCTCGCCCTCAGCATCTCATCCATCCATCGGGTTCTTCCTGAGTTACATCCTTTATAACAAACTGGTGATCTTAGAAGCAAAACGTTTTCCTGAGTTCTTGAGCAAGTTACTCAAACCCGAGGGGCTTGTGGGAACCTCTGATGTACAGCCTCTTGGCCAGATGCACAGGTGACAACCTCAGCTTGACTGGCATCGGAAGTGGATGGTGGGGCAGGCCTGTGGGGCTGAGCCTTAACCTGTGGGGTCTGACGCCACCTCCTGGCAGACAGTGTCAGGACTGAGTTAAGTTGTAGGACACCCTCCTGGTGCTGCGGGACTGCCTCATGTGTGGAAACCGCACACACCGGGTATCAGAAGTGAAGGACTGTGGGCAGAGGAGACACACAGGAGTGTGATGGGGGTGGCCTCCCTTCACCCAAGGGACCCTGGTGCCAAAATGGACATTCTTACCACTGTGCCATTTTTTTTTTTTAAGATTTTTAATTTATCTATTCATGAGAGACACAGGAAGAGAGGCAGAGACATAGGCAGAGGAAGAAGCAGGCTTCCTGTGGGGGAGCCTGATGTGGGACTTGATCCCAGGATCCAGGATCATGACCTGAGCCAAAGGCAGACGCCCAACCACTGAGCCACCCAGGCGTCCCCGCACTGTGCCATGTTGCTTCCATCACACCTCCTTGTTTGGGAATGAGAAGAGGAAAGTGAGTTAACCCAGCTTCTCTTATTGCCTGGCCAAGTGCTCACTTTTTCCCCTTGGGACTCAGTTTTCTCAGCTGCAAGATGGGCACAGACAGGGTGTTATCCACCTGGCTCTGTCAATCAATCTGTGACAATCAAATGAGACTTCAGACACCATCAAGAAGGAACGAGTCTGATTTTCACAGAACTTCAGGCCCATCCTTTCACACTCAACAGACCTTTTTATTATTAAACGTTTTATAATGCTCCTTATATTAAGTGAGATTCGCAGGTTATATAACCTACCTACATAAATTAGAAAAAAATACTGCCTTCAGTGTACCATAAAGGAGAGTAAGAGAGGAGTGATCCATACTGGAACGCACACTGCCAATGTACCAGGCAGGCAGAGCTCCACTAGCAGACGTGGGGGGCTGGATGCTTGCACCTGCCCACAGACTCGCAGTGGACACAGACTCACAAGGAGGGCTGTGTGGATGGCAAACAATTTCAAAGTGACAGCACTTCCAAAACAGAAAACAATTCTTGATAAAGTCATAAACTAAAGCACAGTTTTAAAGTATGTGGTGGCTGTGTTTCTAAAAAGTTCAGCACACATTAGGCTGAAGGAAAAAGGAGTGCTTTTCCTTAAAGCAGGGCTAAGTTCTGGCTCTGATCATTAAGTTTTTCACCTCCATGTGCTCAGTGGGACATGCAAAACTATTCTTCATCTGTAGGACTGCCTTGCACACTGCAAGACATCCAGCAATCCTCGGCCCCTGTTCACCAAGTCCCTGTGTCTCAGCTGTCCCTGCTAACTACTTGTCTAGTCCAGCCCCGGCACTTCAAGTCTAGACTATGCAGGGCCTGCAGCCTGCCTGAAGTCACGTGGAAGGCAATGGCTGGCTGGGCCCAGAACGGGACTCCTTATGTTTAGGCCAGGCTCTCCCATGGGCTCAAGTGAACTCTTGGAGAGTCAGATTTTCCCAGAACTCAGACACTGAAGCAGGAGAGGCATTTTCCTTAGCTAATGGGATTTGGCCAAGCCACTACTGCTGGTCACCAACACAAAGCTTCATACCTGTGCTGTGCAGGATGCCTCAGAAGCTGTCCACACCCATTTCCTCTGCACCCCCATACTAGAAGGCACACATACCACCCATCTTACAGGTGAAGAGGTTGAGGTCCAGAGAAGGAAAGTGATTTGGCTCAGGACACATGTCAGTTAAATGTCTTGCCAGGTCCAGCATCCGGGTCTGCTGAGTTCCTGGTTACCATGGCCTCTTAGTTCCTGAGCAGACAGCAGCTTAGTATGACACAGAAAGGGCTGTGACTGGCCACTAGCCTCGTAAGAGACCTCGGAGGACAGCTGACACTCCATGTTTTAGCTGAGGGAGTGGAGGCCCACAGAGGTTACTGGGCCTAACTGAGGTCCCACAAGCCAGCACATAGCAGGACCAGGACCAGAGCTGGGCCTGGTGAGTCTCAGTCCAGAATAGATCCTGGGGACTCTGGTCCCTGCAGGATTGCTAAGGGCCAGATCAGAAGGCTGACGCAGCCCCCCCCACCTCACGAGTTCTGGGGGGCAGTGATTACCCAGGTGGGGTGCATGTGCAGGGCTGGAGTGCTGCCTACAGCTGCCCAAGCATGAGGCAGTGGTGACGCAGCAGGGACGAGGCTGGGCCGCAGCTAGACCCACCAATGTCTATGCTCTCTAGAGCCTGGGACTCCCCTGCACCCGTGCCTTCAGCCATAGAAGCATTTCTGCAGTCAACATGGAGTTCTGGGGAAAAACCGAAACTAAATCTAAGATCTCTCTCATCTTTAACCTCATTTCTAAATATAAGTAAATATAAATACATAGCTCAGTGAGGGAATAATTTACCTATTTGAGTGGTTTTCCAAAGAAGCGGCCACATTTCTTTCCCGGGATACTTCTGTGAATCATTCAGGGAGATGCTTTCTCCAACAAGCAGCAGACCCCAAAATTACAGCATAAAGACCATCGCTATTCCTGTCATTGTTTCTGTTACTTTTAACGCATAGCTATTTCATCCCCACCATGACGGAAGCTTCACAAAGATTATGAAAAGTTGTCCATGGTAAGGGCAAAGAGGGATGAGAACCAAAGGGGAGGAGACCCGGCAGCAGCCTGGAACACCACTTCACTGGGGCGCAGATGGCCTGCTGACACACATCCACTGCTGGTGTACATGGCGCCACATTCCCTGGGATTTTCATGAACAAATCACAGGGTCAACGCCACCAATTAGGAGGCATGAGCCGGGCAATAACTCATGGGTTGGGACAGAACCGTTGGCATTAATAAACAGGAGAAAAGGAGCACCAAAGCCAGGTCTCTGATCAACAGTGAGAAGTAGTGGCCTAGAGCTTGACAGAGGAAGATTTAAACAGCCACCACCAAACAAATAGGAGAACTCGAAGAGTAAGGTCCTCTGGGGCTGAGGAATGCAGAGGTTGGTACCTCCGCGTGTGTCCCCAGCCCAGCACCCCCTGAAAAGATCACAATGGGTTTTAAAAGAGCGTATGTTTATTGGGCAGGTACTGTGTGTCACGACTATTCCGGGCACTGTATAGGGACAAGCACGGCTAATCCTCAGGACATCCCATGAGGCACAGTGCAACGACTAACATTCCCTCTCTACGATTCAGGAGCCTGCGCTCAAAGAGATCAAGCAGCTTGCTCCCCACACACAGGGACGTATGCAATACCTATATCACTCACATGTCTGCAGCCTGCAGCACGCGGGCACTGGACTCCTGGCTGTGAACACAGAGATGGTAACAGGTGACCCCTGCTCTCATGGCCGTGCATGCAGGCACTCACCACTCTACAGCTTATTCTGGGGGCTGTGAATGCAGAAGCACCGCGAAGGTGCTGGGGCACCCTGGGAACAGGTCACACACGACAGACATGACTCTGCCTCTCACAGTAGCCGGGCTTGAGCATTGCTGGCAAAGGCAATGTGGAGACGGAAGCTCTGAGAGCATGGAGAGCCGCAGACTGGGAAGGGGGTGGCACACAGAAGTTCCGGTGAGAGAGAAAAGGTAAGTACAAAAGGAAGTACAAAGAAGGAAGAATGAACAAAGAGAGGCCAGAGGAGGGAGCTGAGAAGGTGGAGGAGGGGTGAGCTGGATGAGCAGGGCTGGGGAGAGCAGGGCTGGATGGGCAGGGCTGGGGAGGGCAGGGTGGGGAGGGCTGAGCTGGATGGGCAGGGCTGGGGAGGGCAGGGCTGGGAGAAGTAGAGACGGAAAGAAATATTCCCAGGGAGGGAGTAATATTTGAAAAGCTTGGCATCTACCCCTGTGATTATCTGCCCTTTCTAGATTTGTCCTTGGCTACGTGCCCTTATTCTACTGGTTGCATATTGTTTGAAAAGACCACAAGCTCAGCAGAAGGCTCTCCGTGTGCCCTTATCACTTTTGGTATCCTTTCTTCTTTTTAAAGATTTATTCATTTATTTGAGAGAAAGAAAGATTGTGTGCATCTGCGAACACCTACCTGCATGTGTGAGTGGGGAGAAGAGGCAGAGGGACAATCTCGGGGAGACTCCCCACTGGACATGGAGCTTGATCTCATGACCCTAAGATCAGATGAGCCAAAATCAAGAGTCAGATGCTTAACCCACAGAGTCTCCCAGATGCCCGTTGGTATCCGTTCTTCTTTTAAAAAATATTCCTGAGATAATTTAAAATGGTCACATTTCCAGCCTCCTCAAACCCCAGAGCCATGGAATCCTGCCTCTCTGGTTTCTGCCCATTTTTAAAGTAGGGGACAGTAGGAGGGTAGGTGCTGGGGCCAGCAGGCAGCAGGGAAATGCCCTGGCCAGACATACCCTTCGAAAGGGGGAGAAGGGTGAGAGGGGCCTGTGCTAACAGGAAGCCGCCCTACCTATATCTGTGCTTCTGGCAGAACTGAGGTCTTCTAACTCTGAGGCCTCTCTTCCCTCCTTTAAGAAGCCAGATGAAGGAACAGCCAAGCAATCTCCCTGCATCCTGCTGACATGATTCTAGATACTGAACTTGAACAAGTTCCTCCAGTGGAAAGAGAGGTCCAGGGAACAAAAGACAAGTGAGAATTTTCTCCTATGGCCATGCAGACACAAGTCACGAGTCACGGTAACGATGCCTAAAGCACAGATGATGCAGATGCGACTCTACAGTGGCCTGGGGAGGGAGGCGCATTTACTATCTATCACATACCTGATTCACACCACATGATGCCAGACTGCCTCCATTTTTCTGCCAAAGGAAATACAAGACCCCATTGTCCTTTGAGGACACACACACTTTGGGAAGCCCTGCAGGTCTGAGTCAAGGTGTGGGAAGCTCACACTTGGCCATACTGTCCTGCATCTAGTACATCCACTGCTGCAAATAACGGAAAAATGAAGTCACCAATTAATGTGAGAGAAATGTTCACCCATACTAGTAAACAGGAACACAAATGACAAGGATATGTTTTTCCTTGTCTTGTGCTTACTGGGATGAGCAAGAGTGTGAATGTCTGGTACTGGTGGAGGCTGGGGCAGAGGGTGATTGTCACACATGCTGGGGAGCGTATTAACTAGTGCACTCATTCTGGGAGGCATTTTGGCAAAATAGATCCGAACTTTAAAAATGTACGTATTGTTTGATGCAGAAATATACCCAAGAAGTAACTGGACAAGTATGCAAGGATGCACCTGTACAGCACAAAATATCCATACAAATACTCAGATAGACATATGTTAAGGCCCTCTATTACCTCGATGTAACAGTGAAAAATGGGGACAGCTTTTACGTTTAAAAGCAGAAGACTGGTGACATCATGGTGCATCTTCATACAGCACGCAATGCGATACTCTGGCCACTCAGATGGTGTGAAGACCTGATGTCTTGGTATGGAAAGACATTCATAGCATAGGGCTAAGTGAGAAAGGGCATGGATAGTATATACAGACTGTTTCTGAGGAATAACTATTCACTCATCTATAAACACAAAAAAGTCTGGAAAGATATATATGAGTTTTATTTTTATTTTTATTTTTTTAAATTTTTTATTATTTATTTATGAGAGTCGTACAGAGAGAGAGAGAGGCAGAGACATAGGCAGAGGATATATATGAGTTTTAATAGCGTTCATCTCCGGGTTATAGGATTAGAGGCAATTTTTGTTTGCTAATCTGTATTTTCTGTTTTCCCTGATAACCAAGCACTGACCTGCTCAGTGACTCTGGATGACAAGCGGCCCTGACTCCCCGGTGTGTGGGGGCCCCACAAGGGGTGAAGAGGACATCACTCCATTCCAGTTTCTGCACAGGGCTCTGCCCACTGCTAGCCATGGTCCCTAAGCAGTGAACTGGAACTCACTCCTGCGTGACACCATACACAAAACCACTAGGCCTTACAGAGATCTGATCAAGTCCCTAGCTTTTCTTCTCCAGAAGGAGAAACTGAGACCCCAAGGAGGTTACATAGTGGGTCCGAAGCAGGCTCACACAGCAGCATGTAGAAGTGGATGCCTTTATAAAGGCTACTGAACTGTGAGAGAAGACTGTGTGGGGGAAGGAAAGCCGAGCCCAGCTGCGGTGGGAGTGCGGCCCCGAAACTGGCTCTAATCAGGTGGGGTTGCACTCCCACTAAAGACGGCACCCAGAGCAAGTCAACGTAAGCGCTTTCTGGAGTTGATGTCAGTGACACAGGGGTCATGATGATGTGGACGCACTGACACAGAAGCTAGAGACTTTGGCTATCCTGTGAGTGGCTGTGACACGCCATGAGCCTCGCTTGCTGCCCAGCCCACGTTCCTGCGATCCCCCCAATGAGAAGACTGGATGCAGCTGGCTTTCCTCTCTGACCTCCTGAGGCCGAGTTGAGGAAAAAACCCTGGATTTCTAGCCAGAAGCCCTAAACTTGTGTCTCAGTCCCACTGGTAGGTTCTGGCAGACAAGCTACCTTTTTAAATCTCCCATGCCACCCCCACCCTGTCTGCATAAATGTGTGTAACAGTAGCTGGCCTATCTCCTTGTAATAGAAGCCAAATCATAAGCACTTTAGAGTGTAAGGAAGCACTTTCTTAGCCAGCTAAGGTTTTTCTGTTGCCCCAACCCCTGAGGCTATTTGATTAGTGGGGACCTTTCCTTGAGAAGGACAGAGAAGGGGCATGTGGGAGAGGTAGCTTGGTAAAAAACAAAGTGTTCAGGCTTTTTAAGAGAAGGTACAGTATTACTCGATTATTATTATTATTATTATTATTATTATTATTATTATTATTACTGGTGTCCTCCAATTAGGCCAGAGAAGCCTCACTCTGAGTTCCTACCTCAGCACAGGCACCATCCTTAGCCATCACACCCTGTCGTGCAGCACCTGGAAACCCAGAAAAGCAGAACCACACAGTCTGTGAGCCAAGCTCTGAGAAGAGCAGGGGCTGGGAACCTGCACGGCAGCAGTGACTACAGTGAGAAAGGACTCACCCTTTCCACCTACGGGGGCCACATGGAAGTGATGCTCCTCCCTCCACTAAGAAGGCAGCCAAGCGTTAGGAACATTTCCTCTTACCTCCCAAAACCACCTCCAGATGTCAGTTCCTGTAGAAAAAGCTCCAATAACCCAGTGACTGGCTGCCCCTAGCCTCTGGGATAATCCCTGAGCCCAGAGATTGTGGGTCTCAGTGAACCCCAAGTTAGCTTTGTATCCTTGTCCTCCACCCAGGGAACCGAAGCCACAGAGCTCCAGGGTGATTATTTTACTTGCTAAAGTGACTTTTGGCTCTCTGGGTTGGGCCTGAAGCTGACAAGTGAGTACTGAAAAGTTATTGCAGAAGAAAAACAGATTTTGGGAGTACAAGGAACAGTGTCACTAGAAGACCTTCCAAGGTCAAGTGCCTGACCATCACTTCCATGTAGGCATTAGGCAGCAAAAATAGGATGGTGTTGTGCCCGTCCTATTCTTTCTCCAGAATCCTGGCTGACAGTGAGCCTCACGAGGTGGAGAGGCAGGAAGGAACAAAGAAAGAGCACAGGCTTGTGGCTCTCTGTGGTCTTTAGCACACGGACGGTGCAAACTGCTGAGTGAGCACAGCTCTGGGTATGCATTTCAGCTAATTCTCTGGCTGGGGAATCAGGGAAGTCACTTTCCTCCCTGAGCCTCAGCTTGCTAACCTAGACTTATCTGGGCCCTCCTCCCCCAGGACTGGGTCGAGAAGTCAGGGAAGAGGAGGGGGTGTGACGGCCGTTTGCTACACAGTGCTTGGCATCTACAGTTTGGCCTGCCGGGCGACTTTTAGGTTTGCAGACAGGCGTCGTGTATATGCCAAGCTCTGAAGACCCCAGAGGGGCCCCATCAGTGTCTGCCCACAGGGGAGGAGGTAGAGGTGGGACATGCCCCGTAGGACTCAACCTGAGGAGACCCAAATATTAGGAAAGGCTGTGATGGGAAGGCAAAAGCCCCAGAAGCCTACCAGGGAGCGAGGCATCCACTTAGGGGAGGGGGGGCAGCAGGTGAGCACTTAGGAGGTGCCAGACACCCATGGGGTCCCATTCCCCCCTCAACTCTGTAGTGGGACTGATAACCCTATTTTAGCAGGAAGGACACTGAAGCTTAAGGAAGATAATCACATCTAACAAGAACAAAAGGCAAAGAACCAATAGTATTTGTGCTCTTATCACATACCAGGCACCGGATGCTAAGTGCTTTATAAACGTTTCTAAATGAATCTCCTTAACAACCCTGGGAAGTAGGGTTTATTATCCCAGGGCCCCAGGCGGCAGAACAAAGACTTACTCTAAGATTTACCTGCCCCCACCACAAGTGCTCTTTTGACTACAGCGAGTTGCCTCTCCCCAAGGGAGGGTAGGATGGGATTTCCCGATACAGAGGGGATTCAGGAGAGAACAGCACAATGACCTGGCAGCCTGAGGCCTTCTGCAGTGGCTGGTGGACAGAGCTGGGGGGTGGGGGGCTGCCGGTGCATGCCTGGGCTCTGACAGGCCAAACTACGTACAGCAGACGGGGCAGATCCATGGGCCATGGCCACACAGTGCAGACGTCGCAGCCACAAGGAGCCAACAAAAGAGATGAACCATTCCCTGAGTGGATCCCTCAAACACACTGCTGAGGGAGAGAAATCAGGTACAAAGTACGCCCTGTATGAGCTACACACACAACGAAGTCCAAACACAGGCAAAACTGCTCTGTCATCTCAGAGGTGACATCCCCTGTCCTTGGGGGATGGGGGAGGGATATGGTTGTTCTGGGGACCTATGGGGCTGGGAGGGGGCTGACACATGTATAAAAGTTCATCCAGCCGCATACTTCCAGCTTCTGCACAGTACTGTCAGTAGGTCTCACTGCACATGAAGGAAAAGCTAAACTTGCTCAGAGGGCCTGGATCTCCTTCCACCAAAGGTCACTCTTGCAGAAGTAGATTAGGCCTCAGACAAAGAACTGGGACAGGCCACTGCTATACATGGTGTGAGCTGCAGGTGAGGCCACCCTCACACGGTGACCCCAGTCCTACCCTAACCAGGATGTTCGTCCAGCCCGAATGAGGCAGAGGAGCTCTGGGTCCTAGCTGATGCTGATGGTGCTGAGTGACTTCCTCATCATGGTCATGGGCTGCTCATTTGGAAATGAGGGCTGCATTAGCTAACTCCTCTGTGACTATGGTAAATTTAACAAAGCAACTAGTAGTTTTTATTTAATGAGCAGTTGCTTTGTGAGGGTCAGTTGTCTGATCAAATTAAAACTTTGTTTTTGGGGCACCCTGGTGGCTCAGCGGTTTAGTGCCACCTGCAGCCCAGGGCGTGATCCTGGAGACCCAGGATCGAGTCCCATGTCAGGCTCCCTGTATGGAACCTACTTCTCCCTCTGCCTGTGTCTCTGCCTCTCTCTCTCTCTCTCTGTCTGTCTGTCTGTCTCTATGAATAAACAAATAAAATCTTAAAAAAAAACAACAAACTTTGTTTTTGACTCTTGATGAGTCCACCTGTACAGATCAAATAAAGCTTAGCTCTCATATCCTGGGGCAGGGTGAGGTGGTTTAGATCAGAAACCTTAAACCCAGCTCATTTCACCATGAAGTACAAGGCCCTTGGGTGGAAAACAGTTTAGTAAACATCTGCTGGGTGCCTTCAATGCTTCAGGTATTGCTCCTGTCACTCGGAGGCTTTCTGAGGTGAGGAGAACACTCCATGAGTTCCTGTTCTGTGCATGACCCATGGGGAGCATACTCAAAATGTATTCTTTATTTTCTTGGAAAATTCTCTTAGGGTTTAAATTGGGCTGCCACCTAACAGGCCCAATAGATATGTAGAAGCCATCTCCCTCTAAGTACCACGTCCCCCACTTCCCACCCCGACTCTGGCAGCAGCCACAATGGGAGTGACACTACCGACAAGCGACAACGCTGGGTGACTGCTGTGTGTCTGGCAGCCTGCTACGTATTTTACACTCTACCAAAGAAAATTAAAAACAACTCTATATCACCCTCATCTGACAGATAAGAAAACTGAAGCCCACAAAATGAAGTAACTTGTCCAAAGGGTCCTCAGCTAGGATGTGTGGCAGAACCAGGACTCAAACATAAACCTTGCTCTTGATTATCAGGCTCTACCAAGGTTAAGACCTCCAGCAAAGCACAGGACCATATCCGTGGACATCAAGACACCTGCGCCCTGGACGGCTTCTGGATTCCCTCTGAAGCTAACACTGCAAATATTCAATCAAAGCCACATACATTTTTGCCCTGCTTAGAAACTTTTGCTAGTACCACCCTGCCCCACTCCCTCTTGCAGCTCCACTGTTTACCCCGAGTACCAAGCCCGCCCATAGTCTTCCAGGTCCTTGGGACCCTTCACTGTGAAATTTCACGTCCAGCTTCTTTCCTCTGTGTGCCCAAGGCCCCAGAAACATTGGAGTGCACTCCCCCGCACATGCTGGGCTTTTAGGCCTGGATGCCTTTGCCATCAAGCCTGCACTTCCTCTGCCTTGTGACCTCCTGGACCTTCCAAACTGCAGCCCAGATTTCCCTCTGTGTGTTCCCTAAGTACCACACCCACACCTGGCTGGAGCACTCACCACGACTCATTGTGTTAGCAGTGTACGAATCCATCTACTCAGAAGTGTCCTGAGCAGAAGGACTCCATCTATTCATTTCTTACCTATTTGCCTGGCCAGTTTCTTACACTCAGTAAATATTCAGTAAAAGGTCATTAGCCGCATGAATGAATACTTTAATTCAACAATGATTTGTTGCTTGTTCCCTCCCATCTCTGCTAAATATATGTTCTAGAATACAGAAGATGATGCACATAAAACATATTTGGATATATAGCTTCGGGAACACATCAGTGCAAAGCTCGATCTCACAAATGGCAAGAAGATGTGAACACCATTCTCTCTTCCTTCAAAGTGTTACTAGGTCCTTTCAGGCTGGAGTCAGGCAGCAGGCCTCTCTGAGAACCCAAGTCATGTCAGCCTGATGCAGTTACTGGGCTAGGATAGCAGGGAGCCAGTGCCCAGGAGGGAGGGCGCTGTGAAGGCCAGGGTCCCGGCACGGGGCCGGGACAGAGCCCCACTTACCTCCTTCTTGGGAATTCATGATGTTCAGGGCAAACAGCATGGCATTGGAGAAGGTGGTTGCCTCTTCCTTACTTGCAAAGTTCAAGCCGTACACTTGGCGGGCATCTCGCCACTGGTGGAAGGTCGGCGTCGCCTGATTGTACTTCAGCCCTTTCACGATTGAATAATTGATCACAACCTGGAGGGGAAAAGAGACAGAAATACGTGTAAATAAATACAAGGTAAGTGAGCTGGAGAGCGCAGCTCTGGGGCATGGATCCTGTGTCCCCTGGGGCCACCAGAGGACAGAGAGGTGGGGGTGGGGTCAGAAGGAGGGGAGAACGTGGCCAGGCAGCTATTCAGTATGACTGACAGAAGGGTGAGGCTTTGAAAACCAGCTATTTCTTTCTTTCTTTTTTTTTTTTAATTTCTTTCTTTCTAACAAATTTATTTGAGAGACAGAGAGAGAGAAAGAGAGACAGAGCAGGGCATAGGAGCATAGGGAGAGGGAGAAGCAGACTCCCCGCTGAGCAGGAAGCCCCATGCAGGGCTTGATCCCAGGACCCTGAGATCATGACCTGAGCCGAAGGCAGACGCTTAGCTGACTGAGGCATCCAGGCACCCTGAAAACCAGCTATTTCACCTAACTGACAATGCTGTGTCGTCATACCCTCTAGACGAGAGGCCTGAGCTGGGAGTCAGGTTCCCAGAGTCCAGAGGCTGGTCCCTCCTCCCGGCCACGTCACCCAAGGTAACCACCTTGGTTACCATTATATCAAGAATGGTTAAGGGGTCTTGAAGCAAGATGAAAGAAGACTCCAGTCAGTGTATCATGACCACTACAAATGGTATATTTGGTAAATATTCAATGCAGACTTGAGAAGACTGTATATTCTTGTTGTTGGCTGTAGTTTCCATAAACGTAAATTAGGTCAAGTTGGCTAATAATGTCATACAAATTTTCTATCTCTTTCTGATTGTTCAGTCAGTTTCTCAGAGGTTTTGAACCTTGGACAATTAGAACCCCTAATTCTATTTCTGGATTTGTCTATTTTTCCCTTTAGATCTACCCAATTTTGCTTTATATGTTTTGAAGATATATTATCAGATGTGTACAAATTTAGGATTGTTAGGTCCTCCTTTTCAATTGACCCTTTCATCATTAAAAAGGTACTTATCTGGGCAGCCTGGGTGGCTTAGCGGTTTAGCGCCATCTTCAGGCGTGATCCTGTGCTACGTATGTTGCTACGTATGTACACGTATGTATGCAAGTACTAACGTATGCACATATATATGTACTATATATGTATGTATGCCCCATCCATTTGGGGAAAAGAGTGTCAACCATACTCTAGGAGCCTGTCTCTTGAACATGCAATTCCAGGTAGAAAGCTGTGTTATTTGACTGTCAGATTCTGAGAGTCTCTCAGAGTCAACACAGCCTTTGAATTTATGGCCCAGGAGGCCACTGAGGACTGCTGCCAGTCCCTCCCCACATGGGGAAAAGGTCTCCTCCCACATGAGCCTTGAAGTGTGGTTTCTGCTGAGGAGGCAGTGAGGCGCTGAGGCTCTAAGAACAAGGTGCACATTGGTTTCAGGGAGTCTGGTTCCCCAGTACCCTGTCATTTCCAGCACACTGTGCTATCTTCCTAGTATGCCCTGGAGGACAACCACAAGGTGTGAAGGAAGGGTGGTGGGGGAAACTTGTCATGATAGAAGCAATCGCTCAGGGAATACCCACTATGATTTAGGAGCTGCACCAGGTAATGGACCTCATGTCAAAGGCAAGTAGCAGGGAGGTACTACCGTACTGGCCCCTACCCATGTGTGTTAGGGAAATGTGTCAGATGCTTTTGGTTGTCACCAAAATCGGGGCTATATATCCTGCAATATATAGCACAGCGTAGCTCTAAAAGGCAGAGCCAGAACCAATGAATTGGAAGAATAGGGAAGTGGCTTCTAGAAGGTTTCTTTCTTTTCTTTTCTTTTCTTTTCTTTTCTTTTCTTTTCTTTTCTTTTCTTTTCTTTTCTTTTCTTTTCTTTCTCCCTCCCCTCCCCTCCCTTCCCCTCCCCTCCCTTTCTTTCTTTCTTTCTTTCTTTCTTTCTTTCTTTCTTTCTTTCTTTCTTCAGATTTTATTTATTTATTCATGAGAGACAGAGAGAGAGAGAGAGAGAGAGAGAGAGAAAAAGAGGCAGAGACACAGGCAGAGGAGCCTGACGTGGGACTCAATCCCAGGTCTTCAGGATCACACCCCAGGCTGAAGGTGGCACTGAACCACTGGGCCACTGGGGCTGCCCTTCTAGGTTTCTTGAGGGGCGCCTGGGCAGCTCAGTGGTTGAGCATCTGCCTTAGGCTCAGAGCGTGATCCTGGAGTCCCGGGATCGAGTTCCACTTTGGGCTCCCACAGGGAGCCTGCCTTCTCCCTCTGCCTATGTCTCTCTCTGCCTCTGCCTCTCTCTCTGTATCTCTCATGAATAAATAGATAAAATCTTAAAAAAAAAAAAGTTTTCTAGAAAAACCTTCCTACTGGTAAGGCTCACTGACAAGGGAAGGCAATGAAGGTACCGGGAGTTCCAGGTTAGACCTTTTATCAGGGGTCCTGAAGTGGGGCTGTCCCTTTTAGCCACAAGACTTTGAAACTTAACAGAGCTGCTCTGGCCATAGCAGAAACCCATTCAACAGGCCACATACTAAAAATAGAGTCCTAAGTTTCTGTTCTTTGTTTTCTAATTGCCAACATGCTGATTTTTACAGAGATAGCAACTAACCTGCTGCTCAGTTTAGCAAGGCCCTGACCAACAAAGGAGGCAAAGAGAGGTTATTTGGGTAGAGTTTTTCATAAATGCTGAAACCACAGAACTGTTAATTTCACTGCTAAAAATGCCCTTGTTGATCTTAATGAAGAGAGCTGGAGGCAGAACACTGAAGAAGTAACCAAAGTTGCCGACCGCGGGTAAGCTACACAACCCCTTCCTCCACATGTCTACTGCATCCATGTCATGTCAGATTACTCTTAGTTATGTGCACGACTACTTCAGAGGTGGACTTCAGTTTGTGTACCAGGTATACTCATAAATGATCTTGTCTGATTTGCCCAGGAGGTACCCTTAGGGATAGAAATGATCCCAGATTCTTCGAATAATGTTTTGTCTCTTAAGATTTATTTATTTATTATGTATGTATGTATGTATGTATGTATTTGAGAGAGAGAGAGAGAGAGAGAGAGAGGGAAGCACGAGCTTGAGTGGGAGGGGCAGAGGGAGACAGAATGTCAAGCAGACTCCATGTCCTGCATGGGGCTCGATCCCATGACCCTGAGGTCACGACCTGAGCTGAAACCAAGAGTTGGATACTCAACCAACTACACCACCCAGGTGCCCCCAAATCACCTTGATATTCTTTCCAAGGTAAGACGGGTGATGTTGGGGGTGGGAGGCTGATGAACCAAACATCTTCATGGCATGTTACCTATGGCCGTGCAGGTGGGAAGAGGCAGAGATTTTTTTTTTTTTTTTAAGATTTTTTTTTTTTAATTTTTATTTATTTATGATAGTCACAGAGAGAGAGAGAGAGAGGCAGAGACACAGGCAGAGGGAGAAGCAGGCTCCATGCACCGGGAGCCCGACGTGGGATTCGATCCCGGGTCTCCAGGATCGCGCCCTGGGCCAAAGGCAGGCGCCAAACCGCTGCGCCACCCAGGGATCCCAAGGCAGAGATTTTAAAACAGCCCTGCAATACACTTCTTCAGCTGTTTCCCGTCTATTATGTTATTCTAAAGTAACAACATGGTGAGGCACACAGAGTGTGGATTACTGTCTCTGTAAGACAGATGTGAAAAGTGAGGCTCAGAAAAGAGTTTGCTCAATGCCTCAGACGTTGGAGCAGAGTGAAGCCAGATCTTCCAACTCCAAATCCTAACCTTATTTTTTCCTGACCTCTTTTTGCTGTATGTGGGGAGGGGGAGGGGGGCGTATGCCCATGAGTGTAGCCTGCCACCCCAGAGCCTACCTGCTGATCCTGAAGCTTGACCCCGACGACTCTGAAGGTGTTGCTGGCAGTGTTGTGGTAGATGTTTATCCGGCTGAATCCCTGCTGGCCAGGTTTGATGGGCACCCATTTCTTACTGGTGTCATCGTAGACCATCACGGAAGCCCGGGCTTGGCAGATACTCTGTTCACTGCGGACCAAGACAAAAGTGAAGTGTCAGCCTCAGCTGTAAGGGGTGGAAGCTGGCTTCCCTTTTCTGAAACAGAGGCCAACTGCTCCTTGACACACAGAACGTCCAACTGTCCCCAGAAGGGCTGTTCTATGAGGAGACGGGTTTTCATTCGCCAAAGTCCACAGGGAGCAGAGAGCAAGGTCTGTGCCAACATCTTCCACCGCTCAGAAGATGCACAGCTTTCCTTTCAGGGAATAAGTACTTGAATGACAACGGGATTCTGATTACAATTTGCTAACTGTCTACAATAGCCTAGGCACTATGTTAGGTACGACCTGCATTAAAGCATCTAAGTGTCACAACTCAGGACACAGCCGTCCACTGCCTCCATTTCGTACATGAGAAAAGAGAAGAGAGTGGCTCAGAGACTTACAAAGATTTACACAAATTCACGCAGGTATTCAGGGATTAAATTTGGGACTTCAAGCCAGTGCTGTTGGACTCTAAGCATGTGACATAGTATTCTTCACAACACCCAACAAAATGTTCTATTTATCATATTATGACAGGATAGTATCATACAAGTTACATAGACAACAAAATGATTAGATGACTTTCTACAGAACAGCGATACAAAAAAACTAAATAGATGGCTGCACCCAACTTTGCTGAAGACATTTCCCAAACAACTTCATCTGTTCAGAACATGACAGAAAACCAGGGAAGAATCACTAGAGCTTCTCAGAGTCCACTGGCCTTTTCATTTGCATATGAGTCAAATAATATTGAACATGTAGTTTTTTAGTATCTAGCATATTAGAATTCCCAAATTGAAAACGCCTGCTTACTATAGGTGGGAATGCCCACAACAGTGAGAAGTGGTTGTTACCAGAAGAGAAGCCATATAAATACAATTTAAGAATCAGGAACAATATTTAAAGCTCAACAACTTGAGGTCAATTAATATAGAAGCAAAAGTGTATATCCTAACGGGTAACCCTAATGATGAGACTAAGTAGTCAACAAAAAGTCACATTATGTCCACTTTACCATATTTAAGAAAGCAGGAAAAGCAAAATTTTGAAAAAGATCCCTCTCCCCACCTTCCAGTAGTTGGGTGACAAAACAGTTTTTTATGAGATTAGCCCTCAGTGACTTGGAAACCTCAACTTGACCTACACAGTCAGTTCGTAAGTGTTCCAAAGGCCTGAGCTCCCCCATGACTCAGACAGTGGGTGATCCAGTGGACAGACTGTTTGTTACAGTCTTAACGGTGATTTTGTGTTCAGCGCATATACAAGCCTTTCCACACATACTCCTCCACTTCACTGCACGTGAACCTCTACACACATTATACGACTGTCCAGGCAGTGACTTAATGTGCCAGGTGCTGGGTCTCAAATTCTTGGCTGCCCCCCCAGCTGTGTGCTCTGGGGGTTCAGGAGCCTCCGGTGTGTTTAACATCAGCCGACCATGCCATGTGCTGAGAGCTCTGTGGTGGGCAGATGTATCGGGAGTGAATTGTAAGGGTTTTGTCGTGTAATTGTGCTACTTCTTTTTTTCCCCCATAATTTATTGCTCATTCAACAAACATTTAAGGGGAAATCAGTGATGTTCAAAACAGGCATGGGTCCTCCCAGGAGATAGCTATATTAAGGGAGAAAAAAGAAAAAAACAAAAATTTTGCCATGCTTTGACTTCTCTGAGTTTGGGAGCCTGAAACCACGTATCTTTTAAAAGACTACACCTTGGAGGAGGAGTTCTTCCCTAGCTAAATCTTTGGGGCCCTGACTTCATGAAGTTGAGAAGTGAGAAGAAACTATACACAGAAGCAGAATGACCTTGGTTCAAGTCATCCCAATGTGGACTGAGCACAGACCAAGTTATGGGCTAAACTGTGTCACTGACCGCTGCTGACACACTCAGTTGCTAACCGTGAGTGGGCAAGTAGGCGTGTGTTCCTGTGTTCTCAGGAGCTGGGAGGGAACCTGAGATGTGGCACGGCATTACTTAGCAAAATGTAGACTTTTGAAGTCAGGGGGATCTGAGCTGAAATCCCAGCTCTACTACTTGCTGGCATGTGATCACAGGAGCCCCTGAGAGGATTCTGGGGAAGCAAATCAGAAAGGTACTGTGTGATGGGCAACGCTTTCTAGAATCCCTGTGTAGCAGCCATGGAAGTGTGCCCTTCAGATCTCCTTCAAGGGAACCTATTGTGGGAGCAGAGCTGACCAATGTCCTAGCTGCCACCTCCCTGGATGCCCCATCGAGGTATGCACAGAGGCTACACTTCTCTGGGCCGCTCTCTAACGTAGCAGGGCTGGTGGTACGGGCGTATTCCTGCCCGACACGGGGCTCTTCCACAGGGGAAACCTTCAGTAGGGGCCTGGCACCAGCCCGAGGTGCCTCCTACTTGGCCCTGCCTTCTTTTCACAGATGGCAGACCTACATCATGGCCTGAGGCTTCCCATGCTTGCTTCCTCTGGCCTTCACTGACAGTTCCTCCAAAGCTCCTGCACGCTAATCACCTGAAGGCTCCTGCTGTCTGCTTCTCAGAACACCCGAAGTGACACACCCTGCCATAGTGCAGGCGGGGCATGCCTGTCTTATTCTCTGTGGGCCCAGGGTCTGGCACGTAACAGGTGCTTAATCAAAGCTCACTGCAGAATCTCAGAGGCCAGGGATGCCCAAAGCCACCCTCAGGTCCACGGCAGCATGCCTTCTAAAGCAGCCCTACGTGCAGCGTCCCAGAACAGAAACGGTTTCCCAAAGCCGCCCATTCTGCTGGGAAGTGGTTTCAGCTGTGAGGCCGTGCCCCCTGTTCTAAGCGACATTGCACTCACTGTGCTCCAGAGTTACAGAGATGTTTTGACTAGCCCGTGACAGTCCACTGGACACCTGAAGGGACACCATGGTCCTCTCGCATGTTATCTGCAGGACAGAGCTGCAAGCCCTTTGCCATCACAGTCATTCTCCTCCAGTGAGTCCCACTTTTGTCACACGTTCCCTTTGTATCTGGGTCCTAGGAGTGGATAGGACATTTTCATCTTGGTCCGACAAGCACAGATGCCAGTAAGTCAAAGATATTTAGTGATGCAGAGACAAGATGACAGTTCCTGCCCTCAAAGAGCTCGCACCTACCTCAAAAATGAGACCACTCATCACACACTTTGGTAAACCTAGAGGGGCTAGGGGAGCCAGGAGACTTTCTGAGGAACTGCTGCGTGTGCTTCAGACGAAGAGCTTCAACCCCAGGTGAGGTGAGGAAGGGGATGTGGGATTCTCGGTGGGGGAGGCAAACAGCCAGTGGAGGTAGGGAGGCAAGAAGTGTGTGTTCTGCAAGGATCCACAGCTCCTGGGGAGCTGGCGTGTACCTGGGGTCACCATACACCTTTTAGGGTACCCACTATTGTGCTCGCCCCTAGTTGGTGCTGAAACACCAAGTGATATTTTTCTTATTGTAATTATAGCTCTGGTTCCTTGTTGTTAACACTTCATGTTCAAATTGAACTTGGAGTTAACCAAGAAACCCACTTTCCCCCCGCCCCATGTGAATAGCACTCGCTATCTCTGCTTATTTTATCACCACTACAAAACCTAAATGGAAGAAAATACCCATTTCTTCTACTTAAGATTCATCTTGTTTATATTCCTTTGGGATCTTTTGTTTTAATAAAATCTCGATTGCTGTCCAGCCTGGACATTGTCTCTGAGCTCCATATAGCCAACTGTCTTCTCTGCATCTTCCCTGGATATGAAAACTCTGTAGTATCCACTCCACAGGCATCATAAACTTCATCTGTCTAAATCAGTTATAATTTGAGGGCAGTCAGATAAATGTTTTCTTTCTAAAAATCTTATTGGACAAATGAACTATTTATGAAAATGTACATATAAAATTTGCTTCACTAAATGAAAACAGACAATTCCTCCCCACCCAGCAGGCCACATATAATCTGACTTGTGCCTGCCATGGCCTCAGAGCTTCCCCACCCTGGCTCTGAGGAGCCCCAAAATGCATGAAGCTGGAGGGAAAGCTAAGGTCAATTTTGAGCAGGGCTTCATTTCTGACGGGCTGTCTTTAAGTGATCCAAACAACCAGCTGATTAGTGGGGGAAAATCCGTCACAATACACTGCTTGGTTTGTGCCACATGGTTCTGCATCACCAGGTTGGTGGACTTTCCCCCCTGGGGATCTACTGCTCTGAGCAGTAGGACCAACCAGTGTCTCTCCCAGAGGAAGGCTCTCTTGGAACAAGTGGTCCAATCCCATTGTCATCTGGCTTTCGGACAGGTGCACACAGGAATTTGTAAAAAAATTGAAGCCTGTCATTTCCCTGCTAGTGGCATATGAGACATTCATGAAGCTTTAAAGAACCCTTTCATCAGGAGCTCAGAGGAGAAAGACTATGTGACTCTGGGCCTCAGTTTCCCCATATGTTCAGGCTAATCTGACTTCAGGGGGTCCCTCAGACAGTGGTGAGTACTTTCTGAGCCCAGCTCCCAGCAAGGCACTGTTCATGGCTTGTTACCAGTTTGGCATTTTACTCTTTTAGACCACACATTGGAGACTATATTGAATATCTGCTGAGATCCCTCACTTTCAAAGAGCAAACCACACTGCAAACTTTCTGTATATGACCAGGGATCCTCTTGGACTTGACATAAAATCCCCACTCATGTGTCTGGAGAGAAAACTTAACTGGCAGGGCACCCTGTGGCATGGCCTGCAGTGCCGGCAGCTATAAGTGCATTTCATGCTCTCAACCCATCGGTGCTTCTGTTCTGGAAAAGCACAGGACCCCGCCCCACCGCCACAGGACCTGACCCACATGACTGGGAAGGAGGTTTCCAAACTTCTCCCAGGATCACATGGACACAATATCCCAGCCACGCGCTCTCCAACGCGGTCAACTGGGAAGCCCTTTTCACCCCCCCAGGTTCAGGGCCCTTTCAACAAAAACTTAAAGGACGGTGTGTAAATTCACCTAAGGACAAGGGATGTAAAGCCAAAAAGGGCACAGAGAGGAACAGGGCTGATTGCAGGGGCTTGCTGGAGAACAAAGTCTGGGGTTGGGCTGGAGAAGGGACAGCCTGAGACCCTCCAGCCAGAGCAGCACTCGTCAGTTTGTCCCGGGTCAGTATCCCCTGCCTCACTAGACTGTGAGCTCCTTAAAGGCAGGACCCTGCTATTTGCCCCTTTGTAGCCCCAGTCCCTTGCATGCTGTGGATGCTAATAACTGGTGAATACATGACTCTCAGTAAGTACGTTTATGATGGTGAGCCCGTGGGAACATTCCATTTACAATCCTACTCCATTTATTCTCAGAGATCGAGTAGCTGCCAAATAAAAGCATCTGTTACAGATTACCACTGTTCTCTGTCTCATGACATCTGGGATGGGAGAGCCGGGAAGTGGAGACTCTGAGGTGGGCTCACCACACACGGTGCCTGGGAGGCGGCCACCTCTGCAGGAACCCCTCAGCCTCGCCTGCCTTCCCACCCAGGCTTGGGGAGGCAGAAGGTTGTTCTGGGCAAATGTGGGCTGCCGTCCCCGGCGCCTCTGACTGAGGAGCCACATTCCCTGTCCTCAGATCTCTTCTGCAAAGATGAGGACTATACCTCCGTGCCCCCCAGCTCTGGCAAAGCCTCCTGCTCAGCCCAGCACCCTGACGTGGTCGCCCCCTGCAGACAGAACAACTCATCACGCTGTCCAACTCCAGCAGGACTGGGAACCGGGTCTCCTTGGGACTGAGGGGTTTCCTGGGAGGCAGGCAGGTCATTTGTTACGAAAACCTCAACAGTCCCAGGCAGACCAGGGTGAGCAGTCACCCTACAGGTAGCTCCTTCTTTATCTTTTACTCAATAGCCATGACAGGCTTAAGCACCTGATACACATCCATGAACATGAGTTTGGCTGATGTGAGTTGGTACGAGCAGGTGCCCACTGCCTACCCCCCACTACCCCACCCCACTGCTCCCGCTGGCTGTCCCTTTTCTTCCATCAGGTCCCAGCCTGCCTACTTCCCCCATTTCCTCGCCACATGCTCATGCTCCAAGCCCCTTTGGAACCTGGCTTCTGTCCCTGATGTACACTTACACAGCTCCACACAAGGTCACCAGTGGGCGCTTCCCAGGGCAGGCGGCTGCTCTGCAGTTCTCAAACCTCTCCTCTCTCTTATTGAACAAATGCAGCAACAACGTCCATACTTTTGAAAATCCCTCCTGCCTCTGCCTCTTTCTACTCCCTGGCTCCTGTTTTTCTCTGGCAGCATCTTGAAGGCTTTTTTATTTGAGGTTTTCTACTCGCCACTTATGGGAGGAGTGTTTCAAATGGGGTTCACGGAAAGGCCTAATGAGTCTAAGAATTCCCTGAAATTCTTTGCAAAAGTGAGTGTGCAAGCTTTTTCTGAAGTGGGCTTTTACTATGTTCTCAAGGGGGTCTTTGCTCCAAAACAGATGTTAAAACCACTTTAAATGCTGGTGCTCCCCAATATGAGCCTTTTACAATTTCTTTTCTTCTCACTTTGTGTCTGTGACTCTCAAAATTGCGTGGAGCATAAGGGTCAGGTAAGGTGTTTATGAAAATACAAATTCTCAGAGCCCTCTTCAGGGGATCCTCCATACGCATAAGCACTTGGAGCAATACCTGGAGTCCTAAAGCACAGAAAACTAGGATATGATCCCTGCTCGTGGCCCTTCACGCCTCTCCTCCTTGCCCACCTGTTCATGACCTCTGTCCCCTATTCTGTCTGGCCCTTCTGCTCTAGCTCGTGCTATTCCCTTGGCCTGGGATGCTTTCTCCAGCCTAGCTTACCAGTAATTCCTACTCATCCTGAAGACTTAAGATACATGTTACTTCCGTTAGAAAGCTCTCCTTGAAGCCCCGGGCTGAGTTAGATGGTCCATCTCTGAACCCACTTAGCATGTCCTGTACCTTGGCACCTAACAGCTCTCACAGCAAGGAAGTCCAACCACCTCCTACCTTGGGTCCCTCTACTGGGCATGAGTGCCACCAGTGCAAGGACTATTTCCTTAAGACAGGCTTCCCTGTGGGGTTTAGGCCACAGTTCCTGTCCCATTTGTTTATCTCTGGAGTTCTGAGACAATAGAGCGCAAATTCTTTGTGCTCTCTGGGCACTGGGCTGCCCACTGTGCTTGGCACAAACCTGCAAGGAAGGGCAGTCTGTCTGCACAGCCCAACCAGCAGCCTGCTGGTAAAGTTGGTCTCACAGCAAAAGCATCCTCCCGACACTGGGCCGGTTACAGTGACTGGCCAGTATTATTCAAGAGATTGAAGAAGAGAGGTCTTTCCTTGGCCCAAGGTGCCTTCCCCCTCCTATGCCCATAGGTCTGAGTCTCACCTTTTCTTTTCTTTTTTTTCTTTTTTTAAGATCTTATTTATTTATTCATGAGACACACACAGAGAGAGAGGCAGAGATACAGGCAGAGGGAGAAGCAGGCTCCGTGCAGGGAGCCTGATGCGGGACTCGATCCAGGGTCTCCAGGATCACACCCTGGGCCAAAGGCAGGCGCTAAACCCCTGAGCCACCCAGTGATCCCCAACGTCTCACTTTAAAGCTCAGGACAAACGTCACTGCCTTTGGCAAACACCTGCTTCATTCCCACTCATGTAGTAAGTGGGAATGAAGGGAAGGGAAAGGCACTAAGGAAAGGGCACTAAGGGAAGGGCACATAGCGAGCCTCTGGGGAAGAGCAGGACACGTCCTTGACCTTAAGGAGATTACAATCTTGCAGGAAACACAAGGTGTTACAAGATGGGCACCTGCTACTAATGCCATCACAGGGAAAGCAGGGGTTCTCTGGGAGAAATGCTCTTCTGTCAGAGCCCATAAAATGTAGGTTGTTTTTTTTTTTTAAATGTAGGGTTTTTTTGTATATGAAGGTGCCTAGCATCCAGCAGTTTGTGTGCTCAGCAAGTGTGTCTGCCCCTTCCCCCCTTGTTGGCCCCATGTCCTCTGATCCCTTTCAAGCTGCCAGAGCGCAGGCCCCATTGTGAGCCACTAGCTCCCCCACACCCTCCCCGATGTAGTATGGGGCCACCACCCTTGCAAGTCTGGGCTCAGTGGCTGCCGAGCAAACTAATAAGTGACGAGGGAAAAGGAGAGGCCAGAGAGAAGTGGCCATAAATAAATGTTCCAAAAGCCAAGCAGAAACGGAGCCAGACCCTGAGGCGGCTGGTAAAGTCCCGACTTGTTTATTTTCAGCATGCATGCAACGAAAGTGATCTTGAAATGTAGGCTGAGAACCATTGGGAAGGAAGCCCCTCAGCTGGCAGGATGCAGCCGCTGTGCAGGAGGTTGGGGCCACAGGAACGTGTCTGGGCGTGTGAGCGTGAGAATGTGCGAGGCTACCCCCCAGCACCACGGTGAGGGGCAGTGGGGAGGGGGCCTGTCCTCTCCTCCACCACTCTTTCTGTCTGAAGCATGAAGCATACCTCCCACCCCACGGGCAGGCCCCTCGCAATCGAGGCCTGTGTGATGTCATGGGATGCTCAAAACAACACTCCTGGGCAAGTGATTACATTTGTCCCTGTTAAGTGATTCGTCCCCAACAACAGATGCCACTAACTGAAGACCACTTTTCTTCCTTTCTCTGGAGGCCTCTGCTCTGGCTCCCTGTGCCTCACCCTGAGTGCTCCCATCGCCCTTCAGCACTCCTCCACGCCTCGCCCCTAGCCTACCTCGCTGTCTCCTCCCGGCCCAGGCCAGCACAGCACAGGCCTCCACCCACTCCACTCATGTCCCTCCCTCCAGGGCTGCTGGTGGCCTTCCAGTAGCCAGTCTTGGAGTCTCACACTCGCCCTCAGTCTTGTCCTCTTAGCCTCCTTTCTGCATCTTTCCTCTGGCTCTTCTGATGGTGTTAGCTGGGCTCATCTCTAGACTGCCTCTTCTCTGACCAGGCCTTCCTAGTGAACAGGGGCAGAAAGGAAGTCATGAGAAGTCTGAGTGGCTGGTGCTGGCCAGGGACCAGAGGTGTATCAAAAACACAGGCCAGGGGCATCCAACCAACACTGCCCCTCATGGAGACAGTGCAGGAATTGAAGGGGGACAGCATCAAAGTCCAAGCTCTGCCAGGCCTGGCCTGTTACCTGTTAGCCATATGACCTCAGGGAAGTACATGATGGTTCTGTAAAATGAGGGAAATGATCTTTCTTGAATAGGTTTTAAATTTCTTAGAGCTTGGATAAGTCTGAGGAGATAAACAGGAGCGTAGTTTATAATAACATGATTAGCTCCCGAGCTACCATCTTGAGCAAGGAAATGTTGGCTCTGGTAATGGCAGACGTACATGAGTGGAGACTTATGGAATCAGTATGAAGTGCCTCTGTACCCACACACAGAGCCATCACGACCTTATTCTTTCAATCTCTACAGAGAAAACCCAGGTCTCCAGCAGGTTCTTCAGGGTGGCCTGGAGGGGCAGGTGCAGAGAGAGCCCAGTAGCCAGGCCTGGATGCAGGGGTAGCTCAAATGCCAGGCCCTGCTCTGCCCTGGGACTCTCCTGTCTCCAGCCTGTCCTCTGTGTCACCTCCTGGGAGAGTGATCCCTTCCCACTGAGAAGAGGCTGCTTCACTTTTTCCTATACCATTCAACATTGTACTGAAGGTCTGTTGATTTTCTCTCTCCCCCATGAGGAGAGAAACGTTTCTTTTTCTGGTTTGTTTTAAAAATATTATTCATCTCTGTAGCTCCAGTGCCTGTGATTAGTGATTGCTCAGTGAATACCTTTGGATAAATGTCTGCTTTTGGGTTTGCCTACTTCTGCTGGATATTGCATTTTAGACCTTCAAGGGCTCTTTAGTGGAGGTACAAAGGCCACAACTCACACATGAAATCTGGCCAACCTCTTTTTCTGAATGCTCTCTCTTCGCACTCATTTAAAAACAAACCCCATTTACTGTAGTACTGACTACATGCCAAATATACTCCCATGCCTACTACTTAAAGAAACTCAACCACTTGTTAAACACAAGATGTGGTCTCTGTCCTCAAGTGGAGGGCACACGTGCACACACCACATAGTCTACAAGGTTCAGGTGTGTGCCAAGAACCATGGGTACAAGAGACAGTGGACATTTCAGGCACACAAACAACATCAGCAAAAGCATGGAGGGGAGAGCTTGGCTTCCCTGGCCATCGCTCTGGGCATCCTGCCAATATTCAACACACATTTAAGACCCATTTAACCTACACCACGGGTGTCACGATGACCCAATTCAGTGAGGAACAGAGGAGCTTGGAATCACAGCTTTGTCAGAGCTCAGAAATACTCACAAGTACTTTATTTACGTGGAGGAAACAGGTCTCAAGAATGGGAGTATCCCAGCGTCCTGTGGTGTTATGCGGATGGGCTGTGTCTAGACCACAGATCTTCCTTTCTACCATACAACAGGACTTTGTTGCTTTACTTAGTAAAGCATTTTTATTACCACGTGACTTATCTCTTATGTTTTTGTTCCTGAACTATTTGAAAGTTACAGATATCATGATACTTTAATCCTAAGGTTTTTAGCACATTTTTAAAAAATAAAGACATTCTAATGGTATAATTAAAATACCATTATTACATCTAAGAAAATACTTTACTAATAGCTAATACAGAACCTGTATTAAAAAAAAAAAAAAAAAAAAGAACCTGTATTAAAGTTATCTAATCTCCCAAATGTTTTGATTTTTATAGGTCCAGGATCCACTTATTTGGTTAGGCAGTTTGCTTACTCTCTTTTAGGCTAGAATGTTAGGCCATTTTTTGTTTTTCGTTGATGTTGACTTTTGTGTGTGAAGCCTTCTGGCTAATTGTCTTGTAGGCTGTCCATGTTCTGGACTGTTTCCTCATGACTGGGTTCAGAGCAAACAAGTGAGAACCAGACATAGGTGATGGTGGATACTTACTGGATCCCAGCACATTAGGAGGCACATGAGGGTAGCTGCCTCCTCTTCCAGAGGCAAAGTAGATTAAGGAAACTACCACCAGATCTCTCTGGTGGAAAGGTACATTCTCCCCTTGGTATTCCCCCCCTTAGCGGCAACAGGCTTGAAACATGTTTAATGTTATGTTTTCAACTTAAAACATGTATCCTGAACTATTTCATACCTGTGAGAAGTGGTTCCCACAATCCTACTGCTCAGTCTGGGAATAGGTATCACCTCAGGTGAAACTGTTGCACCTTCTCCCCAGATCTCAGGACCCCTCCCTTCCCATAGGAGCCGGTCTCTTGAACTGGATGCTTACTGATTCTGTGGGTGTTTCTTGTAGTACATGCACATAAACTATTTTACAGAAGTGGTTCTTGAGACCTTTTTGTTTCAGGACCCTTTAATGCCCATAAAAACTACTGAGATGCCAAAAAGCTTGTTTACGTAGGTTCAGTCTATCCGTAGTTACCATAGTTGAAATCAAAACTGAGAATTTTTTAAAACACAGGAATGCACAAGCACACATTTCATTACCTGTCACACTGACGATGTCAACACATGTCATGAAGCCTCTGGAAAATCCCACCGAGTGCTTATGAGATGAGTGAAAAAGGCAAACAGTGTCTCAGTGTTATTACAAATATAGTTTTGACTCACAGATCCCTAAAAGGGCAGTTCTGACCACATTTGAGAATGGCTGAACTACAGCAAAGAAAACAGTGGGTGAGGTTTGCATATTTTCACACGCAGAAACTCAATGCTAACTGTTTGAGCCCCATTTTTGTAAGCATCAGAATGAAAGAAAGGCTTTGGGTGAATGAAGCCTAAACTCAGTGCCCAGATCTCTTTACTTCCAACCAAATTGGTTGGGAGAATCAGATCACTACGTCACCTGCAATCAAGATGTTTGCCTTTTCTGTTATAATGCCACTGGCCCAGATGCTTAGACAGCTGCTCTCAACTTCTCTGCGGAGGCTAGTGGAATCTGGAAAAAACACTCCAGCCAACTGTTGAGAGAGTCTGATATTCTTAGAAGCCGTCTCACAGCCACTTCCCACACTTTCTTTCAAGGCCACCAACATAGACCTTTCCTTGGGAAGCCGTTTGACAGTCCATGTGGACACTAGGGCTACTTGAACCTCAAAACCATTTATAAATTTTAATACATGCCCATTTCCTCACAGTATATGATTCCAATCACTTGTGGACGTGGAATGGGTTTCAACACAGCCTTGGGACAGCTGCAGATCTCTGGCAGGACCAAGGACTGGGGCAGTATGCTTATCTCCAAGGGCAAATTAATAGCCCAGGAATGAGACCTGGCTTAGCCCCTGATATTATCAGCTCAATACACATCTGAGGAAGCATAGGGACAAGCAGAGAGGAGTAACACCAGGTCCTGCTGCACGCTGCGCACACAGTGATGAATGACTGACAGAGACAGACACGGTGAGCCATAGGAGGACAGAGCTGTCCTCCTCTCTCGTGGGATGAATGGTGTGAAATCAGAGACCACAAAGGATAACAGGAACGAGGAGGCCCTGATCTGAATCTTGACTGCAATTTGGGGTGAGTTCCTTCAAGAGGCTACAGCTAAGCTTAGCTTTTGAGAACACAAGAGATCTGGTTTTAAATCCAACTCTGTCAAGTGATACCACTGTGACCTGGAATGAGTGACCTCTCTGCTGACCCCTGTTCTTACCCACAAGCTGTGACTAACAGCACAACACCTCAGAGGATGAGGATAAATACAGTGTCCACCACATGATTGGAACAATGCTTGGCAAGAAACACTCTAGAAAGCGTAGCTGTTTTTCTTTTTTCGCCTTTAGGGGTTCAGCTACAAAAGTAAAATCACCGGATGAGACCGGTTTTCAGCCACCTTCTGCCCAGGATGCACCAGGAACACAACATACTCCCAGGAGAACGGCCTAGAATCATTGTAATGTTTTTCAATTGGAGGCGCATTGGGTTCTTTGGAACAGAAGAAGACAGAAGTCTCAAGAAGCTCTCCAAATGACCTGGCTACATGTCCCTGGGAGCAGCAACTGAACAAAGTGATCTCTGAGGGCTTGTTTGACCATAGGCTTCTGGGACTCTCTGACTCGCCTGTGAGGACAAGACGTCTAAGGAAATGCCAGCTACTCCTAGAAGCAGTCTTCCAAGCCCTGCTACAGAGGCAAAGGAGGGGGCTGGAGGGACTGTGGGGCAGACTCATGCTGTGTGAAGCTTCTCACACCTTTCCATATTCCAGATCTGCAAGGCAGTGGAACAAGCGGTAATTACCATGTCTGAGGAGCCAACTATCTGACTGTACAGGGAGCCTTGGTGCCTTCACTCTGAGAACAAGCAAGATGCCTGCTTTTCTGGCCTCTTCTCCACCCTGCCACATCCACTGAGCAGGAGCTTTGGTAGCTCAGGCATCTCTAGTATCAGGCATCAAAAGTAGTTAATTAAATCCAGCAACTGGATAAATGTGTATTGTTTTTGGATTAGTGAGCAAGACAGACAAAAGTCTGGGCTCCCTTGTGGAACTTACATTTTACAGGCACGGAGAAAAAGATAAATAATAAAAATAACAAATAAGTTATGTAGTATGTTGGAAGGTGATAAGGCTTTAGAAAAAAACAACACACCAATCAGGCACGGTAATGATGAGAGGGAGACAAGGGAAGGGACTGGAATGAGTAGGCTCTACCAGAAAGGGGCAGACACTCTCTCCGCAGCCTTCCTGCTGCACTCTGGGATCAGCTGGTTCCCATTTAGTGCAGTCTGGTTCCACCAACATTTACTGGGAGCCTGTCCTGCACAGGCTCAAAATCCTCCAGAACTCCCAACTAGCCCTCCAGCTGCTTACCTCAAGCCCCCCACCCCACGCTGTGGTGAAAGAAACCACAGGCCACCTGAGTTGGGATCTGACCCAGCAGAACGTCCTGGAGGCTGTGCCTTCAAAATGCATCCCAAAGCCCACTGCTTCTTCCCATCTACACTGACTGCCTCATCCGCAGCCCCAATCACTGCCTCCTACCAGGTAGAGGGCAAGTGCATTGGGAGGTCTCCCTGCCTCCACTCTTGCTACCAGACAGACATTAATCCACCCACCGACCACAATGATTTTGCTTAAGCCTCTGTGGGATGCCTTTCCCTGTGCTTAACCACCCCCCCAAAGGCTTCCCATGACACAACAAATAAAATCTACTTCCTCATTAGGCTTGCCAGTCCTATATGAGAAGGCCTGTCCACTTCTTGGCCTCTATCACTCTTCCCTGTCCCCTGGCTCACGTAGCTTCACCCTCCTTATTCTCTGACCCCTGACCTCACCAAACCAGGAAACCATTCCTGTCAGGGCCTTTACATTTGCTGTCCCCACATACCCCTGCCTCATGTGTCCATCTTTGGATTTTTGCACAGCAGCCTCGTGACCTCACAGCTGAGTGTCTGAATACATGTCCCCCACCTGGGTGCTAGGCGAGGTGATGGCCCAGTCATTTGCTACCAGCCTCTGGCGCTGTTTGGTTTCTCTCTCATCTTTGGTTTATGGTTTCTTGACTACATCCCCTTCCTACCCTGCCCCACTGCAGTTTTCTGGACAGGACGGCCTGTCTTGTTCCCTTGTTTCCCTGGCACCTAGAGCAGCCTCTGGCTGACACTGACTGGAAGGCTGGCTCGGTTCCTTTCTAAAAATCATGCCCTATCCTCCAGGGTCACCCAAGGTCAAAGTCATTCCCAGCAGCCCCAACTTCTCAACCCCTGTTGCTCTTCCTGTCTGTGCTCATCGCTGTGTGTCTTGTGTGGAGCTGCAGACTCACAGGCTCTCCACCTATGAGTGCTATCTCCCTGACTCTGCGTGTCTCTGCATCTCTGAGCAGAGACCAGCTCTTGGTCATGGCAGAAGGACAGAGAACGAAGCATCTGGAGTCAGCAGCTCAAGGCTATGTCGCCTAGTAGGTTGCTCCTTCTCCGCTTTGGTTTCTTCCTCTGTGAAATGAAAGCAATAAAAACAAGACCTGCTGCCCTCAGAACTGCTGACAGAACGGAAGGCAACGTTGCCAGCGAGGGCAGGCTGGACACTACCATGTACTCAGCACACTCCCACTCCCAGCCCACAGCTAAGTACTCAGGGAAACGTTTCTTGGCTTATGGATGGCCAGAGTGGGGGCTAGAAGACAAGTTTTCATGATTCCAAGACCCTGTGGAACCCCGCCACAGGCACGATGGTGTCTGCAATCTAGATGTTATATCCCTGTTATATCCTAGTAGGAAGCAAACCAAAAAGCTTGCTGGTTTTCTAGCTGCTGTGCTTGTGGATCCTGCGGAAGCCTTACCAGCCTTGAGTGGGGAGGGAGATGCAGGACACCTGGGGTTTCCGTTTGGTTGGGCCACTACTTCATTCACCAGCCCAGGCCTGCCTGGACTCTGGGCCTCTATTTCTTGATCTGTGTACCTCAGAACTGGACTCACTAGGAACTTTTCAGACTTCAAAACCAACATCGCAACAATACACACTTTTTCCCTCAAAGAAATACTGAGTAATACTTCAAAAAGATAAAAGAGTTAATTTGGTTGAAGTGGAGGGTAAGAGGCCTAAAGCACCACTAACCTGGATGATCAACTGTGGATCAGCTCTAAGGGCCTTTCAAGATGGAAAACTCTAAGACTCTTACTATTTTAAAAGATCTTCGGGATCCCTGGGTGGCGCAGCGGTTTGGCGCCTGCCTTTGACCCAGGGCGCGATCCTGGAGACCCGGGATCGAATCCCACGTCGGGCTCCCGGTGCATGGAGCCTGTTTCTCCCTCTGCCTGTGTCTCTGCCTCTCTCTCTCTCTCTGTGACTATCATACATAAATAAAAATTTAAAAAAAAAATAAATAAATTTATAAAAAAATAAAATAAAATAAAAGATCTTCAAAAAATTGTTTTGCTTCCTCCCCATTTATTTCAGATATGCTTTTCTGCAGCAGCAGTTGACAGGACAGAGTAAACTGTGTGAGCTTCTCACACTATAATTCATAGCTGAAAATGACTCTGATCCTCTGGAAGTTCACATGGTTTTGAAATGAAAGTTTTCTGTTCTCCACAGCTCTACCCACAAGCCCTTTAAAGTTACAGGAAAATTATTAAAATGATAGAAAACCGGCTGCAAAGGAGCAGGAATAAAGCCAACCATTAAGAGAGTTTCCCTGGCCCTGACGACTCTGGGCCTAGAGAAAGGAGACTCCAACAGCCTGTCCAAGATTGCTACGTCCCCTCACCAAACACTCCCTTCTGTTGAGCAGAAGGAGTATCGGCCAAGACCTATTTACTGTAGGGCCGGTTTTATTAGCTCACTGCCAAAGGCTTCCAGAGTGTCCGTGTGGTGCTCTGGAAAAAATGCGGGGTGCGGCTGTCCTGCCTCTCCCAGCCAGGTGACCTTGGGCCAGAGCCACCACCTTCCAGAGGCTGGGCTTCCTCCTCCTCAAAATGGGAATAATAGCACCTTCTTGATCCACCCAACACGGTTGAAAGAACCAAGTAAGAAAACAGGTGAAACAGCACTTTAGAAACTGTAAAGTACTTTGCAAGGTGAGAGATGATCATTTCATGCTAAGACACAAAGTTGTAATGAATTAATCAAATAAACACCAAAAATCCCAGAGGATCAACAGTCTTATCACCTACAATCTTACAACATGGGGTCGCAGGGCGGGAAGAATCACAGCTGAAGTGCCACCCCACCTTTACAGAGAGCACTCACAATTAGACATGCACAGGATAGCCTGATTGCCACCCAAACACACACTGAGCAGCGGGAGTCTGAGTGGCCAATAGCCTAAGTCAGTCACCAGTCTCTCAAGCAGGTCAGGACTCTTCTAGTCAGTTCATGAAGTTTCTATTATAAAAGAAACCTTGGTGCTTCTCCGCTTTGCCCAGTATTCAGAGACAACAACCTGAATGTTTTCAGGCCATTCTGGAGAGAAGAGCCAAGGCCCTCAGAGCCAAACCACAACCCCCTTAGATTGTTCAGAGCCACTCTACAATCCGAGGCGGGTGTCTGACTTCTGAGTAGTGCTTTCAACACAGAAGCCATGAAAGATCACAGACATCAAGAGACACAGGCCCATGTAATGACAGATCTGCAGAAGGAGAGTGGGCAGGCTCTGTGACTAACCTGCTGTGTGACCCTGGCTAAGTCCCTGGCCCTCTGGTCCTTGATCCCCCCATTAGTAGAGCAAGGGGATCTGGGATGATGTCTATGGTTCCTTCAGCTCTACACCATTCTGACTGTGGGTTTCCTCTTGATGTTCCTCTGTCCCCTTTTTGGTCCCCATACTCACCCAGTGGCCATGGCTGAAAGGCTTTAGCACAGGGAACCCTGAGGAGGTGAGTCCTGTACTCCCCACAGGCTATGTCGATTAGAGGACCACAGACCCCCGGAGGGCAGCAACTTGATTTTTAGACTCTACTTAAAACCAAACAGGAAAAGGAAGCTGAACCAGAGATAAAGGGGAAACAAACCCGTTATAAACTGAAACCTAGGGAGAAGAGAGAGAAACAAGAGGCGCAGAGCGCAGAGCCCCGCCAGCGTGGGCGGCCTGGAGCCACTGAGCCACCCGGAACTCCCATGCCTCGGGCCTTGCCCGAAGCACTTCCTGTGAGGGTGCAGCAGCAGGCTGGGGGTGGGACCTGTGGTGGTGCTGGCTCCCCCACCCGTCCATGCCTGTCTGCTCAGCCACAGCCACCTCGGAGGTCTAGGTCTAGCTTCTCCACCTGCTATGACAAGGGGAGGGTCAGTGTGGACGGCTTCCTCAAGGCATCTGTGAAAAACCTCTGAGAACTCAGAACTACCCTAATCGATGCTCTGGAGAAAGAAGGCTGTTTTGATAGGGGCTCAAGGTTTAATATTGACTTTGGTATCAGTTTTGCACCTCTGTTGGGGAGACACTTCTCTCCAACGCTGATCGCTCAGGCAGCAGCTGAGGGCCTGTCAGGGAGATGTGTGAGGCAAGCTGGAAAACTGGCTCTGTCCCTGGTTCACCGAGTGACCCGGGGGCTTCAGTTTCCTTAGGTGCGGGATGGGGCTCACCACCCTGACTCTGCCTGCCTTCCCCAGGCTGTCATGGAGATGAGGCCCATTCCCAATCCTTCGTTCAAAATGAATGGACACCGCAGAGTCAGGCCTTGTCCTAGAACCAAGGGACAGAACACAGAAGACGACGGCAGTCCTTAAAGTCCGTGAAGGGCTTTCAGAGTATAGAAAGGAAGACACTGGAATGCTAATGAATAAATGTATGAGAATGCTATGATTGACACAGTGAAGAAGGGCTGCTCAGAGTACTTGTCCAAAAGAAAGGTTTAAAATTTCCAACTGGTGATTGTGGATTTGTCTACTACTCTCATTCTGTCCATTTTTACTTCACGTATCTTGGAGCTCTTATTAGGTACATATATTTTATGGCTATTGTGTTTTCCTGATGAATTGATCCTCTGATTGGTATGAAATTGTCCTTCTTTATCACTGGTTATATTTTTTGTCTTTAAGTTTACTTTATCTGGTATTAGTGTAGCCATTTGGTTTTCTTGTGCTATTTGCCTGGTGCATCTACACCCCATCCTGGTCTTCTGTTGTTGCTGTAACAAATTACTGCATACTTAGAGCTTATAACACACATTTATTATCTTAGTTTCATGAGATAATAGGTCAGAAGACTGACATAGATCTCAAGGGTTTCACTGAGCTAAAGTTAAGGTGTTGAAGTGCTAGCTTACCCTCTGGAGACTCCAAAGGAGAGTAACTTCCTGGCCTCTTTCAGCTTGAAGAGGTCCTCACACTCCTTTCTCACGGCCTGTCCTCTGCGTGCAAAGCTGGCAAAGCAGTGTCACTACAACTCCTTCTCCCACCTTAACATCTCTTCTTGACCACAGCCAGGAAAGGGTCTCCCCTGCTAGCTCTTCTTGTGGTCAGATCTGAGTCTTTTGTGGGGAGAGGGGCTTTTATTTTTTTCTACCCTTACTGAGGTACAACTGACAAAAATTGTGCTTATATGTATAATTTATATTTGAGGTGTATGACTTGATGTTTTGATGGATGTAAACACTGTGAAATAATCACCATGGTCAAGCTAATTAACATGTCCAGCACCTCCCATAGTTACCATTTTCTTTGTTTTTTTCTTTTTTTTTTTTAAAGGCAGGTTCTCTGCCTTTAAGGGCTCAGGTGATAAGGCCAGGCCCACTGGATAATCAGGATAGGTGCCCCACCTCAACGTGCATCACTCTGATCACATCTGCAAAGTCCCTTCTGCCACACAAGGTAACATATTCACAGCTTCTGGGGGTCAGGGTGGGGTGGTAGCATTGCTTTGCCTACTGCACTTTACTTTCAGCCTCTTGTACCTCTGTATTTAGTGTCTCTTAAAGACAGTATGCGATTAAGTCTTGCATTCCATTTGGTCTGACAATCTCTATCTTTTAACTGGAGTATTTAGTCCATTTACATGTAATTTACTGATATGGTTGGATATAGGTCTCCCATTTTGCTATTTGTTTTCTATCTGTCTCGTCTGTTTTGGTTTTTCTATTTCTCTTGTCCTGCATTCTTTTGAGTAAATAGTTTTAAGAATTCCATTTTCATTTCTCTTTTGACTTTTAGGTATGCCTCTTTACATTACTTTTTAGAAGTCTTTCTGGGGTTTGCAATACACATCCTTACTTTTGTAGAGTATACAAAGTATACACAACAGTCATCACACGCATTACATAGTCACTATATGTCATGTTCCGAATTTTTGCTTTAAATGGTCCTATACAAGGGACGCCTGGCTGGCTCAGCAGTTGAGTGTCTGCCTTTGGCTCAGAGCATGATCCTGGAGTCCCGGGATCAAGTCCCACATCAGGCTTCCTGCATGGAACCTGCTTCTCCCTCTGCCTATGTCTTTGCCTCTCTCTCTGTGTTTTTCATGAATAATTAAAATCTTAAAAAAAAAAAAAAAGGTCATATACACATATATATGCAAATATATATTTTTAATAAACAGTCTTATATTTACTCATACTTACGCTTTCTAGTACTCCTCATTCCTTCCTAAACATTCAAGTTTCCTGGCATAATTTTTCTTCAGCCTGAGGAGTATATATCAGGTATATCAGCCACAAATCCCCTAGTTTTCTTTTATTTGGAAAACACCTTTATTTTGTCAACATACCTGACGGTGCTTTTTTCTGAATAGAGAATTTTGAGACTTTTTCTTTTAGCAGTTAAAAAATAAATGTCATTCTACTGTCTGACATCCATGGCTTCTGATGAGAAGTTAGCCATCATTTATATCATCATCCTCTGTATATAGTGTATATTTCCTCTAGTCACTTTTAATATTTTCCTTTTCTTTGGTTTCCAGTGACTATGAAGTGCTGAAGTGTGGCTTTCTTTGTATTTTTCCTGCTAGGGGTTTGCTGAGATTCTTGGATATGTAAGTTAAAGTTTTTCAGCAAATGGGAAGGTTATAGTAATTATTTATTCCAGCATTATTCTTCTGCCCCATTCCCTTTCTCCTTTTCCTTCCGGATTCCAATCACACATATGCAGAACTCTTGGTATCATCCCACAAAGTCTTAAATTTTTTAATATTATTTCCCTGGTTTTCAGAATAGGTGATTTCTACTGTTCAGTATCCAAGTCCACCAACTCTTTTTAATACAATCTCTGATCCACTTTTGATCTCATCTAGTGAATTTTAGTATTTCATCTCTAGTACTAGAACTCTTATTTAGTAAATTTTTTACAATTTCCGTTTCTCTGTATGTTTGCTCATTCTATCCACCTTCTAAGTCTTTGAATGTATGTATAATAGCAACTTGGAAGTACCTGTCTGAAAATTCAAACTTCAGGCTCTACTGATTGCTTTTCCCCCTTAAGTAGAGGCTGTATCTCTTGACTCGTTATGTGTCCACTAACTCGTGATTGTATGTTAGACATTGTGATGACATAGTGCAGATAGTCTAGGTAATACTGTTTTCCTTTAGAGGCATGGAATTTGTCCTGGCAGGCAGGTAAATTACTAGCAGATTCTTTTGATGAAGTCAAGTGTGTATGTATTAATTCCCTTTTAAGTTCTATTTCCATTTTGAACTTAGCCCCAGGGTGTGGCCCTTACTCAAGGGTATAGTCCTCACTCCTAAGGTATGGCTGTTCTGGGGTCTCAACTGAATGCCTAAGGTGCTCAGTGAGGTCTCTTCATTTGGCTAACTAGAATCTCTTATATCTCCCAGCACTGCAAGAACTTTGGCATCATCATTCAGTCCTTAGCCCTTCAGCAGGCAATCTGTGATAGGCCTCATAGACAAGTCTTATTCTCCACATGCACAGCTAGCCAGCCTTAGGAAACAAAGTGAATCCCTACATAAAACTCTATCCTTGCTCCTACCATAGGGCTTCCTCATCTCTATTTCTTTGTCCTGCAATATCCAGCTATTTCAGTAGCCTAAAATTCCAATATCTGCCTTCTGAACTCATTAAGATCAATTTTCTGCTTGAGTCCCACCATTCTGTGCCATAACCAGAAGGAGGCCCCAGGCAGAAAGACAGAGCCATCGTGGGGCTTATTATTTTTCTTCACTCAAGATTCAGTCCTGTGCTACCTGTCAATGCCTCAAAACAGCAAGAATTTAATATTTTATATGAGTTTCAGTACCCATATATTCAGATGCTTCATGTATTTTGTTTAGTTTCATAGTTATTTGGTCAAGAGAGCAAGTCTATGATCATCTCTCTGTCATGGCCTGAAGTGGAAGTCAGTGATAATTATTAACTACCAAAGGGTATTCTCTTTCATTTTCTGAGCATTTCCTGAAGATGCCAGCCTGGGTGTAAAATCTTCACTTGTAGGAATATGCCTTTCACTTCCATTCTCCATCTCCACTGTCCTCCAGTTTTATAATTACTGTCTTGTCTTTTCTTTTTCTTGGTTTCAACAAGTAGATAAGAGGTAAGACTGACCCTTCTGGGGGCATTCTTTTAACTCTGCCATCTAGCTTTAATAAGGCACTTGCGTGAAATTAAGAGGAGTAAGAAATGAGAAATATCTTTGGCCAGGGTGTTATGAAAAATGGATTCTAGCCCATACTTTACTATTGATATCTATATCCTTGGGCATTTATTTCCCCACTCATTCTCAGTTTCCTCATCTGCTTAATGAAGGGACTGGCCATATTAATAACTATGAACTTCAGGTACAACACTAAATCCTAAATCAACTGTGTCAAAGCAATAGAAAATGCTGGAAAAATAGGAAAGGAGCTGTTAACATCTGATGAGCAATTCTGAGAATGTTAAGAAATGTCCTGTTTAAGGCAGTACCTTATAAGGTGTTACTATGAATTGAGCTCAGCACTTAGTACACTGTTTAGGATGTAGTAGGTGCAAGGTAAATGCTGACTGCATGATGAATATATAAATGAATGAATGAATCAGAAAGTCAACAAATCTCACACAGGATACTAAATGCTAAGGCATTTGGCTCTGCATCTTGAGCATAATAAATGCTCAGTAACTGGCAACTGTATTGACTTGAATTGAAAGCGGTGTTTCCCATCTGCCTAGATCCCAACAGACACCAGAATGGTTGACAACAAATCAGGGAGCTATATATACTAAAGGACACTTTACTTAAGAGATCAAATTCAAAGACGTGTTTTGTGGCTTGGGAAAGTCATCTAACTTCTGTGGATCTTAGTTTTCTTTTCTGTAAACAGACTGTTCTCTCTTCTACTCTCTCTCAGTGGGATGTTTAAGCATAAAAGAGTCTTTGACTAAGAAACAGAGGGAAAAAAATTTGCTTTCTAATACTGGTTTTTTCATGAGAACTTGTGTTAAAAAAAAAGACTGTTCTGAGTAGAAGGTCCTTGTGTCCTATGGGTGCAAGAAAAGAGGACAGGGAGACGGTTGCACAGAATTAGTTACTATCAGTCACACATTGCAAAAATCTACTGGCAATGCTGCATGACCAAATGAAGGCACTGGGTTTGCCCTTCAAGACCCAATTTACATATCACCTCTTCAACGAAGGGCTTATTGAGCCCCCAAGATAGACAAAATTATCCCTGCTGATGTGTTTCTTCTGTATTTTACAGTATTATCAATTTAATGTCACAGATGATTGTCCTTTAGGGAGGGGCTACCATGTTTTATTCCTCTTTTATAACCAGTTGTGCTCGGCACAATTCTTGGTATACACACCATGTGTTCAGGATGTTTGTTAAGCTGTTCTGCCTAAAATACTGGTACTCAGGAAGTATGTGAATTACTAGTGCACAGAGAGCATGTTGACATGGTCTTGTTTTTCATATCTCAACGTTTGTAAAGAGAATGTTTGAATCTAGTATGCAATACAGGGTTCTCTGCCCCAAGTAACTTCCATCCCAACCAAGCTCCTGGCCAAACTCATCTGCAGCATAAATAGACATTACTAGCCAAGTCAATTGACTGTTCCAAGGAAATAATGAACTCACATGGGAAAATGACAATATCTCTGAGAAGTGCAAGCACTATAAAATACTTGGAAGATAAAAGAACAAATGAAGCAACTGTGATACATAATAAGAAATACATAATTGGGGATCCCTGGGTGGCTCAGCAGTTTAGCGCCTGCCTTTGGCCCAGGGCGCAATCCTGGGGTCCCGGAATCAAGTCCCACGTCGGGCTCCCAGCATGAAGCCTGCTTCTCCCTCTGCCTATGTCTCTGCCTCTCTCTCTCTCCGTGTCTATCATGAATAAATAAATAAATAAATCTTAAAAAAATACATAATTGATCTCTGTCCATTTCTGAACATAGGTTAGTGTCATCGTGGGTGGCAGCAATAATTTGTTCCTGGGTCTTAGTTTATAAAGGTAACTGAGTGATGACAATGCCACTAAAATTTAATGTTACTCACAGCTCCCCCTTAAGCGGGGAGGCATAGGTGTTAACACCTATAAGAGGTAAAAAATCTGTAAAGTTTCTTATTGCCTGAGTTTAATTATTTGATAGGCAATGATAATCAATAACCATTTTTAAAGAAAGTGTATTGGGACACCTGGGTGGCTCAGCAGTTGAGTGTCTGCCTTCGGCTCAGTGCGTGATCCTGGAGTCCTGGGATCGAGTCCCACATCAGGCTTCCTGCATGGAGCCTGCTTCTCCCTCTGCCTATGTCTCTGCCTCTCTTTTTCTCTCTCTGTCTTTCATGAATGAATAAATAAAATCTTAAAGATAAAGTGTGTCTAGGTATAGAGTTTATACCTAGACATAAGAGGTATGGTGTTAGGGAAGCACTAGTGTTGTCAGGAGGCAGGAAGGAGCAAGGGGAAAGCACAGGCCACAGCCTTTCTTGGGGTCTCTGAGGGAAAGGCAGGGCAGGGTAAACAGATCAGAATTGCTAGTTTGAGTAATTCCAGCAGGCCTGAGGGGACAGGGGCTGTCCCTAGTCATTTGGGGTAGCTTGGGGCAGGGGAAATCCTGGCTTGGGGACTATGAGTCAGATAAAGGAGGTATTGGGGATGTGGAATAGGGTGGGTTGGCTTGTACATGAAAGGTGGCCCCACCAACTGTTTATGGTCTATAGGACTTACCTAGCTCTGTGACGGCTAGCTCTGTGAGGGGCAGTGTTTCTCCCCCCAGTAAGTTCCCCCAAGGATGTCAAAACATCAAAAAACACAAAAACTATAATTAATGGGGATGGGGGAAGCATGGGAAGAGACTGGCTTAGTGAGTATGGAACTTCCTTTAGGGGAGATGAAAATGTTTTGAAACTGGACTGTGGTGATGGCTGAACATTGAAAATGTACTTAATACCACAGAATTGTAGATTAAAATGGTTTTAAAAAACTGGGGGAAGTAAAAATCTGTAAAATTTCTTATTGCCTGGGTTTAATTATTTGATAGGCAATGATAATCAATAACCATTTTTAAAGAAAGTGTATTGGCATGCCTGGGTGGTTCAGCAGTTGAGTGTCTGCCTTTGGCTCAGGGCGTGATCCTGGAGTCCTGGGATCGAGTCCCACGTCGGGCTTCCTGCTTGGAGCCTGCTTCTCCCTCTGCCTGTGTCTCTGCCTCTCTCTCTCTCTCTCTCTCTGTCTCTCTCTCTGTCTTTCATGAATGAATAAATAAAATCTTTTTTTTTTGAATAAATAAAATCTTAAAGATAAAGTGTGTCTATAACTTTGGACAGAAATTGCAGATACACCAACTCTTGTGCGTGTGGGTATTAGTCTATGAGCAACAGAGGGAGATAAGAGAATACTGATGCCTGAGGAAGCCACGGACATTGAGAAGCCTTAAATCAATGACAAAAAAATAAGTGTAAGCAGGGGTCATACTGAATTAGGAGTAGCAACCAGGACAATGAAAATAGAACATACGATTTTGAATTCATTTGAAGATAATTTAATATATGCACCCATAAGGAGGGGCAGGAAGAAAAAAAATGAGAAAAAGCATTAAAACTGTAGAGAGAAAATATAGAATAAGACAGCAGAAGCAATTGTTATTACTCTAGCTTCCTAATTTTTTCTGCTTGTGTACATTCTAGAAATATTTAGAAAAATGATGTAACCAAAAAAAAAAATGATGTAACCTGTTGTATATTTTTTAGGTGGCATCTAGAATTTTTCCTGGTGAGTTGAGATGTTTGCAAAGGATTTAATATGTAGAAACATATGTGGTATATGTACATTAAAAATGTGCATTAAGGGATCCCTGGGTGGCGCAGCGGTTTAGTGTCTGCCTTTGGCCCAGGGCGCGATCCTAGAGACTCGGGATCGAATCCCACGTCGGGCTCCCGGTGCATGGAGCCTGCTTCTCCCTCTGCCTGTGTCTCTGCCTCTCTCTCTCTCTGTGTGACTATCATAAAAAAAAAAATGTGCATTAAGTATGTTACATTTATAAATATAACTTAATATTGAGCTTAAGTGCTTTCTTTTTAAAAATATTTTATTTTATTTATTTTAGAGAGGGAATGTGCGTGCACAAGTGGGGGAGAGGCAGAGGGAGAGGGAGAGAATCTTAAGCAGACTCCATGCTGAGCAGAGTCCAATGTGGGGCTCAATCCTAGGACCCTGAGATCATGACCTGAGCCAAAACCAAGGGTTGGATGCTCAACTGACTGAGCCATCCCAGCACCCCTAGGGATTTTATTTTTAAATAATCTCTATATCCAACACAGGGCTTGAATTCACAACTTCAAGATCAAGAGTTGCAAGCTCTTCCAACTGAGCCACCAGCCAACCCTAAGCTCTTTCAATTTATGAAAAAGGTCTGTCATAAAACATAATTGGCAGAGCCTGTTTACTCGATCAAACTACTCAGCCAAATCAAATTTACTTGCTATCAGAAAAATTTCGACTAATTTTCCAACTCAGACACATCACAGAGCAGCACACCACATCTGAAGTCTTTAATTTTAAACAGATAACCAGAGAGACGAGGGGTGGTGTTAGGCCATGAGTTGGTGACCTTGCTGAAATGAAAGCTGCCCTCTTCGATATTCTCCATAGCCACTTCCCCTGTACTCAGAGGCCTCTCCGTCAGGGCCAGGGTATCCTCAAATAAGTATAGCCTCAGGAAGTCTCAATGTACCCCCAGGAACACACGTGGCCTGGTTTGTAGGCAGCTGTACTCATGTAATACTAGCGACCTATTGGGGCACCTGGGTGGCTCAGTGGTTGAGCGTCTGTCTTCAGTTCAGGTCATGATATCAGGGTCCCGAGATCGAGTCCCGCATCAGTTCCCTGCATGGAGCCTGCTTCTCCCTCTGCCTGTGTCTCTGCCTCTCCCTCCTGGTGTCTCTCATGAATAAATAAATAAAATATTTTTAAAAATACTAGTGACCTACTAGACAGTTAAAATGAAAGGATAATCCAAACTTCAAACTTTAAAAATGAAAAAAGTTATAGGGCAAATATAAATAAACGAACACCAAGTCAGCAATTCTGATATCGACAAACAGAATTTGAGGAGAAAAACCTGATTAAGGATCTAGAGGAATATTAATTACTGGAAAAAATAATCATGACCATGTATGTATGTATGTAATACAGACTCAACTCTGTAAAGTAACTGAAAAATTTTGGGGGGGAAATACTTAAACAATCCTGAGAATTTAAAAATACATGATTTCTTAGATATTTTTTTAAAATCAAGAGATACAAAGTAAAGTAGAAGGCATTAGCTCCCTAGTCTGCCCTTATTTTAAAGTTGTATTTGTTTAAAGTTAGAAAATTCACACTATAGATGATACAGAAGGTAAATTAAGGGCCCTCCCCTCTCCCCGGGTCCTCTCTCCCTAAATATAACCCTTGTTGACACCAGGGAAATCGTGTGCGGGCTCCAGTTCTCATTTCCCAGCCCAGTGCTGCTCTCCTTACACCTCTGTGTCTCCTTGAGGAGGAGGACTGACTAAAGTCAGTCCTTCTGTCCCAGAGGGACTTAAACAATGTAACATCTCAAAGAGTGGTGCCATGTGCTCTACGGTGCGGAAGTCACACAGACCAGGCCAGTCATGGAGAACCATATACTCTATGATCCATTTACGTGGTATGTGCAGAGCAGGCAAATCCATAAAGACAGAAGCAGACCTGTGGTTGTCTAGGCCTGGGAGAAGGGACTGGGGGAACCCAGGAGTGACTGCTAAGTAGTACAGAGCTTGCTTCTGGGGTGATCACAATGTCCTAAAATACATTGTGGTGATGGTGGCAGGACTCGATATACTGAAACTGCTGGACTGTACACTCTAAGTGGGTGGAATTCTGTGGTTTATAAATTATATCTCAATAAAGCCATTATTAAAAAATGCTCCAGAAGCACCTTTGGTGGCTCAGTCAGTTAAGCATCTGACTCTTGGTTTCAGCTCAGGTCATGATCTCAGGGTCGTGAGATCAAGCCCCATGTCAGGCTGTGTGCTCGGCATGGAGTTGAGAGTCTCTCTCTCCTACTCCCTCTGTTCCCCCCTACCCTTGTATACATGCTCTGTCTCTCTCAAACAAATAAAGTCTTTTAAAAAAAAATGCTCCCAATGCAGATGGAAAATGTTTTCAAATGAGTTATAAATTAACTATGGGACTTTGAGATTGTTGGAGAAAATCATCTCACCATTTTGGCTCCCACCAGAAATAATACTCAGTAGAAAGGACTGCATCCAGGGTGGCAATTTTAAATTATTTCAGCATTCCAGAAAGTGAAGAGAAAATATAACAAAAGCAAGGGCACCTCTGACTATAAGGCGTCCCTAGAACACAGCAGGTGCAGAGTCCATGCTCAGGCTTCAAGGGGAGTCTATGAACTCAACCTGAAAACTATTCATTTCTCAAGCCATATGCTGAATACTTTAATGTTTCTAAACCTTCTGCCTCCTTCGTTGGTTTCTAATAGTTTAACTGAGCATTTGAAGAAAACAGGGCACTTGACTAGCTTTAGCTGACTACAAATAAAATCAATCCGGAGGAACATAATAATGATACATCATTTTTCATCATTCAAATTCCTGGAGCTTTATATTTGTTTCTCAGAACTTTTTGTTGGGTTTGGTTTTGAATGTATGTCATTTTTTTAAATCTAACACCTGTACAAATCTGTGCAGTCACTGCTACAATCAGGAGGTTGCCTCTGTCCCTCCCCAAACTCCCCTCTAGCTGTCCCTGTGGTTGCACCTTCCCAACCCCCACCTCCGCACATTACTCCCAGCAGCCACTGATGTGTCCTCCAGCTCAGTCCCTTTCTTCTGGACAATGCTACACTAATGGAAACATATGGCATGTAACCTTTTAAGAAGGCTTCCTTCACTTAGCATAATGCCTCTGAGACTCATCCAAGTTGTGTTTATTAAATAATCTGGATTTTCTTGTTTGTTTTTTGTTTTTGCATGCCAGTTTTCTGTTGTATGGCTATAGCACAAATTGTTTCTCCATTAAATGGAAGAACATCTGAATTGGTTTTGGCCATTATAAACAGAGCTGCCATAAACAGCAATGCACACACATATAGGTTTTTATGGAACATAAGTTTTCATTTCCATAGGGCAAACATAGAGGATTAAGATTGCTGGGTTAAATGTTCGATTTTGTAAGAAACAGTTGCACTGTTTCCCAGAGTGGCTGTACCATTTTTCTTCCTACCAGCAATGCAGGGGAAATGCTGCTACTCTGCATCCCCATCAGCCTCTGGTGTCCTCAGTGTTTTCTTACTTCAGACATTCGAACACATATGCAGTAATCTGTTGTTGTAATTTTAATCTGCATTTCTCTGATGACTGCTGGTGCTTTGCCTCCTTCCATGTGCTTGTGTGTTATCCATGTATCCTCTTCGGAGACATGTCTACTTAAGTCCTTTGCCCACTTAAAAATACAGATCTGTTTTCTTACTGTTAAGTTCTGAGAGTTCTTTACACATTCTGAAGACAAGGATTTATGATGTGTAAATGTTTTCTCCAAATTTGTTTCTCATCTTTTCACTCTTCAAGCATCGTTTTTTACAGAGTAACAGTTTTTTAATTTTAAGTTCTATTTGTTTTGTTTTATGTTCTACAGAGGGTGCTTTTGCTGTTACTCATGCAGACCATTTACCTAACCTAGTGGTCATGAAGACTGCTGCAGGTTCTCTTGGAGCAGTTTCCCAGCTGGACATTTAGATTTAGAATCCATTTAGAGGTACCTTGGTACAAAGTGTGAGGACTGGGCCAAAGTCCATTTTTTTTGCATATCGATGTCTGATTGTTCCAACTCCATTTGTTGACAAGATAGTACTTTTTTCACTGAATTGCCTTTGCCAGACATCAACTGACAACTGATTTCTGGACTTTCCATATAAGTGTCCAACATCTCCACAAGTCATCTTGAAAAACCCCCAGGCAGGCTTGTTGGTACTGCATACATGGCTCATGAAAACTAAGAACTCGACAAGGAACAGTGATAGGGTCCTTGACTCATCTATTTTGTGGTGTAGGCTGTGGAGTATGTAATCCTTTCTCTCTGCAGGTTGGACTGCACATGGAATATTGAGATTAGTTTTTGGTGTCACAATATGAGAGGTACTGGCAACCTGAAAGCCATTCTGGAAGGGGGACTGAGTTGATGAGGCCAGCAAAGATCCTAACACAGGAAGACAGGCTGAGGGAAACGGGGCATCTTGCCTGGAGAGATAAATAGAGAATAAGAACACCTGCTCTGGGCCTCTGAGCTCCTTGGAAAGAAAGAATCCCCCCTTCATGTGATCCCTAGGAGAGGATGAGGGCCAGTGGCTACAACCAGGCACTGTGCTAGGTACCAGGAATCCAGAGATGGACAAGATAAGTTTTTGCTTTCAGGAGGGGGGAGCCACAGGGACAACTATTTTGGTTTGACAAAGGTCACCCAGCAAATTGTAGGAGACTGGATAAAATGACTTGTTTTGCCTTTTATTTTGCGTGATTGCCAAAGATGGCCTAATAGCTCTATTTTCGACAAATGACTCATTCTGTCTTTGGGTTTAATGGCCAAATGAAGGTACTGAGGTCATGTGACAGCAAGAGATCTGCTCAAGGTCTCAAGCAGAGACCTTGCTTGCACAAACTGAGTTTGGAAACCAAGCCTCCCAATGCTTAAACCAGGATTCCTTTTTACTATCTGTTAAAATTCTTAATCAGCACTATGTTTGCTGAAGAATAAATAACTGAATGCTTTCTTCTTGCAAATCCTGTCTCCAGGGTTCTTCTGACCCTTTAGGTTTTCAGTGTCACAGGCTGTCTCAGAGGCCTTTAAATGAGAAAAGGATCCTCCACTTTGAAATGTCAACCCTTGTTTTCAATGACAAGATGAGAAAAAAAAAATCATATCAAATCAGACAGGTATTTTCTGAAGATGTTATTTCTGCTCTGAGCTGCTTCTGGGTCACCTACTGCTCTAATTATGCTGGAAGTAAACCTGGCTTTCATGAGATTCAGGATATGGCTGGAGGAAAAAGTTGTCAAGACTACTTAAGATCATCAGTGCTCACACTGGGCTCAGAGCATTCCAGGAATTCATTGATTCATTCCATAATTCATTCCGCTGGTTAACCACAAACACAGACATCACTGACTGCTTTAGTCCTACTAATATACTCAGGGCAGGACAGAGCAGGAAAATAGTTAACACTTTGGTTTAAGGCCAGGCCCCCCCTCCCTGAGCTCTTGACGTGAGCAGCATGGAACAGAAGAGAGGCAGGACTCGAGGTTCCTAGCCCCACTTCTTTCCTTCTAAGGTGGGCTCACTACAGAGAGAAGCAGTAACTCCAGTGCTTTCCAGCTGACAGAGTTCTGGTGAGAATCAGTGGAGATGACGGGTGGGCAAAGTGCCTGGCAAACTGAGAAGCACCGTACCCAGGTGAGAGATTTATTCATTTAACAAACATGTTTGGGCTCTTTCAAATGACGTGCACCATGCTGAACACTAAGAATAACCAGTTAAATAAAATATATCCCACATTCAAGAAGACAATGAGATGTGGCAAGTCTGATGATGAGAACACTGCAGGATGGGAGGCCCGGTAGAGGGGGAGCCCTCACCGTTCTGGGCAGGAAGGAAAGATGACTGTGAAGATGGCCATGAGCAGAGGATTAAAGCAGGAGAGAGAGAGTATACTAGGTTCCAGAAGATTTCTCAGTCTCCTTATTTTACTTAATATTTGACATTATTTGCCGAGTGGGCAATGATTTTATGACGACCCTTTCTGCATTACAAAGCAGTTGGCTTCAGCCTCCTACAATGCAGAGCCCCCACAACAGAGTGATCCAACCCCAACATCAATGGTGCCAGGCTGAGAAAGCCTGTTGTGAAGGAAACTGAGGCCCACAGAGGAGAAGCAACTAGTCCGAAAGGCTGTAGTCACTTAGCAACAGGGCTGAGACCTGAACGCAGGTTGCCTGTGACCCAGGACCCGAGACAGGGTTCCCAGGTTACATAGATATGGGTCTGCAGCTGGGCAGCACAGGAGAGGAGCTTGGAGGGTGACAGGGCTGCTGATGGGACAAGGAGAACTCAAGTGTCCGTGGAGGAGCACCACCACCAGACAGAGCCATGAGTAAGGAGGCAGAGGGAAAGGGGGGACAGGAAGAAGCAAAGGAAGGAAGTGGGCAGCCGTCGTCTATTTCTGCTCTCTGACAGAGCACCCTCTAACATTTCTATAACGAGCTGGTTTCATGTCCAATCATCACAACTAGTGAAGTGGGTGCAGCAAAAATTAACATTCTTACTTTCTGGAGCCTAGAAGAGTGAAGTGCTTTACCCAAGGCTCCAGAGTTTTGCAGACAGGCAAAACTCCATGTTAAAGACTCTTTCAGGTGGTAGGTGTCTCCCACCAGCCCGAGCCCAGACCCCTGTTCCTTGACTTGCCTGCAGTCCATGGAGGCAGGACGAGTGTCTGAAGGGACTTTTGTGTGAGCTCGAAGGAGAAACTGGGTGCAGGAGGGCAAGCCCTCAAAAGCTAAGAAGCTGAGGTAGGAACACAGAGGCACTGCAGAGCTGAGCTCCACTCCCTGGGTCTCAGGATCAGGGCTCTAACTTCAGGTGGGTCACCTGGCTCCTCTGGGCATCCCTGCCTGTCCTGAGAGCCAAAGAGCCATAAGATCGCCTTTAGGAGCACTCCATGCTCTAAAGATGAAATCTATTCTATTTTAAAATTCTCTTGTCCCGAAGCCAACGATACTACTTTCAAGCATAGCCAACAAAAACCATTACTAGGAGGACAGCTGAGATAGCTTAGTTCCTTGGTCTAGGCTGACAGGAAATAAAATTATTCTGCTAATGAATTAATTTTCAAAAAAATGAAATCCTTGAGAAATTTTTGTCCAAGTTTTGAGCAGTTCTGCAGAAGACTGATTTAATTTCCTCTCATGCTAACACTTCTGCTACAAATGATGCACTTATGCACTGTCGTGTGTTGAGTGGTGGCAGCGATCCCACAGATGCATGTGGCAGGGTACGACGGAGGGAGCATTGGGTGGGACAGCAGGACACAAACTACACCTGCTTTAGGGCCCCAGGCAGATCAGTCACCTTTCAGGGCCTCAGTCCCCTGATCTTTCACATGAGGGACTGGATGCACAGGCCACTGGAGCACGTCCAGCACTGAGTCCCCAGAACTATTCTAAACCTCGTCTGAGTCTCGGTGTCTTCATTTCTACTCTGCTAACGAAGATTAAATAAAGCAATGAACAGGAAAGGTTCTTGAAAAGTAGAACACTTCACTTGCCAGAGAAGCTTGTCAGGGAGGTGTGACGCTGAGCACTTTGCTTTATTAATCCTACCAATGGCCATTTGCTCTGAGGCTGGCTGACTCCTGCGCAGGGGCCCAGAGCACCAGTCCTTAACTAAGGAAGCACACTCACTGGTGTGGCAGGAAAGGCCCCACACAGACCGCACTGCAGGTACTGGCTGTGCGTGTCAACATCTGCAGGAGTCACACTGCTCCCCACCACAAAAGCAGAGTTAGCCCTGTGGCATCATTCTCACTAACTTATACAGTCATGGGGTCTTCTCAGCCAAGAGGGGAATTATATTCCATATGACCCTGGGTGTGCATCCTCCAAGCAATGGCCATCATCTGACACTCATTTCCTAGCCTGCAGCATTCTCTCCAATCAACTTCCAGTGAATTCCACTTCCATTTCGTTAGTCTGGATCTAGCTAATAACAGAGTTCAGGATTTAAAAATAAAATAAAAATATCCCATCATCCAGGCCTGGAATCAAGGCATTTGTTTTTTACACATGCCACTAAAATCTTTCCATATTAACAACAGGCACCCAGGTCTGCTGGGCTCTACCCTGAGTGTCCACGCATGCAGCACTCCTGTGGAAACTTCTCAAAGCCACAGGTCTTGAAGTCACCTATTAGACAGTGACCCGATACACCTTCTCCCTTTGCCGGAGCCTCAAGGAGTTTATAAACTGTTGCTCCTCACAAAACACTTCACCTCTTGTTCGTAACACCCCGCCTCTACTCCCACCCAATCTCCATCTTTTTCTAACATTGAGCTCACCGACAGGAAATGTGCCCTTGATCAAGATTCTGTCCAAACTGATTCAGAAGGGATACACCGGGGAGCCCTGCAAGGGGCCTACAGAGGGGCCCCTACAGGCCCCTACAGGGGGCCTACTGCCCCCCACATCTGTGTCTATCATTGCAGGTATGTTCCCTGGGAAACCCTTGTGTGGCTGCCCAAGTCCAGCACGTCTGCAGGGCGAGGTTGGAGAGGTGGACTGCAGGGGGCAGTTTAAAGGGCTGGGCGAGTGGGGGAGGGGTCTGCAGAGCTCATCTCTGCAGCCCCAGGCTGAGTGTGCCCAACTCATGTTTATTTTCCTGCAGACTTCATACTTGGTCAAAGCTCTCTGAACACTTTTAATGTGGGATTCTGGAGCAAGGGGTGGTTGTTGGTTTGTATGTTGTGTATGTGTTTAAGCAAAATCTCTGTTTGAGAAATGTTACATATCATGAAAAATTAAAATATTTTAAAAGATCTCCCTCCAATCCCAGCTCCCCCAGCTGGAGGAAACAGAGGCATACCTTGAGAGGTACTGCACGTTCAGTTCCAGGCCACTGCAATAAAGTGAATACTGCAATAAAGTAAGTAAAATGAAGTTTTGGTTTCCCAGTGTCCACACAAGTTATGTTTACACTCTACTGTAGTCCAGCAAGTGTCCAGGAGCAGTGTGTCAAGAAGAACAACGTATATATCTTAATTAAAAATATTTTGATGCTAAAAAATGCTAACCATTATCTCAGTTTTCAGCGACTTATAATCACAGATCATGATCGCAGATCACCATAACAAATGTATAATGAAAAAGTTTGAAATATTATGATAATTACCAAAACGTGAAGCTCTTGAAAAAAATGGCACCAACAGACTTGTTGGATGCAAAGTGGCCATAACCATTCATTTTGGAAAAACAACCTGCAGTATCTGGGAACCGCAACAAGACGAGTGTGCCTGTACTGGGTACTAGGTACTCCCTTTCACGTACCTTCTTTCCCAACCATCCCTTGCACATTCAAGTATGTGTGTGCATCCCAGCCACTTTTCTTCCCTCACAGGGGCACATACTATACATCCTGATCCATATCTGAGGTGCACAGATGGGTTTTGGGAATCTATATAACCCCTGAAACTATATGTAATGCTGTAGTTTGAGCATTCTTAGGGGATTATATTAATAACTTCCATATTTCTCAGAGGTGCTTCTGATCTCCAAGAAGAGACCTTCCCACCACAAAAAAACATACAAATTATCCCAGTCGAGGGCCTGCTCCTGAAGCACTGTCATGGCATCCTCGCCCTGATAAGAGATCACTGAGCCCACACATGAGGAGTTTTCAGGAGGCAGCATCTCCACTGTGCTCTTGCTAGTAACAGAGAAATCTGGAGCAATTTGCAGGGTATTTGGAAGCTTCCAGTATCAATGCAAATGTAATATAGAGCACTGCATAAATCTGGGAATTCTGTTTGGCCAGGAACCCTGAAGTCTATTTGCTAAACACAAGAATGTAATAGATGTCTATGAGTCACTTTCTAGATCTGTTCCCTGGGACTCTGGAGCCACACTGTCTTACCCCACAGCCTCAAGCCACACATGACAAGGAGAGCTCTTGAAATGTAGCTACTCCTAACAGAGAAATGATATTGACATAAAAGACATACCAGACTTCAAAGACAGTACAAAAGAGTCAGACAATATAGCTTATCAATAATTGTTCCATTAATTACATGTCAAAATTATACTATTTTGGATATAGTTAACTACATTATTAAAATTAATTTTATCTGTTTTTACTTTTCTTAAGAGGGCTACTACTAAATATTTACAATTCCACACATGGCTAGCATGTGTGGCTTGTGCTATGTCTCTGTTGGACAGCACTGGCCTATGTTTCTCCATCAGTGAGTACTCAAGTCCCACTTTATGAAGTGTTCTATTCTTTGCAATCAGAAGCAAAGCTTTCAGATGGAATTTTCTAAGTCAGGCATTATAACTGGCACACAAAAAAGCAGTTACCAAAAAATATCAGGGAAAATACATTAAGTCAGATGAATTTACTTATGAGGTCTAAGTTCATGGTGAAATCTGTTTGGTAATACATGTAGTTAAAATTGAAAATATCACATCCAGGATATACCTCTAATACAATCTCTTTTTAAAGGCACTTATTGAGCTCCTACTGTGTGCCAGGGTCTTCACATTTATCATCATGATTTCCATTAAACACGAGAGGACTGAGGCTAGTGGCTCAAGACTACTCACTCAGCAAGTGCAGGCCTCCTTGAACCCAGGTCTGCATACTACAGCGCGCTTGGCCTCATCATTCCTTTGGCTGACATTCTGCCTTTTTAATGTTTGCATCACACTTTTACAGTTTACAAAGTACTTTCAGATATATTATAACCTTCAATTATCCAAACTATTCTGTGAATTAGACATGGAGGTTATGAATCACCATACTCACAGGAGGGTATTACAAGCTCCCAGGGGGAAGAACTTGCCCTATGTCTCACAGTTAAGTAGAGTATAATCTTACACCAGGAGTTCTGAAAAAAAGTTCAGTTTATCTTTTCAAAAGTTTCATCTCTGCTCTATTAAACATAACTTTTTCCTTTTAATTAATACTGACTGCTTTCCTGGTCTCAGAGTTCAATGGAAAAACAGAAGGAGAGCCTTTGTTGTCAATAATTATGTTCATATTCAATGATAATGCAACTATTTGTAGATACATATTACTGTATATTATACATTCTTACAATATTAATGTAGTAATAATACCCTGACCTTATAGCATGTTATTATATTATTATATCCACTATTTTGTTTGCATGGGACCTCCTATGGTATCATACCAATTTGAAAGAGGAAGAAACTGAGGCATAAAACGACTTATGGATGAAATAAAAACACAGGTAGAAAAGGTAATGAAGAGTAAACGGAGAAGCATCGAGCAGAGAAATCTTTCCTCTTGGTCCTTAATGTCCCAGGGAAGGCATCTGGCCACATTTTGGTGCAGACTAGGGAAATGTAAAAGCAAAAGGACAAGAAGATCCATGAAAAGGCTTAATTTCTTGGGAGTGAATTGTATTCATTGTGTGGAAGTCAGGTTTTGTTTTGTTTTATTGTTTTGCTGTTTGTCTAGGAGAATTTTCTGAAGAGCTCATGAGCGGCCACCCTCTACTCTCTCTGTGCCCTAATGCCTGAAGTCAAACCGTGGGGAAAACAATGAGAAACAGAAGCAATGTGAATCCAAGAGGAGCAGGTGTACCCGAGTGCAGCCCAGATGGAGGCCAGTCTAGCCAAGAGGGGGAGGATGTGGGCAGAGGAGTAACCATCCAGTGGATTATGACCAAGGAGTAAGGAGTTCTGAAGAAAAAAAAGTACAGTAATTTTCAAAGTGCTCAAAACCAAGCAGGACAGAGAAAGCAGAGAAACCAACAGAGCTTATGAGAGTCCGTAGTGGGGAGCAAAGTGCCTGCAACATGACCACTGTGTCCTGAGGCATCCAGCACGTTGTCGAAGCGCCAGAGCAAGTGTGCACAGGGGTAGAAGCCAGCAAGGTCCAGAGCGAGGCCACAGGGTTGGCTGCACTGCCACAGAGAAGAGATGGGCTAAGATGCCAGCAGAGTCCAGGCAAGGAAACCACTGACCTCAGTGTGGGGCACGGGTCACACCACAGCTGTTTCTTTGGAACTTTCTTATGTGGGGTTTACTGGACACGTCAGCAGCTATTCTTTTACTTGTACTGTGCACCCAAGTTACTCATTTTATTTCAAGTTCCACCTTATGAAGCCTAACAAGCATTGTTGTAATTAGAATATGACTGAACTTCATCTAAACCAACAGTGGGAAAGTCAGAAAATCTGCAATTACGGGGTAGGCGAGGAACCTTGTTTAAACAGTGTTTATCATCTGCGAGTTCTCCAAAAAGCTGGACTGTTCTTCACCGTCTGTTTTCCCTTCATGTCTCATGCTTAGTTGGTGTCCTCGTTAAGAACTACTTTCTTCTCTAGACTGTGCAGGGGCCAGATTCTTGATATATTCAAAAGAACTCAAAGGAAGTCATAAAAGTAACAAGAACCTAAAACCTGTCAGTGAATTTCTAATCCTTGTGGGTAAACACAGACATATTCTTTCTTGACAGCATCTCTCTCTCTCTCTCTCTCTCTCTCTCTCACACACACACACACACACACACACACACGCACACACACTGAAATCCCAAGGCACACAGGACCTGAAGTTGTACTTGAGACCATCCCAGACAGCTTCTCACCCAAGCTGTGGCCTCTGTGAGTGCTTAAGGATCTCAGTGGAAGTCTGAATATTATTTGAGCTTTTTGTTATGAGCTACCATGACTTTTTCAATTACTAAAACTAGATTATTAAAAGGAAAAATGTTTATTAAAGGGGCAAAGGGGCAGGTGACGTGTGAACAGGTCACAGCCCTGCTCGCCATGTTTACAGAAGTGACTTAAGACTCAGCCCTGGGGGTCACAACCACATGGGCATTAAAGGGGTGCCGTGCCCACTGGCCTCTGTCCCTTGCCTCTGCCCTTTGATATGCCAGGTCAGGGTGTCTGCAGCCCAGCAAAGCGGGTAAGGTCTGCCCAGAGAACAGCTTTTTAGGTCAGTTTGTCTGAAACCTGCCATATTAGCTTTGCCCATGCTTAGCAATTCTCTTCACTTGCCACAACTTCTTCAATTTCTGGTTTCTTCTGCTAACTGTACAGGGCATGCTCAGTGTGGTGCTTTATTAAATGGACAGGGCTGGTCGCCAGTGTCTCTGGCTCCCTTGGCAGATGTCCGGGATCCAGGATTCAGCTCTCCATCCGCAGGCATCCTGTCAAGGGCTGATTTCTGCACAGCCTTTCCTGGTCTATGCTCTCCCCTTGCTGGGCCAGGGAAGAAAGGCAACAGAATCGGATCAGTAGAGGTGAGTTCTAGTCCTGGCTCTTCTATTAATTTCCATGGTGACCATGACCAAGTTCTGGCCCTTTCTAGGTTTGTTCTCTCATCTGTAAAAGGGAAGTAATTTCTAACTAGCTGTGTGTGGTGCTAATTAATATGTTGTTAATACAGCTCTGGGCACTTCATAGCTGAATCAACAGAAACTATCCCCACTGTATGCTAAGGTCTAGCTCTGAATGAATAAAAAGAGAAACTATATATCGCCTGGACAGAGAGGGTGTTCAGTATCACCTCTCTTTCCTACTGGAAATGCCTCAAGGACCCTGACAAATGTGCTACAGGGAAGTGAGAAGTAAACACCATGTCCAAACAAGTGTCTCCTGGAGCACTAAACCAGGGGTTACTTAGGGAGTTCTGCTGGTTCTCACACTGCCTATTATTCCTCAAAGAGTTCACCCCAGGCCTTCACCAGGCTGTCCCTCGGATGTGGTCTTGAGTACCCCTGACAGCCTCCTTTCTTTCTTCTAAAGGTACCTGATTACTCAGCTCAGGCTCATGTAACAAAACACCAGACTGGGAGGCTTAGGAGCAGAAATATACTTTCTCACAGCTCTAGAGGCTGGAAGTCCAAGGTCAAAGTGCTGGCAGGGCTGATTTCTCCTGAGACCTCTCTCCTTGGCATGCCACCTCGTTCCCGTGTCCTCTGCCCTCTTTTCTGTGTGCGAGCACTCCTGGCATCTCTTCTTCTAAGGATATCAATCCTATTGGATCAGGGCCCCACCCGTATCACCTCATTTAACTTTAACTACCTACTTATCTCCAAATACAGTCACACTGGGGGTTAGGAGCTTCAACCTATGAATTTGAAGGGACACAATTCAGTCCATAACAGGATCCTATACCATGGTCCTTGGTTAAACATCCAGATGGAATACAAAATTGCGAATGTGGTCTGGGGATTCTGAATATGGAAAGGATGGTCACCTCTCTGGAGGGATAAGTGATACAAGTTTTAATCTGCTTTTTATTTACCTTGCATATCTTGTATATTATTTGGGATTCTCTATGTTGTGACAGACACTAATGAGGAAAAATGGAATTTATTAGTTCAGATAATGGAAAAAAAAAAAAGGCTCCCGAATAAGCCTGGCTTCAGCAGAGCTGAGTGCCTGAAGCACAAGTGCAAGGACACCTTAAGACCTCCACTTCTTTGGCCATTACTGACCTCTGCCTCCCACTCTGTTGGCTTCATTCTCAGACACTTTTTCCCCACATGCTGGCTGCCAGGGACTCGAGGCCTTCTTGGTCCTGACAGCTCTTGATCCCAGAAAACCAAACCAAACCAAACCAAACCAAACCCAGCATCTTTCCTAATAGTCCTAGGCTGAGTGCCATGGAGAACTCTTGGGTAACAGACCTATTCTCACACCAATGCCCACGGCCAGAAGACTCAGTCGTGATCACGTGCCTCACCAAAGCAGGGGTGAGGGGCTAGGCACACACATCACATGGCCAGTCAGACTGTGGGGGGTGCAATGTTGGCTCCCCTCCCCTGTACCCCTCCTTTCTAAACAGGCTGCTGGCAAAACACAGTTTCTCTGTAGGAGGAACAGTGCACTATTCCAACAGTAGTGATCTAAGACATTATCCGACCGCCTCTCTCTTCTTTTAAGTTTTAGATCTTTGTGCAACATCTTACCCTATTAGAATGATCTCAAACTCATATCTGTCTCTTTGGTCAACTGCTAAAAAACAAAGGACTTATTTGAAGTAGGTAAAGAATGCCCTCAACTCTTCTTCCATCAGTAGGAACTGCACTGGTATGCAAACTTGCAGTAAGTTTCTCTTCCTGACAGTCTTTAAAAAGAGGAAACATCAAGAGTAATTACATCAAGAGTGTGATACATTAGAAATTCCTTTAAAAAACACACACGCAGATGGGCACATCTGAGGGAATGAGCAGTGTTAAAAAAAATATCCCAACAACAATAACAACAAAACCAACACATGCATGCTGTTGAATGAAATTTACCATTTTGGAACTGTCCAAAAAATTTCTTGCTGCCAGGGACATGTCAGGAAAACACAAAATAAACTGCCTTAGCAGTCCAACTTGGGGTGCAACAGAGTGAATGAGAGAAACATGGTTCCTGATTTTCCAACTGAGTGATTTCATTAAACTCCAAAAATATAAACACTAGTAAAAACACAATTCAGAAGGAAAATTCAAGGAGCAAAGTATCAGGTTTTAAAGAAGTTTCACTGTATGTCAGTTGGATCTCAAATAAAACTGAAAGAAAAAAAAAAAAAACACGAAGTTGTAACATACCAGTTACAGAACCCAGAGACACAGAAGGCAAAATCCACTCATTCAACAACTGTTAATTGCCCTTCAAATAGCTGGTAGATGCTGTGCTAATAAGGTACTTGGACAGAAATGATTTGGTAAATAACAATTAAAAACTATGAGTTTCATCCAGTATTTCTGCAACTATAATCACACTTCTCCTCATAATGATCCCATTTTATAGGTAGGGCAAGTGAGACCCCAAAGAAAAATTAATAGCCAATAAGAGCAGGAGCCTAAATTCATACTCATATGAGACTTCTTTTAACTTCTTCTACTTAGGGATTTTGCCCTGAAGACTCTCTTTCCTCCCATTTCTAATTCCCAGGCTCTGAATCTCTGCTATATCAGGATTTTCCAGAGTGTCAACTAAAAATCAAGTGTTAGGCAATGGCAATAAACATTCCTTCACTAAATATATGTGGGAAAGTCAGGGGTGAAACTCCCACCCACCTCACCCTCACCCTACAGGACTTCTCAGAGCCTTTGTGCTACTGTGTGCTGGGCTTTTTCCAGGGGAGCTGGCACATGGTTTTTCTCAACCAACCAACCACGGGACTTTTTTTCTGTTCCCCATGAAGCCTCTTGTATGATTAAGATGGCGGTTAAGGGCAGCCCGGGTGGCTCAGCGGATTAGCGCCGCCTTCAGCCCAGGGTGTGATCCTGGAGACCCAGGATCGAGTCCCACGTCAGGCTCCCTGATGAAGCCTACTCCTCCCTCTGCCTGTGTCTGTGCTCTCTCTCTGCGTGTCTCTCCTAAATAAATAAAATCTTAAAAAAATAATAAATAAAAAGATGGCAGTTAAAAGCACAGGTCCCTAGGGATCCCTGGGGGGCGCAGCGGTTTAGCGCCTGCCTTTGGCCCAGGGCGCGATCCTGGAGACCCAGGATCGAATCCCACGTCAGGCTCCCGGTGCATGGAGCCTGCTTCTCCCTCTGCCTATGTCTCCGCCTCTCTCTCTCTCTCTCTCTGTGACTATCATAAATAAATAAAAGTAAAAAAAAAAAAAAAAAAAAAAAAAAAAAACACAGGTCCCAGAGCCCGATGATCAGCCCGAGTTCAGATGCCAGCTCTATGTGATGCTGCTTATGTGATGCAGCTGGTGTATGCCTTGGTTTTTGTTATCTGTGAAACAGCGGCCACGTCCCAGGATCCTTGCAAGGACAATGGTACATGCGTTTATGCATATGAAGTGTCGAGCAGGTTGTAATGTTCAGTTAAGGCTCAATAGATGTGACATGTTCATTTTGTCCACAAAACAGTATATAAGAAAAGTATCGCTAGAGTACCTGACGGATTTTCCTTGTTTTATGAAATCAGGGCTGGAGGCAGCTATGAAATGACAAAATGAGCACTGGTTTTTTGGTTAGAAGATTCAGATCCAATTTCCAGCTTTGCCACCTAAGCACATGTCTGATGTTGGGAGAGCACTCTGGCCTCTCAGAATCTACTGGGTGCTTCCGAGGGGACCAGTAATGGGAACACCCAGCCCACAGGCCTGCTGCGAAAATGAGGGGCAACATCTGGGCGGCCAGCAGTACATGCGTGTGATCTTGTCTGTATCGGAATCAGGACAAGTCAGAAACATTTCATTTAAATACATAAGGGCATTTTAAGCATCATATGCATTTTTAATAGCTCAAAGCCTCGTGTAAATCCCTACAGTTTTGAAAATCTACCACCCAGTGTTTTTAGGCCTTTCTGCTGATCTACTGCCTGGACCAATTCTGCCCATTCAAAAGCACTGCTCACTGGACTCAGTAGTTCTTTCCAAATCCTAATCACACTTTCATGCTACAAAATGAACAGACATCAAAAAGGCAGCAACTGTCCTCTTTCCCACCATTTCCCTTTCCAGGATCTTTAACCATGATTGGTGTATGACAGGAGGTTAAAGAAAAAGGTAATAATAATTGTGAATAAAAGGTGCAGAGAAGGCACGATGCACCCAGCTCTGCTCCAGTGGGACAGGTGGGATGCACTGGATCCAACATTCTTTCTGCCTTCAAGTAACCCTTGCTCTAGTTGAGAAAATAAGACTGAGAAAGATTAAATATCAGATTACATGTGATGGGCTGAATGCTGTTACAGGAGTTTAGAAAAATTTCTGTGGATAAAGAGGTCAGAAAAGGAAGTGTACATGCTGAGTTCATGGGCAGACAAAAAGGCTTTGTGAAGAGGAAGCAAGGTGGTGTGTGCAGATCCATGGCCAAGCCGGAACGTTCCCTGAGGCAGAAGGAAGGTTCCTGGGAGCTGAGCTTTAAGACCATGGAGGGCTCCATACGCAGAAGACAAGAGGAGCGGGGCTGGCAATGGACAGAGTTCTAGAATAACGTGATCCCCAAAGTAGGAGGACATATTCCTCTCAGTCTCCATCAGTCTTGAAGCAAGCTGTACTGAAGTCTTCAGTCAGGGCTGAGATGAGTTGATCCTCACTTGGTTTATATCAGGGATCTGATTATCATGAACGTCCTAACCAACACCAGGAAAACAAACAACGTTATCACCTGAAGCAAAATGTGTCTACCATCGTCTACCTTGGGATCTCTACATCCCTCACTCTTCAATAAGCTGGAGAATAATAAAAGCATTCAGTCTTCACTCTACGACTTTGGAAGGGCTCCAAGTTTCTGACTATGGAAACACCCTCTCTCCAGGAAAAGGAATTTCCTCAGTAAGTACAAACACTTCTTTAAATCAGAGTCTGATGTCCTGATCATCATAAAAGATTCTAACCACACAGTCTTACCATTTCCTCATCTCCCTCAAGAGGGCTCTATCTTGACCTAATACATGGCTTCTGAACTAGTGCATCCAGTGAAAGATGGAGACCAGAGCACAACTTGTGAATGCTTGGGAGGGAGCTCTGGAGGGGATGCCAACCATCCTGCTCCTGGTTCTTTCCTGGCACCCCTGGTGTGTGGCCTACACACCAGTAGCCAAGAGGTGATCTTCGAAGATGGAGGAGCTCCAAGGTTCCATGTTTTCTCCAGGGCTCTACAAGGAAACCCAGGTTATCTTTTTCTTTTCCATCACTTGTGCTGATGAAGAGAGAGGGAGGCTAGTGGCAAAGAATGCACAGCAAGATCAAACCTGGCATTCCACAGGCTCTGAACTGGCTGGAGTGAAAACGTTCCCCTCACTTGTAAACAAGTCCAGAATGAATTCCTGACAGCTATGCAGTTCCCAAACCCAAGAAAGACCGTGATCCAGCAGGAGTCTAGTTCAGATTGAATGCCATAGTCTGCGCTAGCTGCATACACTGAACATACCTGGATTCACGAGTTCTAATGCATATGTAACAGCATGTTTCTGTGTCCTGTACTCTCCACTTTCCAAAGCTCCCACCCATATGGCCATCGTCTTATTCTCTCTGAACTACCTCTCTGTAAACAAAATATTATTTCTATTTTTTTGGGGGGGACTAAATCCCAGTGAAGGTAAGTGACTTATTCAATGTAACACAATTATCACTAGATCTGAGGGTTGACAGATGCCCAAGCTCAAGCTCTTCCTGCAAACTCTAACTGGGAGTGTGCATCAGAATCACCGGTAGAAAAAAGAAAAAAAAAAGAATCACCAGCAGAGCCACACGTGGTGCACACATTGAGGTTCCATGTCGGGATATCTGGACTCAGTGAGGCTGAGGTGCAGCCTGGGCTCGTGTTTAGATCTTGATGGGCCCTCCCAGTTGAGAACCATCACACAAAATCCTCGACTTGAGGATTTTTAGGAGCTTCTCCTGATGTCCAAGAGAACAGAACCCCCCACCCAACGAATCCTGTCATATGTGCAACAGCACCTTCTTGCTGGAAAGGTGCTCACCACTGTGTTCTTGTTTGTAATTCACCTAGGCCTCCCCACCCAATGGAAGAGCCCTCACACATCATACCTGTCCAATACAGCCCATATTAACTCAACAGACATTTATTTCTTACAGCAGGCTCTGGAAATAAAGAGATACAGCACAGAGGGCTGCAAAACAATACATACTAGGCTATGGACAGAGTATATAGGTACTGGGGGAATGTCCACACTGGGAGTGGGCTCTGGCCATGCTATCCTAATTAGACAGAAAGTACCAGAGTCTCAGTCTGTCAACTGCAAGAGACTGAATTAATCTCTCAGACCGAGGAGTCTGCATGTTGGCCAAGCCAGGGTCCACGCACACAGCTGATGAGTCACATCATGGTTGGTTCGCTGTGGCATAAACATTTCAACAACCAGGGTTATCTTCCAAAGCCTAATTCCTGGCACTCTGAGTCTGCACTCTCAAGGAGGGGGTTAGTTTAGAGGTGCTCCAGGCCTCTTTCCTGGCTCCTGTACAGTTTCTAGTCCAGGATAAGGGTCTGCTTTGCTACTTAAGGGAAGTTAAAGGAATTAATTTATTGAGTTTCTACTAGGGCACCTTGTCTGATGCTTCACGTCAGTAATGCACTTTAATCAATACCATAACTCTGGTAGGTGGGCCCCCTATTTTACAGACAGGCAACCCAGAGCACAAGGGCCGAAGGAACTTGCTCAAGGTAGCAAGACTAGTGGAGAGGCAAAGGTGCCAGCACCACTTCCTATGAATGTCACATACACCCTGAAGGTCCGCCAAGTAGTGAACTTCAGGGCAGAGAAGTCCCCAGTCATGAGGAAAAGACAAAGCTGACTTGTTATGCTGAGAAGGAGAAAAATCTCCCATCCTTAGGTTTCACCAGCCAAAGTGTGGCTGGGAGCACACAGTATATCCGCTCCTACATCTCTGCCCCTCCACTTCTCCACGCCCTTCCCTTATTTTCATCCAGACCCTGCACTTCTCTTGGGACTCACTCAAGAGCTACCTCCTCCTGAAGGTCCCCCTCAACTCTCCATATAGCAAAACCGCATCCTCCTCCTGCCCACACGCCTCATCAGGGTCCCTAAGGAATTTATTTTACTTTTCAGTGTTTACTTGTCTTTGGCTACCTCACCCCATACTTCTGGTGTTGGTTCAGCACCTTTTCAGGACAGTAAATTTCTGCAGGAAGGTCTAAAGATTACATATATTTGCAGTTTCCACTACAGTTTATATTTAGTAAGTGTTTAGGCAGTGTTTTTTCAGTGAATGGTTACCCTAACTGCAAAAAGGCCCTTCCTCCTTCCAAAAGACATACATAGAGTGTTTAGAACCCACACAGTTGGGAGATCCTTTTGCAAGTATCCCAAGTAGCCGGCAAGAATCCTCCAAATCCAGGTTTGTATCCTTTTCCAGGGCCCATTCCTTGGGGAAATGAGTCCAGTTAAATTCTTTCCTCTCAGTGTTATTCTGCAGTTGTTTAACATAAGAGGTTATGACCATGCTAAGCAATAAGAAATGGGGAATGGGGGGATCCCTGGGTGGCTCAGTGGTTTAGCGCCTGCCTTTGGCCCAAAGCATGATCCTGGAGTCCCGGGATCGAGTCCCGCATCGGGCTCCCTGCATGGAGCCTGCTTCTCCCTCTGCCTGTGTCTCTGCCTCTCTCTCTCTCTGTGTGTGTGTCTATCATGAATAAATAAATAAAATCTTAAAAAAAAAAAAAAAAGAAATGGGGAATGGAAATCAGGACTGTTTTAAAAAATAACATCTGAGCCAGTTAAATGTTAACCGATTAAGCTTCCACTGATTCCAAAATATAACATACAAACATTATAGCAAAATTTGGCCATTTATACACCTTCTTTCCTATATATTATCCTCAAAGTAGCCCCTTTCCTATACATGAAGTAACCAAGGCCTAGAGAAATAAAGTGACTTGCCCAAGGTCACAGTTTTTAAGTTTATATTATACAAACTGAAACCAAGCCTCTGGGTTCCAGATCCACCACACTGCCTCTCTCTGAGCAAAACTATATAGTAAATGTAACATTTATTTAATAATGGAGGATAGATTGATATTTTCAAATATGTCTGCTTTGCCATCCTTACAGCTAAATTATTTCCCAAAATAACATTTTGCTTGTGGCTAGTCAAACACCAGGCAAAACTGTCATCATTGCAATCTATCTGTCCTTCCCCTCTCCTGCTCTCCTTTTCTCTCCTGAACTCTGCCACTTCTTCCAACCAGTGCTCTGGCTACCACCTACTGAAGACCCACACGGTTGTGCATTCTAACAGATGCTGGGTGGCCACAGATAGCATGATCATAAGCTCCTCTTAGGGATTGTGATTTAAGTAATTAAAAATCTTTTAATGCCTACTATATCAACATTGTGGGCATTTACCAATCACTCCTAACAGTTGGTAGTGATGACTGAGATATGCTCCCTGACTCCCAAGAGTGCAAACTGCAGGGCAGAATAGTGTGAAAGAAACACCGCTGTATGATTACCCTGCAGGAAGCGCCAGAGAGAGATGGGCAGGAGAGCCAAGGGAGGGAGGACAAGGGGTCAGTCTATTCCACCCTAGGTGGGGGATCCTCTATTCTCCTTCTGTTCTCCCCTTTGCCACAGACATGGAGGTGCGCAGGAGCCAGACACTACAAGAGGCTCCAGGCCTGCAGGAGAGACTCAGGAAGGTGTGGCAGCTCAAAGACAAGAGGTCAGTGCACAGGATGGCATTCCAGGCACAGAGCATCTGGAAGATGAACCGAACTGAAACTGAATAGACCTCCTCACCAGGTGACTTCAGGCAACTTACCCAACCTCTCTAAGTGTCTGCTCTCATTTCTTTCATTCATTTAACAAGTATTTATTAGACACCTACCATGGGCAAGGTACTAGGGATACAGTAACAAACAAAAGTAGATTTTTACTTTTATTTTTAAAAAATATCTTATCATGAGAGATACACAGAGAGGCAGAAGCAGACTCCCTGCAGGGGGCCTGATGTGGGACTCGATCCCAGGACCCCAGGATCATGACCTTAGCCAAAGGCATACGCCCAACCACTGAGGCACCCAGACTCCCCCAAAAATATATTTTTAAAACCCCACCTCGTAGCACTTACATTCTGCTAAAGGAAGACAAACAATAAACAGGTATAAAATTCAAATCCACAGTATATAGACAGCAGTATGTGATCTGATGAAAAAATAAAGCAGAGTCAGGGGGAAAGGGAATACCCCAAGAGAGGTCAGGGCCACAGCTGAGCAAAGAGCCAGGAAATGAAGAAGCAAACCATGTGGGCATCTGGAGGCAGAGGCTGGGGGAGGGGATGCCTGGTGTGCTCAAGAACAGTAGGAGACCAGTGTGACAGAGGGCGGGCGTGAAGGACACAGGACTCTGTTGGAGATGGAATATGGTGGCAGCAGCAGGGCCAGGCTGAGCAGGCCCTTTCAAGATTCCCCAAGAGCTGGGGCATGTGCAGGCAGGCGGGAAGCCATTGGAAGGTTCTGAGCACAGGACTAATAAAACTTGCCCTGAAATTTTAAGAAGAGAAACAAGTGAAGAACCGGGAGCAGGAAGACAAGGCAGACAGGATGCTAGGAGGCCGGTTACAAGGCCACTGCGCTGAGTTGGGTACGAGATGGTGTCAGCATGGACCAGGCTGGTGGCATGGAGATGCTGGGAAATGGTGGGACTCTGGGCATACTTTGAGGTACAGCTGACAGAACTCCCCTTGATGGCTCAGACATGGAGTGTAGGAGAAAGAAAGGAGTCAGGGATGGCTGAGCAGCCAAAAGGAAGGCCAGGCTGTGGACACGTGAGGAAGGAGTGGCTTAGGAAAGAACTCGGGAACAGTGTGAGATGTGCTAAGTTTGAGATGCCTGGTAGACTTCCAGACAGCAACGCCAACCAGGTGAAGACATGGGACCAGATGGGGAAAGGCTGGGGTGGGAGGTATACATTTTGGGGTCATCTGTATCCCTGAGCTCCTGTCGTCATTGATGGTATGTGGCTTGGGGTAACCATGGGCTAAGCAACTAGTGGTGCATGGGCCACAACAATCCAGTCTTGTGCCTTCTCCATCCCCCATCTCCTATTGATGAGCAAGCAAGCTTGCTCACTGCAGTGTGACAGTCACTGTACCTAAACACCTGTCTCTTCAAGGGACCACAGGGCTCAGGAAATGCAAGGGGCTTGACACTGGGTGGGCTCGGCATTGGATGGGCTGTCCTGGCTTCCAAACTTCAGGTCTTCCCTCATACCACTCATTTTGACTTATTTCCATAATCCAGTGAAAGAGCAAGAAAAGTTAAAACTTTTCCCAAGACTAAATGTAAATCTGAATAAAGAAAGAACTAGCTGGAGTTTGAACCTCAATTTTATTTAAAAATAAAATAAAACAGACTCGGAGTAGTGACTTCTCATTTTCATGTGACTGACACATTCCAACTGTGGATTTTAGATCTTGGAGTTGGTATGCCACATTCCTTCTAGAAATAAATCAGAATAAGTATCAGGAATTCTGAGAAACAGTGGATTCTGATTTGGGTTCCATTCTCCCTTGTGAGATCATAGAGCCAAAAATCACATTTAAAAATGTTGATTCTGGGGATGGCAGGGAATGTAGTCACCATTCTGGGTCTAGAAGGGGAAGGAAAACCACACAGTATCCCATGAAGCTGTCTCCAGGGGTGCTCAGAAGGCAGCCTCTGAGGTATGGAGTAACTAAATGTTTACTAAACTATGAATTCAGTACACTTCTCATGTAAGAAGTTTTTTTGAAAAGGTAAAAACAGAGGTGAAGTGTGTCTACCACAACAGCCAGCAGAATAGCTTGCCTGGTGCTAGAACAATACAGTCCTGAAGTCAATGGCAGGCAAAATAAATATCCTAGCTGTCTGGAAAATGCTGGCCCAACTACTCAAGCTCTCAGGATTCTGCAACTGTGTGGGTTTGGCCCCGGCAAATCATTACAATCGTCAGCACGTTCTAGAGTGAGATCATCTGCAGAGATTCCTTATGAAATGTGATCGGCGTTCTCCGGCACTCCCGCAACTGGGGTGTGCTGAGGACACTTCACATTTTTCTCAAGAGGTCAGCTGTCAGCTTTTCGACATGCTCTTCTGAAGTAGCCCACTCAACGGGCACCGTGGTACCAATATCAGGCCTGCACCAAGCTAGCTTGCTTGTTTTTCCTCCCTTATTAAATCCCCTGAAAACAAACTCTGTCAACTGCTTGCCTATTAAGGCCTTACTGTGTGTCAAACAGTTTTAGGCACAAAGGGAGACAAAGTTAAAAACCCAGGAGACCTGGAAGCTCTCAAGGAACTCTGTCCATGTTAAAATCAGACTTCTTTTTAAAATGAATGTGGCCCTTGTGCTCTCGCAGTCGGGGTGTGTGCATGGAGGAGTCTGTGCACTCATGGGCCTGTGAACACGTGTGCAGAGGCTGATGGCGCTGCCCCCGGGTCCTCTCTGCCAGTATGCTCATGTAGAAAGAACGATATAATGTATAAAGTAAGTTCATGTCATCTCATTTAACTCTAACAGCATTCTAGACTTTCTTACAGAAAATTCATACAGAAAATTGAGACTAAAAGAAGATCAAGAAACTTGCCAAGTCCCCACAAGCCACACATGGGAGAACCTGGGTTATAAACCGATAACCCTACCCTCACCCGTCCCCAGGAGGAGAGGCTGTTGGGGTGAGTGATCATGGCTATAGTTTAACCTCCCACGTTGCTTCTGGTCCACCTGCCTGAACTTGAACTACAGCTTCTGGCTCTGGATTTCTTTCCTGCCTGTACCCCCCTGCCTTTGCCTCCAACTTCCCATCTCCATAATGACAGTCTGTCGGTTTTCCCCAAGCCCATGGTTCTGAAAGTCTGGCCCCCAGACCTACAGCATCAGAATCACCTGTGGACTTGCTAGAAATGCAGAACCTCAAGCCAACCCCAGACCTACTGGATCTGAGCCTCTGGGAGTGGGGCCCGGCAATCTGGGCTTTCCTGGACATTCCAGGTGATTCTACTGAAGGCTACAGCTTGAGCACCACCCTGACCTACACTGACCAGGCTAGCTCCCTGAGAGTGCCTGTGTGGGCCCATCATGATCACTTGGCCTCCACACATGTAAATCCCAGGACTAAAGAAGAAAGCTATTTGCCCAGCACATGCAGCAGTCACAAAATGCAATCATTCCCAACAAAGTTCTTGAGGACCAGCTTAGGGAAAGCTGGAAGCATAGGTAACAGACCTCCCCTTTCTGGTCTACTTTCTGCAGCTGGCCCCACTTTCTCTGTTCAGCACTGCAGTGGCCTTCAACCTGACCCCCTTCCTACTCATCAGACCCAGTCTGTGGGCTAGGAGCTCACCAAAGTGGGAACAGGCTTGTTGATACTTATCCCTCTTGCCTAACTGGGAAAGGAGGTGAACAGCTCCACGCTCTGCTCAAAACAATTAGTTAAGGCTTACTCCATCTAGAATAAATGCTTACAATAAGATATGAACCTCACAACTGTATTACTTTCTACAATCCCCAAAACTCCTTTCTCAGACGGATCAGAAAAGCTAATTTTCAAATTGGGGTTAGAACCGGGACTCCCAACTCCCTCTCTATGGACCTAACTACTGTAACACATCAAGCATAAAACAAATTCTTGTTAGTTATCTAATCAAGCTAAAATAAAACAGTAAGTCCTGGTCATTGTGTAAGGGCACGGGCCCATGTCACCAGAGCATATTGCCACAAGGAAAGAATGTCCTTTTCATAAGCCCGGTCCATTAGAAATCATGCAGAGACACTCTCTTAAACAAAGGATAACTTCCTAGATCCAAAGCTCCAAGTTTACAGGAAGGGCGGGGGACAATCTTTATAGCCTGCTTTTCTTCATGCAGATCTGGGGATCTTCTCATCTACTCCCTTGATTTTGCTTAAAAGGTCTCTAATTTCTTCCTAGAAATAATGAAAGGTGGTTATTCTATTATCATTTTAATGTCTATTGCAGCACCGTTCTTTGGAGGGAACAAAAAAGGCCTGTAGAGACAGAACTGAGGTCCCCACACAATCACCCCCTTGCCAATCGATATGGTATTTACACTCTGTTCTAAAATATACCGAAATTCCATTTGAGAAACGAGAGGCTGCCGGAGGTTAGGAGCAGACACACACATACACACTCTCTTCCATATGTTCCAAAAGGTGGAAATATGCACACGAATGATCAGATCACCCTCCCATTCCGCCTCCTTTATTTTCATTTCTTAGAAACTATCTCCGTTGGAACATCCCTTCCCACATTCATACCCAGAGACAGATCCGTGGAGAGGAGATGGAGGAAAGAGAAGGAATAAGATTCACAAAAGACTAATTTGGAGCATTGATAATTACAGCAGCTGAAGAGCTAACGAAAGCAGAGAAGGACCCTGTAACAAAACACCATCAGGGCACTTCCCAGGAAATTGCCCAGGCACAAGATTACTATTAACAATGAGGAAAAAAATCAGAGCCAAAATCAAATCTCAACTAAGCAGGCAGACTTGCAGAATTTTTCACCTTCACTGCTACGATTAGCATTTTTTTAAAAGAGCACTAGACTCCGTGAGTTTGACAAAGGAAGAAAAACAAAAGATAGCAAGAGACTCATGCTAGATAAACAGTTGCTATTCTGCATTCATAACTCTACACCAGCCACAGCAGCTCGAATGAGGCACAAGGTGGGGTCCTCAGCAAATTTACACACGATCAAACCAATTATCCACGCTGCACTTGTGCATGCAGTAAACACCCTCGACCTGCACCACCTCTCTGCCTCCCACCCCCAAAACCGAGATCGACCCCACCAAATGCAGAAAAGAACCCTTTTTTGGGTGAGAACCAGCCAGAGCCTAAGCTGTCATTACACAGCAAAAACCTAGCGAGAACAAAAACCCAGCAGCAGACTGATGTAGGAAGCCCAGAACGTACCTGAATTCTTCAAATGCAAACATGACCTAGTCAGAGACAATTTCCTTAGATTGTCTGGTAGCCTTTTTGGTTCGGAGGACAACCATTTAGTCAGTCAGATGGTGCAAAGTGCAGAAAAAAGAGGCGGGGTTTCCACACCCCCCCAATATTCTGAAGTAAAAGGCTTTCTGCAGACAGGGGCCTGCAGCCTCCAGCTCCGCCAGCTGCTGACAAGCGGCAGCTAACAGGGGAGGCAGCTAGAGGACCATGTGATCATTCCAGCAAGTCTGATTAATGCAGTGTATGCTTAGGCTCCAGGCTGGGAACTGGATTAGCCCAGAGAAATAAGTCGAACCCCTGGGCATGCCTGGCATCCTGGGTGAATCACATATACGCCACCCCCCCCCCCCACACACACACACACCCAGCCAGAAATTTGCAGGTTGGGAAATGGGAGGCAAAGGCCTAAAGGAATGTCACCAGCTCCACGGTGACCTGCCCATTACCCCATCTTGGGTGGCTGCTGCTGTCACCAACAGGTATGGCCAGTGTGGTCAGTGAACAGGACAGAGTGTTACTCATGTTACTGAAAATTCCTCAGAATTCCACTATTGAGCATTTGTTCAGCACAAATGCATAAACTGCTTCAGAACCACAGAAGTCACATTCTATACTTACCACTTTACCATGAACAACATGACCTTGTAGGTCAACTGTGATGACTGATCTCATTTACTTAACTATTCATTTATTGAGTGTCTAGTGTGTACCAGGCTCTTATCAATTCCTTGAGGTACAAAAATTACCATAATAATTTCAGAACAGAAGTTAAGAAAAAGGAAAAGAGATGTCAGAAGAAAGAAAGAAAGAAAGAAAGAAAGAAAGAAAGAAAGAAAGAAAGAAAGAAAGAAAGAAAGAAAAATGTTTACCAGTTTGTAAAGCCCAAGCTGGCAAGATTTGGCTGTATTCTGAAACTTGCCATTACGGAGATCTTCAGCATTTAGAGCACAAATCTTTATAAAATAAGGGAGACAGATCTCAAATAAAAACCTGTGAGTCACTCTTGAGTTTCTTACTCCCTCACAACACAGGACAATCAGTCGCTAATTCTGATTGTACCTCCAAGAGGTTTCTTTGAGTCCAGCCTCTACCATCCCAGGCCCTTAGCACTTCTCAGGCGGCCTTGCACCTTATAACCGGTCTTCCTCACAGTCCTTCTCTAAAAAATCAGCCCAAGCCATTTTCTAAATCTGATTCTGCTGCCTCCGCCCTTTCCAACCCTGCAGTAGTTCCTTGGTACCCATGGGATTATGCAAAAATGCCTCAGCCCTGCAAAGAAAGTCTTATTTCTCCCACTCTTTCTTCCATCAAAACTCTTCACAAACCCCCAAATTCAGCCAGACATTCCAGGTCCCCAGATATGCCAGGACCTCCTTCCTTTGGTCCATGAGGCAACTGGTCCAGATTATTCCTTGTTTCGTGTGTGACGTGTGTCCTCTCATGCAAGGCTCTGCCCCCAGGAGCCTGCACTACCCCCAGGACAGTCAGTCACTGCCACTGAGCCATGGCATAGCACTCCGCCTGCCCCACACATCCCTGAGGCCCGTAGGGCAGTGACGTGCATTCCCAGAGCCTGGCACAGAGCTGGACAAAGAGAAGCCATTCAGTAAAGGTCCAGGGCAGGAACCTCGTTTTGCCTCTGCCTCTGGGATACAGGTATCCACACATGCAGGTGCTCTGGGATGACTGTGCCCCTTCCCGTGTTCTCTCTACCTTGAAGGGCAGCCAGAGTCCAGAGCCCAACTCAAAGAAATGAAGTGGTAGCGGCAGGCTGACTAGTGAGGACAATTGGAGGGAATCCTGGGATCCCTCAAACCACGCAGCAATCATCAACTGAGCTGATCCGGAATGCCCTGCCCAGTATTCCTGACAAGTCTTTGCAAGGGACCCTTCAGTGACAGCAGCTTCTTGGCAGCATCACGATACAACAGAAAACACAAGAGATACAGAGTCCTTAAATAACCGAGTTCACATCCCAGATCTGCCACTTCCTGACTCCATGATCACTGACAGGCGACTCGAGCTGTCCGCGCCCTGCTCCCCGCACAAACAGTTGGAATAACGCAGATGCTGCCTAGGCCTCTCACAGGATAGCTGTTGCGACCCCACAAGGTAGCACCGGGGAGCTGTGAGAGGTCCTTGTTGAGTACATCAAGTTGTGGAAGGTTCTTCATCGTCATTACCGCTTCACAAGGCCACGTCCCCTTGAACAGTGCTGATAGCTGGACGATCTTCTCTGTGAGACCACCATCCCCAGGGAAGTGTTCGGTCTGCATGGGGGGCAGGGGTCAAGGTATTTCTATCTTAGGATTTTCAGGACAAGGTGTGTGTGTGTGTGTGTGTGTGTGTGTGTATACATACACATATATACCATGTATGGATATATGTATAAAATAACTATCCTAAATTCTAAGTTAAAAAAAAGCAATAAAGACTACCCAAATCTTAGAAAGAGCGATTCACCCACACCAAATGCAATTACATGATGTTGTTATTTATTAAACTACCTGGGTACAGTCATAGATGGGCTGGGGTAGGGGCAGCTGGTAATCAGCCAGATACAATCTTCTTGAGGGAAAGGAGATTTAGAGCATTCTGTTACCACTCCTTTGCAGCCTCAAGGACAGGTCTAGTAAACAGCAGACGCACTCCATAATTACTTCTGATTGACAGATGTGTTAGTTGGTCTAATGGCCAGAACCCACATTCTTGGCACTATCTGCAAAGTATGGGAAAGAGAAGCAGTGGTCTTAACTCCTAGACATTTGTCATGGAGTTACAGACGTTTGTGAGAACTGGCCAGATGTGCTTTAGCCTGGCCATGAGGCAGGTCCACTGTGGCACAGGCCCAGGGGATAGACACCTCTTAACTTCATGGCTGGTTTCCACCAGTAACACAAGAATCTCCTCTTGGAATGCTGGTTATACCTCTCAGGGCAATTCATAAGGTCCTAGTACAAGCAGAATTGCTGAGAACTTGTGAAAAATCTTTAAATCCCAGCACCAAATGTATGGTAGACAAAATTTTATGAGATTCCCCAATTTACTAATAAGGAAACAGGCCAAAGAGGTTAAGTAACTTGCCCAAGGTCATACTGCTGTCCAATGGCAGAGCAATGACTTGGAGCCATGCCGGCTTAATGCCAGTGCTTGCAGACCCCATGCCCTCTCAGGTCCGAATACCAATGATCCAACTGCCTCTGGCGGCCTCCAGAGACAGCTGATCCCATAGACCATCAGGCAGCCTGTAGCTCCAGAACAGGGCTGGGCCACAGTGACCGTCTGGGGTTCCTCTACCCAGCCAGTCCTGGCTAGTGCCTGAATGTCATGGCCAGGCATGCATGTCTGCACCGCCTGCTTCAGCTGCCGCAGGAAGGAAGGGCTAGGATCCTGGGTTGACACAGGACCAGACTAGGAACGGAGTTGGCTTCAAACCCTAGGCACTTCATTTGATCCCTGATAGCACCAGAGTGTCAGGAAGAGGGACACAAGTGAGGGTCCGTGCCTCCTGACAGCTCCACTCTCTCTGAATAGGCTGGGAAGGCACTTCAGTGACCAAAGAATGTTAAAAAAATGAAAGGTCATCCCAGGTCATTTACTGATGACTCAAGGCTCAGACAAAGCCTGTTCCTGCCATGGAACCTTTTTTTTTTTTTTTAATGTCACTTACATGGGACATAAAGCTGATACATGTAGAGGGTTCTGGTTGAAGGAGGAGTGGAAGAGCCCACAGTCCCTGCCCCCAGGCTTTCCCCTCCCTCTAGCAGGGGCAGGCCAGACTCAGCCGGAGAACACCTGGCTCAAATGACTGGCAGCCCCATCTGACATTCTGGATGGGGTGGAGCTCTCTGAGCTCGGGTCATCACACTCACCCTAGTTAATCTGGACTCACCCCCTTTTTTTAGTCTTATCCTAAGAATAAAAGCCCCCCCCCCCCCAACCTGGACCCTGCTGTCATCGTAGAACACTGTCCTCCTGCAGGACTGGCCATGAGAGCTGCCTGAGGAGTCCCCAGAGAAACAAATGTGGAGATACTGAATACAAATGCTATCATTAACAGGAGATGTTCCCAGGCCCAGGACAATCTGGGAAAACTAACATTTCTAGGCATGCAGTAGGCCTTTGGTAAAAAAAAAACTTGTTGAATTCACTTAATGTGCTTTTGTTGCAGCTGAATTAACCTTTCCAAAAAAAAAAAAAAAAATTAAAAACAAAACCCAAAACAAAATCCCTTCTTCAACTGATAAGAAATGTTGAGTCCTACATGCTGAACTATTTCTTTCCCCCAAATTACATAAATTCAAATGAACTTCTACAATGACATTTACTTTAAAATAAAAGTTTTAAATAAAGCTATCCCTCATCCCTATTTTGAGAATTCTATTTAAACTAAAAGCAACCCCCCCCCCCCACCGCCCCAAAGCATTTTACTACAGAGAAAACACAAGTATCTTCAGTCTACCACTACTCAAAAGTAGGAGTCATTGGTAATTACTTCTGCATTCCTGTCTACATTGGTCTCTCAGCAAATAAGCGCTCTCTAGATGTGCCAGGTGACTGGAGATTATCTTTGCACTCACTCAACAAACAGCTGGAGGGCTACTATGCTAGATGCTATTCCAGGTGCTGCAGAGAGAGCAGAGTACATCAACGTCCTCTGTCTCCCAGTGCTTGAGTCTAAGGGTGGAAGGCAGATCACAAATGAATAAACATGGGCACTGAGCCATGGAGTGGTGGGAGCTACTGAATTTAGCAGACATGATGGGAAAGACCCCTTCAGGGGTGATATTTATGCTCAGATTTGAAAGACAACCAGGGGACGGGTATGCAAATCTCAAGGAAGGATTACTGCAAGCAGAAGAATCAGCTGAGGTGGGAGGGAACAGCCTGGCTTTTACCCAGTCATGCAATGTGGCTGGAACGGAGGAATAAGGAACAGAAGAAATGGAGATGAGGACAGACAGGGTCAGCAGCGTATTGGCAGCCGAGGGGGAAGCCACTGTGGAGTTTTAGATAAGGGAGTAACATGACTGGATTTTCGTTTTTTAGAAGAATCATGGGAGTGGGGAGACCAGTCAGAAGCTTCCATGGCAGTCCAAGTACAAGCTGGCGGGTCTGGACTCCGGTGACAGCAGGGCACAAAAGCAGAAAACAAATCGATGGACTGCAGGTATGTTTCAGAGACAGTCTTTTCTCACAAGGCAATTGTTTTATGTGGTTCTTAGGTCAGTGAGGAAGCAAAGACAGACTTGAACAGAAATACTAAGCACCCTCTGAGGACCAGATACCAAAGAAGTGTAGGCCCCATGAGAGGAAAGACCTTGTCCCATATTTACCACCACACCCCAGGGCTGGCACCCAGAATCATTCAATAAATATCTGTTGAATTAATGAACCAGCAGTTTGTAGACAGAGAAAGAAGGTTTCATAAAAAGATGAAATTGCATGAAGTCAGCATCCTCTTTCTGGTGCAACCATCAGATAAAAGGGCAGATTATCCTTTTGAATAAACAAGTGCAGCTGCTCCAATGTCACCCAGATAGACAGAACTTTGCCAAGAAAATCTTACCAGGAATAGAGGGAGAATCAAGAAGATAAAAGCATGCAAAGCAAATTCAGATATTCCATCAAGTACTCACTGCTAATAAGTCTAGCACCACACTATCTCTGAAAGATAAGGAGGTGAAAGAAGATTCAAGACACACCTGAGGCCCTTCCAGTAGTTGGGAACAGACCACAGGCCTCAGAAATCCCAAGAATCAATACTGGCAAATCATTATGAAGGTGCCTACAGCTGTGGGCAAAGGATTTAATAGTTACCCTGTTAGCACTGGTTTTCTTTCCCACCTCACCTCACTGCTCTTAGCAAGATCCTTTTGCATCCTGGTTCTGGCATACAGTAGCCCATGAGCTTGGAGTGTGAACAGCTGAGCTGTGGTCCGAGCTTCACCCTTAACCAGAAGAGCAAGTCACTTTACTTGTCACAGTCTTGCTAACTCACCTATGAAATGTGGGTAATAATTCCTGTCCTGCTCTCTCACAAAGAAATAGCAAGGGCTAAATACAATAGTCAGTGTGCCAGTGTTTTGTAGATTGCATGTGCTAGATATATAAATAATAATACTATTATCAACAACATAGGAAATTACCCTTTTCCACTTGGTGCCACTGAGGTCCTGACAAGGCAGGAATTTTAAGTATTTTTCCAGGTCACATAATTAGATGATCCATAAATGTAACTGATTATCCAAGTGACCAAGGGAGTTTACAAACACATGGAACTGTGGGAATTCACAGTCAAATGAGTCAAACCCTACTTCGGGCAACAGTTGAGCCATCTCAGATGCTTATCTCCTCAATGCATGTTCATTCGTCAAAGTGTAATTTTCAAAAGCTAAAAACCTAATGGTCATACAAAAATATAGTATGCTTGTGTCAAGGACTGACTTAAGTCATTTATGAGGGAACACCAGGATGGCAAAGCTAGTTCAAAGGTTACACTAGAAACACAGAGTAAATGGCAAAAAAGAATGTCGTGATAATCTTGCAAAAGTTAGATCCAAAACTGGCTCATGTCCCACAAAGCAATGAAACTATAACCTTTGTGGTTACTTTTTTCTACTAAACACAAAGCATTTAGATCTCTACTGGGCAGAAATCATGTGTAATTTATCCATCTTCTATAAGTTAGCATCCAACTTTACAGAAGGACGTCTTCTCTAAGAATGTCAGGTGTCCTTTAGGTATGCTTGCTATGCTCTTGAGGGATTCAGAAATAGCGTACAATAATCTTTCTGCCTTTTGTCCAAGTCTTAGAGATAATTTTCCTACAATATCTCACCATAGCTTATCATCCGTCCCCATGAACTGGTGGATAAGAAAGAAGTTCTTTCCTATCTAGTCCGTTTTTTGCTTCTGCCCCGTTTATATCCTCTTATTTTGTGAAAATCCTTCAAATGATTGAAGTCAATTCTAAATTATTACTTAGTCTTCCGGGTCAAATCATCCTGAAATGGGGGTGGGGGAGTGCATTTTCCCTAACTTCCAGCTTTCAGCGCTTCCCTGAATTCTCTCCAACTATCACACTTGTGGGTCTCTTAAAGACAAAAAAGGGAACGTCTGATTCATAGGTGCTGATTCAGAGTCCCTCCCCCTCCCCCAGATCTGGCTATTCTGAAGCACTTACCATAATTAACTCTAATCCCCCAACCTCACAAACTCACCCCTATCATCCCTTTCCTCCCCATATGATAGTGCTTGGAAGTCACAAACTAAACCCACTACAGAGACACATACAAACCCAACCCACACTAACTGGCACAATAATATGAAGTCAAAGAAGAAATGGAGGGAATCAGAGAGAATGTCTTGTTCATACCTGTATCTTCCACATAGGGTAGGGAATTGGAATGAATAAATTAATTAATTAATTAAATGTTTTAAAGGCCTGGAAGAATGAATGGATTCCAAAGGCTTTGGCATGTTAATGTCTTCCAAGTTGTTAAGTTCCCAGTCCAGTGGGAGCCTCTGGAAGATGGAGACTGCCTCAGTTTGCTTGGGTTATGGTGTGACAAAATACCACATGCTGGGGAGCTTGTACCTCTCACAGTGCTGGAGGGGGAAGACCAAGATCAGGGTACCAGCACAGTCCGGTAAGTGCCCTCTTCCAGGTTGCAAACTTCTCATTGTATGTGCACAAGGAGGAAGGGCCAGGGAGCTCCATGGTATCTCTTTCCTAAGGGTACTAACCCCGTTCGTGAAGGGCCCATCTCCTCATGCCATCACATTGGGGGTTAGGATCCCAACATGTGAATCATGGCAGGACACAAACGTGTGAATGAACGAATGAATGAATGAACGATGTGGGAATTTCTGGCATCTGCTGACAAGGCAGGGATGAAGAAATTGTATTTTGAAGGTAGGAATATAAAGGAGGGGTCTAAATTAATACATCTAAAACCAGATCACAGAGATGTGAGGTCTATGCTGCCTTCAAATAGGGGAGTTGCCCTGTGTTTTGGGCACCTAACGTCTACAGTATAGACACCAATCCTGACCATGCATCCCCTTCCCAATAATACAAGCCCTAAAAACAAGAACCTTCATTTAACACGTTCTGTCTAGAGAAGGACTTACAGGGAAGACATAGAACAGTAAAGAAATCGTATGAATATGTGCCTAAGAGAGCCGTAATTTGAGAAGTCCTGCTTTAAATTTTGTTCCCTCAAAAAGCTAGTTTTCTTTCTCACATTTTATTTCTGATAATCAGGCTTTCTCTATTTCTGATTCCCTACTAAAATGTACAAGGTGGTGTTTTTCCTCCTCCAAAATAGCACTGCTTCTTAGTTTCCAAAAAAGTTCCATTTGCATAAGTCCTGCAATGGTGTTTATATTCCTTCTTACAAAAAGCTCCGATACCCAGCCTAAAACCCTGGTGTTTAAATTAATAGGTATCAGACAAAGTGATTAAGACCTTCCCATGCAGCCCTAATGCTGAGCTGGGATTTGCCAGGGCACTGACTACATTTGGAACAGCAGTTCTTTTTTTAAAATGTATTTCCACAAGCATGAAACAATACAAGCGCCTGATTATCTTCCATCCCTCATTCTCAAACCATTCACTCTCCTCTGATCCTGCCTCCCTTGGACCCCACAGCAAGTACTGAATAAAAAACAAGAATAAGGAAAGCAAAAGGGTTACAGGCACTGGAGGAACCAAACTTTGAGAACCACTGTATTCCGTCCAGAGAACGTGGAACCTAAAGAGCATCACAGATTTCATTAAGTGGCCTACGCAACTCTAAGAAAAATGCTGGTCCGGTCTCATTTGGACCACAGGAAGAGAAAAAGACAGCACACCTTGCTTACGGGCAGAGATGGAATCAGAACCAAAGTCTCAAAAAAAAAAAAAAAAAAAAAAAAGAACCAAAGTCTCCTGGGTTGTAATGTAGGCGCTTATCCTGTAAACCAATGCCTCTCAAAGCAGGGACTTCCACGGGTGGTAATGGCATCACCTGCCCACTTGTCAAAGATGAAAGTTCTTAGCGCCTCCCCAGACTAACTGAATCGGAGATTTCAGGAGGGAGGGCACAACCCAGCAATCTGTGTCTCCACGAGCTCTTCAGGGGACTCAGATGCACGCTGAAGTTAAGAGACCCACTGGGCCCGGTGAGTCCCAGCTGGGACAATCTCCATGCCTCAGGGGCCATCTGGCACCCTGTGGAGACATGATCAGCTGTCACAACTGGGACGGGGGAGTGCTACCGGCACCTGGTGGGTACAGCCCAGGGCCGCTGCCGGATATCCTACTATGTACAGCACAGCCCTCCACAACAAAGACCCATTGGCCCCAACTACCAATAGTGCCAAGGTGGGAAACACTGCCCTCTTCCTCCTACAGGGCGGCAAGAGAGACAGAAGTGGCTAATCCTGCATGCTCTCTCTCAGAAGCATCTATCCCTCTCAGGTGGACATTTTCTCTTTTCTTTTCTTTTCTTTTCTTTTCTTTTCTTTTCTTTCTTTCTTTTCTTTTCTTTTCTCTTTTCCTTCCTTCCTTCCTTCCTTCCTTCCTTCCTTCCTTCCTTCCTTCCTTTCTTCCTCCCTTTCCTTCTTCCTCCCTTTCCTTCCTCATCCTCCTCCTCCCCTCCCCCCCCCTCCTCCTTCTTCTTCTGACTTTATTTATTCATGACAGTCAGAGAGAGGCAGAGACATAGGCAGAGCAAGAAGCAGGCTCCCTGTGGGGAGCCCAATGTGGTACTCAATCCTAGGACCCTGGGATCATGGCCTGAGCAAAAGGCAAGTGCACAACCACTGAGCCACCCAGGTGCCCCAGATGTTTACTTCTCTTTCAAAAATGTGTCCTCTTGAGCCGGGCTTCCCAACTGATGTGCCTCTACTCGGTGAGGGGCTCTGGGATCTGGACCCCTTGGCTCTCTATCAGGCCAGCGCACCAGTCCCCAAAGCCAGTCCCTCCCATGGCAAACAGCTACGTCTAGTTCCCAGGGTGTCACATGAGCATTGTCAGTTTCCAGAAGAGTCATCATGGGATGAGAGATTAGAAATTAGCAGTGATCTTTAAAATAAAGTCAGAGCAACTTCCCATCTCCAGTGATGGTGAATGGGGTTATTTATTTTTTTTAAGATATTATTTATTTATTCATGAGAGACAAAGAGAGAAAGAGAGAGAGAGAGAGAGAGAGAGGCAGAGACACAGGCAGAGGGAGAAGCAGGCTCCGTGCAGGGAGCGGGACGTGGGACTCGATTCCAGGTCTCCAGGATCAGGCCCTGGGCTGAAGGCGGCACTAAACCACTGCGCCACCAGGGATGCCCAAGAATGGGGTTGTTTAGATCAACCCTTCCAATAAAAATAACCACAAAAAGAGTAAAACTGCTAAAAAATGAGCAGACATTTCTAAAGGTATCAAATTGCTGTCAAGATGGTAAGGAATTTCTAGGTTAAAACTGAAGAGAAAGAAAATGGTCTGAAAAGGTAAAGGGGCACAGAAGCCCCTTTTTGCCTTGAGGGCACTGGTTGATCCTGGAAAATACAAACTTCCATGCCTGCCTAGCAGCCTAGCAAGACAAAAGAGTCACCCTCTCAGGGTGCTCCTTTTTCCTGGGAAGGGATCCACAGACATGTCCGCAGAAGCATTCTACGGCACCTTAGTTGGCAAACTCCTACCACCTTCACCAACCAGTGCCCCGTAAATAAGGGCTAACCCTTATTGAGCAGTTATCACGTCCCCGTTCTGCTCTGCCTAGTGTATCAACTAACACAACCCTTGGGGAGCAGCATGGAGTCAGGTTCCCTTTTTTCCCATTTTACAGATGGGGAGACCTAGGAACAGAAAGATGGATAATTTGCCCAAGATCCCACAGTTCAAAGGTGGCAGAGCTGATCATACTCAAACATAACAGGCTGCCTGACTTTTAACTACCACAGAATAAGTTAAAACCAAAAGGGCACAAAGATGTTGATTTTGGTATGACTTAAAAACAGTAATAAACTAAATATCCATCAATAGGGATTGATCAAATAAAATATAACATATATAAAGAATCATTAGAGGGGCACCTGGGCAGCTCAGTCGAGTGCTGACTCTTGGTTTCAGCTTAGGTCATGATCTCAGGGTTGCGACATCGAGCCCCACATTGGGTTCTGAGTGCAGTGTGGAATCTGCTCAAGATTCTCTCTCCCTCTCCCTCTGCCTCCCCCTCTGTCCTTCCCCCTGCTCACACATGCACACAAGTGCATGCTCTCTCTCTCTCTCAAAATCTTAAAAAAAAAAAAAGTCACTGCAAACCCAGACCTACTAATACTGCTGAGTAAAAACATTATAGAGGATTGTTACAAAGCATGAATTATTGTTGTGTAACAAACACCTCCACAAATCAAATAAAAAAGCAAGTTACAGGGATCCCTGGGTGGCGCAGCGGTTTGGCGCCTGCCTTTGGCCCAGGGCGCGATCCTGGAGACCCGGGATCGAATCCCACGTCAGGCTCCCGGTGCATGGAGCCTGCTTCTCCCTCTGCCTGTGTCTCTGCCTCTCTCTCTCTCTCTCTCTCTGTATGACTACATAAAAAAAAAAAAAAAAAAAAAAAAAAAAAGCAAGTTACAGAAAAGAACCTCCAGTACAGTGTATTCTCAGGGATGTACTACTATATATATATACAACCCTGCGCCTGGTGGTCACAAGCTCAGCCTTTAGATTCAGAGAGCTTACCTCTACTTGACCTTGGGCAAATTAAATGACTTCATTGTTCTAAAACATGTTTCCTTCTGAGTAAAATGGGGTAACATTATTATCTCAAAGGATATTGGTGAGAATCATGCAGCTGCTCAGGCCAGAGCCACTACAGAAGAGCTCAGTAAACAGAGCTCTTCTGTTATTATTATGCTTTTATGTGTGTATGCATGTGCATAAAGAGATGTCTGGAAGAATGTCAGCCAAAATGCTAACAACCGCTTATATTCAGGGAACTGGCATCCCTAGTCATCTGTACTTTGTTTGTACTTTTCTGTACAGCCTAATTTTTACAATGAACTGGTATGATTTTTATATATATCCTCCCAGCATACATATTAAGTGTAAAACTGAACAAACTATTCCAACAGCGTTGACATGATAGGGGCCATCTCCAATAGAGATCCATGGGAAACAAGAGCAAGCTAGAGAAAGTGAGACCCTAGGCCTGGGACATCACCAAGCATAGAATAAATATTTGTTGAATCAGTGAAGGAATCTACAAACTGAGAGGCAACAATGTGCAATGGTACTGAGGTCTGGAACTGTGCATAGCTGGAGTCAAATCCCAGCTGTCTTCTTAGCTGTTACCCCTTAAAAACCGATTTTTAACCCTGCGGATCTTCAGCTGCCTCACCTATGAAATCAACTTGCCAATTCGTAAGACTGTCACATGGTTAAACGAGACTGTAAATGTGAAAGCGGTCTGCAGTTAGTAGAAGTTTGGTAACAGCTAGTTCTTCCTCTCCCTTTGCCCCAGGGGTGCCAATAACAAATTGGGTGACACTGAACAAGTTGTTTCTCTGAGCCTTAGTTTTCTCACTTCTAAAATAAGAATAATATTTACCTACCTCTTGGGATGCTGTGCTAATTATGTAAAAGATTTCTGTGTAGTATACATGGGAAAACTTGCTAATGATCATTACGGGAGTTTTTTGGGCCAGTTTTATTTTATAGCCTCTTGGCTCCAATATACAATTTTTGGAAGCCTCTAAAATCTAAGAAACATGTAGATTTTATTAATGAGTAATAATTTACTGACCTTTGTGAGCTTTCCCAGAAGAGCCTAATCTCTGTCTACCTGAAAATACAGTCTGCCTCGATGTGACTAGAATTAGTGCCTCCCAAGAAACCCTGGTCCAGTCTGGCCCAGTGTTCTGATGACACAAGTGCTGGTGCCCACAATTGCAGTTTTGTTCTCCTGATGATGAAGATGGGAACTCTTGCTTCTTTACACTGCTTAAGAGGAAGTGCTAACTTCTTTGAGGTGCCACCAGCTGAAACCCTTAAATAGCGGGCATGTCCATACTCTCTCCGTGTAGCACCTTAACAATATCTAACATTTACAGAATTCTTTGGAAGCATTTCTTAGACATTGTCCTCTGTGGTCAAAGAACCATGTAGCATGGTAAGCAAACCAGGGACTACTATCCCTATTTACAGAGAGGAAACCATGGATCGAGATAGTTCAGTGAACCTGATCAAAGACAAGCTATGCACTGACAACCATGCTTGACAACAGAAAGGGAATGGTTTAAGTATATCCCTTTGGGAAAGGTAAAGAGGAAGGAAAATAAAGCCATGCCTTCAGCCCTACTTAGGAGTATGGCCAGAGGCTGACACCAGGGAGCAAAGCAGAGTTTGGAGTATACTTCTATCAGAATCATGTCTCCCTAATGAAACCAACCAAGGAAAGGAGATATTTATGTTTATGGCTCACATAACTTGGTTCTGCTCTAATTTTGCATGTTCAGCAACCTGAATAGGTCTGTCCTGAGTCAGAAAAGGGACAATTTTCCAAGATCAGTACCAAGTTCAGGCAGAGCCAGGCCTAGCTCCTAACTCCCCTGAATCTAAGCGCAGCTCCCTCTCTCATTCCCCACTGACAACCACACTACTCCCAGCCCAGCTCCCAGGACCCCTGCCCTAACCCTTTCCTCTCCCAGAATCTAAATCACGTACCCTGGCCAATGGACACTGAACAGATACCGAACACCCAATTGTGGCAGTAAAATTTCCCATTTCCCAACCTTTACTATTTAAAGGATAAGCCTACATGCCAATTAATATGTGCAAAATGCCATGACCCTGCCTTTTAGGCAAGAAACAACTGACAGAAGAAACTAAATTGTGAGTCTAAACATCTACATTACACTTTCCTTCCGGCTTAACTTACTCGAAGCTTGAAATTCTCAATGAGAAGCCAGATAACTACGTCAGCGCTACCAGAAATGCCAAGAGAGTTACACTTAGGCAAACAATTATATTTGCAAGTGATTAAAAAAATGAACACAATAACAAAGATGGGAGATATGGAATACAAACTGAAGGCTTGGACTGTAGATTACATAACAGCTTCTGGAACTCCACACTGGTGAATTTTTAAGCAGTATTCCCAAGCTTGGGACCTGCTGGGGCCCATGCTTTCCAGCCAGAAGCACAAGTCACTTGTCTTTCTGTGCCTTAGGCTCCTCACTGTTGCCTTAGAGCAACAGTACTACCTAACTTCCTCGGTTATTGCAAAGATTAGAGACAATGTATGTTAAGTGGTTAGAAAAGTGCCTGGCACGGTGAGCAATGCTCATTAATACCAGCTACTGTTACCATTACTACTAAGTACATTAATTAGGAAATAGCATTCAGAACTTCTTGCCAAACTATACTTTTGAACTCAAAGTTCACATTTTGTCACATTTTCACAAACTGTAGAAAGGGATTAAATTATTCCCCAAAGAAAGTAGACTTCAAAAGAGAAAGCACTGGAAAAAACCAGCTTTCAGTCTTAAGGAAGTTTTCTGAGCTTTGCTGATATCCTGGTACATGCCAGAAGATGTTTTTTCAGTTAAAGCATTCACTCAATTACTGTGCTTGTGAAAGCTTCACTGCATATATAGTTATCACTCACATTCCTAGGCAAATAACCAACCTCAATGACAGGGAGAAGCGGCAAGAACAGGGTACCCTTGACTCTATTATCCCAATTCTTTACAATTCCCATGCCTCTGCCACCCATCATCTGTGAGATCTACCACAGAAAGTAAACTGTTCCAAAATGCTTGGTATGAATAAGCCATCAGGAACAGAGGCATAACAGAGTTTAAAAGAGATGAGACTTAACTCTATTCTGTACCAAGTTTTAAAAAAATCTAAGCTAAGACAACTCATGGAGAAAAGCCTGTTTGTTTTTTTTTTCAACAAATGGCACTGAAATAATTAGAAATCCATATGTAAAAATGTGAACTTAGGCCCTTACCTCACACCACACACAACAATTAATTTAAAATGGGTCACAGATTAAATATGAGAATTAAAACTATATAAACCTTCTAGAAGCAAACACGGGAGAAAATCTCCCTGATTTTGGGGTAGGCAAAGAATGATCCATAAAAGAAAATATTAGTAAACTGGATTTCATCAAAATTAAAAATATATATACACCACTAAGAAAATGAAAGGGCAAGACACACACAGGGAGGAAACACTGCAGACAACAGATTTGATAACTGACTTGTATTTAGAACATGTAACAAAATCTCAAAAATCAACAATGAGACAATATAATAATGTAGATGGAAAACAACCTAAGTATCTAACAACTGGTTGACAATGTGGTTAAAAAATCTAGATACCTCTAGTCAGAGAAATACCATACAGTTGTTAAAAGGTTAAACTCTTATAAAAAGAAATAGATGGATTCATGGAAAGACAGAAACATAAATACATGGATAGAAAAGTGACAAAGCAAATTAAGTAAAATGGTGGTAGGTATGTAGATGTGTACTAGATAATTCAATTTTTTGAGTCTAAAAAATCTTCATAACCAAATGTTGAAAAAACTTAAGCTCTAGGGGAAGCCCAGGTGGCTGAGCGGTTTAACGCTGCCTTCAGCCAGGGTGTGATCCTGGAGACCCAGGATCAAGTCCCACATTGGACTTCCTGCATGGAGCCTGCTTCTACTTCTGCCTGTGTCTCGGCCTTTCTCTCTCTCTGTGTCTCTCAGGAATAAGTAAATAAAATATTTTTTTAAAAAACCAACACTTAAGCTCTAGAATGACACAAATATGTCATTAAACAAGGTATACTGGTAAGTAAACAGTACAAAGCTGTATGGATAGTACAAATCTACAACATATACATTTTAAAAAAAATGTGTGGCCATAGAAAAAGGACACAAAGTAGTATAACCTATGGTGACTATCTCTGGATGATGCTCCTATTCTTGCTATTTACCCATATTCTTTAAATTTTCCACAATGATCAAGTATTTTTATGATTAAAAAAAAAAGAGGTGCCTTAAGAACAGTTAAGAAACAATTTCAGGGGCACCAGAATGGCTCAGTTGGTTGAGCATCTGACTCTTGATTTCAGCTCAGGTCATGATTTTGGGGTCATGGGCTTGAACCTCAAGTTGGGTTCTGTGCTCAGCATTGAGTCTGCTTGAGATCCTCCCCCTCTGCCCCTGCTCATGTGTGCTCTCGTTCTCTCTCAAATAAATAAAATCTTTTAAAAAAGAAAACAATTTAGATAAGAATGATTAAAATTTGATGACACACCCAGTGATAGAAAACACTGTCCTCCAAAAAAGGTTTAAAAAGTTTTTTTTTTTTAAATTTTATTTATTTATTCATGAGAGACACAGAGAGAGAGGCAGACACACAGGCAAAGGGAGAAGTAGGCTCCATGCAGGGAGCCCGATGTGGGACTCGATCCCAGGACCCCGGGATCACGCCCTGGGCTGAAGGTGGCACTAAGCTGCTGAGCCACCCAGGCTGCCCTAAAAAGTCTTAATTCAATACACATTCAATGAATAATTCTTTCAGCCAGCTACTGTGCTAACTGCTAAATTTTGTGGCAGATGCTGGCACTTATAACTATAGGGCTGCACAACCTGAAATGTGTGTATCAGAGAGACAGTTGATAAAGCCCTGAATTCTGCACTGGTCACACCATATTTGGAGTCAACATTTCTAAGAAGCACTAACAAACTGGAGATGGCTATGTTATACAAGACTTTGAAGAAATGACTGCCATACTCTAATAATGTGGGTACTGTTTGGATGATGTAGAACTGAATCAGTTGGCAGAAATTTCAGAGAAGCAAATACCAGCAAAGTGTAACAAGAAGAAAGAAAAAGATAGCTAGGGCTGATTGAGGAGTCTAAAATGCTGCCTCATGACCCAGGGAACATGAAAGCAGAAGCTGGGTGAATGCCTGTCATAGATAACAGCTATGATCACATTCATTCATTCATTCAGCAAATATTTACTAAGTGCTTATGCTACAACGTGGAAGTTCTACAATCTGTGCTGTCCAACACGGTAGCCACCAGCCTCATGTGGCATCCATCACTTGAAATGCTGCATTGCAATCAGGAAGAGCATCGTATGCAAAGAATATGTGAGGGTAGATTCCTTATAAGGAGACAAGAGGAAATTAATCTGAAGAGGCAGAGAGAGGCCAGTTCTTGCAAGACTTTAAATACGGAGTCATGGCTTCATCCAGAAAGACATAGAAATAGCCTAATGAAACTTAGGAAGAGAACATTAACTCTGATTTGATTATTATTAATTTAACAAAGTACGGAGAGACTTTTTAAGAGGTAACAACAAAAGTGGAACGTAATTAGAGTGTTTTAACAATGATGAAGACTTGACTTAATTCAGTATCGTGGCTCTGAAGAAGGGAACAGACAAAAGAGATTTTAAGGAGGAAAAAAATGACAACATGGCCACCTCGATGTGATAGGAGGGAACTAAATGACTCCAGTAAGCCTCCAGGTCTCCACTGTGGATCACCAGTGTCCTTCTCACAGAGAATGGGACGGAAAGCAGTGAGTTCAGTTAAAAAAAAAAAAAAAAAAAAAAAAAAAAACAGATCTACCAAGAAACAGATTTTTATTCCATGATATTCATCCACTTAGAGTATACAATTCAATGATTTTTTTTAGTATATTCACAATGTGGTGTGACTATCACTGCAATCCAAATTTAGAATGTTTTTGGGGCACCTGGCTGGCTCAATCAGTGGAACATGGGAATCTTGATCTCAGGGTTTTGAGTTCCAGCCCCACATTGGGGGTAGATTACCCCAAAAAATGGGGGCGCCTGGGTGGCTCAGTTGGTTAAGCATCTAACTCTCGATTTCAGCTCAGGTCATGATCTCAGGGTCAAGAGATTGAGCCCCACATTGGGCTCTGTCCTGAGTGTGGAGCCTGCTTAAGATTCTCTCTCTCGTCCTTTCCCCCATTCACCTGCTCTCTCTCTAAAAAAACGCCCCAAAACTTAAGTTTCCACCACCCTCCAAAGAAACTTTGTACCTATTAGCAGCCACTCCCCATTCCCACCCCCACCCACCCCAAGCAACTACAAATCTACCTTGTGCCTCTATGAATTTGCCCTTTCTGGACATTTCCTATAAAGACCACAATACGTAGTCTTCTGTGACTGGTCTCATTTAGTTAGCATCATGTGTTTAAAGTTCATCCCCATTGTGTCAGCACTGGCACTTCACTCCTCTTTGCTGTGAACAATATTCCTGCGTGTGGCTATATCACACCTTGTCTATGCAGTCATAGTGCTGTCACCACGGTTTGGCTGTTATGAATAATGCTGTGATGAACATTCGCATATAAGTTTTGTATAAATCTGTGTTTTATTTTCTCTTGGGTATGTGCTTAGGAGTGGAAATGCTGAGACATAAGATAACTCTATGTGTTTAATATTTGAAGACTTGCCAAACTGTTTTCCAAAGCCACCGTACCCTTTTACATTCTCCCCAGCAATGGATGAAAGTTCCAGTAGATTTATCCATGTAGCCACTTACTCAGTGTATGACAGTCACGTATGTCTTCACCAACCTTTATTACTAGTATTTTTATTCTAGCTGTCCTAGTGGGTGGTAAAGTGGTGTACCATTGTGGCTCTGGTTTGCATTTCCTCATGTCTAAGGATACTAAGCACCTTTTTGTGTGCTTATTGGCTATTTATATATCTTCTCTGGGGAAGCATCCATTGAAATCACTTGTCCATTTTTAAATTAGATTGTTTCTTTTTATTAAGTCATAAGAGTTCTTTATATATATTCTAGACATTAAGTCCCTCATAAGAGTTCTTTATATATACTCTAGATATTAAGTCCCTTATCAGAGATATAATTTGCAAATATTTTCTCCCATGCTCCAGGCTGTCTTCTCTACTTCTTGACAGTATAGGTTACATGTAACACACAGCTTTTAATCTTGATGAAAACCAATTTACCTATTTTTTTTAATCATTTGTGTTTTGATTTCTAAGAAACCATTGCCTAACCCCAAGCCATGAAGATTCTCTCATACTTTCTCCTACAAGAGTTTTAAAGTTCTACTTCTTCCTGCTTAAGACTCTCTCTCTCCCCTCTCCCCTTCCCCCCATTTGTGTGCTCTCTCTAAAAAAAATTTTTTTTTTTTTACGTTTTCATCATCCCCCAAAGAAACTTACACTGAAATGCATAATCTATTTTGAGTTAACTTCTGTTCATGGAGTGAAGTAGAAGTTCAACTTCATTCTTTTTTTGTGTGGATATTCATTTGTCCCAGCGTTTGTCAAAAAGGCTATCCCGCCCCCCCCCCCCATTCAATTGTCTTGTCATTTCTTTCAAGAACCAATTGGTCATAAATTTAGCAGTAATAAGGTCAGTTTTAGACATGCTGAACTTTGCCTGCATTCTGTCTCCTTGGGACTGAGCTACCCATCTAGAAACCTGTGTCTTCTACCTACAGCCCATGGATCAGCACAGTGCACCTGATAAATACTCCGTGAATGACTACCCATTTGTATGATTCCCAGTTATGCTGTTGCCTCATCACCCAGACTTGGACACTCTGAGGCACATTACTCTTGCTCTTGTGAAGGGACTAGCTGGTTCACTTTCCAGTGCTGCTCTTCTATTTGGGACTCTTTCTTAATCTGATTCAGTATGTTGCTTGCAGTTCTATTTTGAGTAGTGAAATAAATTGAGGAGAGCATTTTTCCTCTTCCCAGGAAAAGAAATGTTTATAAACAGTACCCTAATGTTGCTCAGCGAGAAACCTCAGCTGGTACAAGAAAGCAGAGCATCTGATCGGTCTATAGGCACAGAGGTTCTAAGGTGTGGTGTGTTTCTATTTTGTATAAAGGGTTTTGTTTGTGTGCCAAGGCCAATATTGTTCTGTGATCAAGCCTGTTACAAAATTTAAATTTTTACATTGCTAATAGGGCTTCAGCATGTCAGAGTTCAGTGAAAGGAAGGCCCCTCAAAAGGGGATACTCATTAGAGATAAACCATGAAAAACTGAAAGAACTGAGGATATTTGATTAAGATAATGCAAGACTTTCTGAAGACCACTGGTCTTCAAATTACTGAAAAACCAACAGGAAGAAATGAACCAGCTCAAAGAAGTGCAAAAGGGATGAACAAGAACAGAAGATAACATCCCCTAGCCTAGCCCACTGCAAATGCAAAAAAATAAAAATAGATAAAACCAAAAATTCACACCTCCTTTCTGGCACTTTCATCTCATGCTCAGCTCCCCTTCTTGATTCCCTCTCTAAGGGCCTGCTCTTGCTGGTGTCTGTAGCCTTGTCCCTGGCCCACTGCCTTGCATGTGGTAGGTACTCAGTATATATATATATATTACATGTAAAAATTTAAGTAGATATGATATACAAAAACAAATAAGTAGTAGTCATGTAGTTATAATACAAAAAAGTCTATACTGTAAAAGAATCACATTTACTACAGTTAATTTAAAATTTACAAGTATGTTTAAAGAATTCACATTTACTGAAATAATGTTTGTTAAATATTTAACCACCTTTATTGTATAAAACTACATCCACGAGTGTTTACACTGCCTAACCCAATCAAAATGTCCCCATCTCTCAAGAATAAAAAGCATAGTAAGATCCAAAGACTGACCTTCATGGGCTCTTCTAGCTCTCAGATCTAAAAACCTGTGGTCATCATTCTAATTTCTCTCTTGTCCCAATCTCAAAGCTACCCAGGATGGGATTAAACAAAGACGCTTACAACTATGCAAATATACCTGAGGACAAGAGGCAGACATACCTGCCCACCACAGTCAGGCTAGAAACACCCATGGCTGAAGTCTAAGTCAGCCTCTCAGCTGAGCTAGCCATGATGAACAAGGAGAGGTCAAACCCAATTTATTTCCTTAAACACACTACTCTCAGTTCTTTCAAAATCCAAGTCAGATGATTTTTTTTTCAAGTCAAATGATTTTTAATTTTATTCCTATTGTCTATGTTTTCCCTTGCTTTTTGGTTAAGTTTTATCATCTTAAAGATCTGATCATTCCTGAGTGCCACTCACTGCAGATGAGGACTGCACAGGTAGTCGGAGACTCCTCTAGAGAGGATTTACTTTCCCTTCCAACAGGCAGGTAGGTCAGGGGTACAAACAAACCCACACCACCTGAAGATAATCAGATACTGATTATCTGAGAGTGCCAGTCTCCGGTGTCCCTAGGCAGAGCCTGTAGGAAAAACCTGGCACATTTACAAGAGCTCTTCCTCCTTAGCAGGCTCTAAAACCAGTATCTTAAGATAAAAGCTCTATTCATCTCTCAGATAGCAATTTCAACGGTTTCAGCAGTGCTACAAGGGGAGAAATGGGGCCAAATGTCAGGCAGAGCCCTCTGCCCTCTCCCAAACCTCAGGTCTGCAAATCCTTCTAGCCTGGTAGCTCTCCCAGGCCTTCAAACTGACTTGCTTTCTTAACTTTCCACCTTTTCCTGTTCTTAGTAGGATTGGTCCAAACAACCCAAAAAACCACTGCCAGAAGAACGCCCAAATCCAGCAAACTTAACACAACCTTTGTTTAAAGCTGCACCAGTTCTGAAATTTGAGTCTTTCCCAGGAACTACCCAAATCAAGAATGGGCTGTAGGAAAACAGAGATTTGGAATTACTGCTGACTAACAGAAAACCATACATCTTGACTGAAATAAAGCATTAATTAAAAGTAATACCATGCATTCTAATTGAAAATCTAACATGCTTTATGGCTGGCACTGAGGGTGTGAAATTCCCATCAAAAAACTGAGACAGCTGTAAACTGGCAGGCTGAGCTTGGCACGCAGCAGGTACACAGTAGCAGCACTTGGCTGTGTCCCTGACCCCTTCTCCTGTCAGCCTCCCCACCCCCACGAAGGGGGCTGATGCCAAATACAAGCTGACACAGTCCAATGATGTTAACCACAAAGTCTCAGGTTCACCCCTGAGCTGTGCTTTTTGCTGGACTGAGAAGGTGGAGCTAGGGTCGAGGGTTGGGGTTGTCACTGGACAACACATGAGTCAAGATAGCAACAGCTCTTGCCCACTTCTGCCTGTAAGTAAAGGAGAGGATGTGGACAGAGGAGAGTGGGAAAAAAAGACGAGACCTGTGCTTAATGCCCTGTTAGCCCCACTATTTCGTGAGCCCCAGGCAAGTGACTTCTGGAGTCTGTGTCTGTTTTCTCATCTAAGAAAGGAGAGACTCACCTATTACTCAAAAACATTTACTGAGCACTTTCTACATTCCGGGTCCATTGCCAGGTGTTGGAACTACACTGCCAGAAAAACCAGCCTTGCTTTGGACCTTGTGACTAGGTCAGTAGTTCTCAATTCTGGATGCACATTTAATAATAATCTAGAGATTTTAACAATAAACCAACAATAGAACACTTTACCCTCAGAAGATTAATGGAATCTTCTGAGGTAGAGCCCTGGCACTGGGGCAAAGCCAGGGAAGAGGGCCTTTTCAAGTGTTTCTGACACCCCAGTGAGAATTAAAAACCACCAGACTTAGAGGATTTCTAACTTTCTATGGTTTTACAAATGAGTAATTTTAACAGGTCAAAAATCCAAAATAAACTGTGGTTTCATAAGTGATTTTGGGGAGGATGACTAAGGGTAAGGACTGCCTTGATGGGTTAACAATTCTCTTCTGAAAAGTCATACTGACTGTGAGTGATCCTTAGCCTTACTCTTATCTCTTGTATTCATATTCAAAAGCCACATGCATCATGCCATAAAGGAGAATTCTCCCAAAGGGACATAGAGATGCCTGAATCATATCATTCCAGATTTGTTCCTTTGGGCTAATGGACTATTTCCCAAACTCTAGTCATTCATGATTTTTGTCATGTCTATTTAACATGAGTGCTATTACTTAAGACTTTTTCTTTAAAGTCAACTTACTAGAACAACAAGAGTACTAACCCTACTAAATATTAAAACCTATTATAAAGCCTGTTTAATTAAAAGTGAAGTATTGGCACATGAATAAATATAGACCAATGGAATGTAACAGGAAATCCAGAAATAGGTCAAATTAGTTAAATATGACAAAAGACAGCATCTCAAAGCAGAGGGAAAAAAATGGAACTTTTAATAATTGGTACTGGGATAACTGAAAAAAAAAACAGATAAAAAAGGATAAAACTCGGTCCATCTCTCCAACGTATATGTCATTGCAGATGTATCAGAGATTTAAACGTTTGGGCACAATAAAAAGAAACCATAAAGTACTAGAAAAACATAGGCGAAGTCAACCTGGAAGTATAGAAACTTTCAGCCAGAAATGGCTGAAAATCAAGAAGCAATGCACTAAGAAATTAAAACAATGAAATCTATTTCCTTTCTATTTCATAATATTCACAAAACGACATGCATGAAGCACCTCTTCTGCGTCATTTCCACTCCTCCTGCCTCACCTGTTCCAATTCTAGCCACCACGGAAGTGACCAGTCTTGCCCAGACTCTGACCTGCTTCCTTGTCCCTGCCCAGGGGATGGCAGGGAGCCCTCTGAGGGCCACAGGGAAACACCTCCAAGTAGAGCAATTAATGCCCTAGGGGCAATCCTTTGTCAAATGAAGACAATAGCTGATGGGTATAATGCTTCTCCCCTTCTTCCCACAAATAAGAGTCCTGTGAAAAGGAGTCATCACCAGTCCGTGGCTTAGAGCAATGGCCTAATCAGGACTGAATGCCTGTGCTGGCTCTTCCTTCTTCCATTGCACTGCTCTCCCCTCATTCCTGCTCCCAGAGGGAACACTCTCTCAAATGCTCCTCTCACATGGGCCTTTGTTTCAGATACAGCCCTCTAGGGAACCCAGTTAAAATACCATGGATGTGATGCACTATTTTCTTCCAATGCATATAAAAATGCTTAAGTATTAATATTTAAAAAGCACTCATCAGAGGAAGCAGCATAACTCCCTACTCCTTAAGTGTGGGCTGTGAATAATAATTTTCTTAAAAAGGGGACTAAGAGACTAACTTTACAAGGATCTGATAAACACTACATCAACCAGATGCCTGAGGTCAATATCAACAGCCATAAACCCCCTTGCTAATATGTACTCTCTATATGATGTGAGGAAATGGCACCTTATTTCTGTGATCTTCCTCCCCTAACTTATAACACCACACTAACCCTGAGAAAAATATGAGACAACTTCTAACAGAAGGGCATCCTACAATATACCTAACAAGTCAAGGTCATAAAAAATAAGGAAAGTCTGGAAAACTATCAAAGCCAAGAAGATTTAAGGAGATACAACAATGAAATGTAACATGGTGTCTTGGAACAGAAAAAGGACACAAGGTAAAAACGAGGAAACTTGAATGAGGTATGGATTAGCTACTAAGAATGTTATCAATATTAGCTCATTAACTGTAACAAATGTCCATTAAACGTAAGATGTTAGTAACAGGGGAAATTACACAATTAATACGCGTGCAGGGTATATGGGAACTCTCTGTACTATCTGCTCAATTTTTCTGTAAACCTAAAATTGTTCTAAAATATAAATTATATTAATAGAAAGAGGAAAAAAAAGATTTTAAGAAAGCATTCCTTTACCTTTGGCAATGGGATTTGCATTTTGGAAGAACATTCACAAGTGATTCCCAGGCACAGTAAAGTTTGAGAAACATCCAGGACACCAAAAGTTACAGTACATAACATCCTTACAAGGAAATAACAGGGAAAACAATCCATCCACACTCAACAAATCATGTCCCACAGCAGCAGTATGGAAACAACAGACTAAAGCACTGTCATCCCAGTAACGCATTAACTCATTATTCACATAATGAAACAGCTCTCATTTGAATGCCAGCTTCCACAGTTTGGGGTGGCTGCCTGGAATGTTGTACTTGGAAGGACCTGGGCCAAGATGGAATGAATGTCATGATTTACTATCCATTTTAGGTATAGGTAGCAGCATCAATATTTACGAAGCATCTACCAAGTGCCAGGCTCTAGGGATCCAAGAGAGCTCAAAACAGGCATACTCCTTCACGAAGTATAGGAGGAAAAATAGAAGTAATTACAAATATAATTACGGAGGAGGAAATATGGGATGCCATATAGGCAAGAACAGGGAAGGGCCCCCTCAGGGAAGGAGTCAAGAGTAGACTCCTGGAAGAAGGAACATTTAAACTAAAGATCTGAAGGCTTGCAAATTAGCAAGGGGAAGGAAACAAGGAAGTAGACTTTGGTAAAGTGGTGAATTAGTCCATCAGACCTTTTCTTACTTAGGATCCTCTGAGAGCTAGAAATAAGTTCCACAAAGAGAGCCCATAGGAGGGCAGAAGCCAGAGAATGTTCACGGGTGCAGAAAGCGTCTAGGGAAAGGGCCCAGGTCAAATCTATCACAAGCGAAAAAGGGCTGGAGGAGATGTATACGAGGCTTCCAAAACCAAGCTCTGGTCCGCTGTCTCTATGATACTCAGAAAACGTTTTAGAGCTCCACAAAAGTGTCTGTGTTACCAGCTCATGCTGCCCTTTCCGCTATGGCTTCCGTGAACTTTAGAGCTAAATGTGCTCGACTGCAGCAAGGATTTCTTAATGTAAATGTTCTGGTACAATGATCTCTTCTCCCCCCAAATAGCCTGCCTCCTTTTTATCTTTATTTCAAGAGCTCTTCTATATCTTTTATAGATAATCATTTTTAGCAATTGAAGCATTAGGGCAGCCCAGGTGGCTCAGCGGTTTAGTGCCGCCTTTGGCCCAGGGTGTGATCCCAGAGTCCTGGGATCGAGTCCTGCATCAGGCTCCCTGCATGGAGCCTGCTTCTCCCTCTGCCTGTGTCTCTGCCTCTCTCTCTCTCTCTCTCTCTCTCTGTCTCTCATGAATAAATAAATAAAATCTTAAAAAAAAAAAAAAAGAAATTGAAGCATTAGTAGCAATCATGGCTTCTAAACCAAAAAATTACCCGTTACAGTAGATAAGTTATATAGTGATTAGTAAAGGACAGAATATCTGAATTCAGAATTGTTCCAGATTTGGTGAGCTGTGGACCACACACATTTACTCTTTTTCTAGTCCTTTGTTTTTTGGGGGAACCTCCAAGTTAAGACAGGATTAAACTTCCTTTTACTAACTTTATCTCTTTCTTTCTCTCTTCTTTGCTTAAAATTAGCTTTCTGATAATGTGTGTCAATAGGCTTTAAAATGTTTATGCCCTTTGGTGCCAGTAGTAATACCATTTTACCAATTTCTCTTAAGGAAATAAAGATTACCCTAAGAATTATGTGCACAGACATTAACCACTGTGTTACTTACAATGATGAAATACTAAAAGTAAGTTAATGGTCCCAAAATTGGGGTACTGATAAATCAATTATAGTATACCATATCATGGATATTATTCACCTACTTAAAATATTTTCAAAGAACATTTAACAAGGGGGCAATATATACATGTTAAACATAAAATGTTCAACACAAATACATCATACAATATCAATTTTGTGAAAATGTTCCTTTAGACACGTAAAGGAACTACAGTCCACGTAGTTTCTCCTAAACAGCAGGATCAATGCTGATTTGTACTATCTTCTCTACCTTCCTATGTTTTCAAATTCTCTACCTGCAATATATACCACATTTAAATCAGGAAAAAGTAATTTTTCTAAAAACTGAGAAAATTCCCACTAGAAATTATTTCTATGGGGACTTCTCCTTTGGGCTAGGAAAGAGAAAATTTAAGAGTTGTTCGCTGAGGGGGCCATTGCCCTTCCCACCCTTATGTCAGCTGGAGGTGCTCTTCACATCACCATAGCACTTATGATATATTCATTTAACAGACTCATCAAGCTTATAGTCTACTGCAAAGTTCAAACTTGAGCAGTATATAGATTCCCTCTAAAGAAAAACTGATTTATTTTCATGCAGTTTCTTTATGTACAATTACAAAACCAAGGTTAAATTTACTGATTATAAAACAAGATACAAACAAATCTACTAAATTAGCAAAATTCAAAATGACAGCATTTTAACAAAAGGATGATTTTGCTCATATTAAAAATCATCAACCCACAACTATATAGCCAATTAATCTTTAACAAGGCAGGAATGAAGATACGAGGCAAAAAGTCTCTTTAACAAATGGTTTGGGGAAAACTAGAGAGCGACATGCAGAAGAATAAACTCGGACTACTTTCTTACACTATACACAAAAATACATTCAAAATGGAGAGCACCCGGGTGGCTCAGCTAGTTAACAGTCTGACTTGGTTTCAGGTCATGATCTCAGGGTTGTGAGACTGAGCCTCCAGACAGGCTCCATGCCCAGCATGGAGTCTGCTTAAGACTCTCTCTTCCTCTCCACCCACTCCTTCCCCTGCCCTCATGTGTGCACATGTTCTCTCTCTTAAATAAATAAATAATTTTTTTTTTAAAGATTTGATTTATTCATGAGAGACACAGAGAGAGAGAGAGAGAGGCAGAGACACAGGCAGAGGAAGGATCAGGCTCCATGTAGGGAGCCGGATGTGGGACTCAATCCTGGGTCTCCAGGATCACGCCTTGGACCCAAGGCGGTGCTAAACCACTGAGCCACCCAGGCTGCCCAATAAATAAATATATATATATATATTTTTTTAATTTGCCATTTTATTTATTTATTTTTTATTGGAGTTCACAATTTGCCAACATATAGCATAACACCCAGTGCTCATCCCATCAAGTGCCCCCCCAATAAATAAATATTTTTTAAAAAATAAATCCAAGGGATCCCTGGGTGGCTCAGCGGTTCAGCGCCTGCCTTCGGCCCAGGGCATGATCCTGGAGACCCGGGATCGAGTCCCACGTCGGGCTCCCTGCATGGGGTCGGCTTCTCCCTCTGCCTGTGTCTCTACCTCTCTCTTTCTCTCTGTGTCTCTCATGAATAAATAAATAAAATATCGAAAAAATTTTCAAAATGGATTAAAGACCTAAATGTGAGGCATGAAACCATTAAAATTTTAAAGAACAGAGGTAGCAACCTCTTTGACATCAGCTGTAGCAACTTCTTTCTAGACACATCTCCAGATATGAGGGCAACAAAAGCAAAAATGAACTATTGGGACTTCAAAATAAAAAGCTTCTACTCGGTGAAGGAAACAACAAAATTAAAGGGAACCTGTGGAATGGGAGAAGATATTTGCAAATGACATATCTGATAAAGGATTAGCATTCAAAATACATTAAGAAAACTTATACAACTAAAAAAAAAAACACCCCACAAATAATCCAATTAACAAATGGGAAGAAGACATGAATGGAATCTTTCAAAAGAAAACATACAGATGGCCAACAGACACATGAAAAGAAGCTCAACATCACTCATCAAGGAAATGCAAATCAAAACCATGATGAAATATCACCCCACACCTGTTAGAATGGCTAAAATCAATAACACAAGAAACACGTGTTGGCAAGAATATAGCGAAAGGGGAATTCTTATGCACTGTAGGTGTGACCGCAACTGGTGGAGCCACCCTGGAAAACAGTATAACTTTAAAAAGTTAAAAAGAGAACTACCCCATGATCCAGCAATTGCTCTACTAGGTACTTACACAGAGAATACAAAAATACTAATTCAAAGGGATACAGGAACCCCCATGTTTATACCAGCATTATCTACAACAACCAACTTATGGAAAGAGCCCAAATGTCAATTGACTGATGAATGGATAGAGAAGACATATATACTTACACATACACATATAATGAAATATTACTCAGCCATAAAAAAGAATGAAATCCTGGCATTTGCAATGACATGGATAGAGACTATTATGCTAAGTAAGTCAGTGAGAGAGAAACACATGGTTTCACTCACAGGATTTAAGGAACAAAACAAATTAGCAAAGGGAAAAGGGCAGGCAAACCAAGAAACAGTCTCTTAAAAAAAATTTTTTTTTTAAATTTATTTATTCATGAGACTCGCACACACACAGAGAGAGAGAGAGAGAGAGAGAGGCACAGAAACACAAGCAGGCTCCACACAGGGAGCCCGACATGGGACTCGATCCTGGGTCTCCAGGATCAGGCCCTGGGCTGAAGGTGGCGCTAAACTGCTGAGCCACCTGGGCCGCCCAAGAAACAGACTCTTAACTATAGAGAACAAACTGGTGGTTACCAGAGGGGAGGTGGGGGAGGGGGAGGATGGGTAAAACAGGTGATGGGGATTAAGGAGTGCACTTGTTGTGAGCACTAGAGGATGTATGGAAGTACTGAATCAATAAACTGTACACCTAAAACTAATATTACACTGTATGTTAAATGGAATTTAAACAAAAATTTAAAATAAAATAAATGCCGCTATGATTCATGGTGACTTCTTTTCACCAGCTTGGGAAATCTCTATCATTAGCTGCTAGAACCATTTCCATATATGCCACGTACAAAGAACACTGGAATACTGCTGGGTTGAATGAATATTTTGTCAAACACTCTGAAATAGGTTTCTAAACCGCTCTGTATTCTTTGACAAATTATTGACATTAAAACTTTCATTAAAAGTAAAACTCAGGACACCTGGGTGGCTCGGTTGAGTGTCCAACTCTTGATTTCAGCTCAGGTCATGATCTCAAAGCCCTGAGACAGAGCCCCATGTTGGGCTCCACACTCAGCAGGGAGTCTGCTTGTCCCTCTCCCTCTGTTCCTCCCCTCTGCTCGCACACACTTTCTCTAAAATAAAAAGATTCGTTTTTTAAAAAGTAAACTCAGAATTAAAAAAACAAAACAAATCATTGTCTACAAGGTCAACAAGGCAGTGGCACTAGCCTAAAAACTGGCAGAAAGAAGAACAAAAGAGACCCTAGGAAAATACACACACAGAAACTCCACAACTCTATGGCTGGTCTCCCTAATATGACTTCCAATGACTCCATCCATGACTTGGAGAAATGCTCTTCTGCCCCCATTCTGCAGTACTAGATTCAGAAATGTACTTGGACTCATGTGTTAGCTAGTGCAGGTTCACGGTGATAAATAGGGATTGTGTTTCTGCCTGTGTATCTTATACTACGCCCTATAATCACACTGCATTTTGTATAACTCCAAGATTGATAAACTGCCCTTGGCCCAGATGAAGTAGTTTGTTGGCACAAAACCAGACCTGCAGGATGCTCGACTGGCCACGCCTTCACAGACAAGGTTGGCCTTGTTGGGGGCAGGTAAACATTCTGAGGACTGGGGGGTGATCCTCAGATGTTACTGGCTGTAACCATGCACTCTTGAAGACAATTTGGGATCTGGATGTCTGTACTGCCATCTAACTTAGAAAACATTCCTGATATCTCTGCCATGTATCTATTATTGTTACAGTCAAGTATCTGATCAGCAATTTTGAAGTGTAATTTGACTTTCCTCTCATATTTTAGACAATTTGAAGGATGGCTTTTTTACATTTTATATATAAAACAGAAAAACAACTTAATACTTATCAAACTTCTGGAAGAACGCTATCTTAAACGTAAGAAATGATAGAAAAACTACAAAGAAAAAGACTTAATGACATAAAAACCTTAACCTTCCATAAATTCAATCTTTAAAAGATAAAAGGCAGATGGAAAAAATGTTCAGAGGGATCCCTGGGTGCCTCAGCAGTTTGGCACCTGCCTTTGGCCCAGGGCGTGATCCTGGAGTCCCGGGACAGGACCGAGTCCCACATCGGGCTCCCTGCATGGAGCCTGCTTCTCCCTCTGCCTGTGTCTCCGCCTCTCTCTCTATGTGTCTATCATGAATAAATAAATAAATCTTAAAAGAAAAAAAGAAAAAATGTTCAGAGAAGAGAATGTTCCCAATGGATAAATGACTAAAGCATATAAACAGAAATAAACTGTATACTATGTATTGGGGGGTATTTTTAAGTTAAAAAGGATGCAGAAAGGGATCTAGTAAATGTCTGTAAATCATTTAGGGATGGGGTCTATTTGGGAGAGGAGGTCTGCTTCTTTTCAACCCCTTACTCATGTAATCCAGAATCAGGCAACAGTATGCCCTCAAAAATTGATTTTTGAATGAAGACATGAAAATACTTAAGGTCTGTTAGGAAAATGGAAGAATTCAGGCAATAGTCTATAAAATAAAAAACTCAGAATACAACCTTAATTATCTGAGGAGTTTGATTCAACAGGACTTTTTTCCTAAAATCTGAAAAATATGTGCCTCAAATGTTCAGTTTATTCATGGGAATTTATCTTGAGCCCTATGCCTTTCTTAGACACTCTTTAAAAGGGAGAGTTTGGAAGGTACCTTGCAGACCTTTCTGAACAGGTCACATTTCTATACTCCCATGAGATTATCTAGCAAGAAAAATGTGTTATCTTAATTGAAAAAGCTCACAATTGAACAGAAAACAAAGTATTTTTCATGGATGAAGCAAATTGCTTATAAATATCCCAATCAAATGAGTTGACAACAGAGATAATGAATGGACTCCCTAACTCATTTAGGTTCCAGCTTTGTGCAGTGGCAGTATCGTAGCCAATGAGGTTTATCCGAGGCACGATTATTGCTAACTGAAAACTCATTTAGGTCCTTCTGCGAAAGCCAAGTACTTGAAGTACATGTCAATATACATGCATTGGTGTTTAAACAGTGTCACACAGAACTATTGTAAACTGTTAACATTTTTTAAAAAATCTCTGTAAAAACAAAGAAAAAGAATGACCGAATGGCTCATTTTGGAAAAGCCATTTACAAACCTTCATTTCTACAGTCATGCCATTTTATCTGATCCCAAAGAATAGGATATGAGAATGCTATTTTGCTATTGTTTTTTTTTTTTTTAAGGTTTTATTTATTTATTCATGAGAGACACAGAGAGAGAGGCACAAACACAGGCAGAGGGAGAAGCAGGCTCCATGCAGGGAGCCTGACGTGGGACTCGATCCCAGGTCTCCAGGATCAGGCCCTGGGCTGAAGGCGGTGCTAAACCACTGAGTCAACCGGGCCATCCTATGCTATTGTCGATCAAAAGGTTAAATGTTCTATTTAAGAGGACCAGATAAAGGGTAATTTTTATCAAATAAGGAAATCAAAACAAGAGAAAGAAAGAAATATGGAAAAAAGAGAGTATCTGCTTCCAAAATCCTTTGCATCATAGTAATGACCTACACTAAACTGCCATTTTTTCCAACTAATTATATATTAAGGGGAAATAAAGATTTATTATTATTTTTTAAAGACTTTATCTATTTAACAGAGAGAGTACAAGCAGGGGGAGTAGCAGAGGGAGAGGGAGAAGCAGGCTACCCATTGAGAAGGAGCTTGACTCAGGGCTCAATTCCAGGGCCCTGGGATCACGACCAGAGCCAAAGGCAGATGCTTTAACCAACTGCGCCACCCAGATACCACCCTTATCACCCAAGATAATTTTAAGATTACCTTGATTATAGGAGCATTTCACAGATAATCTAACATAGTTGACATAACACAAGAAAATAGCTGTTATTATTCTTCATAGCTTCTGCTAGCTTAAATCTCCTGCAGAATCAGATACTCAAACTGCCCTAATGTGCAGGCATGAGGGGGTTTTACTGCCAGTAACCATTGACTAGGTAAATCAGAACAATCTCCAGCTGAAGAGAACCAGAAAAACAGGGAAAAAAAGATAATAAATATCTGCTTGGAGGCCTGGGGTAGGAAGACACATAAGAAACTCAGGAAAGTGAGCTCAGTAGTCAGAGCTACTTTTCCCTGGGGATGTTTGCCAATTCTGCAGGGAATGCTAAAAGTTTGGTGTTGGTTTACGGAGTAAAGGTGAACCAAACATGCGAGGCCTCACAGGGACTGCATCTCAGTTTAGAAATGGCTTGATCCCCTGAGAGTACATTGAAGTGACTCCAGGTCCCAAGTGTCACTTTCGCCTGACAAAAGCAAACCTGAATTATCTTTGGCAGAGGAAAACATCCTCTTAGTTCTCAAATGATTTCTACTAACAATTATGCAAATTCCATGTCCAGCACAATATTAAAAAAAAAAAAAAACCAAAAACTAGGTATACAAGGAGATAAGACTAAATGAAAGAAAACCAAGAGAAAACAGACTTTGGACAGGACTCACAAATAGTGCCATAATTGGACAAATTTTAAAATAATTATGCATACCATATTCACGGAGATAAAAGACAAGGTTGATAATTTTGGCAGATAATGGTAAACAGATAAAAAGAAAACCCAATGGAAATTAAAGAATTAAAAGATATATAACTGAAATGAAAAATTCAACTGAGGGGTGCCTAGCTGGCTCAGGGGGTAAAGCATGTGACTCTTGATCTTGGGGTTGTGAGTCTGAGCCACATGTGGGATGCAAAAAAACAAAAAACAAAAAACAAAACAAAACAAAACAAAACAAAAAACCCAAACCAAAAAACCCACCCTTAATTGTTTAAAAGATCACTTATAGCAGACCAAAAAAAAAAAAAAAAAAAAAAGTAAGTGAGGAGATATGCAGGATGAAGGACAGAGACAAATAGAAAACAGAGAAAAAAGGTTGAGACAGAAAATCCAGTGAATGATCTAACATGTGCAATTGCAGACACAGAAAGAAAGGTGAGACAGAAGCAATATTTGAAGTACTAATGGCTGGTGACTTCTAAAACTAAGGGAAGACGTCAGGATACAGACTCAAGAAGTCCTAAGCACCCCAATTATAAGTAAAAAAAAAAAAAAATCATATCAGGGACAGCACAGAAAAGTTGAAAACCAAAGACAAAACATTTTAAAAGCATCCAGAGAAAAAGACTACTTTGAAGAGAATTGACAGATTTAGTGGCTTGTCAATAGAAACAATCCAAGTCAGAGATAATGAAATATCTTTGAAATGCTTAAGGAAAACAACGGCAAACCCAGAATTCTGTAAGTACCTAAAAGGACCTTCACAATGGAGGAAAACGTTCTAAAATTAGATTGTGGTAAAAAATAAATAAGTAAAATAAAATAAAATTAGATTGTGGTAATCGTTGCAGAACTCTAAAGATACTTAAAAGCCACTGACCTGTATACCTTTTTTTTTTTTTTTTTAAGATTTTATTTATTTACTTGAAAAAGAGAGAGCGGGCACAAGCAGGGAGAGCCACAGGCAGAGGGAGAGGGAGAAACAGACCCTCCACTGAGCAGGAAGCCGGATGTGGCGCTCTATCCAAGGAGGCTGGGATGATGACCTAAGCTGAAGGCAGTCGCTCAAACAGCAGAGCCACCCAGGCACCCCTGAACTGTATACTTTAAATGAGCAAATTTTATGCTGTGTGAATTGTATCTCAATTAAGCTATTTTTTTAAATGTGATGTAAATAATGACATTTGCAAACACTGTAAGAATCCCAGACCTGCACTAAAGGAATACATCAGGTGGAAAGAAATGGTCCTATATGGAAGTCTGGAAAGTGACAAAGGCAGCACTGAAGAGCTACGGGGGGGGGGGGGGGGGGGGGGTGACCTTTTTGATCAGTGCCAAAATAAATGATGCTGGTAAAAATGAAATGTAACCCCCTTTTCCACAAAAAAAAAAAAAATCAACGAAAAATTACACACACATACACAGTTACACAAAATCAAATTCGAAGTGGACTGCAGATCTTAATTTGAACACAAAATAGCAAGATTTCTGGAAGGTGTTATAAGAATCGATCTTCCTGATTTTGGAACAGAACTACAAACTAGGGGAGAAAAGACATGTAATACCCCTCTCCAAAAAACAACTGGGCAAAACATCTGAACAGGCACTTCGTAAAAGAGGCTACCAAATAAACATGACCTCATCAGTCGTGAGAAACTACAATTGTTTTTTGTTTTTTTTTTTTTAAAGATTTTATGTATTTATTCATGAGAGACATACACAGAGAGAGAGAGAGAGAGAGAGGGAGGGAGGCAGAGACACAGGCAGAGGGAGAAGCAGGCTCCATGCAGGGAGCCTGACGTGGGACTGAATCCTGGATCTCCAGGATCACGCCCTGGGCTGAAGGTGGCACTAAACCGCTGAGCCACCCCGGCTGCCCTGAAACTACAATTTTTAAAAAAGATTTTATTTACTTATTCATGAGAGACAGAGAGAGGCAGAGACATGAGCAGAGGGAGAAGCAGGCTCCCCAAGGGGAGCTGGATTTGGGGACTCTATCCCAGGGCCCCGGGATCACAACCTGAGCCAAAAGCAGATGCTCAACCACTGAGCCACCCAAGTGCCCCAGGAAACTACAATTTTAAAACCACAAGGAGATACCACTCCACACTTACCAGGATGGCTAAAATTTAAGGCCGACAATATCTAGTGCTTGCAAGGACGCAGAGCACAAGATCTCTCTCACGCTTGCTGGAAGAAGTGTAAATCGGTCACACACTTTGGAAACCTGGTATTTTCTGTTAAATTTGAAGATATGCCTATCTTTTGACCCCGAAATTCCACCTCTGGGTATATACTCCACAGACAGGAGAGCATGGGAGGCACTGAAGTGTATTCAGCAGGGCCAAAAGGCACGATCCAAACGTCCACCAACAGTGTGAGGGGAAAAATGTGATGCACCCATACAGTGTATGGGCTGATACTGCAGATCAATAAGAAAATGGATGAACCTCAAAAACAACCTGAGTGAAGCCAGACACAAAAGAACACTTATCGCATCGCTTCGTTCCTATAAAGTTGGAAAAACAAGCAAGATGCAACCACAGACACCGTAGGTGCGATGGGATGGGCGTTCAGAAGGTAAAATCACACAGGAAAAAAGGCAAGGAGGTGCTTATCCCACAAGGCAGGGTCGGGTTACCTCTGGGGGAGGAATGCCGGCTCGGGGCGCCCGCAGAGCCCCGGGTGGGGTGGGGGGTGCGGGGGTCCTGCACTTCCCCGGAGCGCCTGAGGCCAAGCACGGGGGGTGGGGGGTGGGGGAGCGGGCCAGGGAGCCCGGCTCGCAGCGCCGTCGGGGGTGGGGGAGCGCCGGGGGGGAGGGGGGGGGGAGCGCCGGGGGGGGGGGAGGCCGAGTGGCCGCGGCCCGGAGCCGCCACACCTGCCCGCCGGCCTGGACGCCCCCCTCGCCTCGCAGGTGCCCCCCCACGGCCTCGCAGGTCATCCCCCCCCCGCCCCGCAGGTGCCCGTCCAGCCGCGCAGGTGCCTCCCTCCGCCGCGCAGGTGCCCCCCCCGCAGGTGCCCCGCCCCCGCGCCCCGGAGGTGCCCCCCCAGCCCCGCAGGTGCCCGTCCCGCCGCGCAGGTGCCCCCCTCGCCGCCCCGCAGGTGTCCCTCCGCGTCCCGCAGGTGCCCGTCCCGCCGCGCAGGTGCCCCCCTCGCCGCCGCGCAGGTGCCCCCCTCGCCGCCCCGCAGGTGCCCCCCGCGCCCCGCAGGTGCCCCCCCCGCAGCGCAGGTGCCCGCCCCTCCCCGCCCCGCAGGTGCCCCTCGCCGCCCCCCCGCCGTCCTCGACGCCCCCACACCGCCCCGAGGCCCCCCGCCAACGCCCCCGCGCCGCCGGCCCGACTCACCTCATTGTCGCTGCCGGGGCGGGCGCGCGGGGCCGGGGGCGCGGCGCGGGGCGCGGGGCGTTAGCGGGGGAGCCGGCCCCGGGCGCGGCGGCTCCGCGTCTCGCTGGGCTGCGGGGGGCAGCGGGGGCGCATCTTCTCGGGCGGGCGTCCGGGCCGCTAGCTGCGGGGACGGGCTGCGGCGGCGGCGCCTGACAGCTGGGCCCCGGCCCCTGCCATCTTGGCGGGCGCGTGCCCGGGCCGGCGTGTGCGCGCGCCGGGGGCGGAGGGGCGGGGGCGGGGGCGGGGGCGGGGGCGGGGTGCACGCGCCGAGACGCGAGGCGCCGGCCCGGGCGGGCGCGGGGACCGCCGAGGGGGCGGGCGGGGGCGCGCGGGCGAGGTCCGCCGCGAGCCGGGACCGAGGGGGCCCCTCCGCCCGCCGAGGGGGTGCGCGTGCTGCCCGCCGCCCCCGGCCGCCGAGGGGAGAGCGCGCGCCGCGGCCCGAGCCCGACACAAAAGGCGCGGGGCCCCACCGCCCGCGCCTCCGGGAGCCTGAGCCAGGGGCTGCGAGGGGCGGGGCTTCTCGCTGAGGACGGCCCGGGGGCGGGGCGGGGCTTGGGGCCGCGCTGCGGGGATTGGGCTTCCCGGGAAGGACGAGCCTGGGGGCGGGGCTTAGGCGGAGGCGGGGCGGGGCGAGGGGGCGGAGCTTGGGGCCGCGCTGCGGGGATTGGGCTTCCCGGGAAGGACCAGCCTCGGGGGGCGGGGCTTAGACGGAGGCGGGGCGGGGAGAGGGGGCGGAGCTTAGAGCCGCGCTGCGGGGATTGGGCTTCCCGGGAAGGACCAGCCTCGGGGGCGGGGCTTAGGCGGGGGCGGGGCTAGGGGCGGAGCTTGGGGCCGCGCTGCGGGGATTGGGCTTCCCGGGAAGGACCAGCCGCGGGGGGCGGGGCTTAGACGGAGGCCGACCGGAGCGGGGCCGGGGGCGGGGCGCCAGGTCGGCACGTGGAGCGCAGAGCCCCACCCCGCGCGGGGCGCCCCCAGCCTCCACCCAGGGCGCTTAGTGCGCGGGCGTCGGTGGCCGGGCCGGAGGCTTCCCGCTGTCGTCGTGGCGCGCCCCAAGTGCTCGGACGCGGGGGCGGGCGGCCGGGATCCGGCGGAGGGGGGCGGGCTCGACGTCACCGACCACCGAGCCCTTTACCAGGTCTGGGACTGGAGGACCTCCCCTAACCCAACGGGAGCCCCATCGGCGCCCCCAAACCAAGCCTGTGAAAAATCACAGCATAAAGCATGTTGTCCAATTCGCGTCCTTCCTGAACGTTAGCGCGATCCTCACTGCTGCCTGGAGACCTTTCGGGGTCCCACTCCCCGATCGTCATGCTTTCTCAATCTTGCAGTGGATGCTCCCTCTCCTGTGTGTCACAGTAACATTGAAGCTGTAGCTACCTTCTTAAAGATTGGGTCCAAACAAGAGCCTACCAAGCGTCTGGAGAAGTCTGGCATTTAGCAAGAGGGCGGGAAAGGGTCGCTATCTGACTCCTGGCCCACATGAAGAGGCTTTGTGAGGTATGTGATTTTGCCCAAGATATAGGAGGTGGGGGAGCTAGTTCTCCAGCCAGGATTTCTCTGACTCAAAACCCCAGTGCTCGTTCGTTCTAGTCCGCTGTAGTTGGACATACTTCTCACTGGTGGCAGGGTGGGTCTCCAGGTGCTTCTTCCCTTCCCTACCCCCTGCCTCTCCCTCACCATCCACTTGTCATGAGTTCCTAAGTGACTGGTTGTCACATTTTCACTTTCTCCCTATTTGTTTGGGCTGGAGTCTTCAAACCGAAAAGATCACATCGATCCCCCATAGTCCTGTTAGCAGGTGGAGAGGGTTTAGGCTCCTTCTTGCCTTATTTGTCTTTCTCCTGCCAGGGTCAGAGGTGGCTCTCTGCTAGAGGGGAGACTTGTTAGACACTGAACATCACTACAAGCTCCGGGGCACTTGGAGACATGCAGGTTGCTCTGCAGAGGCAGTGTTACCCTTGGTCAGTGCATTTCTGGCTGTGGATGAACACCCCCCCCACCCCCACCCCCGCTCCCAGGCCCTCCAGGATATTGGCCTGTTTATTCCAAACTTGGTTTAAATAGAAGCTTGTGGCCCACTCTGACCTCCCTGCTGCCTTGGAGTCTGACAAGTTGAGACTGTCCTGTAACTGGAAAAGGGTCACCGGACCATGTTGGTAGTACATTTACTGTAGAACAGTAGCATCAAAGGTGAGGGGCATGCACCCCTTGTCAGCCTTTCCCGCTAACTCCCAATATCCTGGAACAATAAAGACAGGAGGACTAGAGAATAGTGATACTGGAAAGGACCTGCAAATCCTTCTGTTGGTAGGAGATGGGGGTGTGGAACACCAAGAAAGTAAAAGGGCTCCAACATCACTCAGTGAATTCACAAGATCAGCAGTTGGGCTCCTGGCTAGATCACTTCTTGGATCTGGGGTTTGTTCCTCAGAGGGCTTCATGAGAAGCAGGAAGGGCTGGGGAGGGCAGGTAGGGACTCCTGGTGCCCTAAGCGGAGCCCTGCTTCTCCACGAATGGGTGTTGGGTTTTGCCTACCCAGCCCAGGATGCTGATGAAGGAGAGCTCCATGTGTTGCTGCTCCACCAGCAGTGTAGACCTCTCTGAGCCTGCCTTTCTCACCCCACAGATGGGACTCCTACATTCTTGTAGGCACTGCTAAGGAACAGCACAACGTAGGCTCCTGAAAAGAGCCTTTCCACCCTCTACCAGCAGCCTCACTCCTGCCTCTCCTTCCCCTCCCCCTTAACCATGCAGGTTTTGAAACCAATTCCTACTTGCCGAAAAAGTCCTTATTCCTTAAAGGTACATGAATTCATGTTTTACATTCTTCTGATAAAAAGAAAATTAACATTATTTTTGACATGTGTGACCCCGATATGATTTGTCTCTGGAGGTCTCCTGTCCTTGGACTTGAAAGATTGCTCACCAAAGTCAGTGACTTTATGACACGTGATGTGTTTGGGTGTAGGGCACATAGCCAGGCCGACTACCCATGGGGCAACTGGGAGGCCCTCCCAGACTGGTTTTCCCATTTGTGGGGGAGGCAGGAAAGACAGGCTTTCTGCTGTTAGCCCAGGCTCGTCGTAGAGCCGCAGACACATAAAAGAACCAGGAAGTGCTCAATGGGTATTTGTCTAACCTCCTGTCCAGAGGGTGAAACTGAAGCCTGGTGATGACACGGACCAGCAGATAAAGAGCCAGATGAACACACATTCCAAGTTTCAGGACTGCCTCCATAATCCCCTGATCCCTCCTTGTTTCTTGAAGCTTTTCCATCCTGGGGTCACTCTTGAGGAACCAAGCCTGTGGACCATCTTCTCTCTCTCTTGGTGTTGCCAAAACAAACCTCACTCACCACAAATAATCCAAAGAAACACAGTTGCTTTCGATGATTCACCAACAAGACCATGTCTGATTTATATTGACAGCATAAGTAAATTACTAATTCGTTCCAGAACCCAAAGTGAAGATGTGCTTCTTTGAAGATGACAGATACCTTATTGACTTTGGGGACCACCTGTAACACTGCACCTTTTTTTGAAAATCCTCCCTCACACCATTAACCTCATTGCCCAACTCACTTATTACCAACAGTGTTTTCCTTAAATATAACACAGTTTGTTTTCAAGCACTCCTTCATTCAAGGTTTCTCGAGCACCTATATGTCTCTGCCTTGCTGAGGCCCAGCACACTGCCTCTGTCTACCTGGCAAACCACCTTCAACTCCCACCCAATATGTCACCTCTCTCCCAGACCCCTCAGTGCCCCCTTCCCACAGAGCTGCATGCACCATCCTCCAAACTGCTTTGGGGTTTGGGGGGTCAGACCCATCACACCTTTAACAACCCATATTGGATGGTCTTTTTACTTGCCAACTCCCTCAAAAGACTGTGAACTTTGGGAGGGCAGCAAGCAGGTCTTATTCCTCTTTGATCCCATGTCTGTTATGGCACAGAAGTGAGGAGACCCTGTGGGCTCTTCACCCTCATCCAAGCAGTGCCTGTAGGAGGTAGGGACAAGCCTGCAGGCATTACATTTTGGAAGCCACAGCTCTTGCCTGTGCTCTTCCATCTGGCAGGAAACAGAAATTACTTCTAGCCCATTTTGCCTTCCCCACACTCAAGGATGGCCTGTGGCTCACCACTGGAGCTTCGCTTTTGACCCTACCTCCCAGGCTACCTGGCCTCAAAGAGCAACCCTCCTTAAGATCATCTTTCACTTTGAAGGCTCAGGAAGGGGCACCTTTTGGGAGAGGGGCCTGTAGTGGTCATATGGGGATGACTCCAGCTTCCTGATGAGTGTCTCAAAGGCCTGGACCAACCAAGGGGCAGCTTGGTCAGCTGTATGTGTGTTGGGGGGTAGGGGGGGGACCTTGGGTACCCCTTCCAGCAGAGGTCAACTTCTTAGAGGCACTCTTTGCAATGGGAGAAGCAGACTGAGGACCCAGGTGGGAGAAGGCCTGCTTTTCGGGAGGAGGCTGGAGCTCCATCCTGCTATCCCAGGCTGCCTGAGTGTTCCCACTTAATTAAGTTCAGAAAACCGAGCCAAATGCATCCCTCAGGTCACCCTAGCCAGCAACCCTGGAGAGAGTTGCTGATAACTGTTTCCCAGGAGCCCCAAGGCTTTTGGGAAAGAATGCCCCACCCAGCCGCACCTTAGGGATGTCCAACCTCCCTGGGCCTTCCCAGCCCGGGAGATCAGGTCCCAGCTTGCCGTGGTGTCCACTGTCATCCCTGGGGAAGAAACTCCCTGGCCACTCCTCCCTGTCAGCTCTCTCACACCTGCTTAGAGATCCTGACAGCCAGGCCTTTGTGGGGCCAAGAGGCCTGGGCCTCTGAGCACACATTTTAGGGGACTTGGGAAATTTGAAGGCTTCGATCTCCTTATATGACGTTCTCCCAAGCTGAGTGGTCAGCAAGTGGCGTGGCCAATGGAAGGAATGATAGAGAGTCAAAAAGATCTTGCATGGGATCCCTGGGTGGCGCAGCGGTTTGACGCCTGCCTTTGGCCCAGGGCGGGATCCTGGAGACCCGGGATAGAATCCCACGTCGGGCTCCCAGTGCATGGAGCCTGCTTCTCCCTCTGCCTATGTCTCTGCCTCTCTCTCTCTCTCTCTCTCTGTGTGTAACTATCATAAAAAAAAAATCTTGCATGAAAGCAATATATGAACACAAAGTAATTCTTGGGAATAAGCATTATTATTTCAAAATTGGAAAAAATTAATTAGAGGTAGTGAAAGACAGAAAAGACATCAATCTAAAACTAAGGTTGGCACACTTTTCCTGCAAAGGGCCAGATAATAAATATTTTTGGCTTTTTGTAGGTCATTCAGTCTTTGTCATAACTACTCTACGAGGCCATTGTAGTTTAAAGGGAGCCATAGACAATCCACAAATGAATAGATGTGACTGTGTTGCAATAAAATTTTATTTACAGAAACAGGTGGCAGGCTAGAGTGGGCCTGCAGGCCATAGTTTGATGACTCAGGCCCTAGAAGATCAAATGAAAAAAATTACTTCGCAAGCAGACAAAATACAAAAGAAAGAAATGGAAATTATCACTGATAAAATAAAACACATAAATGATAGATTCAAGAGATCTAACTTCCCAATAGTAAGAATTCCAAAAGGAATGGAAGGAGGAAAAGTCATAATTGAGGACACAATCGAGTTTTTAGGTCAAAAGAGCTCATCAGAAGACTGGATGCTTTTTCTAAGATCAGGAACAACACAAGGTTATCTACTCTCTCCACTGCTTTTCAATATTGTCCTGAAAATAATTAGGCAAGGGGGGCAGGGGAAGCATTCCATTGAGAAGGAAGAAGTAAAATTATCTCTTTTTGCAGATGGCATGATACTGTGTACAGCAAATCTTAAGGAATCCACTAAAAAATTATTAAAACCAAAAACAGTTCAGTAAGGTTGCAGGATGCAAGATCAATATCCAAAGCAATTGTATTTCTATATACTTGCTATGAACAATTTGAAAATCAAATTAAGAAAACAAGTCTACTTACAATAATCAAAAACTAAAAGATTTAGGAATAAATTTGATAAAAGAAGTGTAAGATGTGCACTGAAGACTACAAAATGTCACTGAAAGAAATGAAAGAAGACCTAAATAAATGGAAAGACATCCCATATTCATGGATTGGAAGACTTAGTATTATGAAGATGGCAATAGTCCCCAAATTGATCTACAGGCTCAGTGTAATCCCTGTCAAAATCCCCCTTTTCCCAGAAATTAGCAAGCTGATTCTAAAATTCATTTGTACATGCAAAAGACCTAGAACAGCTAAAACAATCTTAAAGAAAAACAAAGTTGGAGGATTCATATTACCTGATTTCCAAATTTACTGCAAAGCTATAATAAGCAAGTATGATACTGGCTTATGGATATAGGTAGATATAGGTATAGATATAGATATGGATATAGATAGATATCGATTGATGGAGTCAAGTTGAGAGTTCAGAAATGAACCCTTACATTTATTTGCAGTTAATTTTTAACAAGAGTGCTAAGATAATTCAGTGGAGGAAAGGGGAGTCTTCAGTAAATGGTTCTGAACAGCTAGAAATCCACAGACAAAAGAATGAAGTTGGATATTTCACATCATATGGAACAATTACCTTAAAATGACTCATAGTCCTAAATGGAAGAGGCAAAACTATAAAACCCTTAGAAGAAAACATATGTGTAAATCTTTATAACTTTATAACTATCATAACTACATGTGATACCAAAAAAGTACAAGCAACCAAAAAAAACAAAACAAAACAAAACAAAAACAAAAAAACAACTAGATACATTGGATTTTATCAACATTAAAAACTTTTGCTACAGATAATACTATCAAAGTGAAAAGACAACCCACAGAATGGGAGAAAATATTTGCAAAATGTATTTCTGATGGAAGCCTTGTAATTAGAATATATAATGAACTCTTTCAACTCAATAATATAAAGACAAATAGGCCAAGTAAAAAGTGAGCAAAGAATCTGAATAACTATGTCTCCAAAGAAAATCTACAAATGGCCAATAAGCTCATGAAAAGATGCTCAATATCATTAGCTATCAGGGCAATGCAAAACAAACAAACAAACAAACAAAAAACCCTGCAATGAGATACCATTTCACTTTCACTAGGATGCCTATAAATAAAAAGTAATAATAATAAAGGAAAATTTAAAAAGGAAAATAAAGTCGGCGATAGGGAGAAATTGGAAGCCTCATACATTCTAGTGGGATTGTAAAATGGTGCAACCACTTTGGAAACAGATTGGCAATTCTTTAAACTATTCAACAACAGAGTTACAACATAACCTGGTTAAGTTTGTGTTGTACCCACTCCTAGGTATATGCCCCAGAGAAATGAAAGCATACGTCCCCACAGTAACTTGTACACAAATGTGCATAGCAGCATTCATAATAACCAAAAAGCGGAAATAATCCAGCTGTCCATCACCTGATGAACAGATAAACTAAATGTGTTCTATCCATACAATGGAATATTTTTGGCAATAAAAAGCAACACAGTACTGATTCATGCTACAACATTGATGAATCTTATAAATATGATGCTAAGGGAAAGAAACGAGTCACAAAAGGCCACATATCATATGATTCCATTTATAGGAAATGTCCAGAAAAGGTAAATCCTCAGAGGCAGAAGGTAATTAGCAGTTGCCAGGGAGTGGGGGGGGGGGTGCATATAGGAAATAATGACCTGTTATGAACTGGACTGTCTGTGTTCCCCCAATGTTGAAGCCCTATCCCCCAGCACCTCAGAATGTATTTGGAGATAGGATCTTTAAAAAGATAATTAGGTTAAAATGAGGCCTTTAGTGTGGGCCCTAATGTCCTTATAAGGAGAGGAGATTAGGCCCCACAGAGAAACACCAGGAACAGAAAAAAGGTGATGTGAGGACACCTCAAGAAGGTGGCCATTTGCAAGCCACAGGGAGAGGCCTCAGTGGAAATCAACCCTGTTGGCAGGTGGATCACAGACTTCCAGCCCCCAGAACTGTGGGGGGATAAGTGTCTGTTGTTTAGCCCCCACCAGCCTGTGATGCTTTGCTGTGGCAGCCCTAGGAGATGAATACACTGCCAGGGAGTATGGGGTTTCTTTTTGGGGTGATGAAAATATTCTAAAATTACATAGTGGTGATGGTTGCACGGCTCCTCGAATATATTAAAACCCACTGAATAGCATTCCTTAAGTGGGTGAATTGCATGGAATGTGAATTACATCTCAATAAAGCTGTTTGAAAAAAGAGAGCTCACCAGGTGTTTGGGAGGATTAGTGTAGAAAGATACACATTTAGACACAAACTGGTAGAAATGCCTGTTTTTCTCTCCCACGCGGATGAGATCCTTAGCCAGAAAGGATTTTAGGCCTGCAATTCCCTTTTCTCAGAAATCTGCAAACTTCTAGTTTCAAATTGCAGATAAGCAGCCAAATAACCAGTCTGAGTCTCTCTTTACATGATGTATTAGCTTCCTGTCGCTGCCACACAGATGACCAAACCTTGCTGGCTTCAAACAAAACACACGCGTTCTCTTCTAGTTCTGGAGGTTGGAAGTGTGACACGGGTCTCACTGGGCTGAAACAGTAGGTGCTCGAAGGGCTGTGCGCCAGGGGAGAATCTGTTCCTTGTCTTTTCCAGCTTCTAGAGGCTTCCTGCGTTTCTTGGCTCAGGGCTCCTCAGGAAGGGTCATCTACAAAGCCAGCGGCAAGTACAGATCAAGTATGGGCCAAGGCTTTCTGGCTCTGCGCTCACATCTCCCTCACCTCCTCTTTTCCCTCCCAGGCCTCTCCTTAGGGACCCTTGCGATTATATTGGGCACACCTGGATAATCCATGATAATCTCCCTATTTTAAAGCCACCTGATTAGCAACCTTAAATTCTACCTTAAAAAAAAAAAAAAGAAATTCTACCTGTAACTTTAATTCCCCTTGGCCATGGAACCTACATATTCACAGGTTCCAGAGATTAGGACCGGACATTTCAGGGTGGTGTGGGTGGTGGTGTGCATTCCACACACAGGCCATCTGTTTTTCCTCCCAGAAGCTGAAAGAAGTTTCTCATTGTCTTTGGAGTTTGGAAATTCCACCAGAATCCAGGGACACCTCTAAATAACCATTAAAAAATAATAAAAATTTAGTTTGGAGATGTAAAAATACTCTTCTAGATAACTTTCAGCTGAAAGAAGAAATCAGAATGAAAACTACAAATTAATAAGAAATTAATGAAAATGAGAAAACGTCATAGCAACACCTATGGAATACAGCAGGAGCATACCTTACAGATTTTTATTATACAACAGAGAGTATACATGCATGAAGCATTCTGCTTAAAACACAGCAAAATAAATTTGAAAAATTATGAGGAGAAAAAAAAAAGAAAAATTATGAGGAGGGACTAATCACGATGAAAGCTGAAAGTAATGAATTAGAAACACAAATACTGGAATGACCGGGTGGCTCAGTGGTTGAGCGTCTACCTTCAGCTCAGGCCATGATCCCAGGGTCCTGAGATCGAGTCCCCCATCAGGCTCCCTGTTGTGAGTCTGCTTCTCCCTCTGCCTATGTCTCTGCCTCTCTCTATCTGTCATGAATAAATAAGTAAAATCTTGAAAAAAAAAGAAAAGAATCGCAAATACTGAGAAATGAAAGTAAACTTCTTCAAGAGGAAATGGAAAATCCGTGAAGACTAAGAAGTAAAAGACAGAAAAACATAAGTACAAAACACTAGGAGTGGAAAGGGACTTATAATCATGGGGCAAACAAGAATAAAATAATTGCATCGCTTTGCAGTATATATAACTGTTGGGTCATTAATATACACCTGGCATTAATAGAAAGTTGGATGTCAGCTACACTTCTATGAGAAAATAATTACAAGAGAATATTATTGCAGTCTTGTTTCAATACATTTGAGGATCTGTACAAAATGGATGATTTTCTTAAGAAAGGTGGTCACTGGAGAACCTAGCTGGGACTGGGCCCTGAAACCACACCAGTGGCTGGAGCACCCAGAGGGTGAGCTCTGGGGAACACCAGCCATCTCTGGGACCTCCTCGGAGGACATTCTGCACTGTGATTGTGAACAGCCGCAGAGCTGGTTCCCAGCAAGACAGCACGTGGAGAGTCACCCCGGATGGGGCTAGGCCCAGGCAGGTGGACCTTGCTGTGTCCCTGCTCACTGTGTGGCCCTCCTGGACGTGGGTGTCCTCCAGGGCTGGATTCTGGACGGTGACTTTGGAGCCCCATGAGGCAGCTGGAGGTGGTGGGGGTGGGGTGGGGAAGAAAGGAGAGGTGGATCGGGTGGGGGGGGGTATGGACATCGGAGGAGTGTTTCTGGTCACCTCCACACCCTGCTTCAGCCAAAGCAGGGGCATTCCTAACCATGTCATAGAGGAGGTTTTCCTGTAAGACTTCATCTGAAGAAAGCTGTTGCTGCCCAAAGTTTGAAAACCAGCTGATTCCCCCACCCCTGGGCTGTTTTCAGCTCTTTTTCTCTCTTTCCCACCATCCACTTGCTTTGATAACCGTCTGGCCTCTTAGAATTGTAAAGATGCTCATCATTTAGTCCCCAAACGAGTATGAGTGTGTGTGTGTGTGTGTGTGTGCACGTGCATGTGTTTTTGTTCTTTAAAAAAATCCTCTGCTTCATTCGGAACATAATTTAAACTTGCTTTTTTCCCCGAATGGCCAAGAACTAGGCTAGCGCGCAGGGCCTGATGGGCGCCCAGGCGGGTGGCTGGTTTCCGCTTGCGCGCCTGACTTTCTCCTCTCAGAAGGACGAGGTTTACAGCCTATAGGTAAAAATAGCTTTGTGCGACTTTTGCCAGGAAGACATTTAGAAACAGAGGACTCATTTGCTAAAAAAGAAAAAGCCTCCCAAATTGCTACCATAATTTTGGAACTCACTCTTGCAAAACGTATCCGGGGTCTAGAGATGCTTTTGTCCTCAAATGCAGTAATTGCGTCCTGAGACTTTTGCCCTGAAGAAGGAAATCTAACTAAAAGGAAAGCTCAGTAGATAAGCTGTTCTCCGCAGTGTCATTTGCAATAGTAAGCCACTGGAAGCAGGAAAAGATACTCAGGGTTAAGGGCAAAGGTTTAGGAATCTAATACAAGTCCACATGCTCCCTCTTGCTGCCCATAGCTCCATCCCTTTGCGCATCCACCTAACACTGGCTGGTAACCTGTCCCTACCAGGCACCGAGCTAAGAAAGGTGAGGGGACATGAAGTGGAGCATTTATGCCTCGGGGAGCTTACAACATAAGGGCTATAGGCAGTAAACTCCACTTACAACTCAATGGGATAAGGGGAAGACCCATGGACGGATGGGAACCCAGGCCAGGCACTCTAAAGGCTTCCTGGAAGAAGTGACTTGTGAGCTGAGTTACAAAGGTTACAGTGGTTGGGAGGAAAAATGGGGGGAGGAGCTTGGGGGCAGGGAGCTGTGTCAGGACTGGTTGGCACTTTGGGGACAGAGAGGAGCTCAGCCATGGAAGTAGAGGGAGATGGTGTTGTAGAGGAAACGGGAAACCAGGAAACAGGCCCTGTTTGGGGAACTTTTCCTAAGAGCCATTGAAGGTTAAGCAAGAGAGTGACGCCTTTGGAAGACTCACCCTGACTGCCATGTGGCTGCAGGTGGGCCAACAGTGATGCCACCGGCCCGGGCAGAGCAGTGCAGGTGGGAAGAGATGGGGACATGGGGAAATGGCTCCCGGAGTCTTGGAGAGGGAGGCAGAGTGGTGCAGTGTTTGGGTATGAACTCTGAAACCGGACTGCATGGGTTCAAGTCCCGGCTTACTTGCTGTGTAGCCCTTAGCAAGCTAACTAACCTCTCTATGTTTCAGTTTCCTCATTGTGGAAGGAGGATCCCCGTGACAGGTTGTTGGGAGTACTACAGGGGTCACCACATGTGGGGTGCACCCAGAGGTGACTGGCACGGGGTAAGAGATGCTGCTGGAGTTGGTGCTGGGATCTGGGCAGTGAGTCGGAGAGAGGGGTCTGGAGGGCTGCACGCATTGTGGCTTGGGCTATTGAGAGGTTGGAGTACAGGGTTTAGGGAAAGAAGTGGATGAATTGGAGCATGAGATCAAGGCACTCGTGAGTGAGTGGTTGGATAGACAGGTAAAGCTAAGGAAGTTGAGTCCGACATGTGGATCTGGGCCTTATCAGCGTTGGAGAGGGGGCTGATCCTGGGAGTTGATGGGGTGCCCGCAGAGAAGGGGTCCTGGCGGAGCCTGCAGCATCAGGAGTGGAGCACAAGCCAGGGAGGAAGTCTTTTTGGGGGAGAGGTTCAAGCCTGGGTAAAAGGAGGAGGGAGGCTGCGGAGGGCACACCCGGGACAAATGCCCTCAGTAAGGGTGGCCCTGTTTTTCTTGTCTTCATCACCATCATGACTGTGGGAGGGCTGGACAGTCCCAGCGGCCTGTTTACACAACCGATGGGAATTATTTATGACAAGTCTATAATGACATTGGAAAAATGCTTATAAAGGTGCAAGAGGAAAGCAACATAAAGCGTCGTATATGCGCTATTGTATATGCCCTAGGGAAACACATCCGGAAACGCATAGGAAAAAATACGGGAAGGAAATGTGCTAGGAGCCAGTAGTGCTACTTCTGGGTGGTGGGGATATGGCAGGGCGTCCTGAATTTGCTATAGCAAGTATGTCTTACCATGTAAAAATAACAGTACACTTCATTTTATAAAAGGAAACAAATTAGGGCTGCGACGTACTGTTCCTGCCAAGGTCACAGTGACCCTGGGCAAATCCCCATTTAACAAAGGCTTTGGATTCTATGGCTACGGAAAAGGGGGCTGGCTGAACAAAGCAGTGTTCCTTCCCCAACGTGTGCTCCCAGGGACTCTGCCTTGCAGAGAGCCTCCCCCGAAGGCCACAAGGCTTAGGTCCTCACTCTACCACTTGACTCTCTGCTCAGAGGCCACTTTACTGAGAGCTCAGGCTCAAGTAGCCTCCATCACTTCTGACCCCTCCTGGCCGACCTCCACCTGTCTTGCTCCATGAGAGCAAGAACTGTTATATCATGTGGTATCCCTGGTCCTAGGATGGTCCCTGGCTCAGAGTAGGGGATGGTGCTTACTGGATGGATGGATGGATGGATGGATGGGTGGATGGGGGGAGGTGGGTGGATGGACATAATGGCCCCTCTGGACAATGTATTAACTCTGAGAAGATCCACATTAAAAACTCCAACCCAGGATCTCTTAACACCTTGTGGAATCAAATTTCAGGGTACACACTTTCGGAAATACTCCCAGGACATGACCCCCTAGTTCTCCTAGAGTTCCACCATTGCATAAGATGTTCAATCTCTGCTATGGATTCAGCCAGGGTACCTCCAGGGAGGTCAAAGTGTCCTGCTGCTGGGCTTCTCTCTTGGATATTTGTTTATAGGCTCCACGCCCTGTGCAGAGCCCAGTGCAAGGCTCGAACTCATGACCTGTGCTGAAACCAAGAGTCAGATGCTTAATGGACTGAGCCACCCAGGAGCCCCAGTTTCCTGGACTGGGGCTGTGATCTCCCCATCTGGCTGTCCTGAGCACACTGGGTCCTCTCCATGCACTGCTCCTGGCTGATGCCTGAGCCTGGGGGCTGTCTCAGTCTAGGAAGAAGGTGCAGGAGTGAGCATGCCAGACCAAGGGAAAAGCCTTTCCTGCATTATCTGAATTTCTGAAAATCCTTTCACATCACCCTGATGCCATAGACCTGCAGTGATTGAAGGCAGAACAAGGCAACTTCAGGTGCCTATGAGGCCAGGAGCACAGGGGTGTTGTCTTGCTTCTCCGGTGGTTTGTTGCAGATGCAGACAATGAGCTGAAACTGTGGTTTCTAAACCTGCCACCCATGTGAGAATCAGAGTAAAAGAAACCAAAGTAAACCAGATGAAAATAAGAACACTGCAGTCTCACGGGCACACGTGGCGAGGGCGGGCAGCACGCTGGGGGGAATATCCCAGCCACCTCTTTTCCGCAGTCATTGCTCTGAGGGCCCTGGGGATAACCTAAAAGACATAGAGGCCCATTTGGGCAAGAGAATCTCAGACATGCCACAGACAGCATGATGTCAGCCTCGCCATGGCAGGGAGTCTGGCGATTTCCTAGATCAGGCCTGGTAAGGAGAGAGAAATTACCCCCAAATACTATGAGCGAATTCTTTTCCAGCATATCTCATTTTGCCCCTCCTGTTGTCATGGTAACTCCCTGAATAAAAGGAGCAAGAGGCGGGGCACCTGGGTGGCTCAGTTGGTTAAGCATCTGCCTTCAGCTCAGGTCATAAACTCAGGGTCCTGGGATCAAGCTCCCCATCAGGCTCACTGCTCAGCAGAGACTGCTTCTCCCTCTCCCGCTCCACCTGCTGATGCTCTCTCATTAATTAATTAAATCTTAAAAAAAAAAAAAAGGAACAGGAGTTCTTTCTCTCTTGCTCCCTTGTCCAGGAGGCTTGTTCCATTGCTACCGGGTGTTCATCATTGGGCCCTGGCGGTCTCCGTCTGCTGACAGCATACACCAGCGAGGCTGCATGCTCTAGAAGGAGGTGACGCAGAGCCCAAAGAAACTGGCCCTGAACTCCAGTATCAGAGCGAAGCCCCTCTGCATTGTCACCTGCCACCATTCAGAATCTGGCCTTACAGCCCATCCTGGCAGAAACTGCGAGAAGAGGAGGGAATGGAGAATCGTTTGGCATCTGGGTTCCCTTTCACGTCTTTGTTATATTAAGCTTCTGCATGACTAACCTTCTCCCACAGTGTTTCCCAAGATGGTTTGCCATGGAACATTGATTCCGGCCAATAATCAGCATCGTGGGAGCACAAGTGGCCAATGCTCAAGATTGGGAAATGCCAGTGTGAGCAGGCTTCTTTATTATAGAATTCGCGATGCGTCAAGGAGGCAACCTGCGGCTCGGGTCTCTACCTACAACACACCATATATAGCGTGGGGGCACTTTCTAAAGTCATTCGGAGACCCTGGAGGAGCAGCTTCTCGAAAGGCGCTCTGCAGAGTGTCAGTCTGAGGACACCGGTGCCGGCATGAGCAAAGCCCAGGAGACCTGGAACGTTCACCCTTAGCTCAGCAACCTTGGGCAAGCGCCCCTGTCTTTCTAGCCCTGTCTCTTCAACATCAAAGAGGGGGCGAGTGAGCCCACCTCCCAGATCCTACCTGTGTGGATGACTTTTGGCCGGGTGGCAGGGACTCTACTGGTGCCACAGCCCAGGGTAGAGACTGGGCAGAGAAGCTGAGCATGTGCGCCCTAGAAAACCAGGCAGGGATGCCAAGCGCTTGCTCATATGCACAAAGAAGGTTCTGGCGGTAGCGGTTGGTGTCACCAGATGTTGAACCGACATTTCAGTCCAGGATCCAGGATCCAAAGGATGTGACCATCGAAGGTCCTTCTAGACCACGGGGAGAATTTACCAAGGATGTTCCCAAGAGACCTCTTAGCCTCTGTCATCCATGTTATGGGTATAAAATCGGTCTGGAATTAGAATGCATTTATTTATTTACTCATTTTTTAAAAAGTTCTTATTTATTTATTCATGAGAGACACAGAGAGAGAGGCAGAGACACAGGCAGAGGGAGAAGCAGGCTCCCTGCAGGGAGCCCGATGTGGGACTCGATCTAGGACCTAGGCTCACGCCCTGGGCTGAAGGTAGACGCTCAACCACTGAGCCACCCAGGCGCCCCTGGAATCAGAATTTAAAGAAAGCATTTGCAGGAGAGATTTCTTTGGGGCAAAGCTGAGCTGTTGATTCCAGCCCCTGTCACTGAAGAGGGAGGGGTGGGGTTGTTCCCCTCTGACCCCAAGCCTCTGGGGTCCTGCATGTGAACCCGCATGTCCCCTGCGGTTTGTGGGTTGATGGCTGAAAATCTAAAGGCAGGATGTGGCTCTCATCCAGATGCCCAGAGAAGGCTGTGAGAGGTGTCAGGGCGTGGAGGCACAGAGGTTTCTTCTGACTGTGCAGTAGGGAGCCTGGGGTGGGGGCGGTCATCTGGGATCCTGCTTACAGGGCCTCCTGGAGGGGTGGGGGGACTCCAGCAGAAAGAGGACCGGTGATGGACTCCTCTGCACTCAGGGGCTGCAGGGGAGGGGGCAGCCACCTCATAGAACAGCCGTACCCAGAAGGAGGGGACAGAGGGTGAAACCATCTGCAATGTTGGGGCTCCCTCCACGAAGCTCCGAATGCTCCCCAGGGCAGGTCGCTTGAAACACCTGCCCCATCCAGCAAGTGGAAGTCCGTCTGAGTCATGGAAGCGTTTTCCAGGCCCCACACTCCCAGCCCATCCACCGAGGTCAGAACCCGGTTATTCACGCCAGGGGAGAAGCCGGCTCGGTTTCCCGCCACCAGGTGGTGCACCTGCAGCCAGCGGAGCCCGGGGGGAGGGGTCAGGTCTAAATCCCGAGTTGAGGATTACCTTTTCAGCCTTCATCTCACAGGTGCTAGCACCTACTTTGCCCTATGCCCAAATAACCAAATGTGTTGCTAACTCATTCACATTCGGAGCTCAGGAGAAATCTGTGCTCGGGCCCCCAACCTCACCCCTCCCTTAGGCTTCCTGAGTACAGGTGCTCATGTGACCAAAGATAGCAGGTGTGTGAGCCATCCCCTCCATCCCCCCCCCAGGTTCCAGCCTCTGGGTGGTAGGTGTTTGTATCCCATTCTTACGGAGTCGCTAGGGAGTGGAGGAGCCAAGTTGGAACAGCTGGGACCCTCCGGCAGCGGGTTCTGGCTCCCCATGAACAAGGCTCCTCCCTCAAAGCCCAGTGGAGGTTTCTGAGCTGCTACCTGGGCCTGGTCTAGCCTCTCACCTGCCAGCCAAGGTGGGAAGGATCCAGGCTGGGAGACCCAGAAGGAGGGTTTCCCCAGGGGGCCAGAGTGGGTTCTGGAGAAGGGTCCTGAGCTAAGCCTCAGGTGTGTGCTTGAGTCCAGGGGGGGCCGTATGTCCCGAGCTGTGCAGGTTGTATGGCATCCCCACGTGCTTGGCATTGAGACATGGCTGGTTTGATAACTTGGGAACTCTGAATGTAGACTGGGTGTCAGACCACAAGGACTCACTGTTCAGTTGGTCAGCTGTGATGGTGGTTACATAAAATACACTGTTTTCAGGGGGAGCAGCAGACTGGTGAATGCCATGGTGGCTTGGACTTGCTTGGAAAACACTCCAGTCCTCTCTGTCTCCAAAATCAGGGGAGACAGAAGAAATGAGATTCTCTGAATGCCAATAATTTTTGAAGCTCGGTGAGAGGCTCTACTTTTGTATATGTTTGAAATTTCCTATAAAGTTAAAAAAAAAAAAGCAAAACCATAGTGAATCGGTTTCTACCTCACAATAAGTACTCGTTGTTCATTTGTTTTCACCAAAAAGCTACCTCCCCAGTTGTGCCGTTAGACAGTCCCCCTTTGTGGAGGCCAGAGGGACTCACACATTTCTTCCGTGTGCTCTTCTAGAAGCCTCAAAGATCACATGATGACAGTCTGTTCCCAGATCACAGAAAAAAATGATTAATGGGTGGAATGTGTAACTTTTGGGCAGTGGAAGTAGTCACTCAAAAAAGTTGGGGGGTTAGAGGCGCCTGGGTGGTTCAGATGGTTAAGTGTCTGAGTCTTGATTTTGGCTCAGGTCATGATCTCAGGGTCGGGAGATTGAGCCCCAAGTCAGGCTCTGCACTGGAGTCTGCTTAAGATTCTCTCTGCCTGCCCTCCCCACCACTGCATTCCCTCTAAAATAAAGTTGGGGGATTGGGAAGATGCCTGTGTGGGCTCTTGAGTGAACCCTCTCCTGACTTTCCTCCTACCTTGCCTGTGTCTGGTGCTCCACTGCCTGCCCTGGGATTCTGAGTGCCCCTGGCTGGGTCAGAGGCCCGCTCCTCGCCTGGCTGGACCAGCTCCCTGCAACCTCAGGCACATCCCCACTGTCAGACATGGAGGTCTTCTGTGGAGAGGCCTGCAGTGGCACCTGCTGCTGGATTTCTGTTCTGAGCCTGCCAGCCAAATGCCTACTTTGCACTTGCACTTGGATGTCATGGAGGCCCCTCACCTCACTTCATCCTGTCCCAGGCATCTTCCGCTTTCAAATTTGCAACGCTCTGCATCTGAGCCAACAGCATGGCCCTCTGACCAGAGAGCAGTCAGGGGCCCGAGCCTCACCCAAATGCCTAAGGATTGCTCAAATGCAATCCTTCACTTGCTGACATGCTCCCGAAACTTCTCTCAGGCCATCCCTTGGCTTTTCTGCTTCCATGGCACGCAGCCTGGTCCATGTTGTCAGCACCTCATGGAGATTACGGCCCCTCAGCCTCATGGGCAATGGCCCCTCAGCTGTCACTCTCCACAGCCCAGCTGAGCTGATGTGGCCAAGGGCTGCTGGGAGGAAGAGGCCTGGCAGCTGCCCCTGCTTCCGGGCCTCTTGTCCCAGCAGAGTCTTGGATCTTGGAAGGCCTCGGCCTTGTTAGCCTAAGAGGTGACAGTGGTGGTACGTGGCCATTGCTACCTCTGTCGATGAGTGAGCGAGTGAGTATAAGGATGCCTGCAAGGTGAATATGGGGCTGTTAAAAGAATACCATTTAAAATGTAGATGAATACGGGGCACCTGGGTGGCTCAGTCAGCTAAGCGTCCGACTCTTGATTTTGGCTCAGGTCATGATCTCAGGGTTGTGAGATAGAGCCTCACGACGGGCTCCGTGTTGGGCAAGGAGCCTGCATGAGATTCTCTCTCTCCTTTTCCCTCTGCCCCTCCTCTACTCAAACAAACAAATAAATAAATAAAGACAAATATGAAAATAAACTAGTTTATATAAATATCCTTTTCCCATTATGAGCCTGTTAAAGAGTAGAAGTATATAGAAATAAAAGATCTTACAACTTAAAGATCAGTTAATGGGTCCCTTTCCCCCTCCTTGATCTAGTGATTCCCTTATCAGTGTAAAAATAATTGTTTTTGCCAGTATTAGATAACCAAGTAAAATAACAGCTTGGTATGATAAGTAAGCTGAAGTTTTAAAAAGTTTTTTAATTTGGTTTTTAAAGAATCTTTACCATCAACATGGGGCTTGAACTCACAGCCCCAAGATCAAGAGTTGCATGCTCCTCCAATTGCGCCAGCTAGGCGCCCTTAAACTGAATTCCTTTTTTTTTTTTTAAGATTTATTTATTTATTTTAGAGAGAGAGCACAAGTGGGAGGGGCAGAGGGAGAGGGAGAGAGAATCCCAAGCAGACTCTGTGCTGAGCACATGCAGACCCCAATGTGGGGCTCAATCCCCCACAATCGACCCCCAAGACCACAACCCTGAGACCACAATCCAAGCCAAAACCAAGAGTCGGAAGTCCAACCGACTGTGCCACCCAGGCGCCCCTAAGCTGAATTCTTTATAGTCATCGAATCTGATGAGCGCTTACACACTGTATGCAAGCTAGAGTTCTATGTGCCAGTGACCCAGGTGAGAAAAAAAAAAATATGTATATGAAACAATATAGTGTGAATCATATCTAATTTTAAATATTTTAATTTATATATTTTCATGATTATAGGTCAATAAGAAATCCTTTGCAGATTTAATTTCATTATAGAATATATTTGATAAGGATACATACAAACAGATTCATCTTTAATACACGTTGTCTACTGGTGCCCTGCACTTACGCAGCAGGCTGGAGATGTAATAACCATGCTTCCAAATGTTGTGCTTAATCAGCCGCTCTCAACAACCAGCGCTGTGGAGTTCAGATAATTCCATTCATTTACTTGCCTAGAACAAGTAGAAATCTTAGTATTTGTTTTTAAGTCTGTTTATTACTCTTCTATTTTAAAATCTGAGATACATTCCCCAATGTAAACAATAGGTTTTCAATCTGTCACACAATCAAAATGGATAAGGCCTTCCTGACAAATGTACGCTACCTCTGTTTTACCCATCAGAACGCAACCTTACTTGGTAGTGTGGTGAGCCAGCCATGCACAAAAGACAGGAAAAGAAGCTGCCCTTAGTACCTGGTGGAACCTTCCAGACTTCTCCCCGCTGCAGGTTTATTGTACACTTAGGAGATAACCGTGTCCACTTGGTCTACTTGGTCTTAAGATACAAATATACAATGTCCATAAGCATAAAATAGTAAAGCCTAGCCTTACGTATTTGTGATGAATTTCTACAATCCTATACAAGTACGATACCAGATCATGCCAATTCATATACAGAAGAAGGTGGCTGGATGTCTCCGCCACTCTCCGGGGCACGTGAGCGCGGGACAGAGGGTGTGAAGCGGCTGCCTGCATTTGGTTAGGCAGACAGTGTCACTGAATCTCTGCACTGCCTGCATGCCCTGCTGAAATATTTAAGTTAATCTGGAGTACAATCTGCTTAACACGAGAATACAACCCCTTAGAGAGTGTAACCAAGTGAGGTCACATTTGCATTTCCTGATTCAGCTGTGCAAATCAGTCATCCATCCTCTTCTCCATCGAGTCATCCTTGTAGGACCAATTAATCAATAGCCATCCAAATTCAGTACCTCATTATTCTCATAAATATTTGACTTGGCGAGCTAGGTGGGGAAATAGGAAAGCCTATGTACAACATATGAAAAGGCATTCTGTGACCATTTTTGAAGGGTTCGTAGAAAAGTTACGAGGGATATACCAGCCACTTCTGTTGGTGTCACCACAATGTAAACCCTGGCATATTTTTTTTTTATATTAAATGTGCACTGTTTTATATACTGTACAACAAGGGAGAACCGTGAACCGCTGATCCGGTGTGACGCTCACTGATTCGCTAAGCTAAGGTAACTGGTAGAGGGAGTGGTTTTCCTGAGGTTTGTCAGAACTTCTCAAACAGAACAGAAATCACAGTGGTGGAGCGTAGCACGAGTCTGCGCCTGCCCCTGTTCTGCTCCCCGCGGCTCTTGCTGGGACTAAATGACCCGCCACTGCATGATGCTCGTGTCCTTGCCGCCCGTGGAGATGAGGTGGCTGTCGCCGCAGAGGAAATTGACATTGGTGACGTGACTGCTGTGCCCGCTGTATACGTGGCTAGGAGCCTGGGGAAGAACGACAGAGAGAGAGCTTAATGCGGAGCGCGCTGTGTGGAGTCGGAGAGCGCTGGAACCCTGCGCTCCTTCTTCTCCCTTCACTCTGCAGCTCTCACCTGCACACCTGCCTTGTTGCACAGGTGCAGGAGGGATATGTAAGAAGACAACACAGAGGCCCTCCCTGTACACCTGGCCTGGTGGGGGGACAGAAGCGGGCAGGTGACTGCCCCGGGCTGTACCAGGCATGGGGCCACCCAAAGGAGGGACTGACTGGGTGCCACCAGTTGAGGGTGAAGGACGAGGAAGGGTGTTCCAGGCACGGGTGTTGGCTCAGCTCAGCAGGGCTGGAGCGAGGGGGCCTGGTGGGGGCAGAGAAGCCAGCTGGAAGGGCTCTGTGGGTGGGAGTTCTCCCCCGGGAGCTCCAGCGCAGCGGGACCGCAGGGTCACGTCTGCAGGTGTGACCAGCAGGTTCACACACGGCGCCCTTCCAGGCAATCCGCAGATGGCCAGGGCAGGCCACAGCACATGCCCCCGAGAGCAGGGTTCGTGAAGGAAACCTTACCCGGAACTGGGAGCAAGGGTAAGAGAAGAGGTGCACTTTGCCAAAGTCGTCGCCAGTGGAAAGGAGTTTTCTCTCGTGGGCCCGACAGACCGCGTTGATGTCGGTTCCGTCCGAGCCTTCGGGCCACACCCCTGAAAGGCAGACCACAGACAGCACTAATACCCTGGAAACATGGGGACTGTCACTGAGCTTTCACAGAGCTCTGATTGCCCCAAGGCCCTGGCTTTCAAAGCTGGGGACAGAAAAACATCCAGCCTGCCTGTGACCGTCTCACGCCAGGATGACCCTCCAGGTCACCCTGCGGCCTGTTCTACCACCTGGGGGAGGTCCGGTGGGCTTTCCGGGCTCCCACATCTTTTGGGGATCCTTTCTTTCTTGACTCTACAGCAGAGAAACCCTGGCATTGGACACAATGCCTTTCCTTTATCCCCAAGGCATCTGCGGGAAAGCTGACTAGTCCTCGGCCGACGGTTTCCTAACTTTTCTTTTTTTGGGGGTAACTCTTTATATATGAGAGTCTCTCCAAAGGACTGTTTAACCCTGTGTGTGCCTTTGAGGTGTTTTTTATTTTTTAAAGATTTTATTTATTTATGGGAGAGAGAAAGTGGGGAGGTGCGAATAGCAGAGGGAGAGGGACAAGTACTCTGTGCTCAGCACAGATGTAGGGGCTTGACCCCAGGGCCCTGAGATCATGACCTGAGCCAAAGCCAAGAGTCACCCAGGGACCCTTCAAGTGTTTCTTGGTTTCTTTGTGGCTGCTGCTTGTCTGATGGCATCTGGCAGGTGTGTTGTCTGCCTGCCGTGGGCCTGGAGCCTGGTTTGGGCGGGGGGCGGGGGGCAGTGTCTCCTGATCATTGTTTTGGGAAACCTTTTTGGTCCAATAACATCAGATATGAGCCATCAGTTTCTCAACAGGCATATCTAGAGTACATCTAGGGGTTCCTAGCATTTATACCAGAAAATGATAAAATGCCAGCTCTGCAGAGATTTGTGAAATTCTGAGCACCTTATTGACTCATGGCCTTACATAAAGAGATTATAAATACTGTCTTTTCTATTCTACTGAACTATGGTCATTTATTTTACACCATTTATAAATATATTCCAATCTCAACTTCAAAGGAAGTGAAGAATTTAAAGAACCAAAAAAAATATAATGACTCTAACAAATGATAAGTAGATTGATTGAGTGCCATCTGGCCCGTCTCTCTAGAAAGTCTGGCACAACCTCCTATGAGAAGATTCTAGAGAATTAGCTCAGGGCTCATTTCATACAGTAGAAAACGGTGAAAACCTATGTCTCTGGTTCTCGCCTGGCCCTTCCCCTGGGGGCTGCAGGGTGCATGTCCTTGTAGGGTCAGTGGCAGCGGAGCAGTTGGACCAAACTGGTGGCCATGAGAATTCATAAGTATTAGTGAAATGTTCTAAGAGTAGATACATGTTATGTCTGAACTGAACAAAAGCTACAGAAAACTTACCAAAGACATGGAACCCCAAAGTGCAAGTGTTTGTAGCCCATTCAATGTCTCTCGTGGTTTCCACACTTACGACTTGCTTACAAGCTGAGGGAACCCCTGGGAAAAGCAAATCCGAGTCTGGTGACGGCTGAGCCAAAGGCCCCACCCCTCCCCGACAAGGCTGGCCCTCGGAGCCTGGCTCTGGCAGATCCAGAGCCCTTCTAGAGCCCTTTGGAGTGGGGCCCCTTTCCACTTCCCAGCCCCACAGGAGCCCTGCCCACAGCTATACCTGTGCCAGAGCCCGGGGCCTCTGCGGGCACCACCTGCCATCTCCCTCTCTGGGTCTGTATCCCCGCAGTCTGGATTCTCTTTCCTTTGACCTTCCATGGGTCCCTCCCCCTGCCCCCCACAGAACCCTTGACCCGCTGTGCCCCCTGTTGTCAGGCTCCCCAGCTGTGCCTCCAAACACACACCCCCCTTCGGCTCCAAGTCAGGAGTGGGAGCTTACGGAAACCAGTCATGCCCAGGTGATTTGTTTGTTTCCCCAAATGAGCTCTCACTCATTGAGCATGAGACCGTGTCTGAGAAGATTCTAGACCCATGCCCTATTTCTGAACTCTGCTCCCCTGCTCTGGCCTATGTCAGGCAAGGCCTCGGAGAGGTCAGGAAGGGAAGACATGAGCCACCTGGTACGTTCTATTCCTCTCCTTCCTCCACTGCCAACAGCTCTACCTACCCAGGCTCCTCAGCCAGTGGCCGGCTGCCTCCCTACCCACTGGCTCTTGATGCCCACAGCCTCGTATCTGAGCCCAGATTCCCTGTTTACAAAGGGGAAGCCTGGAAGAGCTGTGGATCATGAGATAAAATGTAAGTACACTTTTGGTACATGACAGGTGCTTGGCACACGTTTGAGGAGCCAGGGCATGGTGTGCTGTGGCCTTACATCCTCAGTGGCCTCAAGTCCTGCCTGGACACAGACCCTACCAGGAGGGGTGGGAAAGAAGGAGGAGGAGGGGTCCCAGGGGCTGCTGGCCCCCCAGGCAGGAAGACTTCACTGTGTCGGCCTGCTTGGGATGACGCCTTCTCAAGGGTCCTCATTCTCTTCTGCCACATTTGTGTCCCTTTCCCTAGGATTTGGCATTCTCCTCCTTAGAGCCTTGCATCTTCTGTCCCATAGGGACCCATGTCAACCCGAGACCCCAGTATCTTGGTGGCGTGAAGGATCTTCGAGGTGGCCCTGCCCAACTCCCCTGTTTTTTTAAAGATTTTATTTATTTATTCGTGAGATACAGAGAGAGAGGCAGAGACACAGGCAGAGGGAGAAGCAGGCTCCTCACAGGGAGCCTGATCTAGGACTCTCTCCCGGGACCCCGGGATCACACCTTCAGCCAAAGACAGACACTCAAGCACTAAGCCACTCAGGCATCCCCCAACTCCTCTGTTTTATAGAAAAGAAGACTGAAGCCAGGAGGTCATGGCACATGCCCATGCGGTAGGGGAAGTGGGGTTTTGCAGGAGACCCCATTTTGGTCTCAGAGTGACCATTCTATGTGATCCGAACCCACACAAGTCCTGGGGTGCTACTCACAGTAAAGGATTTCGTAGTCTCCAGAATTTGACACGAGGAATTGTGAGTTCACAGACCAGTCCAGGTGAGTGATGAAGCTGGAATGACCCTGTGAGAGAAGAGCAGGAGGCGTGTCACTCGCTGACACGTGGTGACCACACACATCCCCGCGGAAACAGGAAGAGCGCCTACCGAGCACTTGCCAACACGCGCGTACTTCCTCCCGTTGTCGCTGACTCCATAGATGTAGATGCAGTTGTCATGGGAGCCGATTGCTAGGAAGGTCCCATCTGCAGAAATATGCAGATGACATTTGTTTTAAAAATAAACGCTTATCAATGACAAGGGATAATGTTAGTGACATCACAGATTTGGAAAAAACGGCCAGATTAGTGACTTAATTCAAAGAGAACATTTTGCTTTTAAGGGAGTCCTCTACCACTCTCAAAGCTGCTCTTTTGAAGGTCTGCTCCTGGCCAGCTCTCTCCCCCATTGAACCCCGTCCCTCTGCTCCCATGGAAGGACTGTGACTCATTCCCTTGGTGGCCAAGGCCCTCCAGGATGGGCCACCTCGCTCCTCACTGCGCACCCAGTTCTCACGTCTCCGTGCACACACCGTCCTCCCTCCCACCCCTTGCCTTGCTCAGAGGCCCTTCCCACCTCACTTCCAATAGGCCATCAGTTACCATTTTCAGCTGGGTTTCTGGCCTCAGGAAAGCCTAGGGAATGGGGTGTCGGTGCTTGTGTAGAAACACAGGGAAGGAGCTCAATGTAACATAAAGGCAGAGCCAGCCCCTGCAGCTGGCAGATGAACTTGCCAAGTGTGAAGGCAAAGCGGGGAGATCCAGGATACACTGGGAAGGAAACAAGGCAGGAGAGAGTAATCCAGAGAAGGTCAGACTTTCCTGAGGCCAGGAAGGTGGAGGGCAGGCAGCCTGAGAGGCAGGAATGGAACACCGCGTGGCGGGCTCTCTGCACCCCGGCTCGGGGCTGTGGATGCATCTCTGCTCACACTGAGCATCAGGTCCTCTATCCACAAAGCATGGCAAATGGTGCCCTTTCATAGCAAGTCAGAGGAGTCCCTGGACAGCATGTGTAAAGGTCCTGGTGGCCACTGGCCATCCTAAGTCTTCAATAAAGGTTCTCCCCAAACCACTTTCATCAGATTTTCCTCTCCCAATGTAGGGTGTCCTACAGGAAACAGCATGGCCTGACACCATCAGGAAATGGTGTTCTAGGAAGTCCTCTCCTGGGCCAGGTCAAAATACGGGTGTTGGCGAGACCACGTCAGCCTGTCCCGTGCGGGAATCCTGATGGAATGGGAATCCTGATGGGATGGGGCAAAGAGGCCAAGGACAGCAGAGGTCTGGAGAAGGAGACCATCTGTTGCTGACGGTTCTCAAGAAGGCTGGAGAGCTGCATGGGAAGCCGTCTACCCTTGATTCCTCCAACTCACCAGGCCCTGACAATTATGATGATAAACACTAAATGCTAACAGGAATTACTAGCGAATTGTAACAGCCCACTTTTATGAAATGTTTACCATGTGCCAGTACCATCCTAGGCTCTTCCTGTGTTCATGTATTTAATCCTCGTAAACCCTGCAGACAGGTAGATATTATGCCCATTTTTTCAGGAGCAGAAACTAAGGCATGAATGGTAAAGTAACTTGCCCAAGGCCACACAGGTTTATATAAGCTGGGATTTGAACCCCAGGCAGTCTGACTCCAGTGCCTGGAGCATTTCATTGCTAAATAATCTCCTGTTGAATGGCTATACCACGTTATGCTTGTCCATCCATCTATTGATACGCACTCGGGTTGCTTCTACAGCCTAGCTACTGTGAATAATAATGCTACGAACATGGTATACAAATGCCTCTATGAGACAAGGGTCACCTGGTTAATGAAGAAAGACTCCAAAGCCAGAGCAACAGAGTTGTTAGTAAAAAGCACTCTCTGGTCTTCAGGGAATGGCCATTAGTATAACTGATAAGAAATGCAAATATACTTCCCAAAGGACTTTGCTCATGTTAACAGGACCAGATAGATGTCAGAGGGCTTTCTAGGAAAAGATGGTGTAGATGAGGGCCTCTTGCACTTCACAGACATTCAAAATAACAAGAAAATGATGAGAAACACATAAAACACATAAAAGAATGCAGAGTACTGGCCAGAATTAACAATAAATATGATATTTAAAACAACAAGAATGAGGGTAGCCTGGGTGGCTCAGTGGTTTAGCACAACCTTCAGTCCAGGGTGTGATCCTGGAGACCCAGGATTGGGTCCTGTGTCAGGCTTCCTGCATGGAGCCTGTTTCTCCCTTTGCCTCTCTTTCTCTCCCCCCCCCCCCCCGTCTCTCTCATGAATAAATAAATCTTTAAAAAAAATAAAACAACAAGAATGAAAGGCATTCTGAAGGACACCTGGGTGGCTCTGTGGTTGAGCATTTGTATTCAGCTCAGGTCATGATCCTGGGGTCCTGGATCAAGTCCTGCATTAGGACTTGATCCACAGGGAGCCTGCTTCTCCCCCTGCCTGTGTCTCTGCCTCTCTGTGTCTTTCATGAATAAATAAATAAATCTCTAAAAAAAAAAAAAAGTCATTCCAAGATGAGTAAATTCCTCCTTAACACTGAGAAAAGGTTCTGGTGGTCTGGGGTGTGTGTGTGTGTGTGTGTGTGTGTGTGTCCATTTAGGGTAGAAAGTTGTGAACTTTATTCAGGCACAAGGAAAACACATCTGAAGGTGTGCTCCTTCTTTAATGCTACCTGTACAGATTAAGAACATAGCCCCGCCATAAGTAGAGACCACTGTCAATCAGCTTATAAAATAGAAGATTCGTACAGAGCAGCAGCAGCTCAGGCTTAGCCAACTATTTCCAAGGACAAAACTGCTATTTCCAAGAATGTTCAGATAGCTGAATATTCTGCACATCACAGAAAAATAGCATTTCTTAAAACACAAGCATACAATGACTAGGCCTAGAAGCAAGGGCCCACCCAGCAGCAAAGAGCACTCTGGAACCCACAATGTCAATGTTCACCCACCACTTGGGTGCTACAACCCAGTGGCTTCCACTGGCCAATGATGAGTAAACCAATTCACCTATGATAACTATCACCAATGGAAACAAAGCAAATATGCTCTAGTTCACAATGGCACCCAAACCACCACCACCGATCGAGCACTGCTAAGGGGTACAGAGAACAAATTCAACATCTCAGAATTTGGTAAAGAAAGTAAAAGAAACCAGGCAGGGGCGCCTGGGTGGTGCAGTCACTTAAGCGTCTGACTCTTGGTTTCAGCTCAGGTCATGATTTTAGCATCGTGAAACTGAGCACCATGCTGGGCTCTGCGCTCAGTGTAGAGTCTGCTTAAGAATGTCTCTCTCTCCCCCTCTGTCCCCCCTGCCACTCCCTGTCTCTCACTCTCTCTCAAATCAATAAATAAATCTTAAAAAAAAAAAGAAACCAGGCATTTATCTTGACTTTCCTTAATGAATGCTACCATATTAGGTAACAAAATAGATGATGAGCAGTTTCTCTTTATAGAAATATGGTATCTAATAAATGAAGAAGAAAATCTAACATGGGGGAACCACTCATTTTCAACCAATCTAGGCATTGGACACCAACGGCTACTAATATCACAAAAGTGAGATAAGCAGACATGCTTCCTGTAGGAGGAAGACAGCAATATACACAGAATGGGATCCAGCCTCCAGATCGACAAATCACATTGGAGGAAGGACAGGGGACAGAGGAACAAGTTAAACGCCACGGGGACGCACTCAGCAAAATCCAGAGTGTAGAAAATGCTACGGGGAAAAAAGGGGGAGGGAGAGACCAAGCACAGGGAACTATGGATTAAAAAGGACTTTGGAGACCTACCCAGCAATGACCATGCATGAGCCTTTTTTGGATCCTAATTTAAACTGTTAAAAAAGAGTCAATTGAAAATTTGAATACTGATGATTTCAAATACGTGGTGTTGTTAAGAAGTTAATGCTGATTTGGGCTGAGGAGGTGACAGTGATACTGTGGCTCTGTTAAAAATAAGCAGGCAGGGCTTCCAGCTGTGGCCCAGTGAGAAGCCTGGCAAGTCCTCTCCCTCTATAGCAAATTATAAAGATGTACCAAACTGACAGAAATAACCATTCCAGCACTCTGGAAGTTGATCAAAGACAGAAAACCATCTGAGAAGTGTTTATACTTAAAAAGCTGCTGAATTTGGGGTCAGGACAGTATGAGTCTGTGGTGCACTTGCCTGGGGCTGCTCTCACCCCTCCCACTGGCTAGGCTGGCTTAGAAGTTCTGGGAGAGCAGAGCCAGCTGTGAGGACCAGAGGCTCTGTTTCTGTGGTTAAGCAGCTCCCTCCAAACAAAGCCCTGGGCAATGCCACTTCTGTCGACAGTGATGATCTCCAGGGCAGCTGAGCGGAGAGGGTGGATGGCTCTAGCAGCCTGTGGTCATGCTTGTGGCTGGAGTGAGCTCATTCCTGGTGATGGGAGGCTGCATGCATGCGCAGGACAGGCAGGAGTGGACCCCAGCTAGCCAGACACTCGTGGCCACACTGAGGCTGTGTGCACGCATAGGGAAGATGCCAAAGGGCCAGTAGAAGTAGAAGCTGGGCAGACCTGGAAACAGCCTGAACTCTAAACATGCTTTTCCACCTGCACACACATCCATGGGCAGAGGGTGCCAGCCTTCCTGGCTTGAGGTGTATGAGCGCATCTCTGTCCAATCTTCCATCAAAAATTCATGAAGCCAAACCGAGAGAGCCGAAAAGAGAAACTAACAGGTTCCAAGGACATGGATGACTCGAACAACACATCCATCGACTCTGAACACTGTCCACCAACTTGTCCTAGTTGACTAATAGAGAACACTCCACGCAGGAGTGCGGGACACACATTCTCCTCAAGTACACCTGGGACGTTGTCTGGGATAGACCACGTGCCAGGCTATAAAAACAAGTAAAAGTGATTAAGTCATACAAAATACATTCTATGGTGACAATGGAGTTAAATTAGAGAACAATAGGAGAAAATATGGAAAATCCCCCAAATATTGAGAAATTAAATGTCTAAATAACCCACAGGCCAAAGAAGAAATTATTTAGAGAAATTAGGAAATATTTTGAATGGAACGGAAATAAAAACACAACACATAAAAATTTATGGGATGTGACTGAAACAGTGCTCAAGGGAATTTTTTTTTTTTTAGACGGGGGAGAGAGACAGTGAAGGGGAGGGCCAGACAGAGAAGGAGAGAGAGAATCTCAAGCAGGCTCTATACCAGAGGGGAGCCTGACATAGGGCTCGATCTCATGACTCTGAGATCATAACCTGAGCCAAAATCAAGAGTCAGATGCTTAATCAACTGAGCCGCCCAGGTGCTTTCAAGGGGAAATTTATAGTTTTACACATCTCTACCAGAAAAGAAAGGTCTCCAATAAGTAACTAAGCTTCAAGAGCAAGCTAAATATTAATCAAGCAGAGGAAGGGAAAAAAAATAAAGATCAGAACAGAAAAAAAAAAGAAAAAGAAAAAAATGAATAAAAACAAGAGTTGGTTCTTTGAAAAGATCAACAAAATTAACAAACAAACCTTTAGCTTGACTGACCAAGAGGAAAAGAGAGGAGACAGAGTTTCCAGAATCAAGAATGAACGAGGAGACCTCACAGTCGACCTCAGAAAAATGAAAAGGACTTTAAGCAAATATATGAACTATTTAATGCCAACCAAGCAGACAACTTAGAAGAAATGAACAATCTACCAAAACTGACTCAAGAAGAAATAAACACTCTGAATAGATCTACAAGAAACTGAATTGTAATTAAAAACCCTCCCACAAGGAAAAGCCCAGATGGCTCACTAAATTCACATGAATTCTACCAAATATTTAGTAAGGAAATAATATCAACCCTTAAGAAACTTCAGAAATTAAGGAAGGAACACCTCCCAAATTACTCTCATAAGACAACAGTACTCTCACAACTATGCCACACAAAACCATGAGAAGAAAAGAGAACTACAGACCAATATCCATCATGGACAGGGACACAAAAATCCTTAACACAACTTCTACAAAAGGAATCCAGTGATATATAAAAAGGATGATATGCCATGACCAAGTGGGATTTGTCCCAGGAACACAAAGTTGGGTTAATATCTGAAAACTAATACAATAGACCATATTAATAAAATGAAGGATAAAAATCACCTAACCACCTTAATAGATACATTTGACAAAAAAAAAAAAAGCATTTGACAAAATCCAACAGCCACTCATGATAAAAACCCTAAACAAATTAGGAATAGAAAGGACCTTCCTCATCATAAAAAGGGCATCTAACATCATACTTAATGGTCAATGACTGAATGCTTCTCCTTCTAGGATTGTGAGCAAGGCAAGGATGCATTCTTGCCATTTCTGCCCGACATTGTCCTGGAGGTTCTACCTAACGCAAGAAAGAAGAAATAATTAAAGGCATCCAGATTGGAATGGAAGAAATAACAGTCTTTATTTGCAGATGACATGTTCCTCTCATGGGAAGAAAATCCCAAGGATTTTACACACACACACACACACGCACTCACACACACATAACACACAAAACTACTCAGACTAATACAAGAGTTTAGAAAAGTCACAGGATATAAGATCCAGGTGAAAAAAATCAATTTTATTCTCTACACTAGCAACCAACATTCTGAAAATAATGTTAAGAAAATAATTCCATTGACAATGGCATAAACTTAGCTGACTTAGGAATAAACTTAACAAAGGAAGTGGGACTTGTGCACTGGAAACTATGAAATGTTGCCGAGAAAAATGTAAGAAGATCTAAATAAATGGACAGACATTCTGTGTTCAAGGATTAAAAGACCCAGCACTGCCAACCCAGCAATTCTCCCCGTGTTAATCTACAGAATCAACATTAAATCCCTACTAAAGTTCTGGCAAGCTTTTTAGAATTAGAAGTGGACGAGCTTCTAATTTATGTCATAAAATTCATAAAGAAATGGTGAGGACCTAAAGTAGCCAAAACAAGTCTGAAAAGAAACAGAAAAGTTGGAGGAGTGAGACTATTCATCTTCGAAACTCATTCTGAATCCAGACTGTGTGTTCCTGGCACAGGGATGAACATCTAGGTGAACAGGACAGAACTGAGATTCCAAAAATAAAACTTTATGCTTTACAGGTCAATTGTTTTTTTATGGAAGTGGCAAGATTATCTGACAGGGAAAGGACTGTCTTTGGAAGGAATGATGCTGGGATAAGTGGATATCTATATGCAGAACAAATCAAACTTTTACCTCTTACATTATACAAGCATCACTGGGATGTAATGGCTAAAACAATCACCTTTCTATTTTTTTTTTTTTTTTAGAGAGGGAGAAAGAGGCAGGGGAGGGGCAGAGGGAGAGAGAGAATCAAGCAGAGGCCCTGCTGAGCACAGAGCCCCATGAGGGGCTCCATCCCAGAACCCTAAGATCATGACTTGAGCCAAAATCAAGAGTCAGATGCTTGACTGACTGAGCCTTCCAGGCACCCCAACAATCACCTTTCTAAAAGAAAGCAGAGGGGAAAGGCTTCATGACGTGGGCAGGACACTAAGAGCATGATTCATCAAAGGAAAACATGAGAAACTGGACTTCATCAAAACCGAAAGCTTTTTCTTTAAAAGGCCCCATTTGGAAGATGAAAAGACAAGCCACACCCTGGGAGAAAATACTTGCAAATAACATAGCTGGTAAAGAACTTATACAAACTCTTAAACTCAAGAGTAAAAATAATAATAATAATAAAAAAAAAAACCTCAAGAGTAAGATAGACAAGCTAATGAAAATCCAGCTAATGAAAATATCTGGCAAGATCTTTCACCAGAAATACGGGAGTGATTGACAGGCACAGGAAAACATGCTCAGCATCTTTGATGGTTGTGGGGTGGGGGAAGGGTGCAAATTAAAACCACAGCAGATACTACTCCACCCCTGCCCCAATGGCCATCATAAAAGAGGCGGGCAGTAACAGGTGCCGGTGGATATGCAGAGAAACCAGAACCCTCGCACGTTGTAAAACAGTGCAGCCTCTCTGGAATGCGGTTTCATAAAATGTTAAACACAAATTTACCATGCAACCCACCAGTCCTACTCCTAGGAATTTACCTAAGAGAAATGAAAACAAATGACCACAGAGAGACATTTAGTGGATGTTCCCAGTGGCACCACTCATAATAGCCCAAAGCCGGAAAACAACCTTCGTGACCGCTGATGAACGGATAGACACGATGAGGTATATGCACAAAGTGGAATACTACCCAGCAATTAAAAAGGAATAAACTGCTGAGACACACATCATAACCTGAATTGATCTCAACAGCATGCCAGGTAAAAAGAAGCCACGTGCGACAGGCTACGTAGTCTACGATTCCACTGACGTGCAATGTCTGGAAAATGCAATTTATAGAACAGAGAGCAGATCAGTGGTGGCCTAGGTTTGAGGGGGCAGGACTGGAGGTTAATCGCTAGGGGCAGGGAGGGAACTTAGGGTGATGCAAAGCTCCTTGCATTGCTTTGTGGTTATGGCTGTGCAGCTGCATGAGTTCATCTCCGCATCACTGAGTGTCCATTTGTAATGGGTAAAGAATGGTACCTAAATTACACCTAAATAAGGCTGTTAAAAAATAAAAGAGTCCTCCTCTTTTTAAAGATCTATACAGCAAAAGTAACAGATGAGAGGGAAAGTTCTGGGAACTGGGATGGGGCAGTGGGTGGGCTCTGGGCCTGTAAGATGGACGGGGTCCGTACTCTGCAGCGGGGAGATGAAGACATGGGGATTCAGCAGGGCAGTGGGCCCATCTGGTCCCTGACAGTGATATGCAGCATGCGGCTTAGCTCCACTCAGGAGGCTGGTGGGATTTCTGCCTTGAAAGACACCGACACGGAGTCTCGTAGTCGTAGTAAGTGTACGGCGACCTGCGCTCTTACCTGGCGAGTAACGCATGACGGACAGCTGCTCGTTTCCATCCGTGTGAACGGTGACCAAATCTTTAGTTTCCGTGTCAAACACAAACCACCTGTCATGAACACAAGGAGAAGCGCAGTAAGTGGTTTGGTGAGAAAATGCAGGAAAACTCTTAGGCGAATAGTGACTATTAAAAACTAGTACTTCTCAGCACTTAACAAACACTCTGTGTCGCTTAACAAGGAGGGGTCCGCACTGAGTTTTGTCACTTACACGTCAAAGGACAGGAAGCCCGAAGGCCGGGTGTGTGGCCGGAGGAGGCAGCGAGGAGGCTGTGCACGGGCTCACCCACAGATGTGGCCCTGGTGCAGCAGGATGGGGGGCAGGGGGTGCGCTGGGACAGCCTTGGGGTGTCTGCCTCCCGCGGATGTCGGGGTGCACCAGCGGAAAGCCAGGGCAGGGAGGGCAGAGGAAGGCATCTACGGGACCAGTCTGGGCTCCGTGTCCTTGACTGTAAAATGGGGATGAGGGCCCAGGTCCATGTGGAGGACCAGTGTTAAAGCAAACTGTGATGGATGCAGACGTGCTTCGTATCCTCCCACAAGGACACGGTACTCGCTAAACATGAATTGCTGGGACGACTGTACTCTCCTGCCTGCGTGTTCTCAGCTGGAGGCAGTCACTGGGACTCCAGGGTTTTCAGGGGGTGAAATGGGGCGTGGGTGCCCTGCTGTTGCATCTTCAGACCCCAGATGGCATGCATTCCATAGGCATGTCCACCAACCGGCACTCTGGTGTCCCTGCCTCCCATTCCATGGGACTGGCTGGCTCCTAGCATCTGGATTTGGCTTCTCAACTCTGATCCCTTGTGTTTTCAACAGCCATTTACCTTTAATGTGCTACTGAACGTTAACAGAGCTCAGAACATAAGGAGCAGAGAGGCTGGGGCTAATGAGGCTGTGCTCTGAAGCCCTGTGAACTCCCATGCAGAGCTAAGGCTGGCACTAGGACCAGAGATGTGGGAAGCATATGAAGAGGGAAGGACCGGTTTCCATGTGCCATGTCTCCTCTCCAGAGAACTTGTCTGTGATGTGGAGCATCCTGGCACAGTCCCCATGCTTTGTCCTACTACCCAGAGTCAGCATGCAGGTCTGGTGATCACTGGCTGCCAGCCATTCCTCAGAGTGCTGAGTCTGAAGCTCCCACTGTCCCCGGGAGAGTTAAAAGGAAGGAGTGTGCGTGTGTGTGTATGTGTGTGTGTGTGTACACACGCACACAAGTGGTAAAACGTTTTCATGAAGAATTCTGTTGGATATGAGGTGCCCAACTCTCAAGATACTGCGACCTGTGACTTACAAAGGGCTACTCTTTCCTCATACATACTCCATAGTCATCACAACAGAGTCAACATGGTTTGCTTTTTAGAAAGGAAGAACGGCAGGAAATCACCAAAAATATTTGAGTTAAACCATGATAAGTATATATGTAACTGTGACAACACAAAAGTGCAGTCAAAATGTACAAAACAATAATCACCATAGCCACCAACACTGCCTGCCAGACAACTCCAGAAAATACCACCTACACCGTCTCCTCCAGTCATTGGTGCCATGTATCTAGGCAGCTAATACTGTCACAATTTATAAGAAAGGAAACAACTCAGAGAGGTTGTCTGACTGGCTCAGAGACACACTGCTGCCAGGCGGTGGAGCGGGCAATCAAGTGCAGGCTTGCTGCCTGGCCTGGCGGAGGCACTGGTAGCAAGTAAGTGTTAGCTGCATCTGAACATGAGGCTCAGGATGGGGCAGTTTCTAAAATTTTGAAAAAGGCAGCAAGAAAAGCATTTTTAAATCCTTGGCACTTTGAAATGTTTTCTTGCTCGATTCCAAGGCTGGGGCTCCTCCCACAGAGATCAGGGCTTGAGGAGCTCCACAAATCCCTCCGAAACTGTCGGTGCATGAGTGCATGCATGTGTGTGCATGAGTGTGTACACGCACATCTGTGCATGGATGGGTGGGGGGGCTTTTCTAGAAGGATCCATAGCTTTCCTTAGATTTTCCCACGGTCCCAAATGCAGAGGACTGCTGTCTTACAGGTTACGTTAGAGTTCTGACTTAATTCTGGGTGAGTGGCTAGAAGCGGCGAGGGGCAGTAAGCGCTACACCTGCCCGTCCCCGGGGAAACACAGACACCAAAGCTCTGGAAGCACGAGCCGTGCTGGAGTGGACTTACCTCCCGGTCAGTGTTCCAACTGCAACCACAGACCCTGAAGGATGAAAACCAGAAGACTGAGCTGGATCCTAAAATATTTTAAAGGAAGTGTAAATTGATGGCCAGACACAGCACTACCGCAGAAAACACACACAAGCACAGCTGTTCCAAAGGGCTATGTGGTCCCATTTAAACCAAAAGTCTCTCCTCTCCAAGAGAGCTAAATGTTTCCCTACTCGGACAAAGGTCACATGTCAGTAATACTAAATTTTTATTCCTTTAGAATTTTTCTCTTTCTGTCTCACTATCTTTTCGTGCCGACAGTAATCAAACGACACACCAAGTACATGCTCTTCCTCCAAGCCTTGGAAGCCCCTTCCGTTGACCCCATGCTGGATGGAAAGCTTGTCGAATGGTGTGCTTGGTTTGCCTGGAAATACGACTGCTGTGACCAATGCCCATGGTGACACTGGATGAGAGCTCTGGGCACAGCCCCAGGAGGATCTCGAGACGAGTCAGGCAAGTTCAGGTTTGGATCTAGGGTTTTTTTGTTACTAGAACTGACACAAGGTGGAATAGGATCGGCGATGGAGGGAAAAGCAAGCTGTCCGGTTGCAGGAGAGGGAGAGTTAGATGAAGTTGGACGGGGAGGCTGGGAAGAGGCTTCCTGGTGCCAAGATCCTCCGAATCAGGCCTTTCGGTACAGGAGGAATCAAGGGTGGTGAAGGTGGAGGGGACATTTCAATCAGAATTTTCTCGGCCCAGGTGTTAAGGAGAAAGCAGTATGATCAAAGAGGTAGAAGTATATTTGGGGCACATCTGAGGAATGGCAGGTGGAGAAGGCGTCACAATGTGGAATGTCCCAGGGAGGAAAAGAAGGCATGAGGACGGCGTGAATAATATAGGCTGTGCCGCCATGGTAAGGGCTGTGATCCCTGGGAGACAAGGACACGGTGACACCGATTGTTTTCTCTCTATAAAGAGTGTGACATGATTGGAGTGCCGGTCTGGCTCAGGCCGTGGAACATGCGACTCTTGATCTCAGGACTGTGAGTTTGAGCCCCACGGTGGGCATAGAGAGGGCTTAAAAATCATAAAATTAAAAAAAAAAGTGTGACGTGATCGAATCTGCATTTTAGACAGATCACGTGGTACAACTGCTTAGTATGGACCGAGGCGAGAGGAGATAAATGACAGGGAGACCAAGAACAAAGTACCCATGGGAATGGAAATAGAGAAAGGCATTGAGACGCCACTGGATAAACTAAAAAAATAAGATGCCAGTGGCTTTAAGGTCCTGATTCTGTTCTCAGTGATGGCTTTTTCCAGAGGCTTTTTTCAGGGCTGCTGCTGAGACAGAGAGAGAAATCACCTCCACTTGAAGCTTTATCCTGTAATTAATTCACTTAGGCTCTTAACACTTCCCAGAGGGAGACACTGAGGCACAGGGAGGTTCCTGTCCAGAACCACATGGCCAGTGGGTTAAGGAGCGAGGACTCGGCCACAGATCTTTCAGGAACCTGGTTTGGGGCCCCTTCCCTTCAGTCAGGCTGAGGGGTGACTGGTCAGGGAAGGGGGAGGAGGATGGAGCCATGGGGTTGCTTTCAGAGGGTCTGGTCACCGAGGAGCAGGGGGGAGGCCACCTTCCCAGATGCCACTGCCCCTGCTGTACCTGCCTCAGGTACTCCTCATCTGTTCCTCCAAGCACCCCGGGGGTGGGGGTGGGGGGCAGATACAACCCGGGACGCCACTTCCTTCAGCCCATCCTGCCACCTGGGCCACTTGCACTCTTCCCTCTGAGTGGCTCGGGCCCTGTCACTTCAGTGACACAAGTGGTGGCCAGCTCTTGACCTTTGGTGACCTTCTCCAAGGGGGCTGATCCGACTTGCTGGGAAGCTCTGGGACCTCTGTGGGGGCTGCGAGGAGGGGCAGGACTTACAGAGAGGCTGCCCCTGTCACGGGATGGGACATGTCATCCAGGGCATGGGCTACACTTTAGACTCAGTGCAGTACCGTGTGGCGGAAGACTGCGGGTTTGGGAATCCGGCTGAGCTGGGTGTAAAGGCTGGTGGCTCCGTCACTTGCTGGGCTAGTGACCATGGCAAGCCTCAATTTCCAATTCAGTAACATGGTGCCCACGGCTGCTGCCAGGACTACAGATAACCCGTGCACAGTGCCCGGTGCTCAGTAACTACACCCGCTACTGGCTCTGTGCAGGCGGGGCAAGGACATCTCAGGGCTCCGATACACAATCTGAGTTCCTTCTGTGAGGATCACAGCGATGCCGACTGTAAAACTAAAGCCTTGTCATCGAACTCCAATTGTAGAGATAAATTATATCGTATGCATCAATTCTCACTCCAGAGGTGCACGGTAGGCGGTGTGCAGGCTCACGACAAGGACTTCTGAGCGTGGAAGCCCGTGATGGGACTCTGCACTCAGGAGACCCCCAAAACCAAGTCCGCAAGGCTAGCTTGCTGTTGAAAAATTCAACAGCAAGCTTCAGAATGGCATGGATGAGACCACTTGAGGCGAGGTTTAAAGCAATGCTGATCGAAGGAGGTAAACTGAGTGACATTTACTTTGGGACAATTTGATATCACTACCGATTTCATGCAAAAACATAAATGAAGGCGTTCCAGGTGAACTTCTATAAGAAAAACGCAATGTAACGTGCACGTCTACCTCTATTATTTTGTCCCAGACGGGCCGGTGACCAACAGCGTCCCAGAGAGTGGCGTGCCTGTCATGCCCACAGGTCAAGAACTGAGGTTTTGAGGCATGGATGGCCAGTCCCCAGAGCTCATCAGTGTGACCCTGCAAAGGACCAAGACAGATGGAGCTCTCTGAAACACACCAGTCAACACTCAGAGCCTCGGGATGGGGTGCCCATGGCATACGCAGCCTTTCAGACTGCCTTCCTCAGTTTCCCTTCCCGCCCAACCTAGGCCATGACAGCAACTGAAACTGATGCCAAGGAAGGTTACCTTGGTATAAAACAAAGGAATAATCTACTCTTTGTGATGTTTTCCGATATTCTAATATTGTAAAAAATGAACAGGCTTGCTGGGCCTGGTAAGCTGGAGCATACCTGAGTGATGGGTGTGAAGTCCCCTGACAGAGCACCCTGCAGAACAAAGTTTCTAGTTGTGCCTATCAAGATCACGTCGCCCTTCCCCTCGGCCACTGTCCGGATCGGGCCAAACTGTTCTGGAATCTGCATTGAAAAGAAAGCACCGAAAATGTCCTTAAATATTAGCTCCACCATTCAAAATACATATTTATATGTCATGATAGCTCCCCCCCCCCCCCCCCCCCCCCACCGCCACACACACACACAGCATGGATAGAGAAAGGTCCATGACCAGGATTTGTTGAGTGAATGATCAAAGCCCCACATCTGACTTTTGAACTCCAAACACACATATATATACTTTTACAGAATCAAGAAGAGCAAGTAAAGTAAAAAGAAAAAGAAAAAGAAAAAAAAAACAATACAAAGCAAAACATTTTTTTCTTGGTAAGATTAAAAAATAAGAAGCAATCCTGGTTAGTTTACTCTTTTCTTGTGGCTTTGGACAGCAGGAGCTGGTAAAAGTTGGAAAACAGAATAGAATAAGATGCCATAATGAGAGCTCGTAAAATTTACTGTAACTTAAAATGGTAAATTCTTTGGCAACTTCGCTCTACTTAGTTTTGGAATCGACTGTTCGTGTTCGTAAGCATATGGAATTATCTAAATTTTAAGAAAAAGAATTGCAAAACACACCAGCCAAGAACAATTCGCTGTGATAAAATAAACAGGGGTCCTTGCGCTTCATAAAAGGAACAAGCTGCAGCTAGACCCCCGCTGGGCAACGCTGAGCGCTCCGGTTCTAGAAAGGAAAGAAGCGGCCTGCTCTCTTACCAACTTTCCACCTCCCGTGCGGTTTGTTGGCACAGATTTGAGAATAGGTAAAGATAACTCAGGCTAAGGAAGAAGCAGGGATGCTTTACAAAGTGATGAGTATCTTCTATGAAGCTGCATGAGGCTTTGGAGCTTTTGTGGCAGTTATGGTTTAACACGGGGGTACACGTTCAATCAAATGCCGGTCAAATCTTAGGATAAAGCATGGTATCACAATTAAAATCTCCATGAAAGGGGACGTGGTTTTGAAAGCTCACCGGAGGGCCTCCTTTATCGAGAGCAATAGCAAACGAAACCATATCTCAGACTGCCAAAGCACCGTGCCATGCGGCTCTGATACAACACGTTGCAGGATGGACGACGTGTGTCGTACTCATGTCACTCAGAAGTTGGAGACGTTCTACAGCCTGTCCATTCTACGCTAGGGATGAGGACCATCAGCCCTCTGATTGATGCCTGCCATGTGTGTGTCTGCTCACGACTCCCCGGGGCCTGGGGGAGAAAGTTCACTGGTGTGCAAGGCTGCCAGCCATGGAATAAGGAGGCAAAATCGATACGAAAAGGAGATAGAGCTTTAGAGAATATGCTGGCACTCAGCCACGTACAAAGCAAATACTCAATAAGATGTTAGTTCCAGGGGGTCATGTCTCCAAAGTCACATCTGGAAATTACAGTGGAAAAAGGAAGATTTTAATGAATAAAATCAAAACACAGGACGATAGATATTCCCTTGGAAGAGTGAGACTGTGCAGTCACGTTGATATTCTAAATGTGAAATATGTTACGACCTAAAGTTTTACCAACCCAATTCCATTTTGGTTGTTTCACTTCATCCGCTTCCTTCCTTCCTGGTGATTTTAATAAAATGTTACCCTATTTAATAACATTGTGTCTAAACCACTTTCAAAAGCTGTAAGCTAATAAGATTTCAAACTAACAAGGAAACTGGTTAGTGTACCAGTTTTAGGTTCAAAATGAATTTTGAAAAAAAGGACAAAAAACCCTGAACTTCGATAATGCTGCTTGTTGTCTTACCTCAGTTTTACGAAGTTTCTGGTAGTTTCCATTCCAGGAAATGAGCTTACGGTCCTTCCCTCCTCCTGACACCAGAGTGCCGTCCCTTAACATACAAAGTGCAAAAATGCCACCCTCGTGGGCCCCCTGAACAGCATAGCTTATCCGATTCGTACCTAAACACACCAAGAAAACCACTCTCAGTAGGTTATCAAAAAGCTCGTTTCTGTCCATCCCATCGTACTTCTGTTTTAAAACGTGATCTTGTGGGACCCCTGAGTTGCTCAGTGGTTTGGTGCCTGCCTTCGGCCCAGGGTGTGATCCCGGGGCCCCAGGATTGAGTCCCACGTCGGGCTCCCTGTGTAGAGCCTGCTTCTCCCTCTGCCTGTATCTCTGCCTCTCTCTCTTTCTGTGTCTCTCATGAATAAATAAATAAAATCTTTTTAAAAAATTAAAAAAAAAAAAACATGATCTTGTAGGTTAGGGCATCCCTGCAGTATGAATCTACAAAGCTAGAAGCTCACAAAGCACCAGACCAGCATGGCCCTGGGTTACTTTAGGATTCAGGAGAACACGCTCAGGGAAGGACAGGATGGAGACACCACAGAGGGACTCCACATAGCAAAGAACAGGGGCCTGGGTTCCCATGCTAATGTGCCCTGTGTCTCTCGACGAGTGACTTCACTGCCCCGTGCCTCAGTTTCCCCTTTGTGTAATGGGGCTCCTGCTTATCCCGCAGAATCGTGCTATGGGTGAAATGGAGTGATGTGTGAAGCACCTGCCTCCACAGTAGTTGGGATGCTAGTGACGTCACCGAGTTACTCTGAAATCACATCTGTGGGTCTGTTTCCACCTTCACCCCCAACCCAAACTCTGAGCCCTTTGAGGACAGGGATGGTGTGCTTTTCACTTTCCTCCTGTCATCAATGCTCACTGAGCATAATTGAATGAACGTTTTCAGAGTAATGACTCCTCTTCACCAAGCTGCGGGCTCCCTGGCAGCAGGGGCTTTGGATCATTGGTGTACGCAGTGCCTAGCATGCTCCCTCGTACATAATTAGTTCTTTTTTTTTAAATTTTATTTATTCATTTGAGAGAGAGAGAGAGAGAGAGGGAGCACGAATAGAGGGGAGAGGCAGAGGCAGAGGGAGAAGCAGATTCCCTGCCAACCAGGGAGCCCAACACGGGACTCAATCCCAGGACCCAGGGACCATGACCTGAGCTGAAGGCAGATGCTTAACCATCTGAGCTCCCCAGGTGCCCCATAATTAGTTCTTAATAACTGTTTGTCAAAGGCCATACGAACCAGAAAAGTTATTTTTTTAAAATTTTTATTTATTTATGATAGTCACACAGAGAGAGAGAGAGAGAGAGGCAGAGACATAGGCAGAGGGAGAAGCAGGCTCCATGCACCGGGAGCCCCACGTGGGATTCGATCCCGGGTCTCCAGGATCGCGCCCTGGGCCAAAGGCAGGCGCCAAACCGCTGCGCCATCCAGGGATCCCCAGAAAAGTTATTTAAATATTTCATAGCTATATAGTCATTGACAACTTCTGACAACTTCATCATTATACTTTCTTAATAGATGTCCTAATAAAGCTATTCTGTCAAAATATTTTAGGCTTAAGGAGCTTTTTGCAATGATAGAAAGGGGCTATTCCTGTTTTGTTCTGTTCTAGTTTTAAGATTTCAAGTTACATAGGCACCGTGTATGTATATACCCATGAAACTTGGGATTTGGTTGTAATCCTATCAATCATACTAACAGACAATTCTTAGAGAAGTCACCTTTGACCTCATATAACATTCGCTCCCCCCCCACCCCCCCATCTTTTGCTCGGGACACAATCCTGTTACCTTTTCCCCACACCAAGATGTTGCCGCTTGAATCTCCAGTGATGGTGTCACCGTTTTCAGAAAAAGTCACGCAGAGGACAAACTTTGGCTTTTCTTGCTTCTGCAGAGTGTCGTAAATATAAATATGTATTTAGTCAAGACGGCCTCTTCTTTGTATGAACACTACCTAGAGTGACAGCGCTCCCAAGCTGGACAGTGATCAGCTTCCGCTACCACGCGGGATGCCTTTCATTTCTATCTACCGTGATACAACTTATGCTGTGAGATTACCTGCTCTAAAACAGAGAGGTTTCTGGGCATGATAAAGTTGCAGACAGTTGGAGCAGAGGAGGGTGCTGGAGGGGCTGGGGGGCGGGCTGTGTTGGCAGCAAAATAAAGCGGTCCTCTAAGTGGGCCTGGTGGGGTAGTAGCTTAGGGACGCACAGGGAACGGGGTGCTGTCCCTGGTACTCACTAGGCCTGAGGGCCTTCTTGGTTGTTCTTTGCAAGGACGAAGAGATGGGAGGGGGTGCCCGGGCCCCGGAGGCGACAGTCCCTGTGTTTCTCCCTGGGTTGTCCCAACTTTCCTTCCTAGCATCGCCAAGGCTAGATTTAAGGGGCTTCCTAGTTCTGTTAGGGGCCCCCAGGAATACTCTTCAACACTACACGCCCCAGATACGCTTCCATATTTACCAATTAAAACAAATTCTAAGACTACGGTACCCTCTCCACTCCCGTAGCAGCTAGCTGACCACGCACACCGCTCAGTGAAGAGTAAAACAGATGTGATTTAACGTTACCTCGAATAGTCCTTGCTTCTTAATAAGGGAGTTTCCTTCTAATGTCCAAAAGTAGAGATGTGATTTTCCACAGGTAACTATTATATTGGTGTCCGTGGGGTGGAAATCCGCAGCAAAAACGGCTTCGTTGGAACACTTTGAGCAAAACAGGAGAATCAGATGTCTCAAGTCTCTTGAGACCCTTGAGAAAATAACCTCTGAACCACAAATAACTTCTCCAGGTTGAGCATTAAGCCTCGTGCTTTTTCTCCCCACTGAACTCACCTTCCATAAACACTCAACTTATGTTTGCCACGTGCCATAACCCCTCCTTGTCTGTCTCTCCCGCTGGAGCGTGGCCCTGAGGACAGGGCCTATGGCTCCTCTCTCGCTGCGGGGTCCCCAGGAAGACCCCACAGAATGCTTTTGCCGAAGGGGTGGGTTAGGGGCAGGAAACTTAAGAACTACAAGAATTTGCTTTCATCTTCCCGTCACGGGCTCCAAGCCGTGGCTGAACAGAATCACCTGATGTGTGTTACACTGTGGATGTCAGGCCTCATCCCCTCTGGGGACTGCAATCTTCGGGAAGGGCCCAGGAATCTGGATTTTATACAGCTCCCTCACTCCTGGCTGACTTCGGCAGTCCTGTTTGCTTTGGGATTCCCTCCTGATTTGATTCCTAGGACTCTGCCAGTGGTTTGGTGACCAGGCCGGGGGTCCAGGGTTAGGGATCTGGCTCTCTGGGTGTCCCTGCGCCACCTCCGACCTTGTTCTCTTGATTTCCAGCACCTGCACTTGAGTCCGATGAATCTGACCCTGATTGTTCCTTCTGCTTGAAATTCAGTTATAGGTCCTTAAACCTGGGTATTAATTTGCCTCTAATTACTTCCAACTTAGCAACATAGCAAGAACTTAAATACTCGACCAGAATATTAGAAGGCAGGGCTCTAGCATGTAAACAGGTGTTAGGCAACGTGCCAGATTAGAATACAGACCCTGCTTCCCAGACACTCAAGGGAGAAAGCCAAGGCAGTGCCATGGTGACCCTAATGTTCTGGAAGTAAGGTGATCTAAGGTTAATGGATGACAGGAAGAGAAATCTGAAGTCAATTCTGTAAAACCTGGGATCCATTCATGATTTTAACAGCAGGAAAATACAAGAAAGCTTAAGGAAAGTTTGGCGACCTATCGCACAAGATGGACTGGAGGCGTTAAGAGAAGTCCAGGCGCTCCCCTACAGGAAGAGTCCCACTGGGAGGCGCTGGGACCTGGCAGGGGCACTCGCTCACCTTTGCCGAGGCCACTCAGCTTTGGACAAGCCCCATGCTGGCTGTGCTGACCTCTCCCTGCACCCTCTGCTGTTCCTGACCTGTCCCCACACCCCCGAGCCCCCCTGGTGGCAGAGCGGGCACATCTCATGTTCCACCACCACGCCTGCAGTGCCCCCTCCACAACGTGAGGACACATGTGTCGAATGAAACAAAGCAGCAATGAACAGTGACCAATGGATTGGATGAGGAGGGTAGGGGCTGTAAAATGAGGAAGCAAGAACCTTACAGGGATCACGAAGGGAGAAAGAAACCCTGCCAGGACTTGGAACCACACCCTGGGAGGGGGGGAGATGGGTGAGCTCGGAATTCGGAGGTGCTGGTGTCATGCCCAAGGGCTGCATTGGGAATGGGGAGCCTACAGCCCCCTGACAAGTGGGAAACAGGCCTGGGAGCCAGCGGAAGGAGAACGCTCCGAGGGGGGACATTCTAACGGAGCCCAGCAATGGGCCTGGAGAGAGACCTTCACGTCGGCCAGCCGCTCCTCTTTCTGCCAGTCCCACACGGACAGCACGTGGTCGTTGGAGTCATCTACGGCACAGAGATTGCTTCCTCCATTCTGGAAAAGAAAAGGTATTCACAGGAAGACTACATCTGAGAATAAAATGGGTTAAAAGTGATTTACAATGAACATTAATTTCACTTTTAATAAAGAGTTCATTTTGGCTAAAGAATATGTATGCATTGCTTATGACACCTGCTTTCCTGGCCATGCAGCGGGAGCAGGTGAACGTGGGGCGATGGAGGGACAGGAGAGAAGAGAGGGGTCAGGGGTGGCCCTGCCTCACCCGTTCTATTAAGACCAGCCTCCGAAGGGGCTGCAGAGCCCCCTCCTGGAGAAGCCAGTGCCTGCAGCACACACAGCACACATCTGTGACTAATAGGGGCTGGGGGACCGGGAGGCCATGTAGGAGCAAAGGCCCTGGGGCCGAGGCATGTAGTGTTTGATGTGAACATGTGCATGCGTGTGTGAATGTAAGTTTCTGAAATAGTGGTTTATAGGGCGGATCTGTTGAATGGGCACATCCTGAGGAAGATCTGGAGACCATGAGGCCTGTCTGAGCCCTGCTAACGGACAGGCAGCCCTTGTGGGGATGGCAGAGACACACTGGAGCCGCCTACCCAGGGGCAGGTGAAATTCAATGCCAGAGCAGACAACAGTGCCTCCAGGAACAGGAAGACGGTGCTGCAGGGCCTCTCTCCATCATGTGTGTGACCCCAAGGGGACACGTACGACCTCAGAATGAGGGGACCTGGGCAGCAGGACGGTGTCCCAGGCAGCCAGCAAGCACATCAACTTCTTCCCTTTTCAACCTTGAGCTGCCTCTCTCCTCTCTATGGACAAGGGCCCCAGTATCCACGGGGCTCGGACTTACAGATTTTGAGAACGCGATACAGGTGACAGCTCGGTCAAAAAACCCAACTCCGATGACGTGCAGTGTGTTCAGTGTCACGGAGTCCCAGATGCGCACATGTGGAGGCAGTTGCTGTTTAGAAGGAAATGCAGAGAGAGTCACCGACCATGCTGGGCAGACAAATTCATCTTTCCCTTGAAGCTACAAGGCTACTTCGGTTTTGTCAAAATGAGAGGTCTTTTCCTGCATTTGATGATTCTGCCTTTTGGCATCAACGAAACATTCACAACAGCTTCAGGAGATGGTGGCCCCTGTGGGAAGGGGACCCTCTAGGGGAGGTCCACCAGGCTTTACATTTTGAATAGCCAATTCTTCATAATTGTACCATAGGGACTGGCGTGCTTCCTCTGTGCATCGAGATGTGTCTGAATTTTAAAATGAAAAATGAGGGCAGCCCGGGTGGCTCAGTGGTTTATTTTATTTTATTTTAATTAATTAATTAATTGGCTCAGTGGTTTAGCACTGCCTTCAGCCCAGGGCCTGATCCTGGAGACCCAGGATGGAGTCCTGCATCAGGCTCCCCACATGGAGCCTGCTTCTCCCTCTGCCTGTGTCTCTGCCTCTCTCTCTCTGTGTCTCATGAACAAATAAATAAAATCTTAAAAAAATAAAAATAAAAAATAAAATGAAAAATGACAAGGAAACTGGGATCTCATACAAGGGCTATTCTAGTAAAGTCTGTTTGTCCATAAGGGGTAAATACATCTAAATTCAGCAAGCCGGTCACCACCAAATAGTATCGAGAGTTTAACATAAGAATGGGCCTCACGGAAGCAGACAATCCGGTATGCACAGGGGAAATTTAGAGCTGTTACCATCAGTTCAAAACCTCCCAATTGTGTTCCAAGGTGAATGATCCTAATTTTTCTCTCCCTCAATAGAAGCGTCCTAGCACGATCAGCAGGTGGATCGGGAAAAGGACTAGCATTATACCCGGTGCACAGAGCGGGCTGAGGAGGGCCAGGCTCCGGGCTGGACTTGCTCTGAGTAGCTGTGTGTCTGCAGACAGTCAGATGGCCTCTCGGTGTCTCTCTGCACCTGAACTGAAGGACCGGCTCAGAGAGCTATCGTTATCTTCCCTGGCTCGGAAGAAGTTCGGATTCTATTTCAATGCTAGAAACTGAAATACATTTTTAATCCACTAGAGGGAGGAACAAATGGTTTGCTTCAAAAACTTTAAAAAGCCACTTCACATTAAAAAAAGGATGAAGACCCTATCCTGTTTATGTGTTATTTACATTATCATAAACTGATTTCCATCGTTCCTGTTACTTCTTTTTTTTTTAAATTACCTGTTACTTCTTTTTAAGTGTAGAATTTTAACATGAAAGGGCATAAAGTTAATATTTATTTATTTATTTATTTATTTATTAAGATTTTATTTATCTATTCATGAGAGACAGAGAGAGAGAGGTGGGGGGAGAGAGAGAGAGAGAGAGAGAGAGGCAGAGAAACAGGCAGAGGGAGAAGCAGGTTCCATGCAGGGAGCCTGACGCGGGACTCGATCCCAGGTCCCCAGGATCACACCCTGGGCCCAAGGCAGCGCTAAACAGCTGAGCCACCTGGGCTGCCCATAAAGTTAATATTTAAAATTTGATGTTATTAAAATATTTTCTGGAAAATGGCAGCATTTGTGTTTTCCAGGAAGAAAAGATACTGGTAAAAATAGAGGTGCTCTGTGTATGTAATTAGGTTTGCTTCCTGTATTGGGCAAGAATAAGCTATACAAGGTAGATATTATAAAAAGCTATAAGGAGTTTTGGGTAAGACCACGGATTGGTGTCAAGAAGTACCTGGAAGCCAGTTTTGTGTTGCTCTCTCTTAAGAGTCCACGGTTCCCTCTCTGATTCCTTAAAATTCAAGTGAAAGTCTTGCTGAGGGTGCTTATAAAACTTGAGTCCAAGCTCTCTGAGCACCCTTTGGGGGCTCTGGGGTGACGTCAGGAATACAGGGCACTCAGGCAGAGGGTCTGAGGTTCACTGAAGAGCCAAAATGCCCCCTGTGCAAATGCTTATTCATTAGGACTTCTACTTATGAAATGTATACCTAATATTTTAATCTTAATCGTGTGTGAGTAAGGATCTTAGGGACTGCTGAATTCTCAGGAAAGAACAAAGCTATTTAAAAACTGGCTGAAAGTAAGGCAAGTTCAAGGCGTTTTTAAGGTCACTGGAAGAATATGCAATAAAAAGTTCTTTAAAAAAATTTTTTTTGCACTAAAAAAATCTAATGGGGGATTAAGAAGCATTCGGATACTTTAATTTTACCTAGGCAGGCTTATTCATCAGCAAAATGTTTCCAGAAGACTATATCGAGTTTATGAAAATAGGAAGAGATAAAGCAACTCACTTTTCCATCCTTAGATGTGCCCGCGACTTGTCCCGTTGCTATTGTGATCCTGTCAGGGTGGACCGCTAGGCTAAAAAGAGGATATTTATAAAACAGCCATTCTTTAAAGATAAGCTTTACTTCCCTCTTGGCCAAATAGAATCTAGTCAAAAATTTAATATAAAAGAACTATACGGTACTTGACTTCTCACGGACTCAGACTCACGATGAATTCTCAGAGCACCCCAACAAACCTGGGCCATTAGCGCCTATTTCATTCCATCCTTTCTGGAGAACTTCCTGACTCAAGGAGAAAGCATCCTTTGCTTGGAGCATACCATGCCTACTACGGCAGCCTTTATTACATATGTTAAATGGCAAAAGTATCTTTTTCCAACAGGATTTTTAGAATTGACCAGGGATCTAGGACAAGTAGATATAGGGAAAGACACCCGTTCCACCTCCCGTCCTTCCAAGATACATAAAACCCCCATCAAAAGCTATGCGTGAGTTATGAATGAATGAAAAAGGAGTGAATTAAACCAAACCCAGTCATAAGCATGAACATTTTAAATTTTTTTTATTTTTTAAAATAAGGACCCAGATCAGAAGCTATTAGCATGCTTAGAAGGCCTCCAGACAGGGGTCTATGGGAACTATTCATCTGGGTGATCCGGTAGGTTAAGATGATGTGTTCGAAGGGTAGAAAGCTAAACTAGCCTATAGTGTCTTAGAGAGCCAGCAGCTGGCAGGCCACCAGCTACGGACAACACAGAACGTAAGGAGAGCTTTTCCGAAAGATCCTGTTCTCTCAGATCCCTTTTCTTTAGTTGTAGCTCAACCCTGACATCTTCCGCAGACGTACTTCCACGAGGGTGAGGACTCACCACTTCACGTCGTCATTGTGGCCGGTGTAGTGCCTCTGCAGCTGCTCCTCCACGTTGTACAGCACCACCACGGAAGCGATGAAGTACACCGTCTCCCCCGTCGGAAGCAGGTACAGATTGTTCCGGCAATCACGACCCCGGTACCCATAGCTTGGTGTGTGTCAAGATAAACTTTATTTCCTTAAGAGCGGACAAAACGCTGGCTTTGTTCAGCGGGAACAGACAATACAATTCCACAAGACTATTATCATCAATTTCTCTCATTTAAATAACATGAAATCATAAATACTCCGAGCCAAATACATGCGACCCTCAACAGGCAGGCAACAGAGTTGGGAACGGTCATTGAGTTGAGGTGTAGACAGGGCTTTGTTCGTAGAAGTTATGTATTATATTCTGAAAGCTGAATTTTTCAGCTTGATCAAAAATGTGACTTATTGGGCCACACCTGGGTGGCTCAGTGGTTGAACATCTGCCTTTGGCCCAGGGCGGGATCCCGGGGTCCTGGGATCAAGTCCCGCATTGGGCTCCCTGCAGAGAGCCTGCTTCTCCCTCTGCCTGTGTCTCTCATGAATAAATAAAATCTTTTTTAAAAAAGTGACTTATTTTAGTTACCAATGGTAACTGGATCGGACATTTGTGAAGTCACCAGGAAGAGAACTACTTTGAATTTAGCCAATCAATCATAGACCTTGGGAGCAACGGTCAGGGCCATATTTCTTTATGAATTGTTTGGATTTTACGTGGATGCCTGTCTTTTTCACGACTAGTCTGCCTTTATATTTTTTGTCAAAGGGGCAACCTGGCTGACTCAGTTGGTGGAGTGTGCGACTCTGTGTTGGGGTTGTAAGTTCAAGCCTCACATCGGGTGTAGAGGTGACTTAAAAATAAAATCTTCTAAAAAACTAAATTTTGCCAAGCTGGTTTTCTGAAAGGCCTGCTATCCTAACCAGCTTGACACTAAAATTAAAATCTCCTGGACACTGTATTTTGACACTTCACAAGAATGTTGGAATACTTTGCTCCAGAATTTTTCTCTTTCCTTTCTGTTGCCTTCCTTGAGTAGCTCTAGGTATCATACCACCCGCTCAGATCTACTTCATTATCACAAGGTCTGCAGTGTACTCTTCTTCCTGCTGGAGTGTTGGGTCTTTCACGGAAGAGGGTTGACTCTGGGAGCAGGAGAGAAGCAGGGCCAGCTGGCTGTCATCTCTCCACCGCCTATCCCATCCCGCTGTCATCCACTTGGGGGGCTGGTGTCTCACCACTACTCTGTGGCTTCACAAGAGGACTGGCTCTGGTTCTAGAATCATAGCTGGGAAATTATTCGAATCCGTATGACAGGCTGTGGCATTTGTAGCTCTTTTGGAAAACAAAATAGTTCTGAAAATGTTAAGTGACTGAATTATCTCAACTACTAAGCAGTGTGAGGTCAAAAGAACTATTCAAAAAAAAAAAAAAAAACCCAAAAACTGAAAAACAAAAAACCAAAAAGCCCCTGAACATTGACATTCCTTATATTTTAAAGTATTTTTAAAAATAAATTTTAAGATGCTGGTAACTGACTTGTATTGGCCTTACTTATTGAGTGAATCTTCCTTTTTATTGTAATCTAGGAGCTAAATCTTTTATTTAGATCTTTTCTCTTGCATTATAAAAGTACTTGTAACAGGTGCAAACAAGACTCCCACATACATATGTAAAGGATAAAAAACTTCGATCCTCCTTGCTACAACCATCCCCAGCTCCTTGGAGATAATGACCTCTGTTAAGACTCTGGCATATATACTTTCAAATCCTGCAAACTATTTTGGGAGCAAAACATCACTTGAACTTGGATGTGAAAAACTAACCTAACAAAAGTCCCATTTATTTGAAGTAAGCTCCACTGTTTTACATCTTCAAAAATACGAATAGAGAGTAGGCTGGAAAAAAATGTGTTTTGAATAATGATTTCCAGCTATGATTTAACCTAAAATTTAAACTCTTAGTGACTTAAAGAAGAACTGAATCACTTCAATTACATGTGCCAAAATAGATGCATGTAAATGCTTATGAAACCTGAGTCTGAAAATATAAAAAATATATTTTGTGAGAGAAATTCAGGCGCAGATGATAATACTACAAAATTCCCAAAGAGTATGATGCCATCATTTCAAATAGTAATTATTCCAACTCAAATGACAATAGCATTGATTTAAAACAGCTTCTTCGAACTTATTTTTGGGGCTTGGCAGCAAACTGTTATTTAAAAAAAAATTTGTTTGAGGGTGGGACACCTGGGTGGCTCAGCGGTTGAGCGTCTGCCTTTGGCTCAGGGTGTGATCCTAGGGTCAGGGGATGAGTCTTGCATTGGGCTCCCTGTAGGGAGCCTGCTACTCCCTCTGCCCATGTCTCTGCCTCTCTCATGAACAAATAAATAAAATCTTAAAAAAAAAATTGAGAGTGAAGAAAGGAATCTTGCTCTTTGTCTTAAAATCTGTATGGACTGCAGGCTTCCTCTAAAATAAAATAAACAGAATAAAATAAAGTAAAATTAAATCAGGAAAAATAGAGTAAAAATTTTAAAAACCCCAACACTTCATACACCCTTTTTCATAGGCTCTACTTGTTTATTTCAAGTTTTTGTCCTTGAAGCTCATTCACTTTTCCAAATCTCATAGTATAAAGGCTCCAGGAGCTTTATCTTAGGATCATTAGTCATAGGGCTGACTAGGATTTCTGTGGCTTTGATTTGGGGCAAGAGGGAGTTTTTTCTTAAAGTAGCATTCTATCTAGAAAAAAACTTATTTTAAAAGTAGCATTCTATCTATGGCACGTGTTGATTTTTTTTATGCCTTCACTATACTCCCTTCATTTAGTACTGGGGTATTCCTGATGTTACTCCTTCAATTAGTCTCCCAAGTCTAGCTGAGTCCCCACTTGGTTTGGGGGGGGGGTGCCTGTCCTTCCTTCCAGGGTGTCTATCACTCTGTCTGGGGGTAAGAACCTCCAGCCAGCACAGTTTAACTCAGTTTTTGATATATTCATTTTCCTAAGTTTGTAAGTTTGGTGTAAGTTGCATTTCCACGGTTTCTGGGTAAACAGGTAGAGCTCCTGGCTGTTCCATCTGCCCTGCAGAGCTGACTAAGCATATGACAGCTCCTGGTAAAAATAATCAGTTCTTTCAATTTCATGAGAATCCTTAACTCTGTCCATTCATGATTGTTTTCAATAGGCTTGCTTTTCCATTAGTTTTTAACTACATTTATTCTGTTGGAAAGATTAAAATTCAGGCCAGAGAGTGATGCATTTTCCCACAACTCTCTAAAAAAACAAAACAGGAAAAAAAATAAATAAAAAATAAAAAAACAAAACAGGGACGCCTGTTTTTGTGGCTCAGTTGGGATGTCGGGGTGGCTCAGTGGTTGAGCGCCTTCCTTCAGCCCAGGGCGTGATCCTGGGGTCCTGGGATCCAGTCCCACATTGGGCTCCCTGCAGGGAGCCTGCTTCTCCCTCTGCCTGTGACTCTGCCTCTCTCTCTGTGTCTCTCATGAATAAATAAATAAAATCTTTTTAAAAAAATTAAAAAACAAATCCAAAAACTATCCAGCATATTTGTATTTTCTTTCTTTTTTTTATATATATATTTGTATTTTCTTTTCAGGAAAGTAATGTAGATATATTTGAGCAAAAACTATAATCATTCAGGAATAAGTCAGTGTCCCCCACAATCAGCTGCCCTCATGGAGCCCCTCCTCTGCCAAGACACTGTACTGCATGCTAACACATGGCCTGTTTTGTTAATTTTTTTAAAAGTGAGAATAGAATAGTTTGTTCTTTTAAAAAAAGCTTAAGAGAACTTGGAGTGCCTTGGTGGCTCAGTGTAGATTAAGTGCCTGACTCTTGATTTCCACTCAGGTCTTTATCTTAGGGTTGTGAGGATCCAGTACTGCATCGGGCTCCATACTCAGCATAGAATCTGCTAGAGGTTCTCCCTCTGCCCCTCCCCCACACCCCCTCTCAAATAAATAAATAAATAAATAAATACATACATAAAAGCTGAAGGAACTTAAGTTTTATGAATTTCTACAGTTAAACTTTAAGCTCGGGGATCCCTGGGTGGCGCAGCGGTTTGGCGCCTGCCTTTGGCCCAGGGCGCAATCCTGGAGACCCGGGATCGAATCCCACGTCAGGCTCCCGGTGCATGGAGCCTGCTTCTCCCTCTGTCTGTGTCTCTGCCTCTCTCTCTCTCTCTCTGTGACTATCATAAATAAATAAAAATTAAAAAAAAAAAACAAACTTTAAGCTCGGAGCATGAACCAACTTAAACCTCGTGACAGGTCCAGCCAGTGAATAAAGGATACACCCATTCCAGCTTAAGTCTCTTGGTTGGTAGTTCTACTTTTGCTTCCAAATTGTAAGAGTCCACTTGATCTTTGGGCATGTACATGGTAACAGGGCGTCCACGAAGAAACATTTTTACATATCCTTCTTCTACAAAAAGAACAAAGATATTAGTAAGACACCTCAGTGCCCAGTACATCTGAAAACAAATGTTATCTTCTCGTTAGCCTTTTAATGTAAAAGGGAGAAAACTTTACCCTTCGTGTGATTTCTAATTAACATGTTAGGGACAAAGAACTGAAACATAAAATTAAAGAGTTTAAAACAAAAGTTTTCACCCTGTTTACTTTTGACATGCTGCTGCTTACTTAAGTACGTGAAATCTAGAAGAGATTGTAAAAGGCAAGGGGGAACTAGATTCCATTATTTTTCCACGAGAGAATTGGTGCTTACATTTTCTTTATCATCAGGAGGGGGAAAAAAATGCCACCTCAAGAAATTACAACTAACACAAGGAAGCCACTAAAATTTTTTATTGACTTCAATGTATATACAATTTCAGTATCAAACTTCATATCTTTCAATATTTAAATTGGTTTGTTATATTGCAATGTAGAAATGTATCTTTATGTATCTTTTTACAGTGGACACATTTTTTTTGAGTGCAAAGAACACAAAATCGGCCAAAGTACATGCTAGGGTGCACACAAGAAGGAAAATGCTCAAAGAAAAGCTAGAGAGAAAATAAAAGAACAATTAGAGGCATTGTGAAATAGAACCTTCTAGAACAAACTTTTTTTTATAATAAAGTAACTTCTGATGTGTCAAGAAATTACGGGGCAAGAGTCAAACCCAGTAATACGTTGACATGGGACAAGTGTGGTTTTAAAAAGAAATAAGTTGGGGTCTTCTGCTGGCTTTCAGGGTATAATAAGACCAGAGAAAATGTCTTGTGAGTTCCTGATGAATTAATTCTGTTAGAACTCACTGCAGATCAAAGGATCAGGCCTTCGCGGCAGTTAAATCGGGCAGTTGGAACCAGCCAGAGCAGCACATAACTCAACAGAAAGATCATCCACAGAGAGGAAACTGGTGAGAAGTCACGGAGTCATTACACTGCCACAAGCACCACATTTACAAATTAGTTTTGTAAGTCTTGTTCCTGACGATCCTCAAACAATGCCACATGCGATATCACCTAAATTAAGAGGCCATCCCGGTGTTATGTTACTGTGTGCGTGCACTTCTGGCCTGGCATGCATGCGTGTGATGCACTCTCCACTCTGCATGGCAAGTCTGATTTTTTAATAAGACCCCACACATGCTCATCCTGCAGACAGTGCGCCGGACGCTGTGCTCCATGGACCCTCCCTGAGGATGCTGCCACCAGGCTCTGTCTTCCCCAGATCCGCAGGGACCAGCCCGTCACAGGTCCCGGCACCCCAGGCTCTCCTACTGCCCTCCTGCGGCATCGTACACCGGCTGCCAAACCCATCAAGGCCCAAAGTGGATCTCACCACGTCCTTCCTCCACGCAAAATCCTTTTCCCGCTGTCTTACCTGCTAGATCCAAACATCTAGCACCTGCCTCCTCCCTCCTAAGTAACCTCGTGGCTGCAAGCACCCCACCTGCATCCTCCTGCCGGGCCAGATGTGCTCCTACTATCTCCCACTGGGCCTCTGCCCTTGCTCTTCTTACCCCAAACCCCTTCCCTTCCTTAATCCCTCACCAAAATCTGGGCTCACCAGACTGTGTGACCCCACCCATGCAGGACCTAGGGGCACCCCACAGATGAAAGAAGGGAAAAGAAAGCAGGCAGGAGTGAGCACGGAGCTAGACAAGCGATTCCATCAATTCTCTTTGTAGGAGGGGAGGCACAGAATGTGGATGGGTAATAAAGAGGATATAATGCCATCTCCACTGCACGGCGGAGCCCTCCGTGGCTGCAATGATCAGTGTGCGTGAAACACGGGGTACACTGTAGCCGTGTGCTGGTTAAGTCCTCACGGTGGAGGCTTACTTAGCACAATTCTAAATCACTGACCTAGGCAAAAAAAGGCGCTGAATTTTGCCGTGGCACGGTTTTGCACTGGTAATTCAGACATTCTACATTTAAAATCAAAATGCAGGGGCGTCTGGGTGGCACAGTTGGTGAGGCGTCTGACTCATGGTTTTGGCTCAGGTTGTGACCTCAGGGTCGTGGGACCGAGCCCCACGTCGGGCTCTAAGCAGTGTCTGCCGGAGATTCTCTCTCTCCCTCTCCCTCTGCCCTTCCCCCTGTGCTCTCTCTTCCTCTCTCTCTTTCTCAAATAAATAAGTCTTTAAAAATATTTTAAAAATAAAATCAAAACACAGCAAGGGAAGCAATGGTATTTTCCAGGCGTGTTAGGACAGCAGCTCGCAGCCGCCAACCCGAGGGCGCGGAGGGAGAGGCCAGTAGCGGTGCAGGACACCAGGTCAAGCAGTGGGACATCCAGGGCTGCCCTATAGCTCTCTTAAGGTTTATTCAGATTTTTCAAAGTTCCTGCAATCAGCCAATAATCAAGCCAGATTGAATGTAGCAGCTACTTATTAAAACCCATCCAAGTCAATGCGCAGGAATGCTTTTAACTTTAAGTCCGAGTGGCTCGTGTGCCCAAAACATTTTCATACGAGGAGATTATGTGCTTGCCTGTATGAAAAAAGTTTCTGCAGCCTGGGTAGCAGCTTTGCTCAGAGAGCTATGAGGTTTCAGAAATGCCGCCTACCTTTGCAGTGTGTCACCCGGCGTTTCCCTTGTGATTTCGGAGACAGGGACAGAAGCGCTAGATAAAGAGATGGCAAGAACTGCAAGAGGGACCGGCCTGCCCGCTCGCTGGGGAGCAGCTCTCGCCGGGGAGCAGCTAGCTCTCAGTCGGAGAGGCCGCCCCGCCCCCGGCAGGAGAACCTGCCTGAGGTGCAGGGGTTCGGGGTTCCGACCAGTGTGCTCAACACCTGGCTCTGCAGGCTTAGGGCAACCACATTTTCAGCACATGACCTCATGCTTCCCGAAAATGAAATGAATACTAAAGCACATGCTGAAACCTACGGAACGCTGACTTTTAGAGAGGTTTCAAATCTGAATCGAAGGGACAAAACTGAAAAAGTTAAAACCGAATGGATTTACTTAACGGATGCCATACCTGTCAGTGATTTTGCATTTTAAATGCGCTTTTAAATCAGGTTAATATCCTAAAAATAGCATCTACCTTATTATAAAATGTGTTAGAAAAAGAAAGGTATATGGAAAGGTACCTATGAACTATTAGTTTGCAGTTTAAGAAACCAAAGGCAGAAAACAGAGAAAAAAGCTACTTTTAGACGAAGTTATAACTTAATGCACCAGAAAGCTACCCTTTTGGAGAGCTGCAGATGTTGAGCCAGAAGCCCCACAGGTCAGGAAGGAGTAACAAAGGCAACAGAAGTCTTTTCTCCTAGAAGCTCTGCTTCTGCTCATGTGGTGGCATTTTACTCTTCCTCCTTATTGGCGCATCTCAAATCGTGTTTAAAGGGGGACAGTAGAGGGTCCAGTCTCGATGACCATTTTGCGGCTGGTCTCCGCAATCTGAGCCCCGGCCCCCCGGGGACACAGGCTGGTGGCACTCGACCTGTCAGCCCCACCACGAGGACAGCGCAGGTGAAAGGTGACCCCCGGAATAGCTATGCATTTGTCCCTCGAGTCCTGGGGTGAGTGAGGGGCACCCACGCAAAGATGAAATCAGACTTACCAGCGCTGAAGACGGGCTCCTTGGGTTTGCTGTGGAGATGAAACAGAGACAGGTTTATTTTTTATTTTTATTTTTTTTAATTTTTATTTATTTATGATAGTCACACAGAGAGAGAGAGGGGCAGAGACATAGGCAGAGGGAGAAGCAGGCTCCATGCACCAGGAGCCCGACGTGGGATTCGATCCCAGGTCCCCAGGATCGCGCCCTGGGCCAAAGGCAGGCGCCAAACCGCTGCGCCACCCAGGGATCCCCAGAGACAGGTTTAAAGGGAGGCTTGTGGCAGGTGGTTTCACCCCCTTCACGTACGGGCTGGTCCCACGGACGCTGCACCGGGGATACTTGTTAATAAGAAAAAACAAACCCACGCAACTGCAAAAAAGGAACAACTGTAAATGAGAAGGTCTAAACGCAGGTGCAAGAGACTAATCCCAGCTTTATCGCCACAACTGGGCCTTTCAGGAGAGCAAGTAGGGGCCTAGCGAACAAAAACGTGCTTCATCAAGAAGAGAATGGCCACGTCTCAATGTGTAAAGGTTTGCTCTTCTTCCCCAAGCTCTTCTGATGGATTATTTAAAGAATTTATGTAAAATCAGCAAATTCCTGACACGGGGTCTTCTGGGTAAGAACCCATAGAGCCCAGCTCCTAGCAGGGTGGCTGCTGTGAGGAGAAAAAGAGGACAAAAATAAGGAATATTGGGGTGCAGCCGTCTCATCAGTGTTGTGGGAACCCCACTAAGGATTTTGGCCAGGCTGAGGCCACCCCCTGGATGCATCTGGGAAACCAAACTCCCAAGGCATTCAAGGTCACGCCACTGACTGGCTAAGGTCATCCCAAAGGGGCAGGCTTCCCTGGGATGAGCTCGCAGGAGGAGCCCCCTGCCCCCCCACCCGGGGGAGGGAAAGCATGCCTACTACGTCGCACAGCAAGCACCTGTAGGGAGAGGTTACATCTGCCTGCCAGACAAGGTTGGGGGGACTCTCGGGCTGGGCAACAAGCGTGTCCCGTCAAACACAGAGCCAGTACTTGACCCCAAGACTCCAGGGTCCGCGCTCTCTTCCCCTGTACTCTCCTGCCTCCTGGGTAACCTCCTGCTTTGGGATACGGAACAAGACGGACACTGTAAATGAAAGCCACTCCCGGGAGAGCCTCCAGAAGCGCACAGATTTGCGTGCGTGCTCATAATTTTTAAAAAGTACCAGGGCAGGGATGCCTGGATGGCTCAGCAGTTTAGCACCTGCCTTGAGCCCAGGGTGTGTTCTTGGAGCCCTGGGATTGGAGTCCCGCATCGGGCTCCCTGCAGGGAGCCTGCTGCTCCCTCTGCCTCTCTTTCTGTGTCTCTCATAAATAAATAAATAAAATCTTTAAAAAAAAAAAAGTGCCTGGGCAGATGCAGTCCTAATGTTACTTTTCTTCTCCATTTTTCTTAAAATACATTGAGAAACACCACCAGTAAGAGTTAGTGGTCATCTGGGGCGCCTGGGAGGCTCAGTTGGGAGGCTCAGTTGGTTGGGCGGCCGACACTTGATTTCGGCTCAGGTCATGATCTCGGGGTTGTGGGATCGAGCCCCCGTTGGGCTCCATGCTGAGCACAGAGTCTCCTTGAGATGCTCCCTCTCCCTCTGCCTCTCCCCCTCGCCCTTGCCCTTTCTCTCTCAAATAAAGAACTTCAAAAAAAAAAAGAAAAGAATTAGCTATAACCCCACAATATAATATTACCAATGTCCTTCATTCCTAGGTAACTTTACGTAGTACCGGGGTGGGGAATCTGGACTGATGCTTCAGAAGTGCTTTGTGCTCGCCTCAAATGTGTTTTAAGTAGTTGGATCTGTTGCACGGCTCTGACTTGTGTCACTGAAAACTACTCTGAAAACACAGCAGAATCTTTAAGGTGACATGTCTTACACTGGCCTCTGAGGCCCTACTGCCACTGCTCCTGACAACTTTATTTTTCCGTCCGCATGTCCCCTTACTGTCCCCAGTCCCGGAGTCTAGCTGCCCCAGCCCTGGGGCCCCCTCACACGGGCTGAGAGCTCCTGTGTCAGGCGTCTGCCCTAGCTTCCCCTCCTCCTGGACACAGGTCCCACGGCCCCTGTGCGTTGTCTGTGCTTTGAGCCACTTCCCAGCAAGGCCTCTCTGCTGCTCCACTCTGCAACCTCCTCAGACCTGCCCCCGACACATCCCATGCCACGGCAGCAGTATTTCTCTCCAGGGCCCCGACCAGCCACATCCTTTCATGCTGTGTCCCTCCAGCAGCAGGTCATTGCCTAGAGAGGGCAGGGACCTCTGCTCTGCTCACTGCTGGGTTCCATCCCTGTGACGGGACACAGCTGCCACCTGGCACCTGGGGAGCCCCCGGGGTGTGTGTGGGGTTCCCTCAGGTCTCCCAGTGGGGTCCTCAGAGCCCAGCATGCACCACACCTCCAGGGCTGTCAGCTCCCCTGTCCCTCCTGGGGGGTGGCCAGCTCCCGCCTGGCACCCATGCAAGCTGCACTGTGTAGAGAATTTCTCTCGGTGCCCCCGCTCTGTCCCTGGACAACAGCAGCCTGGCACGCCCGCACCTCAGGAGGGTGTCCTTCCGCATGCCTCACCTGCTCCCGATTTGTCACAATCTCACTGAAAGTCTGCAGAAACGTAGGGGTGTGTGCATGTGTGCATGCATGTGTATGAAGAGTCCCCTGTGCCGGGGGCTCCCAAGATTTCCAAGTGACCGTCCCAGGCCACAGTCAGCTTAATTATTCCAGGAGCTTTCGGCTGCTTTCTTCTGACATGCACCCAGGAAGGCTCCTCTCTTCTTGCAGCCCTGCCCAGGATAAAAGGAGCGGGGGGGGGGGGGGCCTGTCTCTCCTAAGACAGGCTTGTCACTTTGTGGGTTTTAGTTCATCATACGACTTTGCAACCTCAGCTCCAGGGTGGGTTTAAAATAGCCGTGCTCTGATAGCTCACTGTCAGAGCAGGAATGACACTCCTGTGATTGTCTGCGTGGAAGCACAAGTCTTACCTCCGACTTTCACATATGATTAGATTCACAGGCGGGGTGAGGACGTGAGAGGAAAAGTGGAAACGGAAGACTGCAGGGCAAGCCCACTGGTTAGAGGAACATAATGACAGGGGAGCCAGGCAGGGAATCAGAAGACACGAAAGTCATTTATCCATCAGGACTTTGATCATAGAAGTGGAGAGACACAAAAGCCACGAATGCAGGAATAAGCAATCCAGAACCTTTCCTGGACACTGAAAAGAACAATTATGAACTCTGTTCTCAGAAAAAGAGATCCAAGGGCAGTGTGAATTCCAAATACAGGAAGGACTTTTGATGCTGAGCTTCTAACATTAGAGGAACCATCAAAGATCTCTAATAAAACACTAGAAATGAGGGCGCCTGGGTGTTTCAGTTGGTTAAACATCTGTCATTTGGTTCAGGTCATGATCCCGGGGTCCTGGGATGGAGCCCCACATTGAGCTCCCTGCTCAGCGAGGAGCCTGCTTCTCCCTTTCCCTCTGCTCATGCTTTCTCCCTCAAATAAATAAATAAATAAAATCTTTATAAAAAATTAAAAAAGAACACTGGAGGGCAGCCCCGGTGGCGCAGCGGTTTAGCGCCGCCTGCAGCCCAGGGCGTGATCCTGGAGACCCTGGATCGAGTCCCACGTCAGGCTCCCTGCATGGAGCCTGCTTCTCCCTCTGCCTGTGTCTCTGCCTCTCTCTCTCTCTCTGCATCTCTATGAATAAATAAATAAAATCTAAAAAAAATAAATAAAAAAAAATAAAAAAGAACACTGGAGATGGCAGTGTGAGTGTTAATGACTGAAGGTCATGGAGCGAGACGCCAGGTCACACTAAAGTATTCAGAGTTCTTGAATTTTGCTCTGAACTACGCATCACGTTTTGGATATATTATATTTAGAAAGGATACTATTGTTGGGTTTCATTATTTTAGAAGGCTACATTTTTATAGAAAAAAATAATCTGTTTACTTTTGAATCCATTATTCCCGCCTACACGCCAGCACCAATCCTAAACGGCACCAGAGCGCCAGCGAAGAGGGAGTCCCACTCCCAGGTGCAAGTCTTACGAGTACAAACCTAGGAAGCGACAGTGAATCTTCCCAACTAGTAACAGAGGGGCAAACCCATGGGAGGTGTAGCGATAACAGTGCTCCAGGATTAGAGACGCTGTGGCCTCTGGTCAAAATCCATTAATGGGAGCAGCACGCTGAACTCCTGTGCTCTCCAAAACTCGCTGTCCACAGATGGAGAGTGGGCCCTTGGAACCCAGCGCTGTTGCGGGGCTGCAAGTTCACTCTGTGTGGGAGGAGGCCACCTGTCCAGTGTTGTGTGGTTTGTGCTGATCAACTGATTCCTAAGTGTGAGCTAAGTGGGAGAGTGTGTGGCTCCAGGGGGGAGGCTGACTGAACACCAGGACCACAGCGAGGCTTCACTCATCCCTGTCCTAGGGCGAGGCCAGGACACATGTCCCCGACTGTGCCCTGAAGCCCACAAGAGACATAAGCCCAGTGGAGAGAAAGGATCTCCCCTCTGGTGAGCAGACCCTCATTTCCCCTTGGCACCGGGCAGTGGCCGACCCCTCCAAAATGAACAGTGTTGCAGACGGGTATGGTTTAAACTGCTCTGTTTTGGCAGGAAGAAGATTTGCCGGAAGAGTTTGGCTGTATGTCTCCTTGAGCTGGTTGGCTCAGGAAACGATCTCAAGGACTCTTACAAGCTATACGCAGCACCTGGGGACTCAGGGAAGATGCGAGGCAGCCGAGAGCCTTCGCCAGGCCAGTGGCTGGATCTGGAGGCAGCAGGAGAGAACCAAACAGTTGAGCCAAGGAAAGGCTCTTGTCCTGAGCCGTGAGCTCACGGCCACACCTCAGCTACAACCACCTGAGTCTAAATCGCTGGTTATCGGGGCACCTGGGTGGCTCAGTGGTTGAGACTCGGCCTTTGGCTCAGGTCATGATCCTGGGGCCCTGGGATCGAGTCCCACATGGGGCTTCCCACAGGGAGCCTGCTTCTCCCTCTGCCCATGTCTCTGCCTCTCTCTCTCTGTCTCATGAATAAGTAAATAAAATCTTGAAAAAATAAATTGTGTGTTATCAACTCATCGATAATGTTCACTGTGAACTCTGGGCCCAGGGGTGGTGTAGTAATGGAGGTGTACTAGTGGTCGTTTGTCTTTTCATCTGCTGACACTCACCTTGCCCCAGGCAGGCTCGGTGTGTATCAGGAGGGGAGTCTGGTGGGCAACTTGCTCAGATTCCAACTCAACCTGTATTTACTGCGCTCCTCCTCTGCAGCACCGTCTGCACTCAGCACTTCCATATCTGTTACCTAATTTGCTCCATGTGCCTGAAAGGGGGCGCTCAGGGGCCCAGGTTCTGCGTGCTGCAGGTCTGACACATGTGTGACGTGTGTAACGGGGCAGAGCCAACAGACGTCAAATGCTGTTTGAGGAGAGATACTTGCTTTTGAAAATGATTAATAATGCCAAGGAGGTCACCATTCCAGAGTCAAATGTGCTATTTCCCTGAAATTTATTCACCTATAACAACTGTGGCTCTTTTTTTTTTCTTTTTAAATTGTGGCTCTTGACATACATACCATGAGTCCTTTTGAAAAGGATCTCACTTGAAATAACATTTTTACTGGAAACCAAAATACTTCACCGTGGAAGTAATGATTCTCTATATAAATGCCCTTAAGTGGCTTTCCACTAGAAAGAGGGTCGTTCAGGAAACATCCAGAAGAGCTTAGAAGTCACTGGAGACCTCACAAGGGACAAAGATCGCTTCACAGACATTTCCAACCAATACTTCCTGCTTAATGCGGCACAATGAGCCAGATTTTGAAGTCAGCTGGATCTGCATTCAGGTTGGGCAAGTCGCTTTACCTTTTACTTTCTTTCATCTACAGAATGAGACTAAAACCAGTGCAAGGTACAGGCCAGACCAGATAACGTGTGTCACAGAACGCCCAGCACAAGGTGATTCCTTGATGTCATTTCTTTCTTCTTCCTAATTTCACCGACAAGAACCTACACGTACTTCCAGGCTCTCTGCCTACCAGCCTCCTAACGATAACAGCATATCAGCACTTAGTATTTTAACATTTATCTTTTTTTTATTTTAACATTTATTAAAAGATGAATGACCCCATGGCTTGGAGAGTGAACCATTTTCAGTAACGGGAAGATGCCTAACTTGAGTCACCTTTACAGTGCAGAAGGCTTTAGAATCTAAAGTGTAGTGTCAAACCCATCCACCAATAGGTGGTGCTGTTTACATGGTTCTTAAGTGACTGTGGGTTTGTTTTTTTGTTGTTTTTTTTAAATTAAATATCTATTCTTTCATTCGTGCCACAAATATTTATTGAACAGCTACTGTGTGCCAGGCCCTGTTCGAAGGGCTAGTGATACAAAGAGTAGTAAGTGACAGCCTCTGCCTTCCCAAAGCTCCAGGGAGGGCAAGCACATGGGTGGGCACGTGGCGAGTGGGGAGGGAGTTACAGGTAGAGCGAATGAGCAGGTACAAAGCAATCAGACAGGCAACTCAGACCAAAGGGCCAGGGCAGGGCTTCCCAGAGAAAGGGGCACCTGAGCTGGGTCTCGAAGAATTGGCTGGAGTTCCTCCAAATGTATCCAACCATCCATCCCCGCCAAACTGCTCCAGACTCGCACACATGTCACTCAGGAGAAGGCGACAACCCTCCACTGACTAAGGGCTAGAAGGTGTAACTCATTAAGCTATACATTTGCTTGGGTGGGGCAGGAGATATATATATATATATAATTATATATATAATATATATTTATATACAAAATTTAATATATATTTATATACAATATATGTATATAATATACAATTTATATACATATATAATAATATAATATATATGTTACATATAATACAATATGTACAATATATATAATATATAGTATTATATATAATACAATATATATAATTTATATATATTGTACCTGTGCTTTATTTTATAATGCAATAACGTTTTTTTTTTCTCAAAGACTTTTATTTATTTACTTATTTTAGAGAGAGGAAAAAAGAGAGCAGGGGGAGGGACGGGGGAGACAGAGAATCTCAAGCAGATTCCATGCTGAGCATGGAGCCCAACATGGGGCTCAATCTCAGGACCCTGAGATCATGACCTGAGCTGAAACCAAGAGCTGATGCTTAATTGACTGAGCCACCCAGGTGCCACTATACGATAAAGATTTTTGTAAATATAGTATCTTCTTACTTAGATTTGCATTTCCTTAATTAAGACTGGGTTTGATCACTGGGGTGCTAAGTGTGTACCTATTGTGTACATTGTTGTGGATGTTGGGCTCATCCGACTGAATCAGAAGAACCTCGTTGGTGCCCGATGGCCACTAAAGTTCATTTGTCTAGATAAACGATGACCCACATCTAAAGGAACATTGTAAGAGTATATTTACTGACATAAAGACATGGCTGTATAACATGTGAAAAAGAAGGTCACAAATAGATTAAAGTTATACACTACGTACACGCAGGACCTAGAAATAAAGTCTGGATGGACATGTTAATAACATGTTCTCTGAGTGGCAAGATTTTCATTTCCTCTTTTTTGGGCATCTGGATTTCCCAAGACCCATGTTACTCGTGTAATAAATCAATTATCTCAGAGAAAACAATTCTTGCTGGGGTTGGGGAGGTGTGAATATCAGGGCACACGAGAGGATGGGGAGCCAGCAGACGATGGGCCTTTGCACCCAGGCTGAGGACTAAGATTCAGATCACACTGTCAGTGATGCTGAGGTTAAAGAACAAATTTTTTTTTAAAGACGTTTTTTTTTTTTAAGATTTTTATTTATTCATGATAGAGAGAGAGAGAGAGAGAGAGAGAGAGAGAGAGGCAGAGACACAGGCAGAGGGAGAAGCAGGCTCCATGCAGGGAGCTGGATATGGGACTTGATCCTGGGTGTCCAGGATCACACCCTGGGCTGAAGGCAGATGCTTAACCGCTGAGCCACCCAGGTGTCCCTAAAGAACAAATCTGAGCCCTGAGGACCCCTGGGGTGTTGCTGAAAAAACTATTTCATTCAACACTAGAGCTTTAGGAAGGATGGAGCTCAGAGTCTCCAGCTTAGGGTTCTGGACCCTACAGTCTGGATAAAATGGCTGGTACAGGTGTCCAGGGTGTTCAACACAAAAGAGCATCCAAAGGGGGCATTTTCACATCTTTGTGACTTTGAAGATTTTTTTCACATTTGTTGACTCTTAAGATGGGGAATTTAAGTGTGTGTTGTTCTTCTTCTTTTTAAAATAATAAATATGTGTTCTAACAAGGTTTCCAGCAGAGGGCTGAAGCATTTCCTGCTCTAACAAAATGAGCCCATTACAATAACATTTTGATGGAAACAAAGTATCTTATTCCCAAAGTTGATATATGTCACTCTAGTCAGAATTACAAGGAAGGGCCCAGTTTCCTAACTGAAACAGATCAGTCTAGCAACATCTAGCATAAACTGTAAGCTAGGTAGTAGCTGTCTTTCTGTCTGACACAAAGCACTTTTTTTTAATTAAAAAAATCCCTACTGGGTTAATATAGTGGCTACGTTAGATAGCATAGGTCATTCATCAGAATGTTACTCTTGACTTCCTATTTAAATTTAAAAAATACTTGATTATGGCACAAATCACTATATAACTATTATTATTTACCATCAATAATACATAGGGTAAATATTACACTGCCATATATTGCTTTTGTTTTTATAGAAGTTTTGTCAGTGCAAAGATTAAGTGCTGTTGTTACAAGCAAAGTATTTTAAGGTGTTAAGCCCTCAAGATAAGAGCCTCCAATGTCACAAAAACGACTGTCAAATCCAGTGACCATTTCCAAAGAAAATGAGATGCAGGCGCAGGAAGGCTGAACCTCATAAAAGAACACAGTTTCTACTGAAAGCAAAACATGCCATTATTTTTAAGTAAATTAGTCTATGTCGGAAAATGTGAATGTCGAGGACCTCAAAACCGCTATTATTTTGTGTTCGACATTAAGATTTGTACGTGGTATACGGAGTAGTTTGTATCTGCTGTAATTATTATTGAGAATGATATATGCTGATGTGGGAGTGTTTTCCTTGAGCAAGAGGAGGCTTTTTCCAATTTTCGTAAAAGTGCCACATGCGCTAAAGACAGCTCTGCATATGGTGTGCGGTAATGTGAGCTCTGCAGCCAAGAGTCTGCGCTTCACACAAGTTACAGCACCGCCATGTGTGCATGACGTGCTTCTTGCACAAACCGGGACCGATCCAAAGTCACTCCTGTGCTCCGTCTCCCTCGCTTGCATCCTGGCGAGCTCGCCTGGGAATCGTGCACGGCCTGCGGCCCCCGCTCATTCTGATGTGATGTGGACAACTGGGAGGATGTGTAATACTTTATTTCCTCCCCGAGTGCTTCTCGATCTTGCCAAAACTCAGGTTTGTACTCCCAGGACTGCATCACTCACATGAACATCAGCTAATGAACATCAGGCCAGAAAAAAAAGACTAGTTGCTTTAGACACCGTGGAACTCCCTCATAAAGCTCAGAGTTTCGGAAAGCCTCGCAAATTATTTTCCTGGGCTCTGCTCACGTCTCGCTTTCTAGCAGCTGCCACCACCATGATGCCCATGATCCGGTGCCAAGCCTTGCACTGGGTGTTTTCCTACCAGTCAGTTCGTTGATAAGATTCAAGGCGACTGGGCATGTGATCCCTAAGTCATCGAGGTGGGAGCGGAGGCTCGGAGAAGTTCTGTGGCAAAACTGGTTTACAAACCCAGACTTTTCTTTCACTCCGGAGCCCGTACCCTTTCCATTTGGTCTTGCTGCCCCCAGGAGCCAAACAAGACAAGCTCTGAAAATGAAGGACAGCGCCCTGGAACCATGGGCAGACATCAGAGTGATACAGGAGAGATCACACCGTCTTAGACTACTGAAGACCACGGTGTTTCAACCAGGGCTATGGCAGGGCCACCTCCCTATACCTTTTCTCTGCACTTTAAGTCCTGGACACCGGGCTTTGGTCCTTGGGACTCCAGCTCTGCTTTGGTGCCAGGTCCACACCGCCCTGGAGGGGTGCTGCTCACAGGGGAACGGAGAAGAAGGAAGCAAAGAGTCAGGAAGAGACTGGATCCAGCTTGACCTTCACTGCTACTGCTTCTCCCCGTCTCAGTTACTCTGCTACCATTCCCACAGAGCCCTCTAGGTATCTGCGAGGACCAGCAGTGACCTACGAGAGAAAGCAAGAACTTTCTTTCTCAGGTGTGTGCAACTCAACTTGTTTCATGCTACACAGGCCTCAACTTACCCTGGGTCCTTATGAAACGAAGGATTTATTTTTCAATGGACACATTTCGTGACTTGAATTATTTTTAGAGAATGATCAGTAGATTTTCCCCCATCCCTCATTTCCAAATCAAAATGTCCTCCTGTGGCATGAAAAACCAAACCAAACCAAACCAAATCCTCTGCAAATATCTTTTATGGAAAAGTTTACCCAGTACATTTATCAACGCCGTAGGATTTAAAAGATAAAACAGATCTGGAGTTTGCACAATACAGATTCTTTTTGGAAATTCTTAATAAAAATCAGATGTGCACAGACAGGAGCCAAGTTTTTAAGAACTGCCAAGATCTAGACATTTCAGGCCAACTTCCAGGCTTACCCTAAATTCAGAGAAGCCCCAAGGCCCCGCGGCATGACCCACTTACGCTGTTACTGCCATCGTAGCCACACGGCTTTATTTCTAAGGTATTATGGTCCAATTAGCATAATCTTCTGATAAGAAGTACTAACAGTCTAAATTAGAAGACAGAAGCCCATGTCAGTGGTCTCTGAGGCTGTTAATCGACTGTGGCTCTAACCTGCTACAGATATAAGAGGAGCCTGCATCTTTTCTACAAAAGATATCTTTTAGGAATAGAACTGAAAAAGAACTTAAGCTTCCTTTCAGGACTGAATCAGGGTGGATTTACAAACTTGGAATTTTTACAGCCTGTGGGTTGGAGTCGATTGCTTTATGACTAAGCCTTCTCCTTACATAAACATTTGGGGGGAAGAAAAGCCATGTTTAGCCTGTGAAGCTGAAACTCCTTCCTCAGCCTTGCTCAATAGAGAGAGAGTAAAATTAAAGCACAATGTTTAAAAAGAGAGAATAGAGGACAACATCAGGTATCTGCCCAAACCGATCTCCTGTACCCCCACATTCCCTGGCGCAAAACAGGCCATGGAAACGCCAACAATTAGCTTTTGCTAATAAAAGGTTACTATTAGTTGTGCAGGTGTTTACCATAATCCGTTATAAATTAACCTCAAAGGGAAGATTCAAAATTAGAAGTAAGCATTATTTCCTGAAACCAGAAAGAAATGGCCCTATTTCTGGGGTCAGCTCAGTATTAAGAATGGTTTCTGACAAATTGTAAAACTTCAGCCTTTCACCCAGTCAACCTTGGGAAGTACTGTTGACAAAGTTCAACAGCCCAATGAAATCAATTTCCAAATGGCAGCAGAATGTACTGGAAGTATAAAGAGTGCCGTACGGAAATTCAGAGTGGCTTCCCAAATTCCATGGATTTGGTGCTAAGCGAATTCTCAGGACCTATTTCTGTCTGTGTCGGGGTGCTGGGATTGCAAGTTATCACCTTCCACTTGGACCGGGATTGGTGGGAACGATGGCCAGTGGCCACCACCTACAATGCTCTCAGGAGAAGGCCTGTCCCCTGGGGAAAGCTCGTAGCTCATGTGCATATGACGGGGTCTTCTGATTCGCCTCCGGGGAAAAGAGGTAGCAAAGCATCCGAATAGCAGGACCAGCAGAGAAGATGCCCCTTACCTCTCACTGTTCTTTTTGCCACTGGAGGAACTGCTGGTGGATCCTGTGCGGTTTCGGTTTCCTTTGGAATCCCCGTAGCTTTCCCTTCGGCCGCCAGGAGATACTCGCTCGGAGGAGCTGGTCCTCTTGATGGTACTACAGCGAGATGTAAATGACAGTGAAATTCTCAACAGAGTGATTTTATTTTATTTTACTGCTGAGTATAAAAATACATTACGGAGGACATCATACTTCCACATGGATATGGAAGAGATTGGCTCTAAGTTCCTAACTATAGAATGTCTGTCGGTCTCCGTCTCTGTGTGTACGTCCGTATGTGTTCCTAACTGCAGAATGTCACTTGGGACCAACACCTCTGCTAGTTGCTTTTGGAACTGCGGCAATTGGTACAGTTCAAAGTCACAGCAGAACCTGAGAGGGAAGATCTCCAACAACCCCATCTTAGAGACTCCAGCGGCTTCACAGGAAATGTCCTGCCCTGGAGCGGGCTCCAGTCTCAAACAGCGGTTTTTAACCCAGGGTGATGCCCCCAGAGGACATCTGGTGACATCTGGTGACATCTGGAGACACTTTTGATTGGCACCGCTGGGGGCAGGGGGCTGCTCCTGGCATCCAGTGGGTAGAGAGGATCCAGGGATGCTGCTAAATATCCTACAACTCCCAGGATACCCTGACAGAGAACAATCCAGCCCCCAGAGTCAGTAGTGCTGAAATTGAGGAACTCTGGCCTAAACTCTGGCCTAAACTCTGTCCCACACGTGGGACAAAATGCACACAGGACGCCACTGGTGATGACAGCAACATTCCACCCCAGGTACTATGCCTCTGTTTGGAGGTAGCACCCATACTTGCATGGGGAACTACCAGGGGGAACTAGACTGGTTGGGGGCCTGGGGGCGGTGTCTGGGAAGGCTTCCTGAAGACTGTGAGAGTCTGGGAGAGATGAAATGAATGGCTTGAGTGTGTTGTGATTACACGGTAGGGAAGAGACTGTTCTAGGAAGAAGGATGGCCCATGCGGCATTAAGGGGTGAGTGAGCCAGGGCAGGGGCTGCAGGTACACTGTGCCGCTCCTGGACTATATACGTGTATCACAGGCAGCGCTGCTACGTTTTATCCTCCTCGCTAGGCCATACATTCCTTGGGACCCTCTCTCATTGATCGTTCTTAGGTACTTCGAGAGCCTGGTAAAGAAGCGTGATACTTATTCAATGAAAAAGATACTTATTCCATGAAGCAGTAAACGAGAATGTCACACTGTGCAGCTGTCACAGGAAGGGGTACGAGGTGCTCTAACGTAGCACCTGCTCTGTAAGAAGGAAGGAGAGGGCAGGCTGGCAGCGCCAGTCCCGGGCTGGGGCTGTGGGTGGAGGGCCTGCCCTGGGGGCGTGGGAAGGGGCGGCAGAGAAGGCTGGAGAGGCAGGAGGAGGAAGCCAGGAGAGAGGGGCCAAAGGCGGGAAGAAGTGGGGTGTGGGCAGCGCAGGGGGTGCAGGAGAGGATGGGAATGAGAGAGGAGTGCCTGGTGGTCCGCCGCCCGGAGCACGGCCCCAGGGAGGGTGCAGGTCAGACCACACTTCAGCCAGGAGGACACGGGAGCTGAGGGACCTGAGAACAAGGCTCTGCTCCTGGGAGGAGTGGGGTGGTCGGAGCCCCCCTTCCTCCTAATGACACAGAGTAGCCCCCACTCACTCTCCTTCCCCGTCCTCGCCCCCATCCCTCGGGCCGGCTTCAGCCCCTCTCCCTTGGAACCACCCATCACTCCGCAAAGAGTCTCTTAGCATGTTTTTAAAAACCGAATGGTGTATCAGCTTTTGAAAAGCCCTCTCGCGCTCTGGGTGAGCGAACACAGATAAAGTGACCATGATCGTGATGACAGGAACATGCTTTCTGCACAGGCTTTTCGGTAGCTGAGGAAGCTCTGGCTTTACAGCACCAGGACCTCACAACCGGGATCTGGACGGGCATGCCTTAAGGTCAGAACGTGCATTTTTAGAACGCTCAATTTGGGGACAAGGAAATTACAGATCTTAGGAGAGCATTGCATTTCGGAAATTTGGGACTGAAGTCTAAAAATGATAGAAAGCTTTGTGCTTAAAGTCCAATCTCTTCCAGAGACGAGCAACAGCATGCTGGTTTAATTTCGTGGGCTCTTTCCCTGCCAAGCATCCAGCGTGGGGCCCGGAGGCGCGCTGCCTGGCCCCTGGTGGCCCCCTGGGAAAGGAGCGGCCGCCAGCCCAGAGCGTCACCCGCACCGTATCCCTTAGGGAAGTTCATGGCAAGTTCACAGCAACTTAGAGACTTGTATTAAACACTCGTACAGAGCTGAAAAACCCTGACTGCTAATCAGTTATACCCGACATGAACCGACTTTTCTAATAATGCTGAGCTTGGCGGCTGGAAGAGCTACCAGGGGACACCAGTGATGGAAACATGGAAGTAGCAGGTGGCAGTGATGGGCCACAGATGCTAAGAACTTCATGGCTGGCATCTGTTATTTAATCTAGTCCCCTGAAAAGCATTGTTATTGCCCTTATACAGATGAGGACACAAATCCGGGATGCAGCAGCTAGTCTGGGGTTACTTTGCTTCTTGTTCTCTCTGCTGGGCCTCCCACTCAGGACCGCGTGCAGTTCATGAGACACCCACGCACGCGGGTTTGAGGGCCTGCTGAATGTCTAAAAATTCAACAAACATCAATATTTAATATGGTTACAGGATGTGAGGCTCGACCAACTGAAGAGCTTTATACTGGGTGTTTACAGAACCTAATGCTCCTGGGCTGGAAAATAAATCTAAGTACCCCTCACCTGCGTGCCCATCTATTTGGTCTGCATGCAGCCAGGAGACTCACAGACCTATGTAATCTACGTGTAAGAGGCCCAGAGACAAAGTGGAATAAACCGAGAGCGACAACAAAAGGGTGGAAAAATATTTTGGTAAGCTTCAATAAACAATAGAACACACACCACACATCGAAATGGAAAATGTTTCCGTCTGCATCCACAGACTTGGATATAGCTCTTCCCAGATATTTGTCATTTGCACATTTGCATTAAAATGTTAAGCTTTTTTTTTTTAAAGTACTATTGTTGTATACATAGAAAAAAAAAAAAAACAAGATATTTCCTTTTGAGAGCCAAAAGCTCTTATGAATTAAAGAGGATTTACCAAGACTCAAAGTGAAGGACACAAAATAAAGCTGAAGACCAGACATTCACAGGATCAAGGGCAGCTGGAAGGAGTAATACTGTATACTCACTGCGAGAAGCCTCCTTCAATAACCAGCAGGGAATATCAAAGAAGTTATGTTCCCTCTGGACAGCAAGGGAAAAATACTGCTCTTCATTTTGAAAGTGGTGGAAGAACTGGTTTTTGTGAGACCGTACAGTAATAGAGTACATTTTTTAGCACTTACAGCAAGGAAAATATTTTTGGCGTAGAAATGCATGGACACCATCACCTCTTCTTTTCCCTTCTGGTCTCTACCCCCACTCCCAAAGCAAGAACCTTCTCAGTTCTGAAAATACAATGGTTCTTTACACTACATTACATACCCATCCAACGGTTTTTACCAATTTAAACTAAATTTTAGACATAATACCATTTCTGCAAGGGTGACTGGTGGCAAGCTCTCTTCTTACAGTTAGATAGTAACTCTAAACAGAATAAGCTACAAGTATGTCTTTTTTCATCATGTGATTTGGAATCAAGGATCGGTTTTCCAAAATTTTGCAAGAAGAGCCTAAACTTTTACAACTGAAAAAACTCAAATCTGACAGGTAGCTCTTGTGTATGTACAACCAGAGATTTTCTGATGATGTCTTCTGTAGTGACAGTCGGGGCGATGACACTTGATTAAAACAATGATCCACTCAACAAATACATATTAGGCATTGACCGTACACTGGGTGCTGCGCTCAGCACTCGTGAGTCCACATGGGACCAGGACCGATCTGGTGCTTGTCCTTAAGTTACAACTCTCGCAGGAGATCACTCACTTCAGTGATTACAAAATGCTCTTATCTCCCTCTCTTCCGCTGTATCTTTGTGGCAGAAACCGAGTCATTTTCTAGGGAAGCTGCTGATCTTAGAGAATCTGACATCTTCAGAACAAGTTTTTCTTCTACCGTGTGAAGCCAGCTACCTGAGCCCAGAGGGGTGACTGCATCACTTGGACAAAGGGATAGGTCCCAAACCATCTTCCTCTGTTCAAAGGCATAATATTTCCATCTCTATTTTGCTACAGAAACAGACTCGAAATGTGAGTTTAGCGCCTACATTTCAATGGATCGGAACGATAAGGAAATATATCAGAAGTAATACTAATAAAAACCCCAGAAAATCATTTCACTTTTCTACTTTTGAAATTGTGTGTGGGTCCAGCACTGAGCGGTGCATTTCCAAATGGGTATTTCTAACAAGTATAACCATTTTTCCAAAGGACTGTCAGCTGTTATTTTGGAAGTGATAGATGTTTTCCACCCTATCTTACACTTGGAACAGAGCTTTTTTTTTTTTTTTTTTTTAAATAATGCTCTGTTTTGTACCAGTTTTGTTCTTTTGATCTCTCTTCTCACAGCTCTGCCCTATTGTAAACCTCTACTTAGGAGGAGAAAGAATGAGTGATTGTCCTTGTTTTGAGCCAGTGGAAATGTTATTCTATTGTCAGCTTCAGCATCCCCACTGAGCAAGGTATGACCTACAATGTCTTCCCCGGATTTTCTGCCTTTTTTCCTTTGACTAATGGAAACAAAGCTTTTCCCAAGGATTCCAAATCAAGCCCCCAATCGAAGTCTTAATTGGCAACACAAAGCGCCGCCGCTGGGCGCTGGACAATTTCCAAAGGAGATTTTGTTCTTAAGCACTAGGCTGAAAAAACCCCAGAGAAAAGAAAACAAACATATACCCATCCGCACACTGCAGATGCCCCAACTTGGTTAATTTGGAACTCTGATTACAGAAAAATTCCCGCGTGATTGTAAACATATTTGAAACGTCCTGGAAGCAATTTTAATCCTAATATTCAGAATGCCCAGCGTGCTTCTTGCTCTTTTCAGAATTCTCTCCTAATGAGAGATCTATAGGAACTTGACCACAGAAGAATAATTAGATGCTACTGTTTGGGTTTCCAGTGTCCAAGTGGATGGGAACTCATATCCATGGAAGCCCATAAAAGCCAGAGAAAATAAATGAATCACTTATGTTCTACCCTGAAAACCAAGAGTCTTGGACACTCAATCTAGAAAACCATGCATTTCTGGTTGGCTGCTTGACAACAGTTTATCAGATGAACCAAATTGATTATTCTGCAAATTAAAGAAGCGTCTACAGAGGCCTTAGAATATTCTGGAAGGAAGGTTACTGTTTAAATGTTAATATGCATACATGTACACATGCACACAATATGATGGCTACAAATAACCAGCCCTCCTCCCTCCGTCCCTCCCTTCTTTCCTTCCTTTCCTCCTAAGAAAATCCTGCTATGAGCAGTCACTAACCATGAGTCCTTGCATTTAAGGCTGACACAGGGGGCAGAGGACCAGGCCTCTCTGCTCACAGCACATGGCCGGCTCTGTCCCTGGAGTCCAGCCCCTGCTGCCCCTTAGTCTCAGGCAGTCCTATTTCAGACTTGATGCCAGGAGTCTCACTGCTGCTCCATCAGCACTCATAGGGGCATCTCAGAACCTCATTGCTCCTGATAGTAGAATGTAGAGAACGTGGAGCATGCAAGAGGGATTATTTCCAAATAGTAATTATATCAAGCATTTTTTATGAGTTGATGTAAGTGCTGACCTGGACACCTTGTGGGAAGCAGCCTAGCACCATAGAGTTAGGAGTGTGAGCTCTGGACGCACACAAATCTGGGTCTGAGCCCTTTCTGAACTCTGTGCCGTGGGGCCTGTGGAAGTTACCACACTTCTCTAAGCTTCAGTCTTCTAATAAAATAGAAATAATAATATGTACCTTGTGAGTCATTCTGAGGATGAGTGATATCAGGATTAAAAACCTGGTACTTCATAGCCTTCTTGTCATTGAAGAATGACTTTTGCCGTCATCGCTGACTTATAAGGGGCCCGAGGTATGCATCTGATTCCATAGCCCAGCCTCACTTCTGCAGTCAGTTTCAGAAAACTCATTCCCCAGCCTTACTCTACTCTACCCTGAATAAATGTTACAAATGCTAGAACTGAAAATATAAAGTGCTGGGAATTCTAGCAATAGTGCCAATTAATCCTATGAAGTCTAAGAAAACTGTGAACAGTCTATAAAGTGAAGGGCATTACTGCACTATATCAAAGTTACTTTGGATTAAACATGAGACTTCTACAAAATCAGGGAGCAAGAATGCTGGGCATAAGCTCTCATGTAATAAACTGAAAACTAAAAATTATATTTGCATTTTAATTTTTACTTTCATTTTTTTGCTCTGAAATTTTAAAAATTTTACTTAGATTCCAAATATAAGAGGTATAAACAATAAAATTCTATTTTATCCAAGAATAAAGGGAAAGAATCTCCTTTTTTGATTACTAATTTTCTCCTTTTTAAATTTATTTAAAAGGGATCCCTGGGTGGCGCAGCGGATTGGCGCCTGCCTTTGGCCCAGGGCGCGATCCTGGAGACCCGGGATCGAATCCCACATCGGGCTCCCGGTGCATGGAGCCTGCTTCTCCCTCTGCCTGTGTCTCTGCCTCTCTCTCTCTCTCTCTGTAACTATCATAAATTAAAAAAAAATAAAAAAAAAATAAATTTATTTAAAAGATTTATTTATTTATTTAAGTAGTCTTCACATGCAATGTAGGGCACAAACTTACGACCTTGAGATCAAGAGTTGCATGTTCTACTGTGGTGCTAGCCAGGCACCACAATAATTTGCCATTTAAAAAAGTCACTCTGGGGGTGCCTGGGTGGCTCAATTGGTTAAACACTGACTTCAGCTCTGGTCATGATCTCAGAGTCATGACTGAGCCCCACATTGGGCTCTGCACTGGGCATGCAGCCTGCTTAAGATTCTCTCCCTCCCCCTCTGCATGAGCTTGTGCACGCACACTCTCTCTCCCTCAAAAAAATAAATAAAAAGTCATTTTTGAGATGAAACATCGCGCTCCTGATCAATGGGTCAAAGAAGAAATCACAAGGGAATTTAGAAAATATTTAGAAACATAAAAATAAAAACAAAACATACTAAAACTTATGGGATACATAGAACACAATACTAGGAGGGAAGTTTTATAGCACGAAAGATGTACATTGAGAAGGAAAAAGATCTCGAAACAACCTACCAACAATCTAACTTTCTGTCTCAAGGAACTAGAAAAAGAGAAACTGAAACAAATGTTAGTGAAAGTAAGGACCTAATAAAGATTAGAGTAAAGATAAACAAAACAGAGAATAGAAGTCTAGGGAGAGGGCAGCCTGGGTGGCTCAGCAGTTTAGTGCCGTCTTCAGCCTAGGGCATGATCCTGGAGACCTGGGATCAAGGCCCACATCGGGCTCCCTGCATGGAGCCCGCTTCTACCTCTGCCTGTGTCTCTGCCTCTCCCCCTCTCTCTCTGTCTCTCAAGAATAAATAAATAAAATAAAATCTTTAAAAAAAAGAAGTCTAGGGAAAAAACAATGAAACTATAAATTTCTTTTAAAAAGGTCAACAGAATTAACAAATCCTGTTAGACTAAGAAAAAAAAGAGACCCACAAACTAAAATTAGAAATGAAAGAGGGGATATCACAACCAATGTGAAAGAAGTAAAGAGATTTCTATGAGACTACTATGAGCAATTATATGCTAACAAATTGGATAACCTAGAGGAAATGGATCAATTCCCAGAATCGTACAACCTACTAAGACTGAATCATGAAGAAATAAAAACTCTAACAGACCAATAACTAGAAGGAAATTGAAGCAGTAATAAAAAAAAATCTCCCAACAAAGAAAAGCCCAGGGCTAGATGGCATCACTAGAGAATCCTACCAAACATTTAAAGATGAATTAATACCAATTCTCCTTAAAGTCATTCAAAGAATTGAAGGAGGCAAGGGGTAATTCTTCCTATCTCATTCTATGAGGCCAGCATTACTCTGATACCAAAACCAGACAATGAAACAAGAAAAACTCTAGACCAATATCCCTGATAAAGCTTGAAGCAAAAATCCTCAACAAAAATACTATCAAACTGAATTCAACAACATATTAAAAGGATTTCAGGAGTCCCTCCTTATCCACAGGGTATACGTTCTAAGACCCCCAGTAGAAGCCTGAAACTGTGGATAGTACCAAACTCTATTTATACAGTTTTTCCTCTATGTACATATCTATGATAAAGCTTAATTTATAAATTAGACACAGTAAGAGATTAACAACCATAATTAATAATAAAATAGAACAGTTGTAACAATCTGCTGTAATAAAAGCTATGTGAATGTGGTCCCTGTCTCTCAAAGTATCTTATTATACTCTACTCATCCACGATAAAATGCCTATGCCACGATAAAATGCCTATGTGATGGGATGAAGTGAGATGAATGAGGTGGGCACTGTGACATAGTGTTAGGCTACTATTGACCTTCTGGTGATATGTCAGAAGGAGGGTCATGTGCTTCCGGACTGAGGTAGATCATGGGCAACTGAAACTGTAGAAAGTGAAACCATGGGTAAGAAGGCACCACTGTATGTACCACAGCCCACTAAGATCGATACCTGGAATACAAGGATGGTTCAACATATGAAAATCAACGTAATACACCACATTAACATAACATCACTATCTTAACTGATGCAGAAAAAGCACTTAACAAAACTCAACATTCTTTCATGTTAAAAGCTCTCAACAAAGGGGCACCTGGGTGGCTCAGTGGTTGAAGGTCTGCCTTTGGCTTGGGTCACGATCCCAGGGTCCTAGGACTGAGTCCCTGCAGGGAACCTGCTTCTCCCTCTGCCTATGTCTCTGCCTCTTTCTGTGTGTATCTCATGAATAAAGTCTTTTTAAAAAACTTCTTAACAAATTAGAAATAGAAGGAAATTAGCTTAACCTAATAAAAGCCATATAGGAAAAGCTCATAGCTAACACTATATGCAACAGTGAAAGACAAAAAGCTTTTCCTTTAAGAACAGGAACAAGGCAAGGAGACCCATTTGTACCACTCCTGCTCAACACAGTACTGGAAATCCTAGCCAGCACAATTAGATAAGAAAAAGAAATGAAAGGCAATGACATTAGAAAGAGAGAAGTAGAGTTATCTGTGTTTGCAGATGACATGATCTTACATGTAGAAAACCCTAAAGATTCCATGCATACAAATATTTTTAAACTAATAAACAATTTCAGCAAAGTTGCAGGCAAAAATCAGTTGCATTCCTATACACCAACAATGACTAACACACAAAGGAAATTAAGGAAAAATCCTATTTGGTACAGAATCAAAAAGGATAAAATAGTCAGGAATAAATTTAACCAAGGAAGAGAAAGACTTTTACACAGAAAACTATGAAACATTGCTAAAACAAATCAAAAGAAGACATAAATAAGTGGAAACACATCTTATTTTCATGGCCTAGAAGACCTAATATTGTTAAAATGTCTATACTACCCTAAATGATCTATAGATTCAACAAATCCCCTATCAAAATGATTTTTTTTGCAGAAATTTTTTTTTTTTAATTTTTTTTTTTTTTTAAATTTTATTTATGATAGTCACAGAGAGAGAGAGAGAGAGGCAGAGACACAGGCAGAGGGAGAAGCAGGCTCCATGCACCGGGAGCCCGATGTGGGATTCGATCCCGGGTCTCCAGGATCGCGCCCTGGGCCAAAGACAGGCGCCAAACCGCTGCGCCACCCAGGGATCCCTTTTTTGCAGAAATTTAAAAAATCTTAAAATTTAAAAGGAATTTGGAGGGACCCCATATAGCCAATAGTCAAAACAACCTTGAAAAACAAGAGCAAAGCTGGAGGCCTCAAACTTCCTGATTTCAAAACAGGTTACAAAGTAACAGTAATGAAGTTAGTAAGGTGTCTTTATTAGCACAGAGACAAATATAGATGAATGAAACAGAACAGACAGCCCAGAAATAAACCCTTGAGTATGTGGCCAAATGATTTTCAGCAAAGGAGCCATGACCACAGGACAGCAAAAGGACAGTCTTTTTCAATGAATGGCAAAGGGAAAACTGAATATCCACACATAGAAGAATGAACCCTTATCTTAGACAATACACAAAAATGAATTCAAAAGGGATTAAAGATCTAAATGCATGACCTAAAATCATTAAACTCCCAGAATAAAACACAGGGAAAGTTTCAGGATATTGCATTTATCAATGATTTCTTGGATATGGCACCAAAAGTAAAAATAGACACTTGGGACTACATCACACTTAAAAGTTTCTGTGCATCAAGGAAACAATTAATAGAGTGAAAAGGCAATCTATGTAATGGGAGGAAATATCTGCAAATCATATATCTAATATGGAGCCACTATCCAAAATATATAAAGAAATTCTACAGTTTAAGAACAATAACAGAAAAACAAATAATTTGATGAAAAATGGGCAACAAGGGCACCTGGATGGCTCAGTCAGTTGGGTGTCTGTCTTTGGCCCAGGTTGTGATCCCACATTGGGCTCCCAGCTCAGCAGGGAGTCCACTTCTCCCTCTCCCTTTGCCCCTCCCTCTGCTTGTGTGTTCTTAAATAAATAAATAAATAAATAAATAAATAAATAAAGTGAGCAAAGGACCTGAATAGACATTTCTCCAAAGGAGATACACAAATGGCCAATAAACATTAAAAATAAAAAAGATGCTCAATATCCAGGTACCCAGCTGGCCAGTCAGTAGAGAGTATGTGACTCTTGATCTTGGGGCATGATCACGAACTCATGAGTTCGAGTCCTATATGGGGCATAAAGATTACTTTAAAAAAAGGATGCTCAATATCACTTATCACATGAGAAATGCAAATCAAAACCACAATGAGATAGCATTTCATATCCATTAGGATGGCCACTAGCAAAAGAACAGAAAATAACAAGTTTTTGGCAAGGATGAGAAGAAATTAGAACCCACTAACCTTGCACTGTTGGTAGGTATGTAAAATGGTGTGGCCATTATGGAAAACAGCATGGCAGTTCCTCAAAAAATTAAAAATAAAATTATCTTATGACTTAGCAATCCTACTTCTGGATATATTCCCAAAAAAATTAAAAGTAGGATTTTGAAGGGCTATTTGCACAGCCATATTCATTGTAGCATCATTTATAATAGCCAAGAGGTGGAAACAAACCAAATGTTCATTAACAGTTGGATGGAAAAAGAAAATGTGGGGTATGTGTATGTGTCTGTATTATGCAGCCTTAAAAAATAAGGAAATCCTGGGATATGCTACAATATGGATGGACATCAAGTGTATCATGCTAAGTAAAATAAGGTAGTCACAAAGGGACACATAAATACTTTATGATTCCACTCATATGAAGTATCTAAAGTAGTCAAAATTATAGAAACAGAATGTAGGAAGGGGATTGCCAAGGGCTTGGGGTAGGAATTACTGTTTGATGGGTAGACAGATTTGGTTTTGCAAGATGAGAAAGTTCTTCAAACTGATGGTCACCAGAGGGGAGGTGAGTTGGGGCTGGGGGAAGTAGGTAATGGGGACGAAGGAGGGCACTTGTTGGGATGGGCACGGGGTGTCATATGGAATGGCTGAATCACTATACTGTACACTCAAAACCAACATAACACTGTGGGTTAACCATACTAGAATTAAAATGTAAATAAATAATTTTAAAAGGAAACAGAAGAAAGATGAAAAAGTTCTTGAGATCTGCTGTGCAATGTGTAACAGTACTTGACACTACTGAATTGTACACTTAAAAATGGTTGAGATGATAAATTTAATGTTACGTGTTTTATAACAGATGGCAATCTGAATCCTAAAATAAAGTCAGCCTTGGCAGTCTTCGACATCTAGACGGGAAAAAAAAAAGATAGTCCATATCCACTGCTGCCAATTAGAATCCAGAAGGTCACTTTACATTGATTAGAAATAATTGATTCAAGCAAGTATTAGACAGATACGAAATGAGGCTAAGGATTTCAACATTTAAGTTTTAAAATGCCCTGCAAAACCAATTTTCTTAAAATTCACAAACAGTAAGTACATGAAGCTCTATCTGATAAAAATACAATGCAAATTCGCTTGTTGAGGGATGGTATAAATGCTACATATTTGAAAGAGAAGATGGGATCTCTATGTCTTCATCGAAGTCACAACCCAGCATCTGATCTAATGCATACGAGCCCCATGGAGGCCCCACCATGGCCCAGAGCACCTTCCTGCTCCCTGGCCTGACCCCTGTAGGTAGTTAGTACCATAATAAGCTCTACAGCTTCTATGGTTGGGCTCATAACAAGTTCAGGGGTAGCACTGCAGAAGGATTTCTTTAAGGTTTTCTAGACTATACCACCATCAGGTATTTAATTTTCTAGAGCCTAAAAAGTTAGAAAAGTGACCTGGCATATAAGATACAAAATTTTAATATCCCAATCATGAAATTAGAGAGATGTTAAGAGCAAACTATGCTCTATCTGACAGACAACATTAATATCTAGAACTTTGCTGTTAAGCACCATTTAAAAGTAGGAGCTTATCTGAATTTTATAGATAAAAAGTTAAGGTTGGTATGGCAATCTGAATTTTGCTCTGTGCCAAGTATGAAGTTGGGAAGAGCATTTTTTTCTTTTTTTTTTTTAAGAGCATATTCATTTTTACACAGGTGACACTCTCATTTGTATTTTCAAGAGAACTCTAAGAGAAAATACAAAATGGCACACCATGGTGTTAGCCAATGAGATTTCAAAGACAGTAAGATTTAGCCTAAAAAACAGCAGAATAATAAATTCATATAGATCCTGAGAGGGCAACACACCAAATGTACTTTTACAAGTTTTAATTCAGACAAGAAATTAAGAGGTGTCATATAAAAAGGCAAAGTTTATTTTAAATCTGAGATGGAACCCCTTTGAAAGTTGGGTTCCGGCACTCTGTACCTACCTTTTGGTTGCGGCTGGCACAGCAGTTTCTTTCCTGGCCCCGGAGGGGGATGGTAGAGAGCCACTAGGTTTCTTTGGTAACACGGTGCCATTGTTGACAGTGGTCCTTAAAGGCAGGGTCTGTACCAGTGGTCTTGCTGTAAGACAAGCAGAAACGCAATCAGAACTTTCCCCTCAGTCAACGTAACTTTTTATGGAACTGAAGACAGGTATGATAGAAAAGGATATCAATTTTAAAATACTGGCAGAACTGGCAAAGGTGCAAAGAGAATTCAGCAGAAATTTTCAACCAAGGTGCTGGAACAATGAACCTAGACAAAAACCTCACCCCTTAACGCAGAAACTAACTCAAAATGGACCAAGGACCCGAGTGTAAAGTGCGAAACTATAAAACTTCTAGATGATGAAAACATTGGAGAAAACTCCACGTGACCTTGGGTTTGGTGACTTTTTAGATACAACACCAAAAGCACAATCTATGAAAGAAAAAAAAAAGATTCCTTGGACTTCATTAAAATTATAAAAATGTTTGCTCCGTGAAAGACATTGTTACAAGGATGAAAAGACAAGCCACGAACTGGGAGAAGATATTTGCAAATCACGTATCTGATAAAGGACCTGTATACGGAATATAAAAAAAGAATGCTTAAAACTCCACAGTCAGAACACAAGCAGCCCAATTAAAAAAATGGGCAAAAGATCTGAACAGACACTTCACCAAAGAAGATCTACAGATGGCAAATAAGCATATGAAAAGATGCTCAACATCTTTTGTCATTAGGGAAATGCAAATTAAAACAATAATGAGATATCTCTATACACCTATTAGGGTGGCTAAAATCCAAAAAACAAACAAAATAGCAATTGCTGGCCAGGATGCAGAGCAACAGGGACTCCCATTCATTGCTGGTGGGAATGCAAAATGGTGCAGCCACTTTGGAAGACAGTTTGACGGTTGCTAAATATAGACTTACAGTATGATCCAGTCATTGTGTGACGTTAGGTATTTAATCCACTATTTGAAAACTTATGTCTACATAAAACCTGCATTTAATATTTATAGCAGTTTTATTCATAATTATAAAAAATTGGAACCAACCAAGATGCCCTTTAATTGGTGAGTGGATAAACAACCAGACAATGGAATATGATTCAGGGGGAAAAAAAAAAAGCAGGGAAGCAATCCACGCAAGGACAAGGATGAGCCTTAAACCCATGCTGCTCAGCGAAAGCAGCCAGGCTGAAAGGCTACATTCTGTAAGATTCCATTTATATGACATTCCATAAAAGGCAAAATTACAGAGACAAAAACCAGATCGGTGGTTGCCAGAGGTTGGCCAGGTGGGGGTAGGGGACCGAATAGGTAAGGCGCCAGAGCAGGGTGGTAAAAGGATTCTGTATGATGCTGTATGGTGGCTATGTGACGCTGTGCATCTGTCAAAACCTACAGACTCTTAGAGCACAAAGAATGAACTTTAATGTATGAAAACAAAAATCAGGGGATGGGGGAACCCATGAGGGATAAAAGAATCAAACTATACTACAAGTATGTGCTATAACCTCACGGAAGGGGGCAGGCGGGAAGGTGCGCGCATCTAAGCACTGTGCTTGGGTGTGTAACGTGTTTCCCACAGGGCATGGTCAACACCTCTGAAACCACTATCATGAACCCTAACAGTGAACAATTAAGTAACAGCATGAAGGATGGTGGGGACCAGGCTTCTCGCTGTTGCACAAGGAGGCTACAGACATGCAAGGGTCGGGAGGGGCGGGTTGCTGAATGAGCCAGGGGGTAGGAGACCTCAGTACAAGCAATGTTGAGCCTAATATAGCTACAGATAGAAAATTATATCTATGTATGTAAACATGGGTTAATATAAACACATTTCTTATTTTTCAAGATTTATTTATTTATTTTAGAAAGAGAGAGAGTGTGCATGAGTGGGGGAGGGGCAGAGGGCAAGAATTCTCAAGCAGATTTTCCACTGAGTGGGGAGACTGACGTAGGGCTCGATCCCACGTCATGAGATCATGACCCATGAGATCATGACCTGAGCTGAAACCAAGAATCGGATGCTTAACTGAGTCACCCGGGAGCCCCAGTATAAACACATTTCTTAGCTCTGCCTTCTGAGGGTACTGTAAACAATGACACACCCAGCACCCAAATCCTAGTTTATAACACGATCCCATAACAACAAAAGAACAAGGACTTCTTGAGGGAATTGCCCTAACCTGGGGTAGGGGCAGGGCACGTACTTGAGCTTAGAGTATCTTTACTGCCAGAGATTAAGGAAGTGCTCAAAAGAACCCCAAACCCTATGCTGATGCGGCCAAGGCAAAGGAACCCAGGAGTCAACTGAAAGAGCTCCCCCGGTAGCGGAGCTGGACAATTTCAGCAACAAAATACATAAAGTAGCACTGGATTAGAGCCCAGAGTATAAAATATCCACGAGTCTATGCTGATGTAATTACTGAGTAAATGATTAAATGGGCAAGAAAAGATACATCTCCTGTGCAAATTCCAGATAATGTATGTAGGTACTTCATCCTCAAGGACGTGGAGCACAGAGGCACCTGGGTGGCTCAGCTGGTGAAGCATCTGCCTTTGCTCAGGTCCTGGGATCGAGCCCCAGATTGGGCTCCCTGCTCAGTGGGGAGCCTGCTTCTCCCTTTCCCTCTGCCACTCCCCCTGCTTGTGTTCTCTCTATATATATCAAATAAATAAATAAAACGTTTAAAAAAGAAAGAAGGTAGAGCACAGTCCTCTACTCCATGAGTGTGGGCAGCACAGCGACTGCCTTCTGCACAGTCCAGTGTGGAGGTGGGACGGGGAAGTCACGCTAATGTGGACAAGCCTGGCAAACTCTATCCAGGCCAGCGTCACAGTGATGAGTCATGTCGACAGTTCGTACCCTGGATAGGATGTGACGGAAATGCACTGTACCTCTACAGTCTTCCTCCCTGGACCCGGGACCTACTCAGCACACCCAAGTTGAAGGACAATGGATTATCTGATCAGGGCTCCTCAATACTGTCAAGGTCATCAGAAACAAGGAAAATCTCAGAAAATGTCAGGATAGAGGAGCCTCGGGAAACAGGATGACCGAATGTAATCCTGGATGAGATCCTGGGACAACAGAAAAAGGATGCCAGGGATAAA